>NC_134246.1:7510000-8135000 GCF_965152275.1 Natator depressus | reverse complement strand
AATCCCTGCTGAATCACGTGACAGGCCAGTAGCCCAGCTCTTTCCTGGCTGTCCTACTCTGTCACAGACCCATGGGGAGAGGGGAAAATGACTTGATATACCGGGGCAAGTAAAACTCATTAGACACCGGATGTTGTCAGGGTCATAAAATAAACAAATAACCCAGAAGAAAAATGTTATTTACTCTGGCCTCAACGGTCATAATCGTTGGAAGTTACAGGCAACTATATTTGGTTAAAACTTTTAAGATAAGAATAATTTAAAAGTTGACAAATATTTAATCACTGAAGATATTTATGTTGGCATAAACTCTCTCTCCCATTACCCAACCCACAAGTGCGTATAAAATATAGAGCACTGAAATACAGTAGTTACGTGCACCACTTCCCTCTGCTGGATGGGATCAGTACTGATCAGTTAAGTTTGTTGTAAGACCTGTGTATATAGCAGCTAATGGAGATTCCCCTTTAGCTGAAGCAGGAGTCACATTCTAGCCCTGCTGTAGCTGGGATGTTTTGGCTGACCATGATGTGCCGCCTAAAAACAACTATAGAATTCTCAGGTAGCCAAGGATTTATTCAGTATCCTCCATGATTTGTGAAACTGAGAAAATGAACTTTATGAAAGGAAAGATGACACAGGCTTTTGTTGTGTGAGCATTCAGATTACCACAAAGGTTCATATTCTCTTTGCTGAAAATCTCAGTGGAGTCTTGATACACCTATGTTAATTCCCATGCAGAATAAAATGAACACAGCAAGTAGGAATGCAGCCATTAACGGAGCGTAAAGTAGTGAAATTAAATATTAGAGAGTGAAAGAGAATACAGATCCATCAATATTTCTGAAAAGAAAGACATTAAAATAGACTATAAGTCATAATTTTTCTTTAGCAGCCTTCAGTATTTTGTACCCACTTTTTTCACGCACATCGAATTGATCTCATCAGTGACTACACATTAGAGCTACCTGTTTTGCATGTACAGTTATCTGCATTCATAAAACAGGTGCGTCCCCTAAACAGCTACATATGCAAAACATGGGCACGCAAAATAGCAGTGAGAGTTTGAAAAGGTGTCTGTAAAGGGCCTGATTTTCAAGAAATGAGGACTGCGGTTGTGAGCACAAATGACATGTTTAATTTGCATGGATTTACCATGTTGACACATGCAAAATGGGGACCTGCACGTGCAACTGACCAATTAGATGTATAGTTGGTCATGGTAATTGTAACCACAGATTAGACCAGAGGTGGGCAACCTGCGGCCCACAGGCTGCACGCGGCCAGTCAGGGTAATCTGCTGGCGGGCCCCAAGATGGTTTGTTTACATTGACCGTCAGGAGGCACAGCTGCCCGCAGCTCCCATTGGCAAGGAATGGTGAACAGCAGCCACTGGGAGCTGTGGGTGGCCGTGCCTGCGGATGGTCAATGTAAACAAACCGTCTCGCAGCCCACCAGCGGATTATTCTGATGGGCCGCAGGTTGCCCACCACTGGATTAGACACTAAACTACATACCTAAGCTCTTTGAATGCTAGTTTCCAAATGTCTCATTTGCTCTATAAGCAGCAGGGAACACACTGTCTTGGGGGAAAATGCTTTAAAATGATCATTTGCATTTGCAACCACTTTCCAAAGACAATAAATAACCCACCACCTGAAGCCCAGTTATCCAGGTGTGCCTGCCCCTCTTCGAGGGTGTAACACACACAAGGTGTGTGTGCAGCCAGCCTAAACACACACCTTGCTGCGTGCTGCAGCTCACATAGCTAACATATTTATTTGGAATTAATAACCACAAAACAGAATTAGGAACAGATGTGTTAGAAGCTAGTTAAACCTAAATAACATGTATTAATAATGAGCCCTTGTAACATGAATTATCTCATTAAAGCCTCTATTAAATGATATCAGCAGAAGTTACAGCCGTGTGTCCAAGGGCAGAACTGGATCCTTCATTTTAAAGTGTGAGCAAAACTTCCTGAGCTGCCTGTGTGGAAAAGCAGCATGGGCTAGGAAACAGAGCAGGGGTGGAAAAAAAAACAAAAAAACCCAGGAGTCCTTGTGGCACCTTAGAGACTAACAAATTTATTTGGGCATAAGCTTTCGTGGGCTAAAATCATTAAAAAAATCATTTTGATTTTGAGCAATGAGTATGTTTTACAGTTTAAATAAAATGAAAGGAATTTTTTTTTAAAAAGTTGTAAGTTTATGTCCAAATAAATTTGTTAGTCTCTAAGGTGCCACAAGTCCTCCTTGTTTTTTTTTTTGCTGATACAGACTAACATGGCTGCCGCTCTGAGAGCAGGGGTGGTAGCCAGAGACACCTGAGAAGAACTGGGTGAATTTTTGCAACTGAAACGTTTCTTTCAGCAAATGATGCAGATTCAGTGACAAAGAAATGGTTTGAGAATTTGTGACTATTTCGCTGAATTTTCCATTATGAAAAACCTGCCTCCCAGCCTCACCCCCAAAATATCTGGAAAAAAAATCAAAATGTTTCATTTTGACTTTTTCAAAACACAACGTTCAACTGAGTCAAAACAACTTTTTTAAAAAAAATTCCTTTCATTTTATTTAAACTGTAAAACATGTTCACTGCTCAAAATCAAAATGATTTTTTTTTACTTTTTCGATTTGCTGAAAATTTTCCTTTTCAGTTTGACCCCAAACAATTTCCCCCAATTTTTTAGACTTTCCAGAGACTGAAAAATCCATTATTTGCCAAACTGTATCCTGAGCACTACGCCCAACCCTTCTTCTGAGTCACAGGATAGCCTTGGAAAGTCTCTCCATATATCCCCCGCATTGGGATAATGTGACTAACCCCTACCTGCTTCCTCAGGACTGGAATAATGAATTCTTGGTTGTAAAATGCTTTGAAGAGCTAAAGGGCTAAGTGCTATTAATTATTATTATTTCATTTATAAAATGATTAACTGCAGTGCAGGCAAGGCCTGGAATATCCTGCTGAGGAAGCGTTTGCTGTTGGGGACAGAGTAGGGAAAGACCAGGTGAATTCCAGTTCCTTCCCATTCCTCAGGTCCTGGCAGACGGATCTGTGCAGCGTCACGGCTTCCACTGCATCTGAAGCATGAGGTTATAAGTACAACAGGACAGCTTGTTTGCTACACATCACTGCTTGTGCAAACAATGGGAGTTGCATGGGACTCCTGCATCAAGAGTGGCGCCAAGGGAAATAATGGTTTGTCCCAGCCCCTCTCCCCGTGTGCTTTCAATGGGTTCACCTATCAATGTTTTGATCCATTATTTTGGAAGGGGAAAAAAATGTGGCAACAGCCATATGGTTGTAAACAGATCAAGTTCCTAGAACCAGTCTGCATCCGATGAAGTGAGCTGTAGCTCACGAAAGCTTATGCTCAAATAAATTGGTTAGTCTCTAAGGTGCCACAAGTACTCCTTTTCTTTTTAGAACCAGTCTGATAACTTTATGGAGCACAGAGTCAGGGATCTGGAGTATTTTAGGCCTGGCAATGCCTCATGTTAAAATGGTAAAGTCAGCCTTGGATGTGGGAAGAATGAAGTGAGTGATAATGAACAACCAGGTATTCAGCTATCCCTGACACCCGTGTGGGTTGGGTTAAGTGCTTTCAAGAACCTGAGGAATGTGTCTTACTGATCTGGGTCTGTGTGCTGCACTTTCACATGTTTGTGTGGAGTGTGGACAACAGCCCACCAGATGGACACTCTCCCATCTGCCCTCAACCCCCCACAGCTCTGCCAATGCAGCTGAGGCCCGGGCTGCATCCTAGGACTGCATCCATGCCAACTAGGGACTGGAATGATACCATCACACTCATTTGCACTTGTAACCTGAATAGGGATTTGATTCCAGGCCTTCAGATGTGAAGAGTTACCCCATGATCCCACTTCTACTTCAAGAGCCCTCCCCTTTATGATGCATGACACAATCAGAGCTCTATGTCCATTTTGGTTTTGGGAATGTGGTAATCTCGTGTTAAACAAACCCGATGAGGGACTCTTTGATTTTCCCTTTTATAGAAATCTACCATGATGACTAAAGTAGGAAATGAAAGATAGACTCAGAATAATAGAAATATAGGGCTGAAAAGGATCTCAAGGAGTCATCTAATCCAGCCCCCCATGCTGAGGGTGGGCCAGGTATACCTAGACTATCCTTGAGAGGTGCTTGTCCAACCTGTTCTTAAAAACCTTCAGTGATGTGAATTCCAAAGAGCTTAACTATCTTTACAGTTAGAAAGCTTGTCCTAATATCTGACTTAAATATCCCTTGATGCAGTTTAAGCCCATTGCTTCTTGTCCTAGTGGACACGGGGAACAATTGATCACTGTCCTCTTTATAACAGCCCTTAACATATTTGAAGACTGTTATCGGGTCCCGCCCTCAGTTTTCTTTTCTCAAGACTAAACATGCCCAGTTTTTTTTTACCCTTTCCTCATGGGTCAGGGTTTCTAAATTTTGTAGTATTTGTTTTAGTCTCTTCTGGATTCTTTCCAACATGTCCACATCTTTCTTAAAGTGTGTCACTAGTACTAGGCTCAGGACAAACTCCTGCAGGATTTAACTATGTCCCCCCAGTTTGACAGTGAACTATTGATAACTGCCCCTTGAGTAAGGTCTTTCAACCGGTTGTGTACCCACTTTATAGTTATTTCATCTAGATGAATTTCTCCAGTATTCTTATGTGAATGACATGTGGGACTATGTCAAAAGCCTTACTAAAATCAAGATATATCACATCCACTGCTTGCACCTACCTACTGGGCCAGTAACCTTGTCAAAGAAGGAAATTGGTTTGGTTTGGCATGGTTTGTTCTTGACAAATCCACAATGCTTAATTTGTAATGAAAGTGGTGCCGGGGCTCAAGTAATTAGATCCCGGGGCTCAAGCAATTTTTTTACTTTCATAACTGAGGCAGCAAGCCCAGAGGTGCTGGGGCTATGAACTGCCAAGCGTATAGGTGCCAGAAGTCCTGGCACAAATTAAGCATTGCAAATCCATGTTGGCTCATACTATTAGCCTCTAGGTGTTTACGAATTGATTGTTTAATCATTTGTTCCAGTATCGTTCCAGGTATCGATGTTAGGCTGACTAGTCTATAATTCCCCGGGTCCACTTTGTTCCTCCTTTTAAAGTTTTGTACTATGGTTGTCCTTCTCGGGTCTTCTGGGACCCAACCTGCCCTTCATAAGTTCCCAAGGATAATTGCTAATGGCTCTGAGATTGCTTCAGTTAGGTCCTTAAGTACCCTATGGTGAATTTCATCAAGCCCTGCTGACTTGAATGCATCTAACTTATTCTTTAACCTGTTGAAGATGTTGCATGACTCCCAAAAGACATCAGTGTACTTAGATCACTGGCCAGTATGTGTTATACCAGTCTGCTACAGTTCCCAGCTGGGGATTCAGGCCCTGATCTGCAAGGGGCCTAACTCCTATTGATTGTAATGGGAGTTAGGGGCCTAAATACATTTTAGGATCTGGACCTTTAGCTCAAGTTGTAAAGGCTCCTCCTGTTAACTCAAAGGTCCCTGGTGATGACCAAGATAACAGTTGCTACATGTACACCCCACTCCCTTCTTCTAAAGAATCCAAGCCAGTGTCTGCTTTTTGTAATGACTAGCATAGTTTGCCTGAGACTCTGGGTCACACCTGGAGCTGATGCTGTTGCACCGTGGTTGGATTTGGCCTGCAGGCTCTGAAGAACAAGTCCTTACGCACCTTCAGGCTCTCCTGGAAAACACAGGCATCCCTACTTGTTGAGCTCATCCGCTTTGCTTTCTTTTCCCTTCACCGTAGACAGACTGTGATGTCATGCCCAGAACCCCTCTCCCCCACAGACTCCCCATTCCTTTGACACCTGCATAAGCTCCTCCATTTTCTCCATGCATTGGCTTTGCAGTTTGGGAGAATTTATTGAGGGAGATGAATTGATGAAGACCAGACGACAAAGGACCTGAGTATTAGGTTCACTCCTCCAAACAATGATTTCATTTATAGCCCCGAGCCTTCTTTAGAACTGTCACTTTAATATATACCAGTCCACCCTTCAACATAGTGCTGGAGTGGGAGCCTTTTGAAGCGCTGTCGAAGCGGAACCGGTCATATTTCACAATGACGGGGCACTTGCTAAACACATCCTCAGTGTTGGAAGCGAGCTCATTGTTTCGAAGATGGAACCCTGCCCTTACACCTCTAGGCTGTCTCCATAACTGCAGCCAGGTTCAGAAAAGCTACGCCTGAGGAAAGCTAGAGCCGCTCGAGGGAGCATCTCTCGGGGCAGAGGCGCCTGGCTGGATGCGGTAGCAGTGTGGGAGCGCAATGACGTTAGATAGATCAGAGAGTGTGAATTTTCTGGCTCACCAGGTGAGTTTTCCATCTGGCCTTTCCCGACAGTGCAACCAAAACACCATCTTAGGGGCATCCATGGAACAATGTTCCACTGCCATGCCTGCTGCTCTCTGCACCTTCACTTCCCATGCGCTTAATAATGTTCTCCGGAACCTGGCTTTGGGTCCTTATTTACCTCCCAGGAAAGAAAGATGCAAGTCCTCCCATTGTGCGGCCCTGGTGGGAGGAGCCCCATTCACTTCAGTGGGACCCCCTGAAGGAGTAAGCACTGCTCAGCGTGAGCAACGGTTGCAGAACCAAGACCTGGGAGAAATCTTAGCCCCAATGAGCTCAATGGGAGTTTTGCCACTGACTTCAATGGAGTGAGGATTTCACTTCCAGGGGTTGCCTTAGCCTTTCCTAGGGTCTACCACCATGTAGCCTCTCTCTGTGTCACACACACATTGCTTTGTGTGGGGGACACTTCAAAGTTACACTCATACTCCTGGCTGGAGAGAGGAGTTAGGATCTTCTTGAAGCCACATGGTTTTCTCATCTTCTTCCTCTGAACTCCTGGAGCCAAATTCAACCCTGATGTAAGTGGGTAGAATGGCTTTCAAGTCCCTAGTGTTTATTTGCTTGTCTTAACTTCTTCCTATCTCCAAGCACATCCCTAATGGGAAAGCTGGTAGGTTTCTGTAGACATTGCTCTAATAGAAGAATCTAATAGAGAATGACATAATTTCTATTGGTTTTTGACCCATCCAATAGAATTCTATAGCAGACATATTATTCGCTAATAAATTCTACAGGATGGGTCAATAGACCAATAGGAAAGTTCCCCCTTTCTGTTCAATTCTATAGGACTTTTCCGTAGACTCTAGCTTACAACCAGTACTCCACTTAAAGGCACAGCCACCTCTTCAAAGCATTCATATTCACCAAGTTCCACAAGTCCTGACACAGATGCACGCTTTGCCTTTTAATCTTTTACCAAATTTTGAAAGACAGGGGCCCAATTGTTGCTCCCTCCCCACCCCCGACCTGTGCTTGCAGCTACAAACCTTACACATGCTCAAGTAAATCAGGTAATTCTGCTCTTAACTACCCACTGTCATGCACAATTACCACATTTGTGGACGTCCTCTGGACTGCTGCCTTTGACACCATAACACTGAGTGGTTTCCGGTTCCCTGGTGATTTTCCCAGCCTGTCATTAATTTTAATGGCAGTGTCAGTCTCATTCAGAGGGAGCAGCCGGACCCTATGGGAATCTGCAGGAGGGCAGGACTTCCATGAAGCTCAGGTTGCAGATTGTGCCAGTGGCAAGAACTCCACCCTGAGCAGTGTTTGCTTTCAAAAGGAAGCGCCTAGCTGAATACGCTGAAGTATTTAAAACACAAATGAACTTGAAGTTTGCAGGGCTCGGAGGCTTTCACACTGTGGGATGTAGCGGCTTTACCATCAGCAGTTCTCCGGTGTCAGAACAGATTTACATAATACGCATGCAGAGGCCTTCTGACATATGATTCCTAGACAGGAACTACTCTTGCTAGTCAGACTTTCATTTCTTGGCTCCCCCTACCTGATCTTCCTCTAATTTTAGAGCTCTAAATTGGATTTGTACTGAGAGAGGCTGGAGGATCAGTCACGGAGGGCCAGGGCCAGCAGGAGTACTTTGTAGTCCAGAGTGAGACTGTTTTGCTTTTCTGATGCACTGCACCCTCTGCAGCTTTGCTGGGCGTTTATTTTATTTATTGATTTTATTTATCTATTTATTGTTGCAACAGACTTAAGGCGGCACAGAGTGCCCGCAAATGGTGCTCCTGGCTTGCACTCCACAAGCTATTTTCCTACGCTGGTGTTGCAAAGGCCCAGGGACGTTGCAAAGGCCCAGGGAAGTTGCAAAGAGGAACTCAGCAGCTGCGATATGAAGAGGCATATGGCTTGCCTATGCCTACCCTGGGAGCAGGATTCTTTGTGGTGCAAAATGCTGCCAGGCACAATATAGCAGGGCTGTCATCCGACTTGGTGGGTTGGAATGATGGTGGGAATGGGTGCTTGAGGGGTGGGGCCGGGCGGAGCAGTGTAGAACAGGCCCTGGGTTTGTTTGCACCCGTGAAGCATGACCTTGGTGCTCCATCCGTACAACTCCGGCCTGCAGATTCACCTCCCCCGCGTAAAACGAGACTTGCGTCCATTTGCAACCTCTTCGCTAGGACTCTGCAGTGCTAGTGCAGTTACACCAGTGCTAAAAGCCCCTGTGCAGACAAACCGCTGCTTCGGTGGCTGGATCCAGGTCATAAATACATAAAAATGAGGTTGCTGTGTATCATCATGATTGCTTCAAAACAAGCGAAACTTGAATGGCAAGACGGTTAGTTTACAGCTGGGCTGCCCAGAACAGCAGGCTTTGGCAGAGTCGCTGCTCCTATTTCTTTAGATTCAGTATTTTAGTGCAAGCGAAAACCGAAAGCAAATCCAGCTAGAGAAAGCTGAGGTTTCAAGTCCCAGCCTGCACGTCCACTGATTTACTTCAATCCTGTGACATCTGTTTTGCCATAATACATCAATGGAAACCATTATAAAAAAAAAAAAGGCACCCTGGTGTTCGGGATTGCCCATGTATATTGCTATGATTTGCTTTGACCACTGTGGAAAATGTCCAGGTCTATATTTCCCTTGCTATGCTAGCCCTTCCCCCCGTCCTGGGCATGATCAGCCACTGAGGGGGATAAGACCCTTTATTGTTCAATAGGTTCACCTTATCCCTGCTCCAATATAGCAGTGCAGGGCAGTTTCTCATGTATCCTCATCACAGGCCTCACTTTGGGCCCAATCCCGCAGCTTTACACAGTTAAATAGTCATGGAGCTGTAGGATCGGACTCTTTATGCCAAATCACAGCCAAAGCATTTGTAACACCGAGACCCCGGTCATCGGCGGGGCAGGATCGAACCTGGGACCTTTGGAGCTAAATACATGAGCCTCTACTGCAGTGGTCACCAACCGGTCGATCGCAACTGACTGGTCGATCCTAGAGGATCTCACAGTCGATCGCGATCTCTGGTGGTACAGCGTGACTGCCGCTAAGGCAGACTCCCTACCCTTGCCCCACGCCGCTCCCAGACGCGGTCAGTGCAGCCCTGGGGTGGAGGGAGGCAGTGGTCTTCCTCTGCGCACTGCTTTTGCCTGCAAGCACCACCCCCGCAGCTCCCATTGGCTGGGAGAGCTGCGGGGGTGGTGCTTGCAGAGAAGGGCAGCACGCGGAGCCACGTGTCCCCTGCCCCTCCCCAGGGGCCGCAGGAGAGTGTTGGCCCCTTCTGGGAGTGGTGTGGGGCCGGGGTAGGCAGGGAGCCTGCCTTAGCCTTACTCTGCTTAATATTAATATATTAAGCTTTGTTCTTCTATATCTGGGGATAACACCCTACCCTCCAAACATTAATTAATTGGGCCTCAATCCTTTGTGAAGTTGGTAGGGAACTGTTGTTACCCACATTTTATAGGGGGGTAAACTGAGGAGCACAAAGATTAAGGGACAAGACTAAGGCCACAGAGAGAGGCAAGAGCCGAGCCAGGAACAGAATTCAGAACACCTGACTCACACACCTATATTCTAACCCTTAGCTACAGTCCCTCCCCTTAACCAACTCTCTCTGTTTTGGAAATCAGGTTGAAAATAACCTGGAAAGACTTTTAATAAGTTTGATAACAATGCACATTACAGTATCAGGCAATATACACACTATTGTCTTATCAAGGTAACCCTATTCAGTCATCAGTGAGAGATTTTAAATTTTTGGTGCAGAAGAATATTCCACTGCCCTCTCTTGGATAGAACCGCTCAGCTCAGTGCCATAGACCCCGCACTGCTAACAACTAATGGAGATTCTCCTTCAGCTCAAGTGGCAGTGGCCTGTGTTTTTGGACAAGATGGCTGTCATGGTCTAGGGAGGAGTTTGATACTCGCTGAAGGGTTTGCCTGTTCCAAGTTTGTTTCAGCCTCTTTTAAAATATCATTTCTAAAGGCCACATGTTCATAACCAGATACAGGCAAAAGTACTTGTGCACCAGTTAAACTCCGTATTTCCATGCCTGGCTATTGGAAGACCAAGAATCCTCTTGCATTCCTGATCCCACATATGCATGCCAGTTTATGTATGCAAATAGGGCTTATGTGGGGGGAGGAGTGCATGAACATTTTGGAAGAGGAAACCTTTGCATGTTACATTGACGATTTGGCCCTAGCCCTCATTTTGCTTAGCTCTCTTTTAGCCCACAAAATTTATGCACTGTGGCTAATTGAATTGTGGGTAGCCAAGTTACTTGCACTTTGAAATTCTTGGTTGGCACTTTAGAGCTGATAGGTGGGTGGTTGAATGGCAGGCATTAAAAATGTGTCTTGCAAATTTGGCAAGCACAGCTAGGAACAATGGTCTCCATAGGGCTCAAAAATGCAATTCCCTCCTCATTCCAGCTCTTACTCTGCTCCCCACATGTCTTATTCCACAAACGATGCCTGGGCTTGTACAATTAAGGAAGAATAAAGCTTTTTGTCACAAGAATGAATTGTATCTGTGCTGTTATAAACTAGCAACTTCTGTTGCTGCTGAGTAATGCCAGGTTCGTGCATCTTGAGTCTGGGTAGTGAACATGCAAATAAACAGAAAAAATTTCTGCCCATTGGGCACGACGCAGATAATGAAGTCCTTAATTGAACTGGCTTTTTTCTGCAACATTATTTATAAGAATGGCGTGTGCTCCAGTGTTTCAGACTTACAAAGCAGAACCAAATATTTGGTACTCCCTTGCGCTGCCCGGCTAGCTTTCCCTACTGAAAAGTTCCAAATTAAAGCATCTTTTAAAAACAGGGAGGGTCACACTAAAGGTAGTCAGGAGCAGCTGGCATTGTTATTGTCAGGCAGGTGGAAATGAATGGAAGGATGTCCCGGTTTTCAACAAAACGACTCTTTTCTCGGAATTGACAGAAAGCATCTACTAACAGGTTAATATTAGTCAGACTTTGCTCCTCTTTGCAGGTTGCCTGTCGGCTTCTTCTTGACTCTTAACAACCTTTGTGCCAGGCCTCAGATTTCTTAGGGCCAAGAATTAAGACAAGTCTTGGTGTTAAGGCAAAGAGAGACTAGCTGGATTGAACACATTCATTCTGTCTGCCTAAAAAGATCTGAAGTTTCCCAAGCCCTGCAGATATTAAACCTGGAATGGATTATTTGTGAGTTGTCTCTCAAAGAGCACTAGCACCATCCTTATTCCCACACCTCCTTTTTCTGTGATCTTGTTGACTCTTGAGCTAAGTAGGGTCAAACCAGGGGAGCCTTGATTTGGGAAATCTCTCATCACGAACCAGGTGCTGCTGGAAGCAGGGTTGGTAATCTGGTGTGTGACATTCTGAGTCAGTATGGAGCCAGAGCTCCGGGCACTGTGCTGCTAGAGGTAAGATAAGAGGCTGTGTGGGGTGTCAGGGAGCCAGCTCCAGCTTCCTCATTCTTGGGCCAGTCTTGATGAATTTTAAAGCTGCTGCCAGGCAGCTTTATAGCCTGCCACTGGAATGAAGCCTAACCAGTGGAAGCCCTCTTCTGCCCCCGACACCTCCTCTACACCAGTAGCAGGAGGGCAGAGAAGCAAGATCTGGCTGCAGTGCAGATGCACCAGTGGAGGAGGCCATTTGCAGCTGGATTATAACCCCTTCGTGCCACCTCACAAAGAGCCCACCACACTGGCTAGAGCTGAAGTCTTTATGGTCAGGAAATATTTCCCTTTTCACAACAGCAGGGGTGATAAACCCCAGAGTCCTGGTCCAGTGCCATCTTGGGTCATTACATTCTGCCCCCATAAAATCCGACTGTCATTTCCAGTGACTAGTCCTCTTCACTTCAGTATAGCTTCATATTCACTCAACAACCCCCAAAACAGAATCATTTTGGTAAGTAATATTCCTACTGCGTAAGGGGGATAGAGGTTAGAATCTGGAAAAATACCCCATCATTCTTGCTCACAGAAGAAAGGGTAAGCAACAGCCCAATGCACCTCACTCCCCTTCACCCCCCGCATGCTCGGATCGATCCGTTTCTTCTTATTGGTACAGCTACCAGAACTGCCCATCACCATGGCATCTAGGCTAGCATTCCCAGAGCGACAAGATAGCTGCTGATCAGAAGCCTCCTCTATGTCTTGCAAGTGCAAATGGCTAGTCAATACTTGGAAAGAGCTTTGACGACTTAAAGCACCCTATTGGCTTATTCATTATTTAAATAAACTCAGCACAAAAACCCTGCAATCCTTTTAGCTAGGCATTTATACTGGTCAGCAAAATCCAGAGAATAACTAGCTAGGAAAGCGTTCTCTCTTTTATGAACACACACATGCACTCTGCATTGCTGCCTGGCACAGTACATTGCTGTCAGGCAGGGCTAGGTCAATGCTATCCTGGGTGAAGTATACTGTTTCCTTCAATACCATCCCCATCTCATCCCTGCTCTGGCCACCTCCCTGCCTCTCAGGGCTGCTCGCTCAGGTGGTTGTGTAATACATTGCTGTGATCTGCCCGAGATGCTCTGCATCAAAAAACCTTCCCTTTCTCAGACCTCCTTGGGACTGTTTATTAGCTGCATGTTCCTTCAGGTTAATGGAATGTGATAGCATGAAGTGCAGAACAGGTCCACAGGGCCATAAAGAAGCCTTGTCGCCAAGCGCACCTACACAATACACATACCAGGGCACTCAAGCAGTTACTCATAGTAAGATTTGCTCGAGTCTACAGTGTTCATATGATTCTATAATCATAGAATATCAGGGTTGGAAGGGACCTCAGGAGGTCATCTAGTCCAACCCCCTGCTCAAAGCAGGACCAATCCCCAATCAAATCATCCCAGCCAAGGCTTTGTCAAGCCTGACCTTAAAAACTTCCAAGGAAGGAGATTCTACCACCTCCCTAGGTAACGCATTCCAGTGTTTCACCACCCTCCTAGAGAAAAAGTTTTTCCTAATATCCAACCTAAACCTCCCCCACTGCAACTTGAGACCATTACTCCTTGTCCTGTCCTCTTCTACCACTGAGAATAGTCTAGAACCATCCTCTCTGGAACCACCTCTCAGGTAGTTGAAAGCAGCTATCAAATCCCCCCTCATTCTTCTCTTCTGCAGACTAAACAATCCCAGTTCCCTCAGCCTCTCCTCATAAGTCATGTGTTCCAGACCCCTAATCATTTTTGTTGCCCTTCGCTGGACTCTCTCCAATTTATCCACATCCTTCTTGTAGTGTGGGGCCCAAAACTGGACACAGTACTCCAGATGAGGCCTCACCAATGTCGAATAGAGGGGAACGATCACGTCCCTCGATCTGCTCGCTATGCCCCTACTTATACATCCCAAAATGCCATTGGCCTTCTTGGCAACAAGGGCACACTGCTGACTCATATCCAGCTTCTCATCCACTGTAACCCCTAGGTCCTTTTCCGCAGAACTGCTGCCTAGCCATTCGGTCCCTAGTCTGTAGCTGTGCATTGGGTTCTTCCATCCTAAGTGCAGGACCCTGCACTTATCCTTATTGAACCGCATCAGGTTTCTTTTGGCCCAATCCTCCAATTTGTCTAGGTCCCTCTGTATCCTATCCCTGCCCTCCAGCGTATCTACCACTCCTCCCAGTTTAGTATCATCCGCAAATTTGCTGAGAGTGCAATCCACACCATCCTCCAGATCATTTATGAAGATATTGAACAAAACCGGCCCCAGGACCGACCCCTGGGGCACTCCACTTGACACCAGCTGCCAACTAGACATGGAGCCATTGATCACTACCCGTTGAGCCCGACAATCTAGCCAACTTTCTACCCACCTTATAGTGCATTCATCCAGCCCATACTTCTTTAACTTGCTGACAAGTATAATGTTGGGCAAGCTCTTATATTTTCATGCTTCCATCACGTTCACAGGATTCTTCAAATGCAAACAATGGAGTCAGTGTTCTGATTAATGCTTTTTGTTCTAAATGCAGCTTTCGGTTCATTCGTGAGGAGCGATGGCAGAATTTAGGGCCTGATCCTGCGAGGTATTAAGCACTGTCATGGGCCTGCAGTCTAGTGGGTCAAACACGGGGCTGGGAGTAAAGATGTCTGAGTTCTATTTCCACCTCTGCCATTTACTCACTGTGTGATCTTGGGCAAGCCACTGAACCTCTCTGCGCCTCAGTTTCCCTCTCAACTGGATGGGAAGAAGAATACTTTTTGGCAGGGTGTAGTGAGAATGAGTGACTGTTTCTAAAAGTGCTTGATTGAAAGACACTAAGTATCCTTACTGTCTGTCCATTGCAGAGGCACATACAGCTACTGTTAAACAAGTTGGAGATTCTACTTCTTGTGGGTAAGATGGCTCACTTCTCTGGTTTAGAAAACAAAAGGCTTGATTTTGCATTTGTTGGAGCAGTAAGCCAGCCTGCAAACCAAAGTTACTACTACAAAGCTAATCTAGTCAGATGTTAAACTGAAGTTGTCCTAATGCACTGCATATTTGCTGACTGGTTAGAACATGTTCATCCCATTCCCTTTCTCACCAAATTTTAGGAGGCAAAGACATTTGTATTAGGCCATGTTTGAATAAGGCTTTAGGAGTCCAAATTTTCTCTTCCCCCATGTTCTGACCCAGTCCGCCAGGCAAATTAAATTCCCTATTCAGCAAGATACTTTAGCACATGCCCATGGACATCACAGGGACAATTCACATGCTTACAGTTCGGCATGTGCTTAAATATCTTGCTGAATAGGTGCCTTAGCTGTGTCATTGACAGTGTGGTAAAAACAGCCATGCAATCCTATGGCTAGATGATACTGCAGACTGGAAACAAGCTGCTATACAAGAATAGGATTTGGGGGGTCATAGTGGATCACAAGCTAAATATGAGTCAACAGTGTAACACTGTTGCAAAAAAAGCAAACATCATTCTGGGATGTATTAGCAGGAGTGTATTAAAGAAGACATGAGACGTAATTCTTCCTTTCGACTCCACATTGATTAGGCCTCAGCTGGAGTATTGTGTCCAGTTCTCGGTGCCACATTTCAGGAAAGATGTGGAGAAACTGGAGAAAGTCCAGAGAAAAGCAGCAAAAGTTATTAAAGATCTAGAAAACATGACCTATGAGGAAAGATTGAAAAAACTGGGTTTGTTTAGTCTGGAGAAGAGAAGACTGAGAGGGGACATGATAACAGTTTTCAGAACTGTTAAGGTTGTTACAAGGAGGAGGGAGAAAAATTGTTCTCCTTAACTTCTGAGGGTAGGACAAGAAGCAATGGGCTTAAATTGCAGCAAGGGTGGTTTAGGTTGGACATTAAGAAAAACTTCCTGTCAGGGTGGTTAGGCACCAGAATAAATTGCCTAGGGAGGTTGTGGAATCTCCATCACTGGAGATTTTTAAGAGCAGGTTAGACAAACACCTGTCAGGGATGGTCTAGGTAATACTCAGTCCTGCCATGAGTGCAGGGGACTGGACTAGATGACCTCTCGAGGTGCCTTCCAGGCCTACGATTCTATGAATATCTCAACTCAAACTGGGAGAAAGAAGTGTGTCTGACACCATGGAAGGTGTGGGAGAACCTTCTTCCCACCACAGTCAACCAGCCCTAACAGTACATTTACCTCTCTAAGGTCCAGTTCCTCCAGTGCTCCTCCTGGGGCAGTGAGATTTGAACGGGTCCTGGGAACAGATTATCTCTGCTAGCTAGTTTCCTTTTGGGACATTGTAATGATGTGCCCCAGTGCAAACCCCACAGCCAAACATCCTCAGAGTTTCAGGGCTTTGGAATCCAGGTCTGCAGTTGGCAGTTTGAGCTCCTCTGTACACGATCCATGCTGGAAATTCAGTTGTTTCTCTTTCTAGGCATTAAATAGCTTTTCTGATGAAAAATTCACCACACCTCTACCCAGCCTAACAATAGCAGAGTGGATAATACAATACAGACGATGCTGAGAAGCGGGAATCTAATATCCTACCAATGATGAAAAGACATCTCTATGCTAAAGAAAATGACAAAGATTGTCTGACTATTACAACATTCATTTAAAAAGTGATTTCCCCAACTCCAACACATTCATTCTTTCTCCAGCACAGCTCTTTGATTTCCTCTCCTAGGAAGGATGGCAACTGATGGTTTATGCAAGGATTTGTGACTTCTGAAAAGTGTGAAAGAAAAGCTTTGCAAGAGCCACTACTATTGAGTCAGGTAGTCACTGAAGGAGTCCTCTGCTTGTGCCCTTCTAGCCAACTGCACAGAAGATAACGGGCAGTCATCAATTTCTATGATGTCCCCCAAGGTTCAATCCTTGGTGTCCTCAGCCTATGAATTTTAATACCTTCTAGGGCTCCCATTAACAAGGCATCTCAGTAATGCCAAGATTTTCAAAACTAATAGGCCAGATTCTCCCTTCACTTACACCTGTTTTACCCCAGTGGAACTCCATTGATGTCAGTGGATTTACTGCTGATGATTTACACTGGCATAGGAAGGGCAGAATAAAGCCCTGTTAGTTTGCTTAAGGTATTTTCCCACCCATCTATGTGGGCTTCCATTTACTGCTGCCATGGCAAGTGAGTGCAGCTCATGCATTAAGGGGTGTGTCATAAACATACAGCTAAGGGTAGCATAAAATCCCTTCTTGACCTGTAAGGGGTTAAGAAGCTCAAATAACCTGGTTGGCACCTGACCAAAAGGACCAATAAGGGAAGAAGATCCTTTCAAATCTGGGGGGGGAGGTTTTGTTTTGTGTTTTCTTTTGTTGTTCTCTCTGGGACAGAGAGGGACGAGGGCAGGAAAAACCATCTCCTACAACGCTACCTGAAATAAGCATCCAAGATTACAAAAATTGTAAGTAATAGCAAGGAAATGCGTTAGCTTATCTTTTGTTTTAGCTTGTGAATTTTCCCTATGCTAAGAGGGAGGTTTATTCCCGTTTTTTTGTAACTTTAAGGTTTTGCCGAGAGGGGAATCCTCTGTGTTTTAAATCTATTACCCTATAAAATTACCTTCCATCCTGATTTTACAGAGGTGTTTCTTTTACTTTTTTCTTTATAATAAAGTTCTGTTTTTAAGAACCTGATTGGTTTTTAGTGTCCTAAAAACCCAAGGGTCTGGTCTGTGCTCACCTTGTTTACCTATTTGGTTGGTATACTATTCTCAAGCCTCCCCAGGAAAGGGGGTGAAGGGGCTTGGGGGGATATTTTGGGGAAACAGGAACTCCAAGTGGTCCTTTTCCTGAATCTTTGTCTAACTCACTTGGTGGTGGCATCGATACCGTCCAAGGACAAGGAAGAATTTGTGCCTTGGGGAAGTTTTTAACCTAAGCTGGTAGAATTAAGCTTAGGGGGTCTTTCATGCGGGTCCCCACATCTGTACCCCAGAGTTCAGAGTGGGGAGGGAACCCTGACAGGGTGCCATTCTGAGAGGGATCCCTGCCAGGGCTTGATGTGCATGAACATAGTTACGCACTGTGGCTTCCCTGCCTGCCATGAATGCTCAATATAACATATGCTTTTAATGTTAAAAGACATCTTTTATGAATAGTGCCTGTCCATGTCCAGAGCCTCAATACACATTGCCTGTGGGACACACAGAGGGGTGTGAATTAATCTGAGCACAGGACTGGGAGCAGGAACCCCTGAACTCTACTCCCAGCTCTGACACTGGCTCCTTTGGGCAAATCAATTAACCTGCCTGCCTGAGTTTCTCCAGATGAGTATTAGGGATAATAATGCTTACCCTGCCGCACAGGGTGGATTGTAAAGAGTAATTTTTTGGTATCATAAAGCCTGTCTCCTCCTCTGCAGATGTAGAATGGCCTACAGTTATTTTATTTATAGGCACTTCCAGGGCACATATCACCACAATACTGGCAGGGTTTCTTCAATCCTGCCAGTACACAGAATGGAGGGGAGAAGGCTATGGGAGAGTCTAGCCCACCTGGGCAAAACTGCCATGCATGACAGAGTGCACAGTGGACACCACCTCTACTAGAGCAGCAATTTCACTGGTGGCTTCCTTCTTCCTGCTGGGAGGATGGGGGATGAGGAAAGGGAAGATCCCATCCATGCACCCCCACAGAAGCATCTTGCATAAAGCCCATTGACTGCCCCTTGCACAGGAGTCCAGGTTTTGGACCCTAGCATTTGCAAAGCAATTATAAGCTCTACAGTGCTATATAACTGCCCAGTGTTTTTACTGCCCCAATGAGCATTGTCCAGCAGACACACTGAGGGTGCTGGACCTGGCAGCAGGGAGATACCACACTGGGATGTGCTGAGGGTGTGGGAATCTCACAGCATTGTGAGCATGGGAAAGAAACCACAGCAATCTGATGTCCAGTTCTCTGTAGGGGAAAGGAGAGCAAACTCCTTTCTATCCAGGAACAAAGAGACGATTGATTTAGGGTAGGGAAGAGAGACAGGTAAGAAAACCCCAATGATCCAGCTTTAAGTTATTTGTTATCAAGTGCATTCATGGTTTGGTTTGGCGCAATACTTGAATCAGCTAAATACTTTCTGTAAAACTTGTTGGATTTAAAACAGTGCAAATGGAGCAATAGAAATGTTGCATTTAATAATGTCTATCTCTTCCATAGAGCACTTCATCCTTAGATCTCAGAGCTCTTTACAAAGGAAAGAAACAACATTGTCCCCCATTTTGCAGATGGGGAAACTGAGGCACACAGCATGGAAAGCGACTTGCCCAAATTCAGTCAGAACTGTGAAAAGAATCTAGGCCTTGTGAGTCCCAACCCATTGCCCCATCCACTAGCCCACACTGCCTGCTGTGTTAAAACACTTCCGTAACAATTCCTGGCTGTGCAATGTTGTGAGCGGTCAGCGCTATACAGAAAGGAAACAGAAAGGTGAGAAAGCAAGTTTTGTTTTCTTGGACCCTTCAAGCCACAAAAGCAAAAGTATTCCAAGAAAGCTGCCACCTTGGCCCTACAGAGAGCCACCTCATTGTGATTGCAGCACCCATGCTATTAAAGTCCACCCACTCCTCAGAGACCTCTGCGGTACAGCAGGGGAGTTGTGGATGGAGTGGACAATGACTCAGTGCCCACTGCAGCTGTTTAACATAGAATCCAGTAGACAACAGCTGTCCTTTGTTTTTTGTTTTTTGTTTACACTTTTCCCATCCTGTCCCAGTTGTTCCAGTGCCATTCTGCATGGGCTTCTCCAAAGGTCCCGACCCATGTTTTCCAAACACTGGCATCCATGAACAAGCCTGTTAGTGTAGGTTGTAGCAGCCTGTTCAGATCCCTAACCCAGTGGCAAATCTGTTTATTTCAGTTTGATTTAGATTTGATTGACATGTTCTGAATTTGAAATTCCAGTGACATTTCACACCAAAATTTCAAACATAGTTTTGTTTGTGAAAATCTCCCTCTCCTTGCCCCTAATTTTTGACTAGCTGGAGCTCGATTTAGCAAAAGGACCAACATGGACAACCAAGACCAAAAACCAGAGAAATGGAATTACGACTCAATGTGGATCTCTGCTGGCTTGGTTAGCTCATGTGCTTTTCCAAGCTGTCTCCCTCTCCCTTTGCAGCAGGCAATGAATCCAGCTGATGCAGTAGAAATCCAACTTTCTCTAGATCTCCTACCAAAACTGGAAGGAGGGAAAAAACCCTTCTGGATTATAGCCCTGAATCCCTGAACAGCTCCACACATTCAGTTAAAGATTGAACAGGACCTGATACAAGGTACTGAGTGACAGGTCTATACTCCTGAGCGCATAAGTGCTTTCCCTCCGCAACTCTTCCTCCATTGTGGGCACAAAACTAGTCAGCTCTTTCCCCGCTTGCTCTGTGACATTGCACGGGATGTCGTGGATAGATAAAGGTCACTCCATGCACAATATTACTCACGCTGTGTTACTGCTCCTCTCTCTCTCTCGACTCCTCCGGCAGTCGCTTGTGTTAAGTCGTGGACAATCGCCAGTCATTTGGTACACGGGAGATAGACGTGAGCAGTGTGGGTGAACTTGCACAGACAATAAGCCATAATTTTTTCTTTTCAGTCCAACTTGCTCTACTGGTTTACGTTTCTTTAACCCAGCAGCAGAAAGGCGGCACCGCTTAATCAAAGCTGTCAAACAGGTTCTGCTATAATACAAAAAAGTGGCAAGACCAGTTTGTTATGAACTCAGATAGAGATTTGATTGTTTTCCCATAATTATAGTTCAACTTGTGCTCTTGGTTGAACTCAGTCGTGTTAACAAACTGGCCCACTGAAATAATGCATCTGCCGTTAAGGTGGGATTTTTTTCTTCTTTTTACATAAGGTAGCTGTTTCAGAGAGAAAGCACAACGGCATCCTGTTTAATCCTTCTACTCACATTCAGTTGGTACAAGCTGCTTAAAAGGCCTCCGACTCCACCGTTCTGTGCACATTAGGGATTTTTTGGGGAAAATTATTATTGTTACAATAGAGCCACGCAGCCCCAGTTGTGATGGGGGGCCCACTGTGCTAAGAGAGACAGTCATTGTACCAGAGAGCTTACAATCTACACAGAAAAGAAAGACAAAAGGTGTGGGGGAAACTGAGGCACAGAGAAGCAAAGGACCCACCCAAGGCCATTGGCAGAGCTTGAATTACAACACCGGTCTCCTGACTCCCCAGCAAGTGCACAATCCACTAAACCATGTTCTCCTAATCACTTGTGGTCGCACCGCCTTTGGTGCCCCTCCAAGAGTGGGAATGCTAGTGAAGACAGACAGGACCATATTTTTAACCACCCTACCCACCTATCCCTTCCCAGAGAAGGTTTTGATGGCATGGCAGTCAAAACATCGGGGAGCCCTATCTGCACGAGACCTTCCACCGTTGCTAACACCAATGACACAGTACTGTAGGTAGCGTCAGAGTGGGCTGCTCTGTAAAAAATAATAGCGTAGACCAGGCTTTTGAGGCAGAAATCTGGTCTTCATCTCTGTATGGAAAACAAGTAGCTCACTGTAAAAAATAACAAATAATCTCTTGCTTACAAGCATGAAACCAAGATCCATTTCCTGTTTACTTGACAGTAGATTTCTCCATTGCAGGAGGACTGATTTGCTTTTGGAGGGTTGCTCATTAGGACAGTGCAAATGTGCAAAACATGTATTTACAGTCTAAAGGACTTTGACTTCAGATTAAGGAGAACAGCCAAGAAAGAAAGGATGACTATAAAGTCTCTGCAAGACACAGCGAGAGAATGACAGAGAGCGCAAACAGGGACTCGCCCTTTAACATTCTGCATCTGAACTGAAACACAACGTGGTAACTGCCTCTGCAGCAGGCTGGCAGACTCTTCTGCATCTAAAAGTACATGGCAAAGATCGCCTTTCAGTTACACAGCGGCACCCTTGGAGCTAAAGGCGCGTGAAAGCATCTGTCTAAGTAAACCAAACATCCACAAAAGCCATCACCACAATGGGTACAAACTGGCAAATGCTCAGAGAAGCCCAGGACTAAACGGACATGGAGATTAAACTCCCCTCTTGCCCCCGAAGTAGGTTCCTCTAAATAGGATAGCGGTATTTTGGTGGAGCAGGGTGGGGAAGGTTACACTGCTGTTGCCCATATCACACCTGTTCTGTAGATACACACAGGATCTCAGCCTCTAGCTCATAGGCAGGATCCTCAGCTGGTATAAACTGGCATAGGTCCATTGATGTCAATGTTGCTACACTGATTTACACCAGCTGAGGATCTGGCTCACTCAGAGTGTCCAATTTCGAGCGAACCATCCATGGCAGTGTTCCTAAAGGCACTTTATCAATCACACAGGCAGCCTCCACTGATTCCTTATGCAATACCTTGACTTTGCACTTCACTGGTGTAATGTCAGGCTGTACTGGGTGCTGAGGTGCTGCTGTTCCAAAGCAAATGGTTGCACACCTGTATTATGTAAGTAGCAGGCTGGGGAAACAAGCCACCCGATCAGCCGTGGTCCTTCGGGGACCTATCGGGACTGTTTGTTGCACCACGTGGAGGGAACTCTTCGCTTGCTCTTTGTGCAAGAGGGATACGTAACAAGGTGACTCAGGGATCATTACTATTGATCCAGGGCTCCGCAGGAACATTCCGAAAGAGCAAACAGCTACAAAGCATCTTTGGCTCCTTTAATCATTGCTCATTCCCTACAGATAGTTTATTTTGCTGAGGGATATGTCAATTAGGGGTTGACTGACTGATACAGTGAAATATGCCGGGCTGGTGAATCCAATAATGTAAATAATGGCAACTGCTCTGAAGAAAGATCTTTACTTGGACTGGTGCAGTACTCTAGTGGGAACTGCT
This sequence comes from Natator depressus, assembly GCF_965152275.1. NCBI lineage: Eukaryota > Metazoa > Chordata > Testudines > Cheloniidae > Natator > Natator depressus. The sequence continues at coordinate 8,112,347 of NC_134246.1, read as the reverse complement.
ATGGGGTAACCTTTAGGAGCACAGGTTTGCAAGATAGCCATCACCAACTGAAGGTCGAGTCTCTTAAGGTTGGCAGCATGATGGCAGTTATAGTGGGCATTATTAAAATCTTGACTTCTTCTGCCTACAGAAGTGACAGTCACTGTGGTATCTGTAAAAAGAAAAGGAGGACTTGTGGCACCTTAGAGACTAACAAATTTATTTGAGCATAAGCTTTCATGAGTTACAGCTCACTTCATCGGATGCATGCAGTGGAAAATACAGTGGGGAGATTTATATACACAGAGAACATGAAACAATGGGTGTTACCATATACACTGTAACTAGAGTGATCAGGTAATGTGAGCTATTACCAGCAGGAGAGCGGAGTGGGGGGGACGGGATGGGACCCTTTGTAGTGATAGTCCATGTGGGCCATTTCCAGCAGTTGACAAGAACATGTGAGGAACAGTAGGGGGGGAAATAAACATGGGGAAATAGTTTTACTTTGTGTAATGACACATCCACTCCCACTCTTTATTCAAGCCTAAGTTAATTGTATCCAGTTTGCAAATTAATTCCAATTCAGCAGTCTCTCCTTGGAGTCTGTTTTTGAAGTTTTTTTGTTGAAGAATTGCCACTTTTAGGTTTGTAATCGAGTGACGAAAGAGATTGAAGTGTTCTCCGACTGGTTTCTGAATGTTATAATTCTTGACGTCTGATTTGTGTCCATTTATTCTTTTACGTAGAGACTGTCCAGTTTGGCCAATGTACATGGCAGAGGGGCATTGCTGACACATGATGGCATATATCACATTGGTAGATATGCAGGTGAACGAGCCTCTGATAGTGTGGCTGATGTGATTAGGCCCTATGATGGTGTCCCCTGAATAGATATGTGGACACAGTTGGCAACGGGCTTTGTTGCAAGGATAGGTTCCTGGGTTAGTGGTTCTGTTGTGTGGTGTGTGGTTGCTGGTGAGTATTTGCTTCAGGTTGGGGGGCTGTCTGTAAGCAAGGACTGGCCTGTCTCCCAAGATCTGTGAGAGTGATGGGTCGTCCTTCAGGATAGGTTGTAGATCCTTGATGATGCGTTGGAGAGGTTTTAGTTGGGGGCTGAAGGTGATGGCTAGTGGCGTTCTGTTATTTCCTTTGTTGGGCCTGTCCTGTAGTAGGTGACTTCTGGGTACTCTTCTGGCTCTGTCAATCTGGTTCTTCACTTCAGCAGGTGGGTATTGTAGTTGTAAGAATGCTTGGTGGAGATCTTGTAGGTATTTGTCTCTGTTTCCCATTCCAAGTATTGGAAATACTGCACTACCACTAGAAAGGTAAATACAATGAGATTTTAATGGCACTCACTGTGTGCCTCTAATCTGTGAGTGGACAGGGTGCAAGATCTACCTTCTTTCCTCCACACAGGAAAGCTACAGAGCAGCTGATGTGACTTTCAAACTGCTGTTGGAAATACAGAGAATGTTGCTGTATGGGAGTGTGGGATGAGGAGACAATGCATGGAAGAATAATCATGCACTGAGCACACAGTGGACTGTAGCATCCAGAATGACGGTAGTATTTCCAGACTAACTCAAATGAAACAGGAGTACTTGTCGCACCTTAGAGACTAACAAATTTATTTGAGCACAAGCTTCCGTGAGCTACAGCTCACTTCATCGAGCTTATGCTCAAATAAATTTGTTAGTCTCTAAGGTGCCACAAGTCCTCCTTTTCTTTTTGCGGATACAGACTAACACGGCTGCTACTCTGAAACCTGTCAAATGAAACAGAAACTCCCCCACCCCTAAACTAACACCCAAGGCTAAATGCTGCTGATAGTCACACTGGTGTAATTGTTTCCCATAGAATCACTTTGGATTTACAGTGTCGTTACTGACAGAAGAGGTAAGTTTTCCAGCCCATCTTATCCCTCTGGGTTCTGTTTAAGTATTAGGCAATATTATTGCATGGGTTCCTTGTGCTCCCCTGTCTATCTGTCTGTATCCACCTGTTGTCTCTTGTCTTACACTTAGATTGTCAGCTCTTTGGATTGGGGGGGGACCATCTTTTTCTTCTGTGTTTGTAAAACGCCTAGCACAATGGGGTTCCGGTCCATGACTGTGGTCCCTAGCCACTATCACAATACAAATAATAATACATGACAAATATGGATTTGGTCTAAATCAGTTCACACTTGCACTGCTTCATTAGGGACAATGTAGAATTAAGGATGAAGGAGTAGAATTCCAAATGTCTTTGTTTCATGGTTTGAAGTCAGACTCCCAGCCTTCCTGTAGCATTTCTTGTTAGTGCGCTCTGTTTTTTCTTGTTAATAGGCTTATCGATGGAGGTTTAAGAAACATTTCTATAGGCCATCAATCATCAAAGACCATGTCAGCCTGGGCTCCAGGAGTTTTATTGACATCATAAACCTAATGGCCATGAAGGGGCCCTTAATGTCCATCATGTCAGTGGAAATTAAAAAAAAAATTCCCACATTTCAAATTTACTAGGCTATGCTGCACCTCATTACGGAAACTGGGACCCTCAATGGGAAGGAACTGCTGCACCTAAATCTGTTTAAATCCAACCAAACCAATCCGAAGACACTGGCTCCTATCCTGGTCGGAAGGCCTGAACATAACGGATATTTTAAAATCAAAGCTATTGGAGCAGGGGCCTCAGACATCCCATGGATCAAGCCCCATCTCTTCTCCTTCAAATCCCTCCTCAGAACCCACTTAATAGCGCCCCAGGAATGTCGGAAGGGAATCCCTTAGATGCCCAAGTTCAAAGGGAAGCATTACTCCCCTCTCCAAATCGTGTTCGCTCTCCCATGGCAGCGTAGCGACATATATTCTATAGACCTTCCATGACTTCATGGTCTAAGCTTCAGGTACAAAACACTTATTATAGGGCCTGATTCTGATCTCAATTACACTGCTGTAGCATCATCAAATCCAATAGTTACTCTCCTGATTGACATCTTCAGATCAGAATAATGCCCAATGTCTTCCTGAGACCACAGGTTACAACTCTAGTGGGGGTGGCTCAGCCATCCTTCAGAGCTAGGGAGAATGAATACCATCCAGTTTGCTTGGGGGGGGGGGGGGCGGGAAGTGCTGGTGAGCTCTTTGAACCAGCATAACCCAGAGGTGGAGGTATGACAAACTCACCTACGCTCCTCCCTACCATCAGGACTTTCAGATCAGATTGCAACTCAGGGGCTTGCTCTGGGCTGCTTAGATATTAAAGACTCTGCGGCACTTTTTGTAAAAACCGGTGTCTTGTTGGCTAAAATTTCCCTCCCTCCACTGTTGTTTAGTGTGTTGTGTGTCAGTTTCTCTCCATTCTGGAGGTGGCTATATTTCAAAGGGGCTAGATGTGTATAACTGTAAAGTATTTGGGGTTCCTTCAGCATGAAAAGAGCTACTGACAGTATTATGAATAAGCTTTAGATCCTTTTCATAGCCTCTTCCTCTTGGGATGAAGGATTTTGTAATCCTCCATAAATCCTACCAAAACAAAACACTGCACACTACACACACAATTCTCCCCCTAGGGAGAGGTAGAGAGGAAAGAGCAAACGACACATAGCAGATGTTAGTCACGTCAGTTAATCCACATCTCCATGGTGCTCAGATGCTATTGGGATGAGGGCGTTATGAGAACCTGTATAGAATAAAACAGAAGGATTTCACAATGAAGTGATTAAAATCTCCCTCATTCAGATTATCACATCCCAAGAGCTCTGTTGTTTTCAGTGGTTGGTATATGGTTGTATATTACAAGTACCATCCACCAGAGGTTGCTAGCCAACTTTAAAAAACAAACCACAGTGCAAACAACGGACTGCAACTCTCGACCTTCAAGAATGATCCCGAGAATTCTCTCATCTCTGCCCATGAATGGGATCTATACTGGGCAAAGGCAGAGCCTTGACAATTTAGCTCAGGTTCCAAACAAGATTAACAAAGACTCTTCAGCGTGTGTATGTCAGCGTATGTATGCTCCTGCTTAGAATTTGTGTTCCGTTTTACTCCAGACTGATTCTGTTTTCTGTGATCCCTTTGAATGGATGTCTGAGGACATTTCATGCATCAGAACCAGTGGGACCCCTACAGGATGTCATTCGATCACCTGAAGTACCAGTGTGGAGGGGCTTTTTGGTCCTTTTTCCTGCACTGTGAAGGTGGAAAGGCCCTGTAAGAATGTGGCAAGCAAAGGGCCAAAACGAACCAATTGTTCACCATCACCATAAACTTCTAAGTAACATCACATTTATTTCAGGTTTCAGAGTAGCAGCCATGCTAGTCTGTATTCGCAAAAAGAACCGGAGGACTTGTGGCACCTTAGAGACGAACCCATTTATTTGAGCACAAGCTTTCGTGAGCTACAGCTCACTTCATCGGAACTAGCTAACAGAGGTGCTTTCTAAGCTACAACAGAGGCACCAATATTTAAAGGAACAATACACCAATGGTACCGTCAGCCTGTTCCCAGGTTTTATCACTCTTACATATCAACAGCAGCAAAGAAAAGAGCTGTGGTACTAATGTCTCCCACGTATAAGCCTGACATCCTGTATTTGTACAGTGCTTCCTGGTAGTATGCCACTTGTATATTCATTTTAAAGTGCATGCCTGAGTCTGCGGGACTGGCACTAGGTCAAACAGGGTGCAGGCAGGAATGAGTTTCTTTAACCTTTTAAAGACCTCTATGGACATCCTCCGAAACTTGTGTTAAAAATCCTGATTTAGAAACCATTCTGTGTACCTTTGTACATATCCTGTATTTGTATTCCACTGGTTTTCTGTTACTGAAAGATACTTACATGAAAACAGGCAGCAATTTATCTGGGGTGGAGGAAGCCATTCCAAAGATATTGATGGTGTGAAATAAGGCTTGTCTTCTTATAGGCCTTGATCCAGTAAACCAGGGATCGGCAACCTTTGGCATGCAGCCCACCAGGGTAAGCCCCCTGCCGGGCCGGGCTGGTTTGTTTACCTGCTGCATCCACAGGTTCGGGCGATCGCAGCTCCCACTGGCCGCGGTTCACCACTCCAAGCCAATGGGGGCTGTGGGAAGTGGTGCGGGCTGAGGGATGTGCTGGCCACCACTTCCCGCGTGCCAAAGGTTGCCGATCCCTGCTGTAAACACTGACTCACATGATGAACTTTACTACCATGAGCAATCATTGATTTCAGTGGGACTACTCAGATAATAAAGTGTGTGGAGGAGTGGGGCCATATTTATGAAATCACAGCAAAATATGTAATGGAACAGGGAAAGATGCTGTCCCCAATGAGCAAACCATTTAATATTTAGATTCAAGGCAGGGAGTGTCATTTCTCAGAGCTAAATAAATATGAAAAAAGCCACGTATTTGTTTCGTAGAGCGACATTGTCAGATTAAAACATATACGTTTAAAACAGAGGTTTCCTTATCAGTGACTACCTTAATACACAGACACTGCAGAACATTACAACTGACATTATTTCTGAGAGACAAGGGGGGGAGGTAACATATTTTATTGGACCAACGTCTGTTGGTGGAAGGGACAAGCTTCGAGCTCCAGAGAGCAAGGCCTTGCTCAGGTCTGGAGAAGGTAACCAGAGTGTCTGTCTGAGCTAAATACATGGTGGGACAGATTATTAAGCATAAGGGATTCACATATGCTGTGTTGCCCCAACAACAATTATCTGAGTGAAACCAGACAATCACTACGCTCTTGAATGAGCTCACACAGAAAAATGATGAAAGACAAAAACACCCTAGAGAGCCATGGGCGAACACTTTTCACAAAGCGGTCACCCATATCTGACCTCTCAGTCCTCATCCTCAAAGGAAACCTGCACAATGCCGTCAAAATGCAAGCTTGAGAACTAAAATTCATAATTCTGCTGGACATTAAGAACCATGAATTTAACAGAAGCACTGCTTTGATGGCTCATTACAACAATTTGTAACACAGCCTACCGCCTGCTCATTCTTAATTGACTACTTCATTTTAAATGGTCTCCTACAAGGATGTGTGAACCTCTTATACTCAACAATCTGTTCCACCTGATTGCTCAAAGTAACATAGCTCATTGGAAGAGCTGGGACTAGAACTCAGGTCACCTCTAAGCTCTCTAGGGCAGGAGCCGGTCTTTTTGCTAGATTCTTCTATAGCATCGTGGGGACCTAGCTTACAAACTCCAGCCACTAGAGTAATACTAATAAGTAAATGAATAATAGTAAATAACAATAACAATTACTTCCTGGTGGACTGATCTGCTGCACTTAGATAGATAGCAAGACAGATAGATAGAGCCGCTCACTTTTTTTTTAAAATGTGAAATTTCAATAATGTTTTCATTGATATTTGAAATTCAATTAAAAATGGAGACAAATTGTGAAAATTATTTCAAACATTACCCCCTCCCCCCCATTTTTGGACCATTTCTAATAAGTAGCTATCTTCTGGCTAGCTGCTAATTTGTTCAACTCTCTAAGTTACTAAGATGTACATTACTTTTCAGTTTAATATGTGTTTCCCTGAGTTTGCAAAATGGAAACAGTTTCACCATGCCTCTATTTTGTTTTCCACTTCTCAGGCATAAGCAGGATGCTGCCACGTTTGGACTGCAAACACTGCAGCAGGGTGTTTTTCTTTCAAATCAGGACTTATACACAGATACCGGAGTTTGTACATACATACACGTGTGTGAAAATTGGGTCCAGTTTTTTTCCATTGCAATGTAAAATAGCAATGAAAAAATGTCTGTTCAGGTTAGGCTTTGTCAAAGCTTGTTTTTACAAAATCAAATTTTAAGTTTTCTTGACACTGTCGCTTTAAGAGTTCACCGGCTTCTACCAGTGAGAGCCAGATTTTCAAAACAGCTCGCTCCGCTCATTAATGCTGAGCTCTTCTGAAAATCTGGCCAAATATGTTGCTCTGGAAATTAACAGAATATGATTATAACTTAAGGAGAGTAATAAATGGGAGGAAGTGATGACAAAGATCCAGATTTCATACAAATGTGTGTAGTAAAAAGAGAAGAGAGGGAAAAAATAAATATATACTATAACAGCAAAGTTATCCTGAAGTTTTTGATGTTCCCTAGGAGGTACCAGGGGGTGTTTAACAGTATCTCACTGCTGTACTCTCGTACCAGACTTCCTGCAATCTACTAATGACTGCTGTCAGTGCATCAGAAAGATTTTCATTGAGGAATTTGAGCACCTAGAAAGAGCAAGCTGGATTTTGCAGGGTACGAAGCTGGTTGCACTGTCTTTGGAAGACAGAGGCATATTGGAATAATAACAAATACTTTATTAGAAGAGATTAAATCAATTGCATGAGCAAGTTGAGACAGGGAGAGAAAACTAGTTTTGACCAGTTTCTCAGGAACTCCAGTCATGCAACTCCCTAGCAGGACACTAAGTAACAACATACCCACCCAGTGAAACACTAAGATAGGAAAATCCTCATTTGCTGACGTGGGGGTTAATTATATTTGCCTCCTAAATAACGTTTAACACTGATTACTTCTATGGTCTTGGGCAACTTTCTTAACCTCTGCTCTGCACTCTATTTGTTGAATAGGCAGAATAATGTGGTAAGAAATGGATGGCTGCCTATGACTTCACTTTGCTATAGTACAGAATGGCCACTCAGCATTTCATAGTGGCACTGAAGAATTGTACCTGAAACCTCCCTTCTTCAAAAGCACAAGCCCTTATCACTTCAGCTACAGAAGAACCTTCATCATGAAGCAACATGATTTTGCCTATGACAAACAGTAGAGCAGCTTAGATTCCATCCAGTAGAGGGTAGGAGAACATACACACTAGACAGTTTGTTACAGTATTCACTTAGCTCCCTCACACAGGTTAGTTCATTTTGAAGATGAAAAGTATTAAATATTATTTCTAAGCTTCTGTATTAAAGTAGGCCTAAGTCTATATAGCCATATCCAGCCGTGCACTTGGTTCTACTATGCAGTGCTGTCAGGTGGGCCCTTAGGGTCTTCTGCATATATTATACCAGTTTGTCTTTGCGCAGATACACCAAGAAACCCTTGTAAACTACACAGGGTTAGACTGGAAATTTACAGTCTGCCCTTAGTAAAGGGGCAGTTTGTAGCTGTGCTGCCCCAGGAGCCCATCAGGGTCTGAATTATGACTCTGAGTCACAGTCCAGTTCCTGTTTACCCCTTGCTCCTTGGAGCCTCACCCGTGGGCCAGCCCTTTTCCGGGTACAGCTTACTCCTCCCTCTGTGCTGGCTGGCTGGCGTATTGGTGTGGGGAAGTGGAGCCAAGGCTCTTCCCTCTCCTTATCCTCCAATGCATGGGAAGGAGAAGTAGCCTTCTGGAGACTGTTCTCCCCCACTGTGCTTCTATCTGCAATATGGGTAGCAAGCACAGAAGAGTAAGGGAGGGGTTTAAAATTCCCCCGATATGAACATGCGGCAAGAGTCATGGTCTGGTGCCAGGGGCACCAATTAGGTTCTGGGGGGAGGCCAACGCTCCCCCCCACAAAGATTTTTGCATTTGCTCAATGTTCCCCAGGCTGCAGAGCCAGGGGGCCATGGTCTGACCACTTTTAAGCAGTGGTTCCATACTAAATCAGTATGGCTACTGATGGAGAGGTCCAGAGCACCACTCTGGCTGCGTGGTCACAACGCCACTGAAATCTAACCTGGCCACGTTGCTGTACAGATGAAGGGGAGGCCAGGCAAATTTCAGTGAGTGGAGTTGTGACCAGGTGTATGCACGGGATCACAAAGCCACTGAAATTTGGCCCGGCTGCCCTTCCAATCCTGATGGAGTGACAGCTGGGCCAAATGGTGTTGCATTCTGGTGCATGGGGAGTCTCCTTCTGTATGGCAGAGCACAGGAGAGTCCGCTGAGAACTCAACTACTGGCAGTACCAGCTCATGTGCTGTGTGAGTAAGAGAGCAGGAAGGACTCCCCAGCCAAGACAGGCCCATGACGAGCAGGGACTGGAATGGGGTCCCTGGTGGGGATGCATCTTGGGAACTGGAATTTGTCCCCTCCTCTCAAGAAACACCTGAACTGGTGCCACTGTCTGGCCCTTGGAGCTGCTTTTGTATCACCTCTCTTCTGTCCTTGTACGAAGCCTGATCCGTCTTTCTCGCCTTCTGTGCATTTGTCAAAGTATTGTTAATAAGTCTTTTGTGCTATCTGATAGGAAATGTGTCCATTCTTTGTTGTCTTTAAAGAAATGAATACGCAAATAAAACCTCAAGGTGAAAGCCTTTAGCAATCGCCTTCATCTCCGATGTCTGGCGTGATTGCTCAGGCTGGGGAAATTTATGTTTTGTTTGAGTTCCTAACACCTCAACTGCCACACTGATCACATGATCCCTTGCCTGTATATTATTTTCACATTTGCATCTTGCTCCCCCCACCCCCACCTGCATCTCCTTACAAAATAGCTTTCTTTTTTATTAAAGCAATTTATTCGTGAGCCTGCCAAAGGCTTATCAGGTTCAGCATATGTTCAGACAAGTTGTTCCCAGTGACTTTGGGGAAGAAAATGAAGGAAAGTAACTACAAAAGGGTAACTGAGCTCCCCGTTGAAAGAATACGGCTGCTTTCCAGAGAAGAGTTCTGTATTCTGGGTCAGGGTGGAGGTCACTAATAAGACAGTATTATAGGGAGTCAGGGAGGGCCCCAGAAGGGGAAAAAGGTGCTAAGTCTAGGACATTTGCACCTTACCAGAGTTGTTTTTCACCAAATGAACAAAACTGAAACCTGTCCAGAACTGCCTGTAATTAAAGGGGCAATTACAAGGTATGGTTCCCCAGTTTATTTATCACTTGTTGTAGAAACTCCCTTGGAAATTTCAAAAGAGGAATCTGCTTTGTTGATAAATTTCCCTCATGGGCTTGACCATACTGTTTATGTTGCTAGCAAAATTCCTTTTGGCGTCATTAAAGTTTTGCCTGTATTTGTACTCTGATCCAAGGCCTGTGGAAATCAATCAATCGGAGCCTTTCCACTTACTTCAATGGGCTTTGGGTCAAGCCTATATACAGCAGGATAATGCTTAGGGTATGTTTGCTATTATAGGGTTACTCGTGAGCAATTAGTTATTGATATTGTCTTTATTTTAAATGGAGGGGGAAAGTGTGTAAATATACCGTGGAGACAGTGAAGTCATGTATTTCACAGAGCCATTTAACTATCAGTGGAGATTCACTGTAACCCAAGTTACAGTTTGCACATTGCAATATGCTGAAATTATTTCATTTCATGCTGAAATCATGCTGAAATTTAATTTTCATTATAAACTGCCAGTAAGTGTGACTTACTTCAGCAATCATGCTGAAATCATTTCATTTTCCTTATAAACTGCCAGTGCCACTTTCATTCCAGATTAGACCCACACACTAGAATGACCCAGAACCCAAATCTGAGTCCTGATGTGGCCTGAACCCCAGTCCAGATCCATACACCATCTCCTTGGTTCATCATGGCCGGAAATACTATTATTTAGACAGCATGATAGATGTGCCCGGTGATTTCCAGAGAAGTAAAACATACATACAAAGAGTCTCATTGTGTCCGAGTTCACTATGGGAGGGTTCTACTCTACAAAGAACAAAATGGGTTATGCCAGCAGAGATAATACCAGCAAATCTTGACGGTGTCACTTCTCTTCTTGCAAGAACAGCCATTCCACTCCAAAGGAACAATGGCAAAGCCAGCATAAAGCACATTGCATGAAACAACACAAGTATTGCTTGTAAGGCAACATTTATCAGCTTCCCATTGCTTGCTGCATGCTCTTCCCTGTCATTCTGACCCAGGAGAATGAAATATCTCTTGAACAGACAGTATTCAAGCTAGCTCCTTGAGAGGCAGCTAAACATGGCTTTTATCAGTACACGAGAGCTTGCAAAGATAAGACTTCAAAGAAAACACATTTTAAATATACCTTTAAAAGCCTTAAAAATGTAGTTTCATAAATGTTTGTGTTACTTGGTTGACAGATAAAGCAGAGTGGTATGATTGAAGTGTAATGTGGCCGAATACCTGCAAACTGCACTTGTGTCCATATCAGACAAATGGTTTACTTATTAATATATGTCTGCATACGGTGGAGTTCTCTCCTTTATGAATGATCTTTCCCCCCTCTTTATAACTAACAGCCTTTGGAGCCAGAAATAATTTGCCTACACTTTTCTCATTCAGAACAACTCACATAGGAATGCAGAAATCCTAAAGGAAGAAATGTTCTTGATGTTCAGGAGGAGTCAAGGGATCTGGGTTTTTAGCTCTGGCTCTGCTTTAGGCCTGCTGCTGTGTGACCACGGGCAAATCATGTCACTGCTCTGTGCCTCAGTTTCCCCATCTGGAGAACAGGGATTTTAATACTGACCTATCTTGCAGGGGCAGTTAGTTACTCTTTGTGAACCATTTAGAGGTTGGTGGATAGAAGTTGCTGCTAAACCGCAAGATGGTATTTGTTCATTTCATTTTAAACTGGCTTGGAATTTGCAGTCTTTTTAAATCTCATCAGGAATAGCTGCATTCACTTCTTATAGGCCTGATTCACCCACCACGTACACCAACATAAATCAGGAATAACAATACTGAAGTCAATAGCCCAGTCTGGGCTGTGTCTGAGGAACAGTTGGCACGGTTCAGAAGGGAATGGAGGTACAACGGCAACTTTAAGATATCTTTACATCTACTCCCCCAACTTTGATTCTAGAAAAAAAAAGTGTACGTCACAAAAAATTTCAAGAAATTCTTTTTTTGTTGTATTTGAAATTTTCTGTGACGTTTACTTTTTCAACAAAAATTTTTAATGTCCTTAGAGAGAACAGAAAAGGCAATGGAGCAGCGCTAAGAAAAGTGCGTCATTTAACCATTGTGGACGTCCGCTCGAGAAGTATCTGATTTAGTGCTATATGAAATCCTGCATTTAGCTCCACTGGACTGGGGCATTCGAAGTAGGTGAAAATGATTAATCATTCGCCAGTTGCCAAAGGAGGAATCTCTGCTCTACAGCTCCTTGAGGAAGGTGTCTAGCCTAGAATGGTGGTGGATATGTGTGTGTGTGAATGTCTGTGAGGGGAGGGATGCGCAGAATAATGATGAAGTTTCCTGTAGATTGTTTAGTTTATATGGGTAGATGGCACATTGTTTAATTGTCTGTTATATGTCATATTAACCTGACACCTTTGGCAACGTTAAGTCTTAAGAGTGGCATCGCAGCTGTCCAATTGTAGGAATGGATTCGGCCCTCACTGACACATGTGCAATCTCATTGCAGATAATGGGGCAGTACCAGTGTAACTGAGCAGGATTTGGCCGAAATTGAGGGTATGTCTACACTGCAATCGGAAGGTGTGAAGCATAGAATATCAGGGTTGGAAGGAACCTCAGGGGGTCATCTAGTCCAACCCCCTGCTCAAAGCAGGACCAATCCCCAATTTTTGCCCCAGATCCCTAAATGGCCCCCTCAAGGATTGAACTCACAACCCTGGGTTTAGCAGGCAAATGCTCAAACCACTGAGCTATCCCTCCTCCCCCATGTGTGATTGCAGCACGTGTAGACATACCCCAGCTAGCTTTGATCTAGCCTGATTTATCTTCTCACCAACCCCACTGGCTTCATTAAAGTTGGCCAGGGTTTGAGGAAGGCCAAGATTTGGTCATGCATGTGAGATAAAGGTCTGACTTCAGACTGAGTAAAAACAGGTGCAACTCTAGTGACTACACAGGACTGGCAGTTGCCCACACCATGTCTACAATGCAGAGATAATGGGGCTCCTGACCTGGGCCCTGAAGATTTATGTATTGTGCATTGAGAGGGATTGGAATACAGCACCTGAGAAGTTGAACTGGAGCTGTTCAGGTTAAGTTTTAGGGTCTGATCTTGTGCTCCTTACTCCTGCCAGTAAAGGACCTACACAGGAGTAAGGACTGCTTGCAAGAGCAAGAGGGCAACAGGATTTGGCCCCTAATTGGTTGCTGAAGTTCCTGCTTGTGCCACACTCACCTAGGTGAGTGCTGACATAGAGGCACAAAGTCAATGGGACAATACGTGTGACGGTGTTCACTAATGTGAGGGAAGGTTGCACTCAGTTCCAGAGTCTTTCGCTTTTCCTGCTCTATGCTGAAGAGCACACATGAGGCTAAAAGCTTTGCAGAAAGGCATCTCAGTCCACACCCTATGGAAGATCCCTAAGAGTCTGTCTACACTGCAGTTAAACACCTGTGGCTGGTCCATGTTAGCTGACTTGGGCTCAGGCTGTGGGCTGTTTAATTGTGGTGTAGATGTTTGGGCTCAGGCTGGACCCAGGGTGTGGGATCCTGCCCCCTCGCAGGATCCCAGAGCATGGGCTCCAGCCCGAGCCTGAACGCATTGCCATTAAACAGGCCTACAGCCTGAGCCCTACGAGTCTGAGTCAGCTGACATGGGCCAGCCACAGGTGCTCACTTGCACTGTAAACAGACCCTTAGACTAATCTAATGGCCTGGGAGTGGAAATCAATGTCAGTGAAAAGGCAGAAACAATTGATTGAAACTTTTGTCAGATGGACAAAATTCTTGGCATATAATTTAGTGCCCTTAAATATTTAACATTATTCCTGACTACTTTTTCCCTTTAAGATCCTGTGTGTTGCTATATATATGTTTTTTTTTTTAAAGAGAGTCCATCTTTCAATCTCTAGCACTTTCTTAGCGACACAGATCCTCTCGATTTCTTTCAGTACCAGGGAGCAGGAATTTTAATATTGGTTTGAGACCAAAACCCATTCTTCTCCTTTGCAAACATTTATGCCAGAGATAAATAATGCCTCTGAAATCATCTTGCATTCTGTGGTGTACGTAGCTACTTAGACAGAGGGGACAGACTTTGATTTTGTTTTCTGCGTATTGTACCTTCAGAAGCCTTTCCACCACAAAAATGACACTCACAACACTTGAGATCCCCTTCTTCCTCCAAATTCCTACCTATCAAACTAAACCAAAAACCTACCCCAAGGAGAGTTTTTACCCTAAAAAGGGAGCGCCAGAGAGCCCATAAAGTCCTCTAGGGACTTTGCTATTGCTGTAGTTTATATGGAAGATGCTCAGACATGACAGTGATGGGTGGCAGTACAAAATCTGAGGGAATCTTGATGCTGGGGGTAGGGAATCAGGACTGAGAGTCAGTTCAAGATCTTACAGAGAGAGAGGAAGGGAGAGAAACCCCATTTTTTTTCTCATGGAGACAATGCTTTATTTTCTTCCTTTATCTCAAGCAAAAGTCATCTTGATTGAAAGTACATGCTTTGCTGTCAGTGCATGGAACACGTAACACATTTCGTTCTGGTTCATATCTGAAGGCAAAACCACCCTGCGGGTCAATGGGTGAGGTAACACTAAGAACAACTGAAAGATGATCCAAACACTTGGAATTAGGTGCCTATTTGTAACGAGAAAACTTTTTCCTTCACATGTAAATTAATCACATAGGGTGCAATTGTGGCTCCACTGGATTAAATAGCCAAATGCCCGTTGTCTTCAATGCAGCCAGGATCTCACCCATCATAATAATTACTTACAGAATAATTGCATAACAAGGAAGATAATAATTTATACCTGCTGAAGGTCTGACCCAAAAGTTGGTACCACACGTGGTGTAAGTGAGCGCTGTCCTCAGTGGAATTATACCTGATTTACATCTGTCTGGGAGGAGAATCAGGCCCACGGTGTTGTTTTATGCTTTAGTATCTACAAACACCCTACTGAATGTGCACTAGTCCCACAAAAAAACAGGCTTGAGATCCAAGGGGAGAAGTGTTGCTGGGGTCTCTATCCACATGTCTCTTCAGAAGACTGATTTTGCATTCCTCCTGCACCCTGAACTCCCTTTGGCTTCATTCCTTCAGTGAGAGTTTTGAGTGCGTAGGGAATGAATGCCAGACTGGTACCCTAAGCTGGCAAATGAGAGTTGACTGGTAAACAAGGGCTTAGTCATCTGTGTAATCTTTCCTGGTTCCGACTCCATGTCAATGACCAACCAAAGCAGTTCCTCTCAGCCCACCCGTAGGCTCCGGCCTAGCTGTCAAAGTGTGTGATTAATAGCACTTTGACACCCCACAATTAAATGAATACTAATGGCTAGGAGAAAACATCCCGCATGGCACAACATTTAAAACCGGAGCTCTATTTGGAACAAACCAGAGCCATTCGGGAGGTTGTTGGGAATATCCTTGTCTGGTTTCTAATAGTCCCTCCTGTTCTGTAGAGCAGAATGTTCCACTTATGACAGGGTGACACTCAAAAATTCTCCCTCTACCCATCTTCACACACAAAATCCAACTCAAACCTCAGATGTGGATGAGCTCCCCTTGGGACAACTGAAGGGGGAAAGGGACGAGGTCCTTGAGAGTATGTCTACACTGCAATTAGACACCTGTGGCTGAACCATGTCAGCTGACTTGGGCTTGCAGGGCTTAGGCTAAGGGACTGTTTAATTGCAGTGTAGACTTCTGGGCTTGGCTGGAGCTCAGGCTCTAGGACCCTGCAAAGTGGGAGGGTCCCAGAGTTTGGGCTACAGCCCAAGCTTGGAAGTCTACTCTGCAATTAAACAGCCCTGCAGCCTAAGCCCTGGGAGTCTGAGTCAGCTGATACAAGCCAGCTGTGGGTTTTTATTTGCAGTGTAGACATAGCCTTTGAGACACTCAGCAGCTCCTTAACTCTGACACTGGCTGGGGGATGCTTTGGCCCAACCTGGCACAACTTAGAGCAGCCTTTGTGCTGTTGTACCAGTCCCCAGTGGGCTATTATGCCAGCTGGCATACTCACTGGAGTGCAAGGACTCTGACCAATCCCCCTTTCCCTGGCTGCGCTGCCTATCTGATCCAGGGTGCTGCAAAGGGTGGCCAGTGTAGGGCATGTCGGAAATATGTGGCTCCCACTAGGTGAAAATATGGGCCTATGTTGTTTTGCTTGACTGTTAAAGTAGTTCAGTGGTTGTATGCCCCCTCTGCACCTCGGTGAACACAAGCTTTTGGTGTATAGCAGTAGCCTGGAGGCTAAATTTTCAGTTCCATCCCCATGCTCATTCTCTGTAGTCAGCAGGGTTACAGGGCTGTAGTTGAGGACAGAATTTAGCCCTTACAGTCTGTGCTGTTTTGGGTGCCTTTTTGTTTCTCAGAATCCTTCTCAACTAAACCAACGTTCCCAAACCAATAGCACCTCTGGACAGTCGCAAACAATGGAGCCATCCCTGAGTTCCTGGCCCTGCAGAGGGTTAATCACAGAACCCCTTTGGCTGGGCTATGTGATGCAGAGACATCTTCTAAAGTCAGGGTGCGGCAGGGCTGCCCGATAAGAGGCGTCATGGGAAGAGATAAGCAGGCTCAGTATTGAAATCCTGTTCCCCACTTTGGCATGGAAAGGCTAAAAATGTCTCCATTCCTGGCAAACTGCCCTTATGCCACCCACAGATTAGATGCAAAACAAATCCAGGCCAAATGTTCGCCACCCAGATTAAATATCACCCGACAGAAAGCGATGCCAGAGCTGACAGTGCAGGAAGTGAAGGGGTGTCAAATTAGTGACTAAAGAACATTAAAAAATGGACAATTTATAGGCCCTTTGGATGTTTGATCTAATATTCTCCTGTTGTTCTTATTTTTGACATTACTCTTCCTGTTATTGCACTAAAGTTGAGCCAAAGATTCCCGAGTGTTTAGAAAAGTAACAGGGGAGGTAATGTAAGAATGAGCTCATTTCTGTGCATGCGAGTATCTCTTATTTCGGAGGGTGCATTAAGATTACTCCGTAACTTTGCAAATGAATATTTTGAAAGGTGAAAAAGTGATTTTGATCTCACTACTGTTTTAAGCTGGTGCAGCTGCATTGGGTCATACTCTGGTTCCGGTTACAGTGGGGTCAATCTGCTGTAGTTCCATTGAAATCAATGGAGTTAGTCAATATTAGATTTACACCTGTGTAACTAAGAGTCATCTAGCTTAATGAGTTGCATCAGTTTAAAATGGTTACTCCCAATTTACACAGGTGTAAGTGAGATAGAAGCTGGTCAAACAATTCTAACAAATGGGGCTTTATTTTGATTGAGGGGATAATACTTTCTGGGGTGTGAATTCCTGAACCAGATGCTACTCCTGCTGCTGGTCAAAATTAGGTTTTTAGTTTGGAAAGGCTGTTTTTTCCCCATTACCTTTATCTTGCGGTCATGCCTTTTTTTTTTTTCAGTAAGCTGAGCACTGAACATGAATGTTGCTACCTGCCTATTGAGATGCTCAGTCCATTAAATCTCTCTGCGAAGACTAACATTACTTAAATTTTATATTGTCTGTGTAATGTGACTAGCAATGCATTTTACCCTGGGTTCTGCTCACTCACGGTGCATGTAGTCTGATAATAGCTTGGTTCTAGCCATTCCTTGCTTCCTTGCATAAGGATACGAGAGGGCTGCTGAAGTTATATGCACTGGAATTAAAATTTTGATTTATTGAACATAGTTTGCTCTATAGTTGTGTTAATATTATGGCAATTCCTGAGCTGGCACCAAACAGATTAAGCAAGTTCCTGGAGGCCTGATGCTACCCTCATTTACACCGATGTAAAACAGCAGAGACTCCACTGAAATTAATGGAACGGCGCTGGTGCGAGCAAATCATACCTGGCAGTCCTGAACCAGTGGACGCACATACAGAAAGGAGACAGGGGGACAACAGTGGAGGAGTCCATGGTGGAGTCCCAGGAATGGGGTGGGGATCTGGAAGCCCAGGAGCAGCCTGCATGGGCAGATACCCTGACGGATGGACTAGGTGAGTTTTCTGAATGATAGGAACAGGAACGTAGACGGAAAGGGGAGAAACTAGCAAAGAAAATCCTGGCCTAGGTCTTCATCTCCAGAACAATGGCTGTATGGGAAATGGATCACCAGG
This sequence comes from Natator depressus, assembly GCF_965152275.1. Lineage (NCBI taxonomy): Eukaryota > Metazoa > Chordata > Testudines > Cheloniidae > Natator > Natator depressus. The sequence continues at coordinate 8,094,437 of NC_134246.1, read as the reverse complement.
AAGAGCCAGCTCATCACCTCTTCCCAGTGTGGAGGCCAAATCAGCAGAGTGGGTTAATCGTGTACCATTTTGCAGAGCCATCAGCTGGTGCTGTTAAAATAGGGATCCTGCTAGTTCTGTTTAACTGAAAGTACAGGCCAGTGGTTTCCAAACTGTGGTTTGTAGAGCTCCCTGTTGTGGAGAGCTGACTGGTCACAAGGTATTGGTGCCTCCATCTTGCTTCCAGTAGCTAAGTTACATTAAAGGAAGTTAAATACATCAAATGTTTTCCTAATTTTACTCTCCCATGAAGCAATCACTGTAGTTGTCCTAGGGATGTTATTTGATCACCAGCAAAAAAGGAAGTGGTTTACCCAACCATGAATGGGAATGGTTGTCCATAAGACAATCTTTCTATTAAGATGCGGTCCATAGTTAAGGTGCTTGAGAACCCCTGAATACGTTGTTAGCTCTTAGAGAAAGGTTTTTCATCAACTATGTTGCAATTCTTTTAAATAATGAGCGTATCCCCAGTAAAGTCTGTTTTACCCATGTCTCATACTCTGATTTATTTCTTAGATGTAGCTGCAGTGTACAGGTTACACCCAGTTCAGCAAACAAAATTTTACATGGGTCACGGTGCCAAAACATTACCAAGGGTTCAGGTTCTGACAGTTTGCTGAACTCCGACTTCTAGGTTCTTCTACCACTTATTTATACATAATGAAAATAAAAATACTGTAGTTGTCTCTATATGGGGGGAGAGGAAGAGAATATATATGGTGGTATGGCACTATATAAATATTGTATTGGCCTAGGCACAGGATGGCCACTTTACTTATGTGTGGCAAAATGATGAGGGAATCATTTGGATCACCCCAAATAAAATAATCTCTACGTGCCATGTATTTTATAGAAAGAATATTTTTAAAATGTTTTAGAGAGCATTAACATTTTTTGTAAGTATTGCTTTTCATATCCTATTGCATATTGTGTGGATACTAGGGCTGTCAATTAATCACAGTTAACTCACATGATTAAGTCAAAAAAATTTAATCACAATTAAAAAAAATTTATCGCAATTAATTGCAGTTTGACTCGCACTGTTAAACAATAGAATAACAATTGAAAATTTATTAACTATTTGGGATGTTTTTCTACATTTTCATATACATTGTATTCTGTGTTGTAATTGAAATCAAAGTGTATATTATTTTTGATTACAAATATTTGCACTGTAAAAATGATAAACAAAAGAAAGTATTTTTCAGTTCACCTCATACAAGTACTGTAGTGCAATTTCTTTGTCGTGAAACTGCAACTTACAAATGTAGATTTTTTTTGTTACATAACTGCATTCAAAAACAAAACAATGTAAAACTTCAGAGCCTACAAGTCCACACAGTCCTACTTCTTGTTCAGCCAATTGCTAAGACAAACAAGTTTGTTGACATTTACAGGAGATAATGCTGCCCTCTTCTTATTTACAATGTCATCAGAAAGTGAGAACAGGCGTTTGCATGGCACTTTTGTAGCCGGCATTGCAAGGTATTTATGTGCCAGATAAGCTAAACATTCGTACGCCCCTCAAGCCAAAACTGAGGAAGAAAATGTTAAAGAATATTTAGATAAATTAGATATATTCAAGTCAGAAGGGCCTGATGAAATTCATCCTAGAGTACTTATGGAACTAGCTGAAACAATCTTGGACCGTTAGCAATTATTTTTGAGAACTCATGGAGGACTGGTGAGATTTAAAAAGGGGAACAAAGATGACCAGGGAATTATAGACCAGTCAGCCTAACTTTAATACCTGGAAACATACTGGAACAAATTATTAAACAATCAATTTGTAAGCACCTTGAGGACAACAGGGTTATCAGTAATAGCCAACATGGATTTGTCAAGGATAAAGCATGCCAAACCAATCTAATTTCCTTCTTTGACAAGGTTACTGGCCTAATGGACGTGAAGTGGCGGGGATAAGCAGTTAGATGTGATATATCTTGATTTTGGCACAATCCCACATGACATTCTCATAAAAAAACTAGGGAAATGTGGTCCAAGATGAAATTACTATATGTGGGTGCATAGTTGATTGAAAGACCACACTTAAAGAGTAGTTCTCAATGGTTTGTTGTCAAACTGAGAGGGCATATCTTGTGGGTCCTGCAGGGATCAGTACTAGGTCCGGTACTATTCAATATTTTCATTAATGACTTGGACAACAGAGTAGAGAATATGTTTATAAAATGTGCGGATGACGCCAAGATGGGAGGGGTTGCAACCATTTTGGAGCAGAGGATTAGAAGTCAAAATGACCTTGACAAATTAGAGAATTTGTCTGAAATCAACAAGATGAAATTCAATAAAGGCAAGTGCAAAGAACTACACTTAGGAAGGAAAAATCAAATGCACAAGTAGAACATGGGTGCTAGTACTGCTGACAGGGATCTGGGGGTTATAGTGGATCACAAATTGTATCTGAGTCAACAATGTGATGCAGTTGCAAGAAAGGAGTATCAGATGTAAGACATGAGAGGCAATTGTCCTGCTCTGCTCAGCATTGGAGAGCCTCAGCTGGAGTACTGTGTCCAATTCTGGGAGCCTCACTGTAGGAAAGATGTAGATAAATTGGAGAGAATCCAGAGGAGAACCACAAAAATGATAAAAAGTTTAGAGAACCTGACCTGTGAGGAAAGGTTAAACTGGGAATGTTTAGTCTTGAGAAACGGGGATTGGGGGCAGGACGTGATAACTGTCTTCTGGTATGTTAAGGTCTGTTGTAAAGAGGAGGATGATCAATTGTTCTCTATGTCTACTGAAGGTAGGATTAGAAATAATTATCTTAATCTGCAGCAAGGGAGAGTTAGAAAGTTTTTCTGAATATCTAACCTAACTATAAGGGTAGTTAAGCTCTGAAATAGGCTTCTGAGTGAGGTTGTGAAATCCTCATCTTTGGAGGTTTTTAAGAACAGGTTGGACAAACACCTGTCAGGGATGGTCTAGGTTTACTTGGTCCTGCCTCAGCACAGGGGGATGGACTTGATGATCTTTCAAGGTCCCTTCCAGTCCTACATTTCTATGTTTCTATCATATAAAGCCAGGTGCATTAGTTACCAGGAATCGGACTGCCCAGGAGTCACAAGAAGAGCAAAGTTATAGCTCATAGAAACCTCTAAAAATTACCTAAAATAGCTTTTCCATATATCATAGTGTCGTTATTTTACCCTTCCAAGGCTCAGAGCAAGTGTTATATATTCTATGGAAATTCTGAGAATCGCCTCTTTTAAGTGGCACATTGCTTCCTTTTTTAGGCTTCATAAGGTCACGCTTTACCAGTCTGTCACTGGTCCTGAGTGATGAGTGCTCACCATGCACCACAGCCAGTGGGATTGTGATGGGAAACACCCCATTCGAGTAGAAGAGGAAACACACACCTGCCAGATGAGTGTTTCAAAGAGATATGGTGACACTTCAGAGCTGCTCAGAGGTTTAATCCTGGAGAAGCATTAAGGAGCAGAGTGCATATGAGGCAGTCAGTGGTGTGGCGCACGATAATTTATCACATCAATATCACCCTGTCGCACAAACAGTATCTCCATATACTTACAGAGACCCAAACTCACCCATGCTGTAACTACACCAACTTCAGTGGAGTTACAACAGGGATGAATTTTGGTCCTTGTCGTTATTGCAGGGGTGAGTTCTTCCATTTTTCTGGCCTAATCTCATTGCCCCTAATTATATCCCCAGGCGGGTTCAGAAGAAGATGAGCCTTCTACCGTCCCCCAAAGGGTCCTGACCAATAACAAAATATGTCTAGAAATATTACAAGTTCTTCTGTGTCTTCCTGCTTCTAATGCAAATGCCAAATTAGTCTTCACTGACACTGGTGTAAATTATGAGTAACTCCAATCAAGGCAATGGGTCAGCTCTTCAGCTGGGGTACAGCAGCATAGCTCCACTAAAGACAATGAAGTTATGCTGATTTTACACTAGCTGAGGATCTGGCCCAGGGAAGCTACACTAGTGTAAGACTAATTACATTATCATAGCAATAAAAGAATCAGCCCCCATGTGAATGTTATTTCTTATGGCATTTTAGCATCTTTGCTTCTGCTTCCCGGCCAGAAGCAAGAATTGCAGGGATTCATGAAATTGAAAAATAATTTAAAATCAAATCAAGTAATTCTGAACCTCAAGAAAGGTGCTCAGTTTTGGGCAGAGGTTCGGACTGTTTCTCATTGCATCCAATCTCATATGCCCAGTGGCTGCTGTGCCCCATGGCCAAGTGGTCGCAGATGCTGCTTTCTCTCTGGAAACTGGCTCCAGTAGCTTATAAACAACGCTGTGCTGTATTTTTTAAGAAGCGCATTTGGTCTCAGGAGGATGCGTCAAGATTTTGATGCCAAGCAGAAAATTAAAATATTTGCACTCAGTTCATTTCCAGAGCTGCACATAAAACAGTTCTCCTCAGGGCATATCCAAGAAAAAGACTAGAAATAAAATATAAATTCTAAATAGCAGTAAAATGGTTATTGCTTTTGGGGTTATGATTGTTCAGCTTTTATTGCTATGAAAATCAATTTACTGAACTTAGGTTTACTGCAAAATCAAAAAAAATTAAAATCTGAATTCATTTTGTTTCAGTGGGGTTTTTATTTTATAGTCGATACAGTAAAAGGAGATTTGCTTCCCCTAACAGATGTCATTCAGCACTGAATCTGCAAACCATGTGCTGTTTTGAAACCATCTTGTTAAACATCTGCTCTGACCTGCCTGCATCTTGGCTTTCATTTTCCCGTCCCACGGAATAGGAAAAGCAAGTTCAAATGTTTGCTTTTTTTCAGGACAGACACATTCTCTTTGCATCCCACCCCCCCATTTATCAGTGAATTTATGTCTGATAAAACACCAGATTGGCAACCGCACTAGGGATGCCCTCTCTGGAGACACAAAACAGTTGCAGCATGGACAGTGGTAAGTTGTTCCTCCACGCTATCCTGTCCACGTGCCTCACAGTTCTTCTGGTGGGATCACCTCGAAGGGTGAGAAAGTGGTTCACTCTCCAGGCTTGTTCAATCCTCTTCACTGGATGGCTGGCAATGGGGGAAGTTAGCCCAAGCTGATGATAGCTTTTGTAATGTGGACTAGGAACTTTCTCCTGGGCCCTGCCTCCCTCACCCACTTACCCTTTCCATAAGTGAAATTGTTTGCACTGCTTTGGGAGATCAAGGTTTGCTTTCCAGTGCTGCCAAGAAAACTTGCTTTGCACATGGGAAGACCCTCTTGTTCAACAGTGTCCCCTCTTGTCAGTGAGTGTGGCACTGACCCTCTGTGAAGGAGCGAGGAAGGACAGAACTTCCAAGAGCAGAAGCTGAATGTGGATAGACGTGCAGAGCGCTAAAAATTTACCCACTGGACTCAACCATGGAGTCAAGTTTTAGTTTAAACCAAGTGTCCCCCCAAAACACAACATCCCCAAATGCAATGTTGCAAGATTCTGGTTTGAAAAAAACAACGAGAAACAAACCGGGGTGGGGGTGGGGAAAGGAAGTAGTCAATTTCTCCTAATGGGCTTTTCAGTTGCACTTAGGTCCTCCTCACACCATCTGCCGTGAAGTACCTATATTACTCCCTTTTCAGGCTCTCAGACATGGGGCATAGCTGTAGTGTGATAAGCACCTTTTGGTGCAGTTCTACTCAGTGTGGAAATGTTGGATAATGAGGTTGTTAAAAGCTTAGAGTATTAAATAACCTTGCGTTTATTTAATTGCTGATGAAACAACTGGATATCTGTTCAAACATGTGCAGCCACAAGTCAAATAAAAATATTTTGTCTAGAAAACAAGAATAAAATTTTTTAAAAATCACCAAACTAGTCAAAAAATACAAGAATTGAAAAGGCATACAAGTAGAAACCAAAAGCGAGCATCCAACCTGACCTACTGATGGGTCCCAAGCTCCTCTTCTACCCAACCCCCATATTTTGTTTCTGGCAATCTCAGGACCTAATGGATGATGTAATATTACTAGTTAAGAGATGTAAAAACAATCTGGCAAATTTCAGGATTGTATTCATTTTGAAGGGTTCAAACGAGACCTGTTTTCAGGAGTGTGTGTGTGAAATTTTGCATGACATTTGTAATCATTTGTCATATACTGAAAAAATACCCTAGTTTTCAGTAAATGAAAAATTCTGATAAGTTTTTGATAGAGAGGGAGAATTTCAAGTTTATGGAAACTTTTGTATTAAAAAAGGGGCCTCCCCTCCCGCCCCAACACAAAAAAAAAACCTTTTGGAAAAGTTTTTGCCAGTTCTTCTAATTGAATAATGAGTGTCTAATAGTCAAAGCTAACTGCTCATGGGCAGCCCAGAGGATGAAAGTTACTGAGCCAAGCTACTCAGCAAATACTTGGGAATAATGAATATAGGAGGCTCAATATGGGAAAGTTCACTTGCTCAGGGCAGAGCTAAATTCACAACCAATAATAATGAGTTTGGCCAGCGCTACAGTATTAAAACTAAGTTATATACACATGAAAATAACACACTTATGAAGGAAGTGTTGAGACAGGATTGTGAAACATGCCAGTTCTAGGTTTGGGCACCTTACCTATCACATGGCTACTGGGGTGGTCTTCACACAAAGCCTGTGCAAGGCTGCGTATAGTCACTTATTTGAGAATAAAACACTTCTAGTCCAAAATAAGTGAGTTACAACTGACTTGGTTATTTCAGTGTAAGTCTGGGCATAGACTAGCCCTAAGAGCACCTTCACCATGGACTCCAAGCACAATAGTTCATTGGCTTGGCCCCACTCTATCAGAGAAGATGTTAAAAGGGTGTGAGCATGGGGAGGACTAATGCCAGTCAATCTGGACTCCTTGTGTTTCTTTCCCAACCAACACTGCACTTTCCTTGCCGATAGGCTCCTGGACTTATACTGTATCTGGGGAGTTTCTGTTTTGACTCCATAGAGACCTGCAAGTACACGCAAACAAACTTTCCCTTTTACTCCCAAAGAGAAAACAAAGTTCACAGATAAAAAATGTCTGTCAGAACAGCTGAACCCAACAGTGCCAGAGAGCAGCTCCAAGCACGATCTCTGGCTCCATATTTCCATGGCTCTATATAAATGAGGTGCCTTCAGAGCAATGATCACCAGCTCCTTCCAAAGATCCAGTGACTACTGCCAGGATTGCAGATTGATAGGGCAGCCATTAAAATGACACTATAAACAGTCATGTCTGCATGTGTGATATACAGTACTGCTGTAACTGTAACTAAGGTGCCTAAGAATCACCAGGCTGTGCTATGCCAGACTAACTACCAGCACAAAATCTTAGTTAACCCCCCATGAAAGTCCAGGTTAATATCAGGGATGTGGCCTCAGACATTACAGGAGTATCAGCCACTGCAATTGCAGGTTCTAGCACTGATACTTTCCTAGAAACCCCAGTGACAGGCAAAAGTGGGCACAGAAAAGATGGGTTGGCAGCATGTCAGTCAGAACAGGGCAGTAGAAGAATTCAGTTTCTTGCTGATGATGACCTTACTTTTCCAAGCCATGCACGAACTACCAAGCAGTACTGCAGCTGCTCTGCAGTGCATCGAGTTGGAGCAGTCAGTTCTAGCTGCAATTCCCAAGACAGACCATCACATGCACCATTGTCTCTTTTACCAAGTCCAGATTCCATGTGAAAGTACTACGTGTGTGCAAGAGAGAAATGACGGTTGCGAACCTGCTTGTCTACACAGTGAGGTAGTGCACGGCAAGCCAGGGCATGAATCTACAGCGCACTAGCTTGCCGCGCACTAACTTGCTACGTGGAACCTCCCATAACAGGAGCGCTAACAACGCGCACTAGGGAACTTTTAGCGCACGGCTGCAGGAGCCAGCTGGCGAGTTGGCGCAGGGCAGGCTAGTGTGCTGTAGGCTCACGCTGTGGCTTGGCGAGCACTAACTCACCAAGGAGAAAGCCCTATACCGGAAGTCATGCTACCGTGAAAGTCATATTGCCGGCAACTCAAAACAGGATGAGCAATGCTTCCATAGGGCCAACCCCACTAGGGAACCTTCTGCACACACATGTGCCAAGGAACCTTCCTCACGTACGCCGGCAGAGGAGAACCTTCCTTCTCAACACCAAGACCCTAGTTCACCCTCTTGAGAAAAATAAATTTTATATCTCCACCACACTCTACAGTTTAAGCTTTATCACCGCTAAGGGCACGATACAACTGCCCATTTATAAAACAATATCTACTGCAGACAGATGGTTGGAACTGGAATGTAATTGACTCTGAACAAAGTATGAGACAATTTAATACACACCGCAGAAAGAACCATAAACTAACGTACAAGAGTTAGGGCCCCAGCAGTCTGGCAGGTGTGAATGATTAAGTTATGTGGCATGCATTGGAAGGGAGTAGGGCTTGTGCCACTCTCCTTATATATGGCATTGAGCCTTGGCATCCCTTTGGCACTTTCGCCATGCTGATTTTCTGTGCTGCTCCCAGAAAAAGGTTCATTTATCTAACTTGCGAAAGAAGGAAAGTGCTTTACCATTTTGCAGAGGGTCATCTGATAACCTTGTCAGGCTTAATTATATCATAATCAAACTGCTCCCTGGAACTCAGGGGATGCAATCAATCGCCTGCAAACACTACTGACATACCCTGCAGACATGAAAGCCTAGTGCTCACAAATAATTTATGAAAAATGTACAGAATTGAGAGGATTCGTCTTCATTTAGTAAGAAAGGTTTTCTTGGCTTGTGAGACAGCAAATGAGAGAGAGGGATTTTAAGCTGCAATGAATCATCTAGACTGTGTGGGTGGGGACAGTACCTCTGCTGCTGAAGAAGGGGAAGGATAAGCCTTTTGGGGATGATGATGTAGTGCCCTGGAAATTCAGGGCTGTTTCACTTTCTTGCTGATCTGTTGCAAGGAAAAAAAACTTTGGTGAAGATTGTGTAGCTAAGTTCTGGAGACAAAATATCTTCTACAAGGCCTGGTGGGCGGGACATTGGCCTTTTAAATCATTTTCCCTGCAATAGCTACTGATTTACTGCTTTCAGAGTAACAGCCGGGTTAGTCTGTATTCGCAAAAAGAAAAGGAGTACTTGTGGCACCTTAGAGACTAACCAATTTATTTGAGCATGAGCTTTCGTGAGCTACAGCTCACTTCATCGGATGCATCCGATGAAGTGAGCTGTAGCTCACGAAAGCTCATGCTCAAATAAATTGGTTAGTCTCTGATTTACTGCTGTTGTCTTCTGCCTGCTCTTTCCAATGTAGGGCTTTGCTCTGGCTCTCTAACAGTGGCATTCTTTTCTCTTCTGGATCCTTCATGGCTGCATAGACCCAAGTAACCCAGAGCCTGTTATCTAAGGGTGAGGGGAAGGGAAATTATTGACTACTGCTTCAGCGCTGCTTATGGTGACACTGAATCTTAGCAATGATCTGGCAATATAGAATCTGTCACCAATTGTTCTGTGAACATTTTTGGGTAAAGTCAGAACACTCACCACACACAGGATCAAATTCCATCTTAATGACTACGCCACTCCTGCCCCAACACATGCCCCTGTTAGGTAGTCTGTGGACCCACAGCAAAATATATCTAGTAACAGGATGTGAGTCTATGGGACCAACGCATGTTACGGAAGACTGTTAGAACCTTGGTTTATGCAGGCCTCTAACATGGATCTGTAACATAATTACAATGGAGGTTATGTCTCATCCACCCAGCTAAAACCAGTCCATGTTGTACTACTGTCAGCCCCTTATTGTGTCATATCTAGTGCTGCTTGAAAAAAATGAAATACTGACTTTGTGAAAAAATTCTAAGTTGTTTTTGTTGCAAAGAGTTTGAAGAGAGTCCATTTTTTCAAAATTGTGTCATTAAAATTTCTCATTTTCTGAAAGCCTGGTTTTTGGTCAATGGAAACTTGATAATCATTTTAAATGCAATCTTGATCAAAACATTGGATTTTTCCACTAAAAATGAAAAATTTCCATAATTGCTTTTAAATTCTTTTTTGAAAAATTGGCAGAAAAACAAAACAAACCAAATCTTTGAAAAGTTTCCATCATTTCTCATTATAACAGTTGCCTGACAAAGCACGTGTTCCTGTGTAGATGGTTCCTATGTTAAATTACAGCCTGATTCTTACAGAGTTCTCAAACATTGCATGCCCATTCTGGTTATGGAAATGGTGCTGGAACCTTTAAACAAATACTTATCGCAAAAATACTTATCGTATTGCTTCATGAAGCTGGTGAATCCTGACAGATTGGCAGGGAATCAGTTTCCTCTGGTGGAATATTTCTTACTAGCAGGTGGGTTTGTCTAAAAAAAATACAGGTTTTTTCCACTGAATGCATCTGATGAAGTGAGCTGTAGCTCACGAAAGCTTATGCTCAAATAAATTTGTTAGTCTCTAAGGTGCCACAAGTCCTTCTTTTCTTTTTACAGTGAATACTGTGTAAAAAAGACTTGCAGTCAGCCATATATTTAATATATTCAAAGTATTATAATTTTAGGGAGGATAAGTTGCATTTATTATCCATGAAGCAGTTGAATCCCTGCTTTCAGTGCAAAACTCCACCTTCACCATTTTGGAAGTTCCTCTTCTCATGAGAGGGAGCATTTTTTGTCACAATTACAGTATCAGTGCAATGGCCTCTTCCCAGTAACACTCAGCATAAGAGGTACTCACAGGGTACATAATGGCATATATCACACAGTAATGTCATGACAAATCTGTGGCCAGCTAGGAATTCACCATGTCATTCCACACATGGCCTCTTGCAACAGCACAGTAGCATGGGGAATAGACTTCGGATTCTCCTGCTTCAAATGCGCAGTCCCTCATTACTTGAGCAAAAGGAGAATCTCCTTTTTCTATTTGCAGTACAGGATTTAAGACATGGATATAGAAATGTTAATTTCTAGCAACTAGAGAGCAGTGGCAAACAAACACACACAAGTTTGTTAAAGATACTTTAACTGGCAGGGTGTCTTGGGACATTCAAGTAATTTTTAAGGGGGCAAATCCTGCTTGCCTTATTCCAAGAGTCCCCAGGCCTCTCTGTGACACTATTTGCACAAGTAAGGTAAGATGGATTTGACTGAAAGTTTGTAATTAAGGTTTGGGTTAGGAAGATACAGGCCCCTGATTTTGACTTTAAGATGAAGCCACTTTCAAGCAAAACTGAAAACTCATACAGAATTCTGCTGAAATCATTAAATTTTACCTGGTTTGGGGTCAACATCATTTTGAGTCCTGCATCCTTTGAAGATAAACTGTAAATCCTTGCTCAGAACTCATGGGAACGGGAAAGGGGGGCATTTGAAAAGTGACCCATATTAGCCCCTAAACTGCCAATTTTTCTGGGAAAGAATCAGGAATTTCAGTGATGAACCTGAATCGGTTTTGGCTTTTTACAGAACCTTAAAAAGGTTCCCCGGGGGAGAATACACTGCACCTCTGTTTGTAAATTGTTTAAGTCTTCCCTTTTCAGTTAGTCATTTTCATCTGGTAACACTGATCCACTCCCACTCCACACCCAAGGGCTGATTCTCCTCTTGCTTACCAGTGCAGGTCGGAGCAGCCCCACTAAAGTAAATGGAGCTGTGGCAGCCTGAGAGGAGAATCTGGCCCAGTCTTTTGAAAGGAACCGGACGTTAACAACTCTTTGCACATCTGTCAGTAATGCTAGCTCAGCCATGTCAGCGGACATGCTCACTCTGCAGTAGTAAGAGCACAGATATGTTAGGCCCTACATAAACATTGACTATCGTGTAATTTTTTGTAAATAGGGAGAGATTTGAATGCAAATCAGTTAGATGCAGTTGCCTATCTTTGTGTGTACAATCTGATTTGCCCACTGTCCTTCAACTGTTGTGAATGTCTATCAATAGGAATTTGTGATAAATATTAAACAAGTTGCAGTAGCTAATGATACTTGCCATTGCTAAAAATAATTAAAAATGATATAAAATACGAACGTGGTTAGCAGTTTACAAGTGTGAATGAAAACAGTATTTGCCAGCCAATTTCCTCAAGCAACTGAGATGAACTTTATTTATTTTTAAACAATTGGATTGCAGCACTGTCAGAGCCATTTTATATGATTTGGGCTCAAATACAACTATTCACAAGGTAGTCAGCAGTAAGGCGGAGAACCTAGTAACTGTCACAGGTGAGCTGTGTCTCTAAGTCCCCTGTGCATCATGTCCCAAGTATTAAATTGTCACCCCTCAAAAGGTGGAATTAGTAATGGATTTTATTTTTGCTTGAGGGTTCTTATTCTGCTCTGCCATGTTGTCTGTTCTCTCTCCATAGAGAACCTACCTACAGAAAGATTCTCTTCAGCTCCTTAAAAATAGCTAGGGTCAAGATTTCTGCCATAAGAACTGATGCACAACAAGATTGTTTTGTTGTTGTTGTTGTCTTAGGTCGAGTCTACAGTAGAATATTAGGTCAGCATAACTGCAAAGAACAGGGGTGTGAAAAATCCACAGTCCTGAGCGGCGTAGTTAAACCTATCTAAGGGCTGGTCTACACTACGGGGGTGGGAAATCATAGAATATCAGGGTTGGAAGGGACCTTAGGAGGTCATCTAGTCCAACCCCCTGCTCAAAGCAGGACCAATCCCCAACTAAATCATCCTAGCCAGTGCTTTGTCAAGCCTGACCTTAAAAACTTTTAAGGAAGGAGATTCCACCACCTCCCTAGGTCACACATTCCAGTGTTTCATCACTCTCGTAGTGAAAAAGGTTTTCCTAATATCCAACCTAAACCTCCCCCACTGCAACTTGAGACCATTACTCCTCGTTCTGTCATCAGCTACCACTGAGAACAGTCTAGATCCATCCTCTTTGGAACCCCCTTTCAGGTAGTTGAAAGCAGCTATCAAATCCCCCCTCATTCTTCTCTTCCGCAGACTAAACAATCCCAGTTCCATCAGCCTCTCCTCATAAGTCATGTGTTCCAATCCCCTAATCATTTTTGTTGCCCTCCGCTGGACGTTTTCCAATTTTTCCACATCCTTCTTGTAGTGTGGGGCCCAAAACTGGACACAGTACTCCAGATGAGGCCTCACCAATGTCGAATAGAGGGGAACGATCACGTCTTTCGATCTGCTGGCAATGCCTCTACTTATACATCCCAAAATGCCATTGGCCTTCTTGGCAACAAGGGCACACTGTTGACTCATATCCAGCTTCTCATCCACTGTAATCCCTAGGTCCTTTTCTGCAGAACTGCTACCTAGCCATTTGGTCCCTAGTCTGTAGCAGTGCATGGGATTCTTCCATCCTAAGTGCAGGACTCTGCACTTGTCCTTGTTGAACCTCATCAGATTTCTTTTGGCCCAATCCTCTAATTTGTCTAGGGCCCTCTGTATCCTATCCCTACCCTCCAGCGTATCTACCTCTCCTCCCAGTTTAGTGTCATCTGCAAACTTGCTGAGGGTGCAATCCACAACATCCTCCAGATCATTAATGAAGATATTGAACAAAACCGGCCCCAGGACCGACCCTTGGGGCACTCCACTTGATACCGGCTCCCAACTAGACATGGAGCCATTGATCACTACCCGTTGAGCCTGACAATCTAGCCAGCTTTCTATCCACCTTATCGTCCATTCATCCAGCCCATACTTCTTTAACTTACTGGCAAGAATACTGTGGGAGACCGTGTCAAAAGCTTTGCTAAAGTCAAGGAACAACCTGTCCACTGTTTTCCCCTCATCCACAGAGCCAGTTATCTCGTCATAGAAGGCATTAGATTAGTCAGGCACGACTTGCCCTTGGTGAATCCATGCTGACTGTTCCTGATCACTTTCCTCTCCTCTAAGTGCATCAGAATTGATTCCTTGAGGATCTGCTCCATGATTTTTCTGGGGACTGAGGTGAGGCTGACTGGCCTGTAGTTCCCAGGATCCTCCTTCTTCCCTTTTTTAAAGATGGGCACTACATTAGCCTTTTTCCAGTCGTCCGGGACCTCCCCCAATCACCATGTGTTTTCAAAGATAATGGCCAATGGCTCTGCAATCACATCCGCCAACTTCTTTAGCACTCTCGGATGCAGCACATCCAGCCCCATGGACTTGTGCTCGTCCAGCTTTTCTAAATAGTCCCGAACCACTTCTTTCTCCACAGAGGGCTGGCGATACTGTGCTGCCCAGTGCAGCAGTCTGGGAGCTGACCTTGTTCGTGAAGACAGAGGCAAAAAAAGCATTGAGTAAAATCGATCTAAGTTACACAACTTCAGCTACGTGAATAACGTAGCTGAAGTCAACGTACTTTGATTTACTTACCGCAGTGTATTCACTGCGGTGTGTCAACGGGAGATGTTCTCCCGTCGATTCCCCTTGTGCTTCTCATTGAGGTGGAGCAGACACAATAAATTGACTCCCACTGGATCGATCGCTGCCTGTCGATCCGGCCGGTAGCGTAGACAAACTCTAAGTCCCCTGGAGACAGAGCTAGTGTAACGCCGACAGACCCCAGTCATCGGTGGGTGGGAATCGAACCTGGGACGTCTGGTGCTAAAGACATGAGCCTCTACTGCATGAGTAAAAAGCCATATACCTCTTAGCTAAGGCTATAGAGCAGACTCATTAATCTCTCTCTAAGTGGTCTCGGTGCCACTAGATGGGACAGAACACCACACCCAGGAGGTGTGTGGGTTACACGAAGTCAATGGAAGAATTCTTCCATCGACCTAGCTACCACCTGTCGGGGAGGTGGGTTACCTATGCTGACAGGAGAACCCTTCCTGTCTGCGTAGGCAGCATCTACACTGAAGTGCTACCCTGAAGTGGCTCAACTGTGTTGCTGTAGCATTTCAAGTGTAGACCAGCCCTTAGTGCCAAGGGTCTGACCCAGTGGTTCAATCATTGGAAATTTTCTCATTGACTTTCATGGATGCTGGATTAAGATCTGAGAGCAAGACCCCCAGAAGGTCCTAGGGAACTGATCCCACTTTCCCAAACAAATTGCTGGGCCTCTGATGCAACAGCTTTCCCTAAATATAGAGAGTGACTGCTACCACCTCTAGCCCTCTGACTGCTATTGGAGTGAGCAATTACTGGGCCTCCTTGAATGACTTTGAGAATGTGAAAACTTGTTATACTGCTTACTTGTACTGTAGATATAAACAGTCGGACTCATAACACAGAAACAAGCAATGGCAGTTATCCCAGACCTATTAGTTGTGTCTGAATATAATGTGCTAGAGGCTTCCTTGATCCACTGGAATTTATACGACCATTAATGGGCATTGTAAATTGCTGTCAGGCTGGATAACTCAATCCATGAGTTTTTTCTGGAGAGGATGGGGGTGAGATGGGGCGGATGGAGGAAGAGAGGGAGGCACCCCATATTGGTTAAAGATCATGACAGAAGGAGTTGTACAACAGCATTAAGGCTCTGTTGTCTACTGGCACATAACAGATAATAAAAACCAAGTTTTAATTTAACATATAAGGATAGCATGTCAAAATAAAATGGCTTAACAGATGCCTCAGGGACAAGCAGGGAATATAAAAAAGTCATTGCCCATGCAGTGAGGATCAGCTACACATAATAAAGATATATATTAATGGTATATTTCTTAAGAGAAATTCTAATACTTGGGGGTTTTATGAGAAATCAGAGTTTAAAATATTAAAAGCAACAATGTTATGATTGAAGGAAAAAAGTGTTCAGATTAAGGTGACATGGAAAAAAAGAGTGCAAAAAGCAAAGGGTTATTAATTGGCCCCCTGATAGCAGAGAGAGAGGAGGTGGGACCCTTTGTGTGTGAACTTGGATGGTTTGAAACAAGCTCGCAATGTGAACTCTTCACTTTATTCTCTTCTGCATGCATTGAAGCCCATAGGATTTTTTGAATGGGAACAGGATCAGGCCCCACAGGGAGGTTACTGGAGATGAATGAAAAATCATTTAAGTTTCATTGCAAAACAACAGTGAAGCAAAGCTACTTAGACAGACACACTCATGTGCCAAAAGGCAAAAATAAAATAAATGAGGGAAATAATGCTGAACTGTCAAATATAAATGTTAAAAGAAAAGGCAATTACTTTGGGGAATGAGTCAGTGTGGAATAGATTCTCTTCTGATTTTCTGTTTGGAATATGGATGCTTTGCAGATAAATGGCACAAGCTATTGTAATGTCTAACCTGGGAATCAAATCTAGCAGGAGCTGCTGCCAATAGAAAGGCTCTTAGCTACTGTATGATCCTTACTAGATGATCATTTGCTTTGTTTTCATAAATCCCCATGTGTTACCTTCACTAATGAAGTCAATGGGAATTTGGCTTGAGTCAGGAGGGTAGATTCTGGCCTTACAAAAATGCCTTAAAGAAATGGAGTGCATGCTATCAAAGCATCATTGCAGCGTTAGCAGTCTTAAGAAATATACCCTAATATCATGGAATACGAAGTGGATTCATTTGGGTTTTGGCATAATAAAGCCAACCTTGAGTTCATTTTGATAAATGTAGAGAAATATTTTGAACTTGTGTTGCTAAAAACAAAACTCAACTCACCATTCTCTCATTTCTTTGTCAACGGCTGGAAAGAATAACCAGGCATTTCCCCTCTTATTGAGTGCTGTGATGGTGTGAAACAGCTCAGATCTCAGGGGTTCAGTTTCCTAAGGTGCTGTGGACATGGAATGAATGCTTTCGCTCTGGAATTTTACAGCCTGGCCTCCAATATGCAGATAGAGATAGCTGTGGGCTCAGCAGGGCTTAGTGGCCAGGGGATCGGTCAGGGAATTGGGGCACTATTCCAGCTCTGCTGCTAACCTGCAGTTCGACCATTGACAGTTACATCACTCCTGTGCCCATTTCCCTTCCCACATTTTTTCAGTGCTCTCAATTTAGATCATAAGCTCTTCAGGATAAGGATTGTCTTATGTGTCTGACTAACACCTAACCTGATGTGGTCCCAGACTTTAGATGCTACCATAACAGTTTTCCCTGCTGCAATAAGATGATGTTTACTCAATTTTTCATTCTGCATCTAAAGAGAGGGAGAGATTGGGTTGCAGAATGATCAGCTCCTAGAGGAAGATGCAGCTCTTGTAGAGATTGGGCCTCACTTTCTTACAGCTCAAGATTTTCCATTGCCAGCTTTATAAGAAGTTCCCCAACCCCAGGCAGTGGACATGCAGGCACAGGGCAACATTGGCCACACGTTAGATATGGAGAACAGGGAAAAATGGAGCACAGCTAAAGGCCAGCAATCATTCCACCTACTGCGTTTAAAGTTACAACTCAAGAGTAAGAAGGATTAAAACGTCACCTCGTTCAAAACTTAAACCTGTTGCTTTTTTATCATCTTTATGTTTGAAAAAAGATAACTAATTTGCAGTGGCATGGATACTATAAATATTAATGCAGAGTATTGCATACTATAAATATTAATGATGCACGAATATTAATCCTCGACATCTGAATTCCTTCTCGGGACTCCTGGCGCTCTTAACGGAGCACTCCAGTTGGGCTTCTGTCGGTCGTATTAGGAAATTCCTCCCTCCCTGGATTCAAGACCTTATGCTTAGTGCAGGACCAGCAATTAGCCTCAGAGTAATTTGGCATTCATGAGCAACATTGCCCATCATATGCCTAATATTAGAAATTTCCTTTAAATTAAAAAAGATATAGGTTGCCCATTCAATTGGCATCGTGATCATATAAAGCTATCATACCTCGATGACATCTTTTAGCTGGTTGAAATCCATATGCGGATTAAGGTGACATGATTTTTACCAATGCTTTTAAAAGTATTTGTCATGATCAGAATGCCCACAGTCTTGTGTGGTCCATTATATTTTATACTGGGTTCCCAAACATTCGTGGTTAAATAAACCATGATAACACTTCATAAACATTTTTCTAACATGCGGAATGTTTGACATGAATTTCAGCTATTTGAAAACTAATAAACAATTGTCAATTGGACTCTGGAGACTAAGCAGAAGCTGCGCTGTTTTTATGGAACATCAAAGGCATAATTAATATCTTCTTTAAAAAAAAAAGTCTTTTGTACTTCTGCATATGCGAGCCTCTGTCAGAGCCAGGGCAGCGAGCACTGGGGCTGTGTATTATTGTCTGCCATGTTCAGGGCTTTGTGAAGCAGGCTATTGAGTGAGAAATATGAGGAGTTACACTTCATATGATCAGACTGCACTTAAGAAATCTCCTGGTACTTGAAAGAGATGTGTGAACTACAGACTCCTGCCCCACTAGCTGCTAATGCACTTTTCTCACACGCAGCAAGGCTCGGTTCTATCTCCCAGGTAAAACACGGCACACACTGAAGCCTTTTACACATGCCTTCAGAGTGTGTGCATGCTCTGTCCCTATCTCTGCTTTGTTGGGCTGCACCGGTTCCCACTGTAGTTAGTGAGTAGAGGTTTGAACCCTCTGATCAATCCAGCTAACATAGGATACCCCTACAGATCATTTTAGCTGTTCGGAGTGGGTGGACTTACAGCTGCTTCTTTGGCCCAGCTGTTGACCCTGGAGCTGTAGCTCACAAAAGCTTATGCTCAAATACATTTGTTAGTCTCTAAGGTGCCACAAGTCCTCCTTTTCTTTTTGCGGATACAGACTAACGCGGCTGCTACTCTGAAACCTGTCAGTATGAAAGTTGTGCTTCCAGGGAGTGTGCAAATGTTAATGCAAGTGCAGCTGGGATGAGTAAGAAGAGTGCAAAATGAGGGTACTTTTGGAATATTTCATCATCCAGGGGATCCGCTGCGACCTTTCAGGAGTCCTGCCAATTCTCCACTTTTCCCTTCCTTCAGGATCTTATCAGTGATCATCTGCTAAAGCAGCTCACTGTATTCTGTCAGCAATTGTAAAAGAGAGGGATATATCCTCAGCCCAATTATGAACTCTGTATTGTTTTATGAGTTACACCAAGCCTGGACATGCCCAAAGTCAGCCAGTTGTGCTGCATGCAGACAGCTGCCTTGCCAAGGAAAAGTGTTTGACACCTCCAGAATGACTAACACTAACAGCCATCAAGACGGCAATCTGAAGCCATTGACTTTGAATGGCAAAGAGTCCTGTGGCACCTTATAGACTAACAGACGTATTGGAGCATAACCGTCTGTTAGTCTATAAGGTGCCACAGGACTCTTTGCTGCTTTTACAGACCCAGACTAACACGGCTACCCTTCTGATACTTGACTTTGAATAACTCAGCTACTGGCCCTCCCTCATGAAACAACGATTTTTCCTACACAGGGGCCTGCAGGTGGGGCAAGCATGACGGGGGAATGGGCCTTGAGCTTCAAGTTGAGCATGTAGCATTGTAGTCCAGAGCAGAGAACCTACTTGAGAGTGGGGGTCTGCTTGGCCCAGGGGTTCTGGCCATCGCGAGATGTAAGAAGAGACAGGGCAGGATGGACTCTGCCCAGCCTGAAATGCTGACTAACCTGACTTGAAAGAAGGGGTGGGCTCTGCCTCGGGGAGGGGGCATCTCAAGGCTTGTTATTTTCAAAGATCTGTAACTCTGGAGTGCTTTAAGAGTTTCTGCAGTTAAGAAATTCCTTTGCTAAGCCTGTGCTTTGTGTTTTCCTGCCCCAAGAGGGGTTAAACTAGAAGCCCGGAGTGCCCTTAGGCTAGATGGAGCATGTACAAGCAGCTGTGTCTGGACTTTCCAAAGCCAGTTGACTTGGGAACATGGGGGATCAAGCAGTTGGGGACACTTGCAGCTGACCAGTGACTAGACAGTGGGGTACTGGACCAGGTTGTAACAGAGGTATCACTCTTGAGCCAGTTAAGGGAACCCCCTCTTTCCTGCAAGGGTTGAATGAGCTATTGCGGCATGCTTTGCAAAATGTAGAACATTGCTTCCCCCACTTCTCTCGCTGTTGCCTATGATCCCTTGAAAATCTGAATCTGAAATCGGTTTCCTCCCTTGCATGGCTGCATTGATTTGCTATTATTCAGTTAGTTCCTCATTCATGCTGGGCTGCTGCCAGTGAACTTTGAATCTCATTGAATCATTTGTTTAAAAAAAAAAATTACAAGTGAGGAATTATAAGGACTTTGCAAACAAATCTATATCAATTCATTTAGACTAAATATTAGGCTAAACCAACCTCAACTCTGACCCTTTAAGCATCTGACAATGTTTTCCCTCAACCCCTAAGTCTTCCAAGTACTAACAAATGCATTGGAAGGAGGGAAAAGTAAGTAAGTAAAGTCCATTTACTCACTCCTGACATAGCAGAGTTTCTGAAGCCTTCTCAATCCATTGCTAACTGCCCACACTTAGCAGCTGATCTTCCAATGATCAGTAACATACCATTTATCCCTCTCCTCACTGGTCATCCCCGTCTACGATAACCTACAATCAAAAGGAGGACTTGTGGCACCTTAGAGACTAACACATTTATTAGAGCATAAGTTTTTGTGAGCTACAGCTCACTTCATACACTGTATGCATCCGATGAAGTGAGCTGTAGCTCACGAAACCTTATGCTCGAATAAATTTGTTAGTCTCTAAGGTGCCACAAGTCCTCCTTTTCTTTTTATGGATACAGACTAACACGGCTGCTACTCTGAAACCTGTCATGGGGAAACAGTTTTACTTTTGATGACACATCCACTCCCAGTCTTTATTCGAGCCTAAATTACCCACCTGCTGAAGTGAAGAAACAAATTGACAGAAGTTACCTACTACAGGACAGGCCCAACAAAGAAAATAACAGAACGCCACTAGCCATCACCTTCAACCCCCGACTAAAACCTCTCCAACGCATCATCAAGGATCTACAACCTATCCTGAAGGACGACCCATCGCTCTCACAGATCTTGGGAGACAGGCCAGTCCTTGCTTACAGACAGCCCCCCAACCTGAAGCAAAACTCACCGGCAACTACACACCACACAACAAAACCACTAACCCAGGAACCTATCCTTGCAACAAAGTGCGTTGCCAACTGTGTCCACATATCTATTCAGGGGATACCATCATAGGGCCTAATCACATCAGCCACACTATCAGAGGCTCGTTCACCTGCACATCTACCAATGTGATATATGCCATCATGTGTCAGCAATGCCCCTCTGCCATGTACATTGGCCAAACTGGACAGTCTCTACGTAAAAGACTAAATGGACACAAATCAGACGTCAAGAATTATAACATTCAGAAACCAGTCGGAGAACACTTCAATCTCTTTCGTCACTCAATTACAGACCTAAAGGTGGCAATTCTTCAACAAAAAAACTTCAAAAACAGACTCCAAGGAGAGACTGCTGAATTGGAATTAATTTGCAAACTGGATACAATTAACTTAGGCTTGAATAAAGAGTGGGAGTGGATGTGTCATTACGCAAAGTAAAACTATTTCCCCATGTTTATTCCCCACCACCACCCCACTGTTCCTCACACGTTCTTGTCAACTGCTGGAAATGGCCCACCTTGATTATCACTACAAAAGGTTTCCCTCCCGCCCCCCACTCTCCTGCTGGTAATAGCTCACCTTACCTAATCACTGTTACAGTGTGTATGGTAACACCCATTGTTTCATGTTCTCTGTGTATATAAATCTCCCCACTGTATTTTCCACTGAATGCATCCGATGAAGTGAGCTGTAGCTCACGAAAGCTCATGCTCAAATAAATTGGTTAGTCTCTAAGGTGCCACAAGTCCTCCTTTTCTTTTGGCGGATACAGACTAACACGGCTGCTACTCTGAAACTGGGGAAGAAAACTACTAGAGCCTCCCCTGGGATAGTGCTTGGGGTGTGCTATAGACCGCCGGGATCTAATTTGGATATGGATAGAGCCCTCTTTAATGTTTTTAATGAAGTAAATACTAATGGAAAGTGCGTGATCATGGCAGACTTTAACTTCCCAGATATAGACTGTAGGACGAGTGCTAGTAATAATAATAGGGCTCAGATTTTCCTAGATGCGATAGCTGATGGATTCCTTCATCAAGTAGTTGCTGAACCGACAAGAGGGGATGCCATTTTAGATTTGGTTTTGGTGAGTAGCGAGGACCTCACAGAAGAAATGATTGTAGGGGACAATCTTGGTTCAAGTGATCATGAGCTAATTCAGTTCAAACTGAACGGAAGGCTTAACAAAAATAAATCTGCAACTATGGTTTTTGATTTCAAAAGGGCTGACTTTCAAAAATTAAGGAAATTAGTTAGGGAAGTGGATTGGACTGAAGAACTTATGGATCTAAAGGCAGAGAAGGCCTGGGATTACTTTCAATCAAAGCTGCAGAAGCTATCAGAAGCCTGCATCCCAAGAAAGGGGAAAAAATTCATAGGCAGGAGTTGTAGACCAAGCTGGATGAGCAAGCATCTCAGAGAGGTGATTAAGAAAAAGCAGAAAGCCTACAGGGAGTGGAAGATGGGAGGGATCAGCAAGGAAAGCTACTTTATTGAGGTCAGAACACATAGGGATAAAGTGAGACAGGCTAAAAATCAAGTAGAGTTGGACCTTGCAAAGGGAATTAAAACCAATAGTAAAAGGTTCTATAGCCATATAAATAAGAAGAAAAAGAAAGAAGAAGTGGGACCGCTAAACACTGAGGATGGAGTGGAGGTCAAGGATAATCTAGGCATGGCCCAATATCTAAACAAATACTTTGCCTCAGTCTTTAATAAGGCTAAAGAGGATCTTAGGGATAATGGTAGCATGACTAATGGGAATGAGGATATGGAGGTAGATATTACCATATCTGAGGTAGAAGCAAAACTCGAACAGCTTAATGGGACTAAATCGGGGGGCCCAGATAATCTTCATCCAAGAATATTAAAGGAATTGGCACATGAAATTGCAAGCCCATTAGCAAGAATTTTTAATGAATCTGTAAATTTAGGGGTTGTACCGTATGACTGGAGAATTGCTAACATAGTTCCTATTTTTAAGAAAGGAAAAAAAAGTGATCCGGGTAACTACAGGCCTGTTAGTTTGACATGTGTAGGGTATGCAAGGTCTTGGAAAAAATTTTGAAGGAGAAAGTAGTTAAGGACATTGAGGTCAATGGTAAATGGGACAAAATACAACATGGTTTTACAAAAGGTAGGTCGTGCGAAACCAACCTGATCTCCTTCTTTGAGAAAGTAACAGATTTTTTAGACAAAGGAAATGCAGTGGATCTAATTTACCTAGATTTCAGTAAGGCGTTTGATAACGTGCCACATGGGGAATTATTAATTAAATTGGAAAAGATGGGGATCAATATGAAAATTGAAAGGTGGATAAGGAATTGGTTAAAAGGGAGACTACAGCGGGTCCTACTGAAAGGTGAACTGACAGGCTGGAGGGAGGTTACCAGTGGAGTTCCTCAGGGATCAGTTTTGGGACCAATCTTATTTAATCTTTTTATTACTGACCTCGGCACAAAAAGTGGGAGTGTGCTAATAAAAAGTTTGCGGATGATACAAAGCTGGGAGGTATTGCCAATTTAGAGAAGGACTGGGAAATCATACAGGAAGATTTGGATGACCTTGTAAACTGGAGTAATAGTAATAGGATGAAATTTAATAGTGAGAAGTGTAAGGTTATGCATTCAGGGATTAATAACAAGAATTTTAGTTATAAGCTGGGGACACATCAATTAGAAGTAACAGAGGAGGAGAAGGACCTTGGAGTATTGGTTGATCATAGGAAGGCTATAAGCCGCCAATGTGATATGGCCATGAAAAAAGCTAATGCGGTCTTGGGATGCATCAGGCGAGGTATTTCTAGTAGAGATAAGGAGGTTTTAGAACCGTTATACAAGGCACTGGTGAGACCTCACCTGGAATACTGTGTGCAGTTCTGGTCTCCCACGTTTAAGAAGGATGAATTCAAACTGGAACAGGTACAGAGAAGGGCTACTAGGATGATCCGAGGAATGGAAAACCTGTCTTATGAAAGGAGACTCAAGGAGCTTGGCTTGTTTAGCCTAACCAAAAGAAGGTTGAGGGGAGATATGATTGCTCTCTATAAATATATCAGAGGGATAAATACCGGAGAGGGAGAGGAATTATTTAAGCTCAGTACCACTTTGGACACAAGAACAAATGGATATAAACTGGTCATTGAGAAGTTTAGACTTGAAATTAGACGAAGGTTCCTAACCATCAGAGGAGTGAACTTTTGGAATAGCCTTCCAAGGGAAGCAGTGGGGGCAAAAGACCTATCTGGCTTTAAGATTAAACTCGATAAGTTTATGGAGGAGATGGTATGATGGGATAACATGATTTTGGTAATTTATTGATCTTTAACTATTCGTGGTAAATAGGCCCAATGGCCTGTGATGGCATGTTAGATGGGGTGGGATCTGAGTTACTACAGAAAATTCTTTCCTGGGTATCTGGCTGGTGAATCTTGCCCATATGCTCAGGGTTTAGCTGATCGCCATATTTGGAGTCGGGAAGGAATTTTCCTCCTTGGGCAGATTGGCAGAGGCCCTGGAGGTTTTTTGCCTTCCTCTGTAGCATGGGGCACGGGTCACTTGCTGGAAGTTTCTCTGCTCCTTGAAGTCTTTAAATCACTATTTGAGGACTTCAATAGCTCAGACATAGGTGAGAGGTTTTTCGCAGGAGTGGGTGGGTGAGATTCTGTGGCCTGCGTTGTGCAGGAGGTCGGACTAGATGATCATAATGGTCGCTTCTGACCTTAGTATCTATGAATCTATGAAATGTACAATCAGTCCTTCCAAGATGTAACCAAAGCACACACCTTTGTGCCTGTTGATTTCGAGACCAGAGTCCACTTCTTTCCAATAACAGTTCTAACACAAGTGTTAATCTTCATTTCCATCCAGGAGCATACACATCCAAAAAGAGGTGAAGACAAAATACGTTGTTTTTATTACATAAAAATGCTGTATTTTTATAGCAGTGATGTACAGCAACCGAAGTGATTAATCCTGACAATTCCTTTTGGGAATCAGGTACTTCTAAGGAAGGGAAGTGGGAATATGTCCAAGTAGGTCTCTCCACCCTCTAGTGGCTGGATCACATAAGAGTATATCAGCCTTCGGTTAATTCCAGCTGACAGATTTGCTTCTTTAGCTCAAGTAGTAAAGGCCTGTGCTTTTGAGTCCCAAATTCAAGCCCTATTGGTCACCCCCTCAGAGGGTTGTTATATGCATTTCCCAGATAGGTGAACTAATGCAGCAGGAGGTTAGGGGGGTGATCTTTCAAATATGTCATCTCACTTTTATAGATGCAGGTTGGTGGTGCTAAATTTGCACTTCTGCTATTTTATGCCCCCATTTGACTCGAGGACCTTGGCACCTCTGACTGGTAATCCACTCACATTAATGTCCACAGTTCATTTTGGGAGTGCAAAAATTAAAATGGCCAGCCACCCAAAGGTAGCCTAGGCCTTGAAAATTTACAGGACTTGCTGAAGAACACATTGAATGAACGGCATGGCTAGGCAGGGACACAGTTTAAGAGTCCCAGACTTCAGCTCTAACTACTAGATTATGAAGCCTGTGTGTCTCTTCCTAAACTCTCCAGAGTGGAGGAATAAGCCTTTGAACATTCCCTGCTGGGTGGGGAGAGAAGACAGCTCACAAAAATATTTGTCTAGAAATATACAATCGGTCAGTGGAACATTTTTTGAGGCATGCCCTGGGTTAAGAAAGAATCTAATTTAAAATAACAATAGCTCATTTAGAGAGAGATAGTCTGGCTTCTTTAATCCATTGTCCATATAGTTAAAGGCTTCCTTGCCCGATAATGATAACTATTCAGTTTAGGAAAGGAAGTTACCACTGCTTAATATTTGTCTCCTCAAAGGAGGGAAGCTTCCATAAGAGCAAATCTATCATACACATACATACTCATCTTTCCATCACCAGGAAGAATGTATAGAGACAAGATGAAAGCTGTCCTGTATTTAGGGTGACAATTTTTAGTCTGGAAAGCAGAATCCCTGGATAACCAAAAACCCCAACAAAAACAAAAAAAATCTTCCTCTGTGATTTATGAAACTACATCTACGGGAAACAGCCCAGGTCTCTGGGCCAGATGCAGGGCTGTCCCTAGAGATTGTAGTGTCCTACGCAGCCCCCCTGTGGGGAGGCGCGGGGAGAGAAGGGCTGTCCCCAGGCCTCTGAGATGGGGGGCATTGCAAGACTCTGCAGGGGGTGGGGGGCATCCCAGGCCTCCACGGGGGGTGGAGGGTGAGGGGAAGAGGTGAGCCAGGGGCAGAGGCAGCTTTCCTGGGCTGGGCTGTGTGCAGCCCACAAGGGGCCTGCTTAGCTGTCCGGGGGATCGGGCTGGCCGCTGGAGCTGAATGCAGCATGCAGCTGCGTAGGGCACCAGGAAATTTGGGGCAATTTGGTGCCCCAAATTTCCTGGTGCCCTACGCAGCTGCGTAGGTTGCGTACAGGTGGGGACGGCCCTGGCCAGATGTATTCATAGCTCTCATTCCTCTTTCACGATACAAGAAACAAAAATTGGATCAGTTCTTAAAGTCTGTTTTGGGGCTTGCCTGGGTTTCCATTGTATGCGCCCAATTTTCAGAGGTACCAAGCTCCCACAGACATCAAGTGAAGTTGTGGGAACTCAGCATCACTGGAAAAAAAAATTAGGCCCTGCAGAAATTGGACCAAGTCTTTATTGGCACTGAACCTTCATGGTGAAGGATATTTGCCATAACAGTTAAAATACCAATCAATATGACCAAAGTTATAAAGGGCAGAGATGCATTAATCAGAGATTTATCACTGTTTTATAGCACCGTATCTTGCAGTCCTTACTCAGGCACAACTCCCAGTGAAATCATGGGGGAGAACTTGTATGGGTATTCCTTAAGCCTGATACACTCCCCACTTCTTGTGCATATGTTTTCTTCCTCCTCTCTTACAAATCCCTCTTTAAAACTCACTTCTCTCACGAGGGCTCCCAACACAGCTCTCCTCAGTGTGATTGTCTCCTACCTGCCTGGTGTTCGGATTGTTCACTTGCTTTGTATTCACGTGTCCAAATTAGACTGCAGACTCTCCGGGGCAGAGAGACGCACATGCAGATTCGACATTCAACGCTGAAGTCCGTCCAAGCAATATTGTACCATTTACAAGGAGGGGTTTTGTTTGTATGGCTTATCTCACTGATCGTGTAGCTGCTGAGGCGGATGCAAAGATACTTGTAAACCCCAAACGGGGGATTGATTTTGGATGTCAGCTGTTGTTTGAGCAGCGCTGGCTTTTGCTAGCTGGCACTTTAAATTTTCCCTCTGTGCCAGAGCTGTAGTAACATTTTTGATAGCGGCGGCTATCAGTGTTCTCATGTCAGCTTAAGGGTGGCCACAGGAGACTGGGCCGCTCCATCTATGGCACCACTTCTTACACCTTCTGTGTTGTTTTTTCCAAAGCATGACATGACTCGCTGGAATGGTAATAGCACCCAGTGCCTCATTTTTCCCACTGGCAGGAAAAAGCCCGTGAGACAAAGGAGCCAGTCTGGCTGATTTCGGCTGAGCCAGTCGCTGGGGTAGATAAGTAAACACTTGCAGCTCTGACATAAATTACTTTAGTCCTTGACAGCAGGACACTGACCAGGGTCGCCTGATAAGGAGGGAGAAAGCCTTGCATGTCTCTCAGTCCCACTCAGATATTTCACAATAAATGTCACTGGGAAAGAATAGACACTTCTGTAACCATTAGGCAGCTGGGTGTTCCTGTCACCTTGAAAAGAAGGGATGCATTGTCAGAGCTGTCTAAACAGGCAGGAACCAGCTGTTAATCAGCTCTTACATGCTTCTTCGCAGACCCAGCGTGAATGGGGGTTCCAAAAGTCAGCGGGACGGTGATTAAAAATAGTTCCCCAACACACACCTGAGGAGTTTGTCATCGCAACACTGTAAGAGGCACTAGAGTCTAGGCCAGTGCTTCTCAAGCTGTCTGATGTGGGGGATCGGCATTTTTTTTTCCAATGTGCGCGCAGACTGGCAGCCGATGGCTTGCGGACCGGCACCGGTCCACGGACCACCACTTTGAATAGCACTGGTCTAGGCAACTGGGCCAGGGCCTGGGAGGAAGGAACTCCTGCCACTAGTTCCAGCTCTACCACTGGTTCTGTGGCCATGGTCACTTAACCACTCCATGCCTCAGTTTCCCCAAAGGTATTCTACTACTTATCCAGCTCACGAGGAGGGCTGAGAAAGTTAATGAATTGTACATTAACTAGTGGGTGTAACATGCTTTGCTTTGTAAGTGCTAAGTATTATCTTTAGCACAATTTAAAACAAACATTTCTTAAATAAGTTTGGTTGCCTGCTTCTGGCTTTCATAATTGTGAAGATAACTTTGAAAAGGTGAAGTGGATGTAACCAGTGTAGTGCTGTTTGTATGAGCTTGTAGACAGTCTAAAACTATGGCTCCTATAGGCACGAACTACCCCATTCATTTCAATGGGTTTGTTAACTCTGAACCCTAAAGATGGCAGTGTCAACATAGTTAACTACTGCACTGCTGAGCACTTTAGCAGGAACAACCAGATAATCTGAGGGCAGCATATGACTGTAAGAGGAGGGGTCAGCAGATTATGAAGGGGCAGGGAGGAAGTATGGCAGTGAATGGGATATGTTTGTGAGGGAATCACTGAATGGAAGAGGCTTGTGGTAGGAGGAAGCCATGGAATTCATACAGGTATCAAATTGTCACCCATCAGCATGAATTCTTAAATTCCTGCTTTGCCATACCACTGCTACTCTGGCCTACAAAACCTCCTATCCACCTAGGGTCCATCTACCATAGACAAAAGCTACGCTCTGCCTAGCCTCCTCGAGCTTGAATCAAGTTAGTGTGGGTAACATTAGAAGCGAAGACAGTGGAGCATAGGCTTCAGTGTAGGTCATACCAGCCTAGCACAGACCCGAGTACCGCTTGCTAGCTTGTGCTACTATCTTCACTGCTATTGTTACCCGGCCTAGCTGGATTCAAACTAGACTGGGTAGGGTAGCCCATGTACAGCTCTTGCGGTATAGACAGTCTCCAAGAAGGCAGCCTTGCTTCTTACCTGTTGAGCTGCAGAAGTGACACAGGCATCTTTGCTATAGCAGATGTGTAGCTGCTGCATGTAATCAAGATGTCACTTCATGTGTCTGCACCTATGTGAGATTACCAGCTACGGATTAATGGGAGAGGCAGCCGTGAGGGCTCCTGCTAGGCAGGAAGGCCTTCTCTAGCTGCAATGACGTAGCTGTACCAGTGCAAAACCCTAATGTAGAAGTGGTGCGCTGATGCAGCTTCATGGGTATAGGTGCATTGGTAATTAAAAAATAAACAGACATCTGCAGTGTGTCTAAATACTACATAAGACTGAGCTAGTATATCCCAAACTAGATGTGTTTTTGTAGAGGGGAAGAAAAGGTACCCCATGGAAATATTCCCAACTTCAGTGGGATCCAACCCATCTCCCCTAGATTTGTACATATTATCCAGGATATGGGCTGATGGTATAAAGACGGGGAGGGAGTTGAATTGGGTGGAGAGGAGGGCAAGTGGGAGATTCAGTTCAAGCAGAAGAGCTAGACCCAGGATTTACGAAAGGAAAGCGACGCATTCTCCATTTCACCACAGGCACTGGGGGCAGGGTTTGTACCAGAGAAACACACGGCGAGTTCAAGGAGCTCAATCAGTTTCAATAGTTTCTAGGAGCAGTTCAATTAGATTCACATCTACTGTATGTGACAGCTTCACTAGGTTGATAAGCGGGAATGATCCGACTTGCATTCACTAATCAATAGATACACTAGAGAAGATGGGATTTTGAACCGAAGACGCATTGCGTGCTCGGATGAGTAATTGTGTTTTTATAAAGCTCAAGAGCTGCACTGCAGTTCCAGTAGCATGGGGATGATACTGCACTCTTCAGCAAAGTTTTAATTAGATATGGGCTGTACTTCCTCCAATCTGCGATCATCCCTTGGGTTACGATGGGTCACATACTTACCTAATGCTTAAGTTTAAAAAAAAACAACAACACTATCAGTCCACACCTACATCAGGCAGTCTTGCTGAAACCCATTTCTGCTTTGGTGTAGTTTTTTTTTTTTTTTTTTTTTTACTTATTGTGCGACTTCCCCCCTCATTTTCTATATTGTGTGAGCCGTCTGCAAACAATATTTGCCAGATCTCCCAGTCACAAAAGAGAGTCTTAACTATCTGGAGGGAGGCTACTAGAGGAGCTCCCCAAGGATTGGTCTTGAAACCAATCTTATTCAACATTTTGAATGACTATTTTGGCACAAGAAGCAGGAGTGAGCTAACAAAATGTGTTGATAATACCAAGTTGGGAGGCATTGTCAATCCAAAGGAGGATCGGAACATTATACAGAAAGATCCAGACCTCTCACTGGTCTGGGTTGCACCCTGGAATGTGACACGGTCATGCACTTAGCATCTAACAACAAGAATTTCTGCTACAAGCTGGGGGCTCATCAGACGGAAGCAACTGAGGAGGAGAAAGTCCAGGTGAGGGGGTCAGGATGATTATGAGTCACCAATGTGATATGGCTGCAAAAAAGGCAAATGTGATCCTAGGATATATCATGTGAGGAGTTTCCAGTAGAGACAGAGAAGTATTAATGCTATCGTGTAAGGTACTGGTAAGACCTCACTTTGAATACTGTGTACAGTTCTGGTCACCCCTGTTCAAAAAAGGGTGAATTCAAACTGCAGCAGGTAGAGAGAAGAGCTATTAGGATGATCAGGGGAATGGAGGGCCTATATTATGAGAGGAGATTGGAAAGACTTGGCTTGGTTAGCCTACCAAAAAGAAGGTTGAGAGGGGATTTGATTGTTCTCTATAAATACATCTGGGGGTAAACACCAGGGAGCGTGAAGAGCTATTTAAGTTCAGGGACAATGTTGACATAAGAACAAATGGGTATAAACTGACCATGAACAAATACAGGCTGGGAATAGAAGGTTTCTAACCTTCAGAGGGGTGAGGTTCTGGAACAGTCCCCAATAGAAGTTGTGGGGGCAAACAACTTAATTAGTTTTAAAAGAGAGCTGGATAAATGTACAAGTGTGAATGTATGATGGGCTTGATTGTGATGGTCAGGGGCAGGGATCAACAGCCCTGGGGATCACTTCTAGTTTAGGTCTCATGGTCCTAAAAGTTCATGCTTCAGGGCTTCAGCTGGCCACCTGCAGGGATCAGGAAGGGATTCCTCCCCTCCCCCAACATATTCTGGACATATTTGTCTACTTCCTCTGAAGCATTGGAGATGGCCACAGCTGGATGGGACATTGGGTGGGGTGGGCCAGGCCTCTGAGGTGGCCCTGAGCATTCTGACTTACAGGCTGGTTCTTGCTCACATGATCATCATATTGGGGAGGTCAGGCAGGAACTTCCCCTCAGGTCAGACTGACAGTGACCTTGTATTTGTGTGTGTGTGTGGGGGGGAAGGTTCGCCTTATTCTGCAGCATGTGGGTGAGGATCACTTGCCAGGATTATCTGGGTATATCTCATTTAATCATTTCTCTACCTTTGTGGGGGCTTCAGGCATTGGTGCACCTCAGTCCCGGCTATTCCCTCCCTGTGGCACATAATAGTCTAGGCTCTTGTGGGCTGTAATACTTTGGTCTAATTTCAGTTGTTGGCTTTAGTGTGCAGTTGGTGGTCTGTAATATACATGGAGGTGAAGGTAGAGGACCTGATGGTCCCATCTGGCTTTAAACTCTATGACTCTATGCACGGGTCTCATCGTATTCTGTAGTTTTCTGTTACATATTCGTTTAGATATTGGTCCTTTGTTCCTTAGGAAACCACCACACATGTAGGTGGAAGATGCCCAGCTAATTTTGGATGCTCACTGCAGGGATCTTTTCTACTTTAGCTGGTTTCTAATCTTTAAATAGGTATTTTTGGTGCAATATCTGCACACTGTCCCACTCTTCTCATGCCATACCAGAATGGCAGAACCACACCTTCAAAGTTCATCTCTTCCTCCTCCTCTGTTAATACAGAATTAAAGCCCCACTGTTTAAATCAGACCATTACTCTGTCTCCTAGTTTACTCTTGATTTGCAGCAGTTTGCTTTCACTTTGTCCATTTCAAATATATTTGGTGAACATTTTATTAGTCGAAATACTCCCTTCAGTCTGGGGTTCATTATTTGATTTTGCTCCTTTATTTTTCTTTTGAATATTATTCTGCTTTTTAACAACAAAAAACAGATTTCCCAACCCACCTCCTCCCCAGATTGTTTATGTTTTTGAAAAGCCTTCTGTTTAGTGCCTATAATACCCTTGACCTCCTCTAACTGCAATGGTCTGTGTTACTCTTTTCGCTGCTGCAACTTAACTGGGATTTATTTCAATTTTAATCTCTCAAACTGTTTATTAAACCATCTCCCAATTTATCTGCAGTAGATTTTCTATACATTATAAAATTTCAATCAAAATTCCTTTGGGCATTTTGCATTCCCCTCTTCTGATTGCTAAATCCTATTTGCTCTCAACTTGAACCTCACTTGGCTCATTTCCCAGGTTTAGGTTCAGAATAGCTTAAGATATAGACTGCTCAGCACACTGCAGAAAACAATGCTGCACAATCTCTAGAAGCGGGTGTGTACTGGCATCACAAGCAAAATCTAAGCCATTAAAATTGCCTTGATCAATTGTTTGGCTGGGCTTCTATTGAAGCTATTCCATTAATTTCCCTGCTTTTCACTAAAGTCTGCCTTAGGTTGCTTTATATCAATCACAGGAAAAGATCGTCACAGGCCAGTGCAATTTTGTTCCCTACAGTATATTTTCTAGGGCTTTGTCCATTCTACTTTTAACCTTTTCCTGGGAAATGTGCTCTTCCCTTTTAGAGATTCTTCCAGATTTGGCTTCTAGAAAGGTTTTCCTGCTATTTAGCCTAGGTTTTCTCTTAGTTTCATCCCATCACCACTAGCTCAATCCCTTTACATGCTAAATAATTCCTCTTCCACCTTGGTGTTTATATTCTTCAACTATTTGTGCACACTTTTCATGTTCCAACTCATTTGTCCCTTAACTGAGTTATACATAGCTCCGTTAATAATCATTCCCCATAAAACTATCCTTACGCTCCCTTTTTTGTTGCTTTTCCTTGAGCTCCCTGTAGTTTGTCCAGATCAGTGGTTCTCACTCCACAGCCCATGGATCCATTCATGATGGTCCACAGACAGAAGCATTGTGAGCACCATGCAGTAGGAAGTTGGAGAGAAAGGGTTGTAGATAGGAGGGATTTTATTCTGTCGGTTAGTTTGTAACAAGCTGACTATGCAGTGAGGAAAGTCTTTTCAGTATAAGACATCCAGAACTGCCACCAACTTTGTCAGCCTGAATCTCCATTGCCTGGCATTTTGTGTTGTCACTTACCATCCCTCAGAGTGGGTCTGAGATGTTACCAAAGCAGAATGGTAGCATCTTGCACCTACTCTTCCCTGGTGTAGGTGACAGCACAAAGTGCTGGGCAGTGGAGAATCAAGCCCTCTGTATTCCTTTAGATTCCAATTTAACAGGTTCTCCATGTAGGACAATGGAACAGACTGCATAGGGAGGTTGTGGAAACTCTTTCGCTGGAGTTTTTAAAAGGAGTCTGGATAGCCATCTGTCTTGGATGCTTTAGACAAAACCAATCCTGCATCTTAGCAAGGGGTTAGACTAGATGACCCTTGTGGTCCCTTCTAATTCCATGGTTCTATGACTAGCTATCAGGTATATATTTAGCCTATATTCTCATAAGTCTTTTTGTTCTATCCTTGTTCCTCACACTGACAACATCCTTCTTTTCATTTACTCTCAGGACTACAAAGTAATCGTAATGTATCCCAGTACCACAACTCAGCAAGATTCTCCAGTCAGGAACAGTCTGCCTGAGTAAACTCTGGACAACAACACTGCATTCTACTCAGAGCATGAAGAAAGTCCCTTTTACTACATCTCTGTGTGTATAAGCTAGAGATTAATGCAGTGTTGCCAAGACCTGTAATTTTTATCATGAGTCTCACAATATTTGCTGTTTACCATAATGCCCCAGTTCCTGGAGTCATGTTATTGTGAGGGACCCTTGCTTTTATTATTATTTTTTAATATAGCAGATTCTAACCCCCACGGCTGCAGAGAAAAACTTGAAAACTTTTAAATCTCATAATTGTCACGGCAGCCTGATGACTTTTTGGGGCCCAAATCATTGGACTTCTTGAGGCTGGGTGGCAATGCTGCACTATGTGATGTTCTAAATGGTTAGGCTTGATTGACGCTGTCACCTGACATCAGCAATACTATTCCGCCCCTCCCAAGAGTGACGAGGAACCTTAAAACTTGACCTAGGAGATAGGGTAGAGCAAGCTACTCATGCTATTGGTTTTTTTTTATTATTAAGATTTACATTTCAGGAGTTCTAGAGGCCTCAGGCAGGTCAGTGCCCCCACTGTGCTAGGCACTGTACAAACCACATGGTAGGTGACACGACTCCAGATCTGAATCTGTTTCCTGAGCAACCCTCCCACCCCCACCCCAAGAAAGTTCATATCCAGATCCAAACTCGGTGATTCAGGGTGAAGTTTTCAGAAGACCCAAAGTTACACTTTCATAAGGGACATAGGTGCTTAAGTCATCTAGGTGCTTTTAACATTTTCTCTTCAGTGTCATTTCTAATATGTATTTAAGTTAGCTGGGGAATAGACAAGCCAATGATTGGGATAGTATAACCCTTATAAGAAAATAGCCACTGCTCACGACAGTTTCCTCAAAGAGGATCAGCTTAAAAGTTCCTCAGTCAATGTGAGAGGATGAAAGATCCCCAGACAGCCCTTATCCGGGATGCATTTCAATGGACGTCACCATGGAAAATGGGTGTACCAGTCACAAAGGCTGATAGACTTTCCTCTGGCTAGACATGGAGTCTTTAAATAAAAACTATCCAAGAGTGTGGGATCGTTAAACACCTACAGATTCTTTCCCTGCTGCCAGCAGGATCAGCAACCTCCCTTTCTCATGGCGTCTCTTCAGTCCACTTTGAAACCCTCCCAATTTATCACAGCTCAGAGAGATCCTGCTGAGACCACTGGAGCCTGCTGGTTGTCAACAGGGCACCTTATCTTCTAAAAACATTTACTTAACCCTTTGTCTTATAGCCCATGGAACAATGGAAGTGGAGGCTGTGGAATAACAGTACCTCACTGAATGGGTGCCTCTTGCTAACCATACATTAGTACTCCTTTTCTTATTACATGCACTGTGTGTGATTGCTAGCATCTGATTGTTCCTAGGGATTACCCATTTGGGGCCTTTTAATTGTCTTTCTGGGCAGTGACCACTGTTCCCTGGTGAGGAAAGACAATGGCATAGAGGGGTGCACTACAAACAGGAGAAAGGAAAACATACAGACTGCAAACAGACACTCAGAAGCACGTTTCTGTCTTCAGGACTCCGTAGTAAGAAGAGCTGCGAGGGGAAGTTGCTGTATAGATTTGGATATTAAATAGACATTTTGTCAGTGGGCCAAAGTGTCTGTTGTTCCCCCCACACTATAATATGTTACATTGTCTAATGTTAAATCACACTCTATTAGTCTCTAAATTCATGGGAAAGTTCATCTGTGCTACAGTGTAGCCGACTAAAGACCTGTTAAAAAGAACAAGCCTGTTAAAAACATTTGCTTTACCAGATCCACATTGGGGAGAGGGGGGTGGGGGGAGTCTAGTTGTATTTGATCACCTGAAAAAGGAATAAAGTGCAACAGAAAATAATGCAACCGAAGAGCTCTCTGATATAGGAATATGGAGGGTCAGATCCTCCACTGCAGTAGCTCTACAGAAACCATGCCTGTTTACACAAGCTGAGAATCTGGCCTGTGCTGTTTATGTCATGCGCAAACTACTTTATATATTTATTACCATGGAGAGTGGAGATCTTTGTAATATGAAGACATTTCCTCTGTTCCATTTCAGGATAGCAGAAGTTTCTTAAAAGGAACAGGCCCTTTGAAAGAATTACATTTTGATGCAACAAGATGGTCAGTTTCACAGGTTTCTAGTGAATAATTGGTCTGTAGCTATACAACTGTTCTGAAGTAGGAGTCTGAACTCTTGACCTTTACTTAACAGGCATGGGACCACTTTACCTGCAGTACTTTACGGTAGCATCTTGCTATCTTAGCCATCCACCTTTAAAGAATAAGATAGTAGAATGACCATTCAGTTCCATGTTGTCAGAGAGGACTCTCAGGTTATAACATTGTGGTTGGGTCCTCTGAAGTGTTCAACACCCTCAACTCCCACTGTCTCACTGAATGCACTGAGCCCCTGGAAGGAGCAGGTGCTCCCTTACTTATAAAACAAGAGCGTGGTTCGAAGACCAGTGAAGTAAGTATGAGTCTATTGATTTCAATAGACTTGAGATCAGGGCACAAGATACAGTAATCTGCTTGGACCATCTGAAGTATCATTAGACCTGGAAGCGAGAGAGGTCGCTGTAGCAAACATGTTTGTCAGCAATACTAGCCTTATTTATTATTAGAGCAGGTAAGCATTTGACAAATCAGACAGACACCAAAGTTTACATTATACAGCTAATAAGTTGTTTGAAAAAACACCGGCCTGAGCGACACAAGTGGTAGTGTGCACAGCGACTGACATTGCTACCACTGCTCTTTGGGGGTGCTTTAATTATGTTGATTGGGAGGGAGCTCTCCCATCGGCATAGAGCGACCACACAAGACATCTTACAACGGCACAGTTGCATTGGTATTGCTATGCCTCTGTAAGGTCTCTAATGTAGACATAGCCCGATTCTTGAGAGCCGCATACTGACTCTACCCGCTGGTTCAGAGTCCAGCTCTGTTAGGTTCTACCCAGCTAAATCCAAGATACTTGTAGCCAGTTCAGCTGAAACTCATTTTAAGGGAGTGGCTCTTATCCTCTTTCTAGGGAGGTGTCTGTTCTACATCCTGAACTGTAACTAACTCTGTAGTCACTTGACATACAGAACTCCCACTGAAGTCAGGGTATGGCACAATAGAATTGGAGCCAATGAAAGGTTGAGCTCATCTGTGCAGGAGACTCCGCTTTCTCAGGGGCCAGTCCAAGAGTGTGGAACAGACTCACATGGCAACAAAGAACCATCCCAAACCTCACCACCTTCAGCACCAAGTGCAAGGTACACTTTGACCTCCCTTCACTAATATAGACCTAGCAGCATGTACATCTAAAAAGAACACTGCATTGCACACACAGTTTGTCTCGGGGAGACAATGAGTCACACACAGCAGTTGTTAGACACTTACTACACTTCTGGAAAGTTCTCAGATACTACAGTGAAGAAGGCAGCATCAGAGCCAGAATAGCACAGAGTCCCAGGTGCCCACAGCTGAGCAGTTCTTTATCAGCGTAGGCAAGTCTTGTATATGATTTGTGTCCAAGTTAACTGAGAGTTCAATGCGTGACAGGCCTCAATCTAATGATGCAGCAGGAATAGCCAAAGAAAAGCTGAATATGACTGAGTTACCGTCAGATGCATTTTCACAGCAACTCATTAATAATCTATATCCTGTCTTCTGTTTTGCCATTAGATTGCAAATATAATGGACAAGCGGCAACATGTCTGAATTCATAAATTGATGCAAATGCTTTGGATTCATTATTGTAATACTGTGACTACATGTGGCTGGGATTTTACATTTTTATATGCATTCATGTGTCTTAACATAGCACTTCATGTTCTCCAGAGTATGGCAACCTCAGGGAACTTGGAATAGAGTCAATAATTAACAAAGAGCCTCTTCCATTACAGAGACATAAATTAGAGAGCTGACTCTTTCCTCTGTTTAATTCCAACCCATATTGCTAATGTCTTTGAAGTGGTTTAATTAACCTGCCATGCTGTCCTTGATGATCAATATGCTTTCTAATTCTTCCGCTATATCTTCCATAGGCTATGAAATATTTGTTAAACAAGTGGTAATCCTCCTCTTGACAAGTCCTTCCCACCCTCTTTGGAGGGAAACCATCCAGAGCCAGGGGAAATAGGAGGCTAGAGAAGAGAATGCAATCAGTCTGCTTTGGAGTTCCACACTTCCAGCCTCTTTGTTACAGAGGTCATACAAAAAGGGCTCCTTAACCTTCCCCAGACATTGTGCATACAGGCATAGACCGGGCAGAATCTGGCCTGGAGCTAGTTATCAGAACACTTTGGAACTTCTGGAAGGGTTCACGGTGTTTGGTTGGAGTGTTGGATGATAGCATTCTTTTAGTTCTTCTCATATTCACACCAGCTGATTCTTACAGTAAGTTTGGATCCAAACCATCCCCTAGGTGCATTTTGACTTCCAACAAAATCTGTCATTGAGTCATCATATATGTGCACTAGGTAGGGAAAGTGGAACAGAGACAAATAAGCTGCATCTTGAATAAGGAGGGGTAGCCCTTGTTTTTTTTCTGTCCTTTCTAATTAAAGGGCTAAGATGGGCTAAACTTTCCAAGTGACTTTGGTGCTTCAATTTTTGACTGCCCACTCTGGCACCTTAAGGCGCCAGGTTTTCACAGGGTTAGTGCTCAGCACTTCAAGAATCAGGCCCCTTTAGGGTATCTTGAGTTGGGTGCCAAAGAACTGATGCATCCAAAAGTCACTATTCTCTTTGGAAAATTTAGCCCATTTTAATAAGGGAACTGTACTTCCCTAAGAATTTCCCCTATTCAATCCAGGTCCTACTGATCTTGGATTTGACTCAGGTGGCAGAACCAAGATTTACAAGTTCTTGAATGTAAAGAATAAAAGAAGACTTGATAGATTTTAATTGGTTTCACTGTATGCACATAAACTGACAAAACCACATTTCCATTGATGATAATCAACATTTACAGACAGAAAGAGAAAAATGCTGCTTGAGAACTTATTGGTTTGATTTAAGGGTATTTGCGTTGTATATTTTGACTTGACGTTGACAACATTTGTGTTCTAACAGTTACCAAGCTTTAACTTTTTGAGGACTATATTGGTGTGAACTTGGGACCTTTAAATTTGCGCCTGCAGCATCCACACAGTGGAGTTACAGCATAGCACTTTGGTACACGCTGCTAGTCACACCTCCTTAATCCAAACTGCAGGGCACGGTCGACATGACCTTAGAGACATGGGGATGGAGGAATTCTAATGCCCAACCCTCTTCCTTGTTTAGTGTTCCAGGCACCTTTAAACATACAGCTTACAGACCCAAACAGGGGACACCAAAAAGAGGAACCAGCATGGATTTTCTCTATGTGCACATTCATTTTATCTTTTTAGGTGGGCACTAAAATTATGCAAGATGAACATTTGTAGTTTTCAAATGAAGATTTTAAAACTTGGATTACTTTTAATGGGACACTCCAAGAACTATTACAGAAGGAGATGTTATTTAATTCGCAGCTGAGAGAGTTCTTACCACTGTTCATGTGTTACAGGAGTTGTGTTTGTGTGATGTCAGGCAGGCCAACATGGCCTTCTGGATACCACACTATTCTTAGTAAGACACAGGCATGGAAGGAGGAGGAGACTTTTCAACTATAGTTTTGGAGGCATCTGTGAACCAGTAGAAAGATGAAACTTAGCATTGCACAAGAACAGAATGGTCTCTTAGCAGTCACTCAGACCTGAAGGCCACTACAAAACTAGGTCCCAATGATTCAGCCAGGTACTTAAGCATGAGTCTAATCTTAAGCAAGTGATTAGTGCCGCTGAAGTCAGTGCATTAAGCTTGGATTTGCCACATTGCAGTGGAGAGAAGTACAGGGTCTCTTCAGTGTGCTAAAGTCAAGAGAAAGCATTTCTAGTTGTGACCCAACTGTATCGGCATTGAGAGCTTGTCTAATATGAGCTAATGAACCATGTAGAGGGGTATAAATTCTAGTGCACACTAGCGTGGTATGTACTAACTAGCCTGTATGGACCCTGCTAGTGTGCACTAAAAGTTCTGTAATACACATTGATGTCGTACTGTTTGAAATAGGACTACATTAATACGTCCAAGGGAACCTTTAGTGCACACCAGCAAGGTCCATATGAGCTAATTAGTGCCTAGCATGCTAGTGCACACTAAGAGTTACATCCTTCAAGTGTGGGCCAACACACTATGTAGTCCCGATTTTATGCCATTTCCCGAGCCCCAAAGATTGCTATCATGACTGGGATTTAATCAGAAGGATAGCTAATAGATATTTTATGGGTTTTGAATTTTAATGAATACATTATATTTTTAGGGCCT
Organism: Natator depressus; assembly: GCF_965152275.1. Lineage (NCBI taxonomy): Eukaryota > Metazoa > Chordata > Testudines > Cheloniidae > Natator > Natator depressus. Next base: position 8,054,213 of record NC_134246.1, on the reverse strand, counting down.
GTCCTAACACCCATTGAAGCCAACAGGAATGCTCCAATAGGAGCTGGATTGGACTAGTATTCACTTAACCCTTTCCAAATATATCAGATATTTTCAGTGAAAACTGAATTTCTCTATTTACAGAAGAGAACACTTCAGAATTCCAGAACTGTACATTTATCTACTCATGGAACTAATGTTTAGAACTGGTAAAAAGAACATGGGGGAAAAGTTACACAAACATTTAATTCCCCTCTCCCTTCCCCCATATACTGGGTTTTCACTGAAATTCAGAACAAACCTGTGACCCGCTCCAATGACAATACTTGTCTTACAGTGCTTTCCAGTCAAGGCTTTCCAAGTGGCAGATGGCACACTCACACTGCATCTGGAAGGGAGCCTCCCAGCCCAGGTCGACAACATGTATTAATAGGTCTCATGCTAGCACGCTAAAGATAGCTCTGGACCATCTGATGGAACATCAGAGCTATATAGGCAATATTTTGCTGGGTTTGCCACAGACCTTGGCCAGGTCAATGCCTCTGTTCCCCAACTGTAAAATGGGGCTGAAATGTCCTTATTTCAGAGAGGTTTTTGGGAGGATGAATTCATTAGTGTTTGTGACGTGCTTAAGACGCTATTGTGATGAAAGGTAAACAGACAACAGGTTACATTCTGAAAGATGAGTGAGAAATAAGGACATATCTTCATTAATGTACTCTTTTAAAGAGCAAAATCGCACTCCATTCTCCCTCTGAGATGGCCTCATATATAGCAACATTGTGAACCTAGAAGCGACATTGTTATGGGGGAGGGATGTGAACCGTGGATGTAGCTTTTACAGAGCTCATCCTAAAAAGCTATAAATGTTGACATGCATTTCGTCAATATGCCTTGAACTAAAGAGGACATCAATGAGGAAATCGGGACTCATGAATTACAAGCCCTTTTTTATTGAGAAAAGGTTCCATCAACCTGTTGAAATACCCAGACACATCTGATGTGTTAAACTGTTTGCTGGGAAATGGTCCTTTCCATGTGTAATATGTAATCTTTTATTTTTAAAAATGGCATTAGTGAACTGACTGGCGAAATGGCTGTCAGATCACATCTGGGCGCTCTCACTGTGTTTGGAAGTGACATTCCCACACCCTGGCTAGTGGAAGACATGACTGCACTATGAACATTCCCAAAGACAAACACCACAGGAAAGTCCTGCATGCTTTGGCAACACCATCAGTGGGCCTGGCAAAGATCACTCAACACTGCCTGTCCTCCTTCCATCTCTGCTTTACCTTTTAGTGCCTCTACGATAATGCGAGCTAGCAAGCATGCTCATCGTAATCCTGGCAAGGCAAAGCCAAGTAATATAAATGACTCTTGAGAGAGAAGAACAGATTCCACATTCCAGACGGGTATGATCAAATGTGTCACTCCTAATTTTAAAAGGAGGTGGTCCTAAGAGTTCAGTATAAGTCAGAAACAAGATTAGAATGCTCTCCGGCATGTGTATCTTATATAATTGGATGGTTAAAAAACATTACATAAAGTTGTTTTCAAGTGAAACAAGCCACCTTTTGAGGCTCTTAGGGTGTGGAGTTTCAAAAGACCATATGTGATTTAGGAGCACAAGTCCCATTGAAAAATCAAAGCTTTTGCAAATCCCATCCTTAGTGTTAGAGTGCTTGTACAGAAGACTCCCACACATATAGACCCCTTTCCTCCATTACTAGGAGCTCTCTCTACAGCTATGTCCTACAGGATCAGTGAAACCACCCACCAGGAGGATACTCGACTGACTGGGAAGGATGAGAGGGATATTATTACTTATTTCAATACCTAGGAGCTGTGTGGGTACTATGGTAAAGAGCACCTACAGACAGGCAGACTCTTTTTAATCCTTTGTTCTCCTTTGGGAAGAACTGAGTGGGAACAGAATTATGTAGATTACAACACTTTCATTTTCTCTAACAGTCAATTGGTGGTCATACAACGCTAAGTTTAAACACACGTCAATTTCACATGAATTATTTTCATCTAAATTAAACAGTGACTGAGAATTGCAAAGAAGGAAAGGCCATTCCACTGGATGTTTTATAACATGCATAAATTAACATGCATCTCATAGTAGATGTAGGTAGGCCTTATTCAAATGAGCAGATCCAGTGATTTAACTGGGAATATCCATGTTCAGCAAGGGCTGAAAGAGGTGGCCTGTAGTGTCAGTAAAGTAATAATGATCACGTCTAAATTTGCTAACCATTATTATATTGCTGCTGTATGGTAAGAGAAGTGTGGAAGCACACCAGCTTGGGGCAATTTTTTGACGTGCTGTTTGGCCAGCATAGAGAGGGCTGGGGCAATCGCCAACAGAGTTTTCAGCTCTATAGCTGGCACTAGAATCCCTAGGTCCTTACACATTAGGAATTCAAGGACTAAGACTGTGCCTGGTTCCTGTGCAGTGGTGCATGGCAGGAGAAGTTTCCATATGCCCTCTTCCTCTTGTTCAGTGTAATCTGGCTCAACAAAGGAGACACAGTTTAGGTAGGTGGTAGCGCTGGCTATGTGTAATACTGCTGCTCTGCGTGTGGATTTTCCACACCCCTGATCAACAGAGTTAAATTGACCTAATTTTCTAGTGTAGGCCAGACCTTTGTAACACAACACCAGACATCATGAGATTTCTCCAGTCGGTAATTAGCTGCCTATTAAAGAACAAACATTAAACACAACTGCATAGGATACCTACAAGTGACGGCTGTTCCCACCTGGCCTATATCCCTGTCACATGAATAAAAGTGAAAGAAGAAACATGTGCTTGAGAAACTTGCACTACAGACAAGAAATTCCTTGGTATGCTTTATATACTAAGAATTAGGAATTTTGATTGGTAGAAATTTGATCATGAAATGACAGGAAACAAAAATTAAATATATAAGATTGGCAATAGCTCGTAACAGAAATAATCCCCTCAAAATCAATTGTTATTGCAGCAAATAACAGTGGTTTATTAACTAATCAAATAGTAATTAAGTGTCCCATTGATTCCCTAAGGATTGCTGGATGAAACAACAAGGAAGTCTGTAATGAAGCCGGCTTACCCCCTCCCCCCAACTCCACTGGGGAAACATCACCCCTCACCTCTGTAAGACAGGCCCCAGGTTGCCTTTGAGCAGAGCGCTTTCCTGAGCAGAGACAGTGACTTGCGCCATATGATGTGTGAAGGAATTGTGTAACTGGAGCTGTCAAGAGAGGGGAAACTAGGACATCACTGCATGAGACTTGGATAACGTCCAGTGTTACATCTCTCATGGCTACAGAAACAGGCACCGAGAAAAAAAAGTTGCAGGACATGGGTGAAATTCACCGAGTACACAGGGCCACCACAAAGGCTATGAACCACTTACATCCCATTTGAGCTGTGGGCTTGGCTCACCATCTCTGAATATATTTAGCACTTGTATCATAACACTTTTCATCTTCCATACTCCTCACAAACGTTAGCTAACTCACCCTCACTAGCCTGCTGTGCTGTTTTGCAGAGATTGTGATCCAAGCTTTTTGTAGAACAATCTGTATGCTTGCAGGGAAAGCTACACCATGCTGATTAAATACCAATGGCCACGTATTCAAAATTCAGTCTGTTTGTACATTTACCCCTTTGCACATGCATGCCTTTTCATGAGCAGAGACACTGCTGAAAAACTTGTGAGTGCAACTGGTAGAATTTCCATGTACAAAATCCTCATGTGTATGTCAATGAAACTGAAGCTAAGCACAAATGGAATGCACATGGGTTGTGTGTGTGTAACCCCTTTAGAGGGATGCTACTGAAATAACACACAGCTCACCCCTGGACGATACAGCAATGGCTACAGAGGTGCAGGACTCCCTTTCCCAGAGGTGGAGATAGGTTCTGGTAGTGTTACTACCCAATTCTATCATAAGCCACAAGTCAGAGACAAAAGGTTTGGTTTGGCTGTTGTTGGAGCAGAGCAGAGAGAGATTGAAGCATCACAGCCCAGGAGGACCTTTCAACCCTCCACATTTCTACTCAAAGGGAGACTGCATTCTTTTGGGATTTCTGGGACACTGAACAGCATCATCTCAGCAGAGGACAGAAACCCAGGAGCCTGAGAGAGTGATGGTCAGGCTACCAAGAGCCAGCTTAACTGCACATTAGAATCCAGACCAGAGAGCCTCAGGGACAACCTAGCCATCCTTGGGGTGGATACGTTGTAAGAACACCCCCGTTTATTTATTTTGATATTGTGCTTTCAGCGCTGCACCACCCATCGGAGACTGAGCCTAAACTCACTATTTGCCTAGGCAGGTGCTGGGATGGCACATAAGGTGGCTTGTGCTGGCTGTAAATGTTGGGCAGGGTAGAATTTATGTATTGCTGTTTTTGTATTTTATTATCCTGACCCTTTTCCGGTTGTCCCTCATCCTGAGTTCCTCAGATCTAATAAAGCCCTGAGTCCTGTTTTCTCACTCTTGGAACAGGGATAGCTATTTTATTTTGGGGCTCTATGATTGACACTCTTCTGTGTGAGATTGGGTGTTGAAAATTATCCCAAGGGCCAGGGCCTCTGTGCTCTCTGCACTAGGAGGGGCTTCTTTGGATGGAGGCACCAGACACCCTTATAGGGGAGTCCAGGACCCATGCCACTAAGGAAAAAAGGGAGGAGGCTATGGCCATGTCTCAGTTAAACACACCACATGCAGTAATTACTTCCCACAAATGGCCAGGTTAAGTCCCCATGGAGAGTTTGGCACTTGACGTTCTTACCACTTATATTATTTACCCCAGTCAAAGTCCACTTTCTGCAATGGCTCATTGTGATGCGAACACAATAATACAAGTGCAGCAGCAGCTGACAACGGGAGATCTCTTCTTAACTCAGCCCTTTTCCAACAGGAGGGACATTTACAGGAAGACACTGTCACTGGGTTACGCTAGTACAGTATTGAAAACTCAGTCTATCACATAGCACTGTGCTGAAAGGTTTTATGTACCTGAAATACCGAGGTAAGTAACATACATTGTTCTGTGTACCTTAAAAATACTGCGCTAGAAGGATTAAGATTAACAAAAGCCAACATTAAGAACATGTAGCTGACTCCACCCATCTCCAAATTTTTGAACTTGAACAAAAGACACGTCCTACCCCGAAATCTGGGGGTTTTGTTTTGCCACACAAACAAGGAAAAGATAAAACAAAGAGGATTTTATATAAGAAAAAAATTTGCCAGTTTTTAAACCACCTTTTTTACCCATCTTTATTTTTTTTTAAATTTAATAATTTTAAATGTAATCTAATTGTAGAGCCTACGAGCCACGCTCATGGAGGAGACCACAGTGTGCTAGGTGCTGTAGAAATGCATAAATAAGATAGGTCCAAACAAACCAGTACTTTAGGGTTTGGATAAAATGAGACCTAGGATCCAAATCAGCCCTAGTTTGGGTTTTTATTTCACAGAGTCCCACACTGATGAATTAAACACCTCCTGTTTAGTCCAGGTGTCTGCTACTGCAGCACCATCACAGAGGCATCCCACAGTTTGACACATGTTGTTGTTTTCTGTTGGAGAGAGAGGCCCATGGCTGGAGTGGTCAGATTCTGCTGAGAAGGCCTGAGGTGAGTCTATGATGTTACGGTGGGGGAGTAGAGATTATGCAACGCCTGCATGCCCAAGGCCTGGTTTTCAGTTTTATGAACAGTCACTCATTAATGAAAACAAAATGATAACAACCAACTTAAAACTGTAGTCTGAACTCCCTAGCTTGTCATAGCCCTGCTGGGAGCAGCGAAGGCAGTGTGTATGTGAGAAAGAAATGTCACATTACCTGCTTGGGTAAGTGTAACCACAGCTTACCTGGCCCAACATCAGGTCATATGTTCCTCAGTTTCCCTTCTCATGTATTTAGTGGGTTCAGGAAGTTGGAGGTTTTAGTGCTTTGGCCAGTTTAGAGCCATCTTCTTCTAGGAGAAGGGAAGTCCAAAAATCTTCCTCCCAGTCTCTTCACTGGTTGACAGGCTTCCCTCAAAAGCCTACTCATCTTCTCCCCCCTACAAGGCACAACACCAATTTACCATCCCCCACCTACATCTCTCTCCAAGTCCTTCCCTCATTTGAAGGTGTTACCACACCCCCACAGGGAAGCCCAGGTCAGTCTTCCTTCTCCTCTAGCCTCAAGCCCTGGGACTTTATATCTCCAAGCCCTGTTTCAGTCCTCCAAGGCCTGCTTCCTACATTGCGTGTCTCCAGGCCTTCTTCCCTGCAAGCCTCCATTGAACATCAGGAGCCCTCTCCTGAATTCAGGTTCTCTCTCCCACCTCTTTCCAGCAGACCTTTGCCAGATTGCTACTCTCCCACAGGCCACGTCCCTGAGGAGAGCCACATCTTGCCTCAGCTCTCTCACAGTCTCCAGCTAACCACAAAGCTAGCCTTATATAGCCCTACCCCTATTACCCAGCAGGGCTTGCATCCAACTTGATCACATGATCCTTCTGGGGACTCCAAGTCCCAAATGGCTGTCCTTAAAGAGGCAAAACCTTGGCGCAAGGGTAGGTAGACCTGGGCCTGCCCTTAAAGTGACAGATTTCCTTGTTTTTTTTTTTCTGGCTCCTCACTTTCATTGGCAAGGTGAATATATGGCTGGCGACACTGTGAAGTTCACCATTCACATACAAAAGCAGGTTTTCCTTAAGAACTATCCCTTCACATGGTGCCGTCGAACTTCTTCCTTCACCACCAGATGGTACAATCTCATTTTTTGCACCAGCTGGATGTATTTGGCTTTGAAGGACAGTTTTTCCCTCCCTCATTAGCTGTTAGTGGTACAGTCCATTACCTCCCCTGACTCTCACCCCAACTCCAGGTGGTACAGTCCATCCTTGGTTTGGAGTTGAAAAGCAAGAGATTCAAGTTCTCCTCTCATACACTACTGTCCTCCAGTAGGGGCTTCTTGCCATCTGATCCTCCAGCCTGTGAGCTGTGGGTGTGGGTCTGGGCTCCGTTGCTGTGTTTCTTATGGCTGCCCGATCTCAATGCAAGATTGTGGTTCCTGGAATGAACAAGGCCACTAGGAGCAACAGCAGGACCGAGCATGCTCCAAACCCTTGGTTCCATCTCTGTAAGTATGTGTGTAATTGATAATGGTGCCCTCCAGTGAACACCAAGGGCTCTTAATGAGATGTAAGCAAGGGCAGAATGAATCTCTTTTTTTCCTTTGTTGTTTTTGTAGGTAAGAAAGCATAGAGGAGCAAGATCTTCTCTAGTGTCTATTAACTTCAGGGAAATAACACCAACAAAGAATTTGGCCCAATGTAAGTAAAAAATATTCTTCAATTCTTATATGGTCTAGCATTACTCCAGATCTCCCTCTTAGCCTTTACTCTTAAATTGTTTGCTTTAAAAAAAAATTAAGACAAAACATTGCTATTGCTGGATCTTGAGAATTGTTAGATTAAAAAAAAAAAAGTCATGGTGAAAGCCAGCCAGTGAAATTGACTGGAGACAGAGAGGGATCTAGGGTCTCTCACCGCCCCAGGGCCCCACATACTGCATGAAAATGGCAGACAATTTCCTGACTATCAGACAAAGCAGAACATCTTGAGAAACTAATTAAGTAAATGTGTTGAAACAATACAAGTTTGATTGGGTCTTCGCTCACTTTCCATAGGCAGGCTACTGGCTATTCGCTCTAATAGCTGTTCACCTAACAGCAGGAAGACTTTTGGCCGCTAAATTAATCCCATTCTCCCGTTTCCATGGACAGCATATTGTTAAGGATTAAACCATCCTTTCAGTAAAATGGTGAAAGAGGAGCCAGAGGATCCTTTATTTATAAAATGATGAGTGCTCCAGGACACTGAAAAATTGCTAAAAATACAGCGATCGACCCCGCCGCAGGGAGATGCTGTAATTGTGTTGGACACCAGTCCCCTATATGGTAGTACCATATTGGATATACCATGCACTCAGAGGTATGCCCTGTTGGGGCTCCAACCACAGGGTCCTTCAGACTCTAGTCCCCAGGTTTCCATAAACAGTCACGGAGTCTGGTGAATATCAAAGGCTTGCTTTATTGGGGCTGTCTCACATAAACAGTGCAGTTCCCTCAGCAGGATGGTTAAAAGTTGCTAACAAAAGAAGTGAGCCCAACACTTCACCAGTTCCCAGTCCAGCCCCTTGGGATGTTCCCATACAGAGGAATTAAGGTGGGGCTCCTCGGACCTAGCGCCCGGACTACTTGCCGCTGGAGGCAATCACGGCCCAGCTGGGAGATACCCCAGGCAGAGTTCAGTTCTTTTGTCTGACCTGTTTGAAGCCATCTACATGACCCTAGTATTTGTAGCCTGCTTCTGCTCCAGTCCCCTGGACTCAGCTCTGCGTGAAATTTGGGCCTGCAACCTTTAATTGCCTCAGTAGTTATTACTCACACAAGTAGCACCATTGAGTTCTGTGGGACTACTCACCTACGTAGGGGCCACTGGATCAGGTCCTACGTTCTTTGCCTTTGTTCTTTTCCTGAAAATTTATGGGAGGCCAACAGGTCACCAAATTCTCAGCAAAATGGCCCATGGTTTGCAGCTTTGCAAAGACCTCACAGAGCTTCCAATGCTACTGCAGAATTAAATGATACTGAGTCAGGAGAGCAAGAAGTTGGTATCTGCAGCGCTCTGATTGCAATGCAGAGAACCCTCCCTCTCCCCCTGTAGACAGAAACACAGTTTTGGGCTTGGGGGGTCTCCACAGATAACATCTGGTGAGAAAATCAAGAGAAAAGAAATGCAAATGAGCATAAACAATGTACATAGAATAAAGGACATGGTCATATTCTAATTAGCTTTCTCTCCCCCCCACTCTCCCTCCTTCTGTCTTGCTCATCGAGGGCAGGTCTGAAATATCACAAGATCATATTCTAAGAAACGTCCTCTCAGACATGGCACCCTGGACTTGACCCCTGCGGTTCTGGCTCCACAGAGCCTTCTGATCACTTCAAGCAACAGGAACTTCTGTCAGCGGCCGTGACAGATAGTTGCAGTGGGAGGGAAACCTACAGACCAACAGTCTCACAAACACAATGACAGCAGAAATAAAAAGAAGCCAGATCTTTAAGTGTCTCAGAAAAGCCACTAAAAGCGGAATGGAAAAAAGAGCCACTTGGTGTTTAGCACCCAACTGGGAGTTTGCAGTAATAATGGAACATAGTGACAAAGAGCTCTTTCTCCAGTGGATCTGGCTGGCATGCATGTTGTTCTTTATGGCTTATGCTCGAGGATGTGGTACCTCTCTCTTGCACTAAGTACAGAGTTAACCAGTTCTCAGGGCTTCCATTGCCCTGATGTGGATTGAAGAAGTGCTGTAAAGCTTAATCATTCCATAGCTGAAAATAAGCCAATAAATAACCATGAACTTTCTCTCCTCGCTTCATGAAGTAAGGAGGAAACCATGGCCTTCCAGACTGACCGAATGCCATTTTGGTGCAGGAATGGGAGGATGCTAGAAAGAGAGAATAAGACTGGCAGACCACTGGCTACATAGTTTGATAGTATTGTCGCTGTTAAAAGCCTCCTAGCTGTCAGCTACTTCCTCTCAGGATGTGCAACATTCCCTAAGAATCTTTTCATGTGCTGTATAGTTATACTTGCCTACTTGATTTTTCACTCCATGCATCTGATGAAGCGGCTGATAGCGCACGAAAGCTTATGCCCAAATACATTTGTTAGTCTCTAAGGTGCCACAAGGACTCCTCTTTGTTTTTGCTGATACAGACTAACGGCTACCCCCCTGGAACCTAAGAATAGAGACTAATGCAGATACCCAGCTTGCCTTTTCTTTTTATCTGAGGCAGAATCATTACAGTTCTAAGAGTGAGCTCTGTAGATAAGTGGCCAGAGACAGACATGCTAGATATTTTGAGTCAGCTCCTTTGGTCTGGCTTTGATGAACTCGGGATGGAGGCTAGTTTAGCTGCCAGAGTATCTTTAGAGCAGTAACTATCCTCTAGAGACCATTCTACTTGCTGGGGGTCACTGGAGTCCAAGGTCATCTGGACTGGAGGACCTGAACTAGGGGAATCTCCAGCTGACCAAATGAGGCAGCCTTCCAACTGTTCTGCACAGTCTGAGCAACTCAAAGTTGCCAGAAAGGGGAAGGACCTGGCCCTCTATTTCTAATTTTATCTCCTATTCCTAGGAAGTGTTCTCTTTACAAGGGCCCCACCCTGCTGTTCATATGTGAGCAAAGCCTCCATTTAACTCAGTGCCTGCACAAGGCCTATGTGATGAGGCCCAAATATGCACTTGCATTCAGTTTTATTTTGGTGACTCTTTAACACAAGGAATATATGAAAAAAAAAAAAGTAACCTCTCTTATTTGTACATCCAAGGAATAAGTCTCCAAGCCCATCAGAGGAATAAATTGCAAGCCCTGTTAAGCAGGCAGTTAACCATGATAGAGCTATCAGGCATGACTCCAACGTAACCCAAAATGTGGCTCTGTGGTTATTAGCATCATGTTGTTACATCATTAAGGGAACAGAGAGCTAAAGGGACAAGTAATAGGACTTTTCCTGTCGAGAAATATGTTAGAAACAGGAGCAGAGAGAACCAAATGCATATTCTTGTTTAAAGAGACACTCACGTATCTTAGGCCTAAAATTTGACCTACACTTACTAGAATTTGTATAGTCTGATGGGGGAAGCTGAAAAGTTTCTTAATTGGCTCAGTCATGCTTCTCTTGGTTTTCACAAAGAGTAAAACTGGGTACAATGACTTTTCTTTCAATTCCTATTTCTCTGTTGCTGAGAAATGGACAAAACCTTTGAAGAGAATATATTAACAAACAGCAACAGGTTTTTGGCATTTCAAGGCAGATCTCCACCTAGTGTAAACTTTCATAGCTCATTGTCATTGACTTCAATGGAGCTAGGACAATTGATATGAGTTGAGGATCTGTCCCATCACTTTAACATCTAATCTAATCTATCTATCTATCACATGTGAATAAGAATTAATGATGGTATTATAGTGAAAATAAAGGAGTATGACACAAGAAATTTTTTTCTCTAGTATCACTGTGAAGCAACGGTCAGACAGCAGCAAAAGGAATCGATGAAGATGTCCCAAATGAAAACAACAGATTATAAAGCAGAACAGTGATACGAGGCAAGTTACAGGAGAGATTATAGGGAAAACTATCTATAAGGTCCCAGGTTTATGTCTAGGTTTGTAAGGATTAGATTTTTATCAGTGAATGCTGGTAAACATCAGTGTCACTATGCACATGCAGTCCCATGAAAAAATATTTCCAGGGAAAATAATAGAGATTTACTGACAGGGTAAATAAGAAAAATGCTGCTTGAGAATTTATTAGAGTTTGATTTAAGGATATTTACTTTGTATATTTTGACATGTGATGTTGACAATTTGTGTATTAACGGATACAAAGCTTTAACTTTTGAATCTGTGTCTACTGTCATTGAATAATTATTGTCTGACCCCCGCAATGATTCCTCACAAATGTGAAAAATATAAATCAATACAAATCTAAACAAAGGCATAAACCCCATAATTTTGTGTAACTGAAAATTTAAACCGATAAAAATAAAAAAACGCTTCAAATAAGCACTAATTGCCGTACTAATTAAAATCAGACTCTAACAAGTCTGTTCATAACACTGCCTAATCTATAAGGCTAGACAATAGTCAGTCTCCACCATTTGTCACTGCGATTTAAGTGAGTGTTTGCTCACTGTGTGGGTAGCAGATGAGTCCAGTGATTTGAGGTGAGGCCTGAGAGTCAGGCAAGCCCAGTTCCACCCCCCCACCTCAGCCAACGACTTGCTGTTTGATCTTGGGGAAGCCATTTACCTGCTCTGTGTCCCTTATCTAAGGAGAAACTCCAGTGTCAGTTCTATTACAGAAGTAGCAAAGGGCAAAAAATGAGCAAGCAGGGTTTCTTTCAAGTGTGGTTATAATGATCAGGAACAAAGACAAGTCCGTTGGAGATACTGACCATGACCAGTGAATATGGGTTAGTAAAATACAGTGACTTATGCTTGCTTCTCTGTCTTGTCCCCATTGTCTGTGCCTGTTGCTTCACTATATGCCAAGATGGGCTTTATGATATGTTAGCATAAAAGAAATTTAATTTCCTGTTATTAAACCCCCCCCCCACGAGCCTATCACTGTTTTAACAGTAATTTACATTGCTTCCAATTAGCGCTGCCCTTTGGTTTATGATATGTTGTTTTTCTCAAAAACCTTTGAACTAGTTTATATACCAGTTGAAGGACATTCTCGGGGCTGTTAATAAAGATTAACCCTTTTGAGCAAAGCTGCCCTGATTGTGGCCTGAACCTTTAGCGGATGAGAGCGAAATGGATTCTGTTAAATGATCCTTGGCTCCTTGCTCTTCAAATTTTTCAAGATAATTTTTTGCCCTTATCCCTTCCTTGTCCCCATTTTCCAGCCTTTCCCAAGGAGAAAATATCTCCCTGCCATTGCCTTAACTGAGGTGAACTATGTAAGGTCTGTAGTTAAGCAAACATTTTTAGAAGTGAACATAATCTAGAGTGGGCTGTAAAGTGCTGTACAGGTATCAAGTATTATTCTTACTTCGGCACTTGGAACAAACCCCCCAGGTACAAAATAACCCTTTAACCACAACAGGTTTCAGGAATAAGTCACTTAGCAGCTGCCCTTTCTCTGGTAGATCAAGTATTTGGGGTACCTGAATCTAATACCTCTATATACCTATTGAAAAGAGGAAGATCAAGAGGCCAACAGAAGGAGAGAAAGTCCATCAGAACTTCAAAACAGGTGGATTTGAGTGTATTTACCTACCCCTTCCAATGCTGACTCCCACTGTGTGTGCCCCTTCATCACTGTCATGAACTCTTATGCCCCTGTGTTAGCTTTAGTCCTCCTCTTGTTTGTCTAGGGTCATTGGCTCACCTGTTTACCTACTGGCCAAAAAGATGGAAATATAGAACAGATGATATAATCAAGTAAGCCCTAGGTGCATTCCATCTTCCTTTTATTATTACATGTATGTTTTTATTATGCTGTCAAGAAGAAGGGTTATTGCCCTTTTCTCTAGGTTATTTGTTCTCTTTTTCTAAAATTGGACTTTTTTTCCCCAAACAATTAGGGGGAGAGGGAATTTGACTTTTTCTGCCTTTCAGCCAAGAGCACAAATGTCTTCTCCAAGCTCACAGATCCACGCAGGATTCAAAAGAGAAATGGGCTTTACAACGCAAGTGTTGGTACCAGTATTTTTGCATACAAGGTATGATGATCCAGAATACTATATAGAGTCTTATTAAACAAGGTCACTTTAGCCAGCAATGTGCTGCAGTTTCACACACAACAACAGCAACAATGAAGTGTTTCACACACAACAACAGCAACAGTGAAGTGGTCCAAGCTTCACACAGCATATATTTCTCTGTTAAATATTGCAAACATCTTAGTGTGAGGTCTGGCTGTGAATTTCAGAGTCCAGGTTAAATATTACTGTATGCGATGGGACATGTGATAAGGTGCTATAGGGAACAGACTGCAATGTATAAACACCTTGTATTATCAACAGCTGGCAAAACCTGCAGCCCACATTCAGGCTCCGATCCTGCAAAGGCTTATGCATGTTAGCTTTACATGCTGTAAGTAGTCCCATTGACTACTCTACTTAGTATAATGACAGGTTTCAGAGTAGCAGCCGTGTTAGTCTGTATTCGCAAAAAGAAAAGGAGGACTTGTGGCACCTTAGAGACTAACCAATTTATCTGAGCATAAGCTTTTATGAGCTACAGCTCACTGCATCCGATGAAGTGAGCTGTAGCTCACAAAAGCTTATGCTCAGATAAATTGGTTAGTCTCTAAGGTGCCACAAGTACTCCTTTTCTTTCTACTTAGTATGTGTAAAATCAAGCATGTGCTTAAGTTTTTGCAGGATCAGGGCCTCGGTCAAAAGTCTCAATGAAATCAATGGGAATTTTGCTTGGGTAGAGTCTATATGATCTGGCCTATCGCTTTTACTGCAAAGAACTGTGATAACAATTCAACAATTGCTGCCAATGTTTTTGCTTTAAGTGCTCCACATTTCTCTCTAAATGGCTTGAGGTAAGACCAGCAAACCATTTATAATGAAGCAAGTGGCCCTTAAAATAGAGCAAACACAATTCTAGAAGCTGTTAGCCATCTATAACTGTAATAAACCATTCCTAATTAATTTCACCAACATATAAATATTATAGAACTCTTTAATAAGCCATTAACAATAAAATGTGTAACTCTTAAGCTCAAGTAAAATCACTAGCTGTGTGGCACCATTGTCTTTTCCCGATTTGTTGTTAGGTAACCCTTAAATTCAGGCATTATTCCAGTAGAAGAGGCTATTAAAGAGGCTGCAACAGCTATCACCACTCAACCCTCAAAGTGTGACACCTTCTTGGATATTGGTACCTTACCTCCCAAATTATGACTGGGTACTGGGCAGTAAAGGACAAGAGATGAGCCAAATCTCAATAGCTAAACACCTCGGTCTATGGGGAAGTCTGTATGAGTCTGAACTTCACATACAGTCTTCCCCATCTCTCGGACCTAATATTATTTTGTGGTTTTCAGATCAGATCCCTTTTTGATCCTTGAGTCCCATGTCTATGTGTAGGAGCCACACCTGCATTCTTTATCCAGTGCTCCCTTCTATACAAGACTGGGCTAATATTGGATAATTGCCCTGGGTCTTCGCTCTCCACTGTGTGAAGGGAGGGGAGAAAAATAAGTAAACAGAAGCAAAACAGTCCCTGAAGCTTCAGCAAGAGAGGAGCAGAGTTAACACTGAATGCTGCCCCACTTCCATAGGCGTCTACAGAAGACCCTCCATATGGCCATGTCTCTGTGGGTGTGGGGAGGCAAGTAGGGGTGGGAGGAGGCTAGAACCAGGGGAGCAGCCCTTCTAGTCTACAGATATCTTGGTGGCAATCCAAGCAAAAATTCATGCTGCTCCTATTAGCATGTTATCAGGCTTAATTAATTCTTGTTTATAAAGCACTCTGAAATCCTCAGGTGGAAGGAGCTATAGAAGTGCACATTTGTTACTGGCTTGGTGAAATCTAATTATAGAACACATTACCAGTTTGGGCTGTCTTCCCTGCTTGGACAGTCTGCCCTGAGGTTGGTACTCATGGCTGTGAGCTGCTCCAGACAGCATGACAGAAGCATCCTTGATTCTTCAGTGGCGTAGACTAGTTATAGGGGCTCCTACGTCACCCACCTTCCTGCTGATGGCGGAAGGGGCTTGGATGGACTGAAGGAGACATGGCTTCCTTTTGTCCCTTGACTGCTCTTGTGACCCCTTACACGCTCACAAGTCAGACACTCACAAATTTACACTTTTAGGGTTCCGATCCTGAGAGAAGTTGGGTGCCTTTTATCTCTCGTTAATATCAGCTTAATTAAACTTACCTCCTTTGTCAAGTGCTTGAAGATCTACAGCTGAAAGGGACTCTGGAAGAGCTAGGTATTATTGTATTATCATTATTATTATTATGCAGTGGGCTCTCAGCCTAGATGAACTACAACTTAAACCAAATGATCAGGGGTCAGTACATCCCACTAGCTCTCTCATTCCATATTGAGGTGGATGTTTACATCTTGACCTGTTTGCATGGGCTTATTTAGTCCACTAACACAGGTGATTGCTTTGCCTGTAAGGTGGTATATAAAATGACAAGAGTGGTATCCTAAGTGGTAAATACATTGCATATCGCTGTCTTCAGTACTCCCATATATCTGCAAGTGAGTGGAATGGCTGCAACTCTAGTGGCTCTGTGGATATTTATTGTGAAAAAACAGCAGGGGAACAATCAAAGTAATTGCGCTGGGCTGATGTACATGTTTCTAATGAGTTCTGCTGCAGAGGGACTGACTCAGTGTGTCTCCATTATTTACACAAGACACCCATTATCAGTAAGAGGCCTTATTAGCTACTTTATATTGGTTTCTATATCTTTCAGCTCAGGGAGTTTTTGGATTTTCTTTCTTTCTTCTCAGTTAGTGATATGATCTTGTAGTCAATAAAAATCCTTATCCATTTGGTCCTTATCCATCAGATTCTGCTGGCTGCACTATTCATATTTCTGAAAATGCCTCCAAGCAAATATAAAAGTCTGTTTGAATCAATTGGGTTTAGTATTGCCATATGTACTGCCATTCATTAGGAAATAAAGTAAGCTCCATTTTATATCACTCATAATCAAAATGTTACAGTCTGAACACAAAGCTTTCCAAGTGGTGAGCCTGAAATTGGACTCCTCTTTTTTGATAGGCACAGCAGAAAAGGAATTAGGAGATTTTAATTCAAAAATCATGGCCCAGATCTTCACCCATATATTCATGAGTCTAAACTGTGAGCATAGTCACCATGACCAGGCATGCAGTCACAGTGATTTCACATGCAATTTTGTAGCTAGATATCTAACTGGGCATTCACACGTTTCTGCTGCAATTGCATAATCACACTAATTATGGTAGTTGACCAACCTGTAATTATTAGTTCAGTTCTTAATCGATCACAAACACCACTCCCGCAGCTGGTATTAAATGATGCCCTTTTAAGTAGAGCTGATTAATAGATTTCAATTTAAAGTTTGTTGTTTTTTTCACCGCTATGGAGAATGGCTTTTAGATTAAATGGCAGTTTTTGCCCCAAAAATTCTGTGTTACCAAAAAAGAAAATTGTATTGAAAAAAGAAAACAAAATCTGCAGTTTTTTTTATTTTTTTCAGTGAAAAGCCAAACTATTTCCAAGCAAATTTTCAATGAGGGTCAAAATAATTTTTTTCAGGGGAAAAAGGCATTCCCTAACCAGCTCTATTTAAAGAGTCCAAGGAATGAATGAGCCATTATGGTTAAACTATCTTTTTACCCTCTTAGAATGCTGGTAAGATGCTTTGTGCTGTTGTTAACCCAAAACTAGTCTGTAGATAAACAGAGCTCTCCAGTTACCAGTGCTGAGTATGGGATATGTTTCATGAGCACTGCATTGACTTTAAATATAAAAGCAAGACAAGAGAGGGCAAATCAGTTTGTATGTTTCGTTTGGGTTCAGGGGCCAGATTTACAAAGGGATTTAGGTACCTAAAGATGCAGATAAGTGTCTAGTAGAGCTTACAAAAGCTCCTAAGCAAGGTAATCTGGCTAGGTGCTTTTGTGAATCCCACAGGGTGCTTATTTGTCTCTTTAGGTGCCTAAATCCCTTTGGAAATCTGGCCCATACGAACAAATTGGTGGTGGAAACATTTTAGAAGAATATTTGCCATCTGCATGATTCAGATACCCAGACATGTACATAACTGAAGCAAAGATTAACCATGTCTGACGGAGCTGATGTGTCTCCAGCTTTGTGTATGTATAAGCGATAATGAATCAAAACTCTGTTTGCCTTCGAATAATGCATAGCATGATTAATTATATGGAGGAGCGTGAGTAATAACAACAATATTGTATGCTCCACCATAATGGAAACCTGCTCTCTTCTTGCTTTGTTCCTCTAATCTTTGAGAGCCAAATATCCACAGGGTGTTGCTGATTGAGTGGCAAGGAGATTGCAGATGGCTACAGTTTATAAGGAGTATTTCTCTTCCATTGTGTTCTCACGCTGAGTGGATTTAGACAAAAGCTTTTTAGAAAACACAGATTGTTGCTAAAGGATTAAAGGGATCTATAGAAAAAATACAAAGAACCGAGCTAGACATTATGAGCTTGAACTTACCCCTAATAAACTCAGTGGCAAAACTCCCATTGATATCAATGGTACTGTACTGGACCATAGTTGATCATTATTGATTGGCATTGGGACACTCTCAGGTAAATATCTATCACTTTGTTACTAAGAGACTTTTAAAAAACCTCTGTAGGCAGCTTAATCATCTCCTCCTAAGACAGGCAAAACCGCACCTTATGAAAACCTAACACAGCGTTCAACAGTAATAGCCTCCAACCCAACGGTAACAGCTGCAGCAATTTGAACTGCTTCTGTAGGTTACTCCAGCAATCTTTCCAAACGAGCCCAACACTTACTTCAGTGGGCGCAGGGAGGGTACCAGCAGAAGACCTGCAGGGTGAAATTGTGAAAGACTGGGGCCTCATTTGCAGGCTGCAATAAGCACAGGCTGCTCATTGTGCACGTGTGAGCAAATCTAGTACGTGCTTGCGAAGCCATTTGCACACACGGATGGCCTGACTGGCATGGGCATATGTTGCACCTGCGATTTAGGCCTCATTCATGTGGAATTTGCCCCTTGCAATTTCACTCTTTCAGACAGAGTCAGCAGAGGGAGCCGTAGACCCTGCTTGGTTGGTTCATTTTTTGTCTATGGGATTCTCCTGTGTTTCCAGCTAAGCATCCAACACTTGCTGAAGGCTGAAAGGTGAGGCCAGTCCACAAGACTTGCTGTACGTGCTGTGGGGCAGAAAGGAAAGGAAGTGGAACAGCTAAGAAATCTGAACTGGGAAGAGAAGTGAGTCTGAGTGACACATCCTCATCGAAGTTTCCTGACTTGCTTTCAGAATCAAAGTCCGGGGCACCCCCTTGTCCCACACAATTAAATGGGAACTATAGAGGGGGCTAAGGGAGGGAAAATACTTCCAATTAACAGGTCAGTTCTCCTTGGAATTATATTAGTGTTTTCCTCTATTTATCCTTGTGGATGTCTGTTATAAATATAAAGGGAAGGGTAAATACCTTTAAATCCCTCCTGGCCAGAGGAAAAACCCTTTCACCTGTAAAGGGTTAAGAAGCTAGGATAACCTTGCTGGCACCTGACCAAAATGACCAATGAGGAGACAAGATACTTTCAAAGCTGGAGGTGGGGGAGAAACAAAGGTTCTGTCTCTGTGTGTGATGCTTTTGCCGGGAACAGAAAAGGAATGGAGACTTAGAATTTAGTAAGTAATCTAGCTAGATATGCATTAGATTCTGTTTTGTTTAAATGGCTGATAAAATAAGTTGTGCTGAATGGAATGTATATTCCTGTTTTTGTGTCTTTTTGTAACTTACAGTTTTGCCTAGAGGGATTCTCTATGTTTTGAATCTGATTACCCTGTAAGGTGTTTACCATCCTGATTTTACAGAGGTGATTCTTTTACTTTTTCTTCAATTAAAATTATTCTTTTAAGAACCTGATTGCTTTTTTATTGTTCTTAAGATCCAAGGGTTTGGGTCTGTGTTCACCGATACAAATTGGTGAGGATGTTTATCAAGCCTTTCCCAGGAAAGGGGGTGTAGGGTTTGGGAGGATTTTGGGGGGAAAAGACGTTTCCAAGCGGGCTCTTTCCCTGTTATATATTTGTTAGCTTGGTGGTGGCAGCAATAAAGTCCAAGGGCAAAAGGTAAAATAGTTTGTACCTTGGGGAAGTTTTAACCTAAGCTGGTAAAAATAAGCTTAGGGGGTGTTTCATGCAGGTCCCCACATCTGTACCCTAGAGTTCAGAGTGGGGAAGGAACCTTGACAACGTCTATAGAGAAATCCTATAGAAATCTTGCACAATGTACTTAACACATACGGCACCACAGAGCTTCCACAGGAATCTTTAGAGATCCCACAGGAGATACTTCCCAAAAGCACATGAAGGAGGTGTAGTGCACAGCAATAAATATTTTTGTTAAAATTTTAAATAGGTTAAACTAGTTATCCAGCAAAATGTTGCTAAAAATATGAGTTTAATTCATATAACTAACCCCATTTGCCTGTATATACTATATATAACTTATCCATCTACCGAGCTTAAAAATATTACTGGCAAATTCCTGTCTTTGGGATATTTTTAGTTGCTATTGTCTCCTCTGTCATTTTGGTGGATAGTATTGACGAGGACATGAAAAGGTTTAGCAAAGCTTTTAGAATGAATGATTTTCAGTAGGAAATGAATGTGGAATGTTAACCGTGATATATTTTTGCATTTTATTTCATGAGTTAATTAGAACTCAATTCAAAAAGAGCTATTATATGCTAGTAAGCATCACTTTATCTCCTTCTTTAAAGTTCCTTTGGTTTTAATGGAATTACAAAGCAGAATTAATGTATCAGTTCCACTAACTATGCACCAAAAAATCATTTTATTGTAAGTAGAGCTGGGCAAAGAATACATAAGGAATAATTTATCAAGGATTTTGCCTCTTTTGCCAATATTCTGAAATGTCTTTTACTATTCAAAATTATGCCCCGTATAATTTCTGCAAATAAGCCTTGGTTTATGGATTGCTTGTGAGTTGTTCACATCCCCGGTGCATCTATCCAGCTCCCCTACATGTTTCATGGTGTCCTAGGGGCTCCTGTTCCACAAAAGGAGTTTCATTTCTGTGCTCCGGCTGTACTGTTTGCACATGGGCTCCTATAACTGACCTCTATAGAGTGAGAGTCTGATGCAGAAGGGAAAACATTCCCTTCACTTGACATACCTTACGTGTTAAAATGAAACGGACTGGTACAGAAAAAAGTCTCCCCTTATCAGTGACACATTATACTGTGTAATGACCATAATCCAATATTAGCGTATGATAGCGATCCTGGCATTTGTACAGAATGTGCTGGAGGCGAGGCTGCACCTTGGGAGTGACCTCTTCTCTGCCCCCACGTTTCCTTTCACCTACTATAATGATTCTTAACACTTTCCAGCTCTGGTCTACACTGTCTGACTGGGCTGTTTTTGGGGGGCAGGGGGAGGAGTTTGTACCCCAGTAATTCTCCCTCTGAGTATTGCATATGGATAAATGGCGCACATGTTTTCCCTAACGAGAGAAAGGAGCAGTCCAGCAAGAACTAGCCAGATGCTGGCTTCATAGAAGAATGACCAAGAAGGCCAACGAGAGGGGGAAAGCGCCTTGCTGGGGAATTGCAGAGCTGCCTAGGGGGAGGAGATGTGTGTAAATGAATTCTCCTATATCTCACCACGCCGTCTTCTACATCTCCCTCACTCTTCCTTTTCCCTTGCTGAGTCTCAGTGGAACTCCTACTATCTGTCTTTGGTACTTATATGGCCCCCTATTACCATAGTACCTGAGCACAACCCAAATCTTTTACTGGATTTATCCTCACAGCCCTCATGTGAGATAGGAAGTGGTTTTATCTCTGTTTTTTTTAAATAGTTGGGGAACTGAGGCTCAGAGGGGCTAAATGACTTACCCACAGTCACAGAGGGAGTCTGTGGGGGAAGCGGAGACTTGAACCCAGATCCCCCCGGCTCTTAGCCTAGTGTCTTAACCAGTGGATGGTCCTTCCCATTACCACAGTAGGACCTGCCTAGCATCAAGAAGGCCTGCCCTACAGTGATCTCTCTCTCTCTCTCCCCGTACCACTGCTGCCCCTTTAAATTAAAAGCAAGAGAACAAAGAAAATAAACATTGATGTTGGAGGAGCCTTTTCCCACTCATTCCAATCCTCACTAATTAGGGACAGGGGGAAGTCTTCCGCCCAATAAACCACTGGCTTCATCTCCTTCAGTGCCAAGAGGCCTGCTGTCAGGAAGGGAGATCCGGCTGCACCAAGGATTCCTGCCACCCATATGGAAGCCTCCGGGGGCATAATGACGTTCCCCCCCACGGTCATTCCGACGCGTCTGGCTTATCAGGCTGAGTGTGAAACTTTGGGCCACGCTCTGCTTTCACACTGGTGTATGACGAGAAGGGATTGCTAACCTCGGGTGTTCAAAGATCATGCGCCACGTGCCAGAAAGAACAGCAGCCCTACTCCAGCATCCAGCCTCCCGGCCAACGAGGCATGGTGGAAGGATGATGAGATATATATTTTTTAATATATAAAGCTATCTGTCAAAGTGTTGTATTTGGACATGAATCCGAAATATCCCGCGCTGCATGATGAACTTATAAACATTAAAGCCATATGCCCCGGTGAGGGACGCGGCAGCCAACTCATTGCTGCATTCCAGCCCCAGCCTCGTTTACCCAGGGAGCTCTGCTTTAGAATTGGCAGCCAGAGCAGAGAGCGGCAGCACTGCTGACCTTCTGTGCATCGTTAGCTGAGCAGCAGGGTCGGGGAAGGAAATCCAAACCATTTACATGTGCCTTTTAATATTTATCATCCTATAATCTCTCTGGCTCAAGTCAGGATATTTAACGTGTCAGTCACATTACTGTAGCTATTCATTATTACAGTGGAATGAATGCTGAAGAAACTCCTGACCGGGCAGGGAAAGCAGTGTGGGTTGCGCAAGGCTAATTCACTCTGCTGGGTTTTTTTACTTTTAATTCAAGTAAAATTTAATCAAATTGGCCAAGCATTTCTAACCAGAAAGTGAAATATGTCAGGTGCTGATATACTGCAGGAGTGGATGGAGGGGGACTAAAGATGAATCATAACTGCAGTAAGAAGAACCAAACTGGATCTGAATTCTTTCAAAGGTTGGGTGAGGGGAACTGAAATGCTTAGGAACTGGCTGGTGTCCCTTCCAATAGTTATGACCCCTTAGTGAACCTATGCACCACTTGAGCCCTATTGTGAAGGCTTAATGGGAGGTAAGCAGTGCATAGGCCTCATGGATAAATGTCACCCTAAATGCATTTTTGGGGCTTCTGAGCTTTAGCTTGTGTCTGCCTGTGAAACAGAGAAACCCTCCCCTGAAATACTGCAACATCTCTGAGCCAGCACTGTAAAATATTTTAAATGAAACTCACCCATTTCCACTGCATGCATCTGATGAAGTGGGCTGTAACCCACAAAAGCTTATGCTCAAATAAATTTGTTGGTCTCTAAGGTGCCACAAGTACTCCTGTTCTTTTCACCCATTTTCGTGTGTCAGCATAAACTTGAAAATCAGACTTGTTCCTTGAAAGGCCTGCTGGTAAGGGTCAGCTAGAGCCCAGTCCACGTGCTATGTACCAGCTGTGGTTCTTACTAGCAGGTGTGCTTACCGCTGGCTATTGAGCTGACTACCAATTAAAGACTTCTCAGACAGGTAACAGCTACACCTGGTATTAAGGGTTTGCAGGATTGGGTGAGTGCATGATAAGCTTATTGGGAAAAGGGATGTTGTCTCTGTTTATATTTGTCTATATATATATATATATATATATATATGCCCCTATAGAAATGATAAATATGTAATAACAAAGTCAACAACATTTGGCTTAACATAAAAATTATATTAAATTCATGATCTCCTGTGACTGCCATATAAAACCAGGTAAAACTCAGTCGTCTTGACTCTATTTAGATTTGTGGCCATTTGCACCCCAATTGCAAAATGAGATCAAAGGGTGTGAATCTCATATGGGAGGGACCAGAAGAAGACATGTAACTCACTCTACTAGGTTGTGGCTCCTTGTCCCCCTCTAGTGGCTACACCTTGAAGGTGTAACTGCCATGCCCTCAACCCCTAAAAGCAACATCATCATTCCTCACAAGACTCTTAACAGGAGCCTCGTGTTAAGATGTTGCAGAGAACACCAAGTTAAGGCAGAGGGACCATGGGGATCTTAGCACTATGTAAAGGTTTTTTTAGGTCATAAATTTTATTTAAAGGCTCTTTCAAGACGACAAGAAAATTTAAGAGGGCAGTTAGCTTCTGGCACGTAGCTGCATAACTTTATTTGAGTATTTCACTTCCTCCCTCGTTCATAAAGTAAACATCTCTGATTTATCTGAAAGTGGTTGTACCCTCCTGCAGTGTTTTCTTAAAAGAGTCAATAGGAGCAAAGAGACATAAAATGATTCAGAGAGCTTGACCCAGGAAAGCATAGGTTTTTCAATTATACACATTCAGGAAACGGTTGAATTCAGCATTTTAGATGGAAAGGTTAAAATGTTTGTGCTGAATTGTATTAAGTCTTTCACCAATAAATCCTGCAGGAAGCTGAAGGAACCTACTCATTCTCAGAACCAAGGAAAGACTCCCATAGTTTCAAAGGAAAATGTCCATTAATCACACTGGACAAGTGCACTCTAATAAAAGCTGTTGTTAAATTAAGGCAACTTTTGTTATTAAACATTTTCCAAATTTAGTCTACTTTTTTTTATAAAATCCCCTTTTTTTGCTACAAAATGATGGAGGATCTTTGTTGCCTTTTAACCCGAAACAGTATTTTTAGAAAGAAAGAGTGCCTGGCCGAGCATCAGGAAATCTAACAGCTTCATTTTTGACAGGGATTTCTTTACTGCCAGTATGTTGGGAGTGTTTTAATAAGAACAGAATAGAACTTGACCTAAACATCACCTTTGTGGTTTCGAAACAACCCAAGGCACAGTAAGGGCCATGTAGAACTCCTGGTTTTTAAGCAGATCTCCCCATTCAGTCCAGGGAGAGTTCTGCTCCCCAGCTGTTGGTACTAGGATAGGCTCCGGAGATACATGGGCTATAGGCCACTGACTGTACTGAGCAACAGCTCACACCCTGCATGCTAGAGCAGTTTTTTAATGGAGGGGGGTACAAGGCCTAAGGCAATGGGATTATTCCAGGCTCTTCGCTTGGCTGCTGAACTTCCATGTGCACAACTATGAACTGCAAAGCACTGAGCCCGTCATAGCGCACCCCTGGAGCTATGCACCACCTCCTGCTGTAGGCTGCGTGCTTTTCAGAGCTCTTCT
Source organism: Natator depressus (assembly GCF_965152275.1). Classification (NCBI taxonomy): domain Eukaryota; kingdom Metazoa; phylum Chordata; order Testudines; family Cheloniidae; genus Natator; species Natator depressus. The sequence continues at coordinate 8,029,614 of NC_134246.1, read as the reverse complement.
GGCCTGAGTCTTTGATTCAGTGCCTGGAACACAGCAACAGGCAAACTGAGCTCTGTTCCAATTCCTGCCACTGACTTACTGTTTGACCTTGGACAAGTCACTTAACCGCTCTGTGCCTCAGTTTACCTACCAGTAAAACACAGATATGATCGAGAACTGTCTGTGTCAGAAGGGTCTTGTGGCAAAACTCTGATTGACTACAATAGGGTCAGGATTTCATCCCTTGTGTGAAAGGTACTGGCCATCTGAAATTTTGGAGCTTGCTTTGAATTTTGAATGTCCCCCCAACTTTGGGGTGTGTTTAGAGATGGGGGGGTGGTTCAGGCCCATCTAGTCAGATACTGTGGTGGTCGGCTGCAATAGCAGAACCTGGACAGACAGGCAGGTAGAACGGAATTCTAGTGACATTTCACTTTTTTTCTTGCCAGATGCTTAATTTCTTGCCAAGAATTCAAAATTCCCTTGCAAACCCCACTCTGCAATTATGGTGTCCAGGGCTGTGCAGAACACGGGGTTCTAGGGGAAAGTAATTGACTTTGACACTGTTATGTGCCTTTGAACTTGGGTAAAGATGTCTAACTCACATCATGGTCATTTACCTCAGGCCAGAGCCCTTGATGGTGGGACCATTGTGATAAAAACCTGATGCTCAGAAGTGAGTTATTCACATTTAATATTTTTAAATGGCTAATTGTTTATAGCTGTATTTTCATATGAGGCAAAATTTCCTGGTTTAAAACTGCTGCCAGTTACACTCCTTGGTGTTGGAGTGGCTTGGGAACAAAAGCTGAGGGCTGGAATTCTGAAAAGAGTAAGATGGTAACTTTGGACCCAGGTCTGCAAGGTGCTGAGCATCTCTTAAAAGGTGCTGAGGGCCTTCACTCACTCCACTGGCTGCAGTGGGAATAGAGGGTTCTCCATGACTAACAGGGCTGGGCCCTTTGAAATTCTGCCTTTATTACCACTAGAATGTGGAAATTCCTCTGTGGAGTTAATGGGGTCTGCTCTCCTCAGTCACTCTTGACTTGCCCAAGATTCTTACTGTATTTCAGAAAGAAGACAAACAAGAATAACTCACTGCTGGGAACAGAGAATCAACCTATCCTGGTTCCTGATTCCTGAGAAGGTCTGAGAACCTGCAACCCCAGCTAAAGGCAAAGAGGTTTGTGGGTGCCCCTGGCTTGGAGGAGCTTGCAGATGGAATGATGATCAGCCTAAACCGCCAAGTTAAGATCCAAACCTGGGTCTATGTCTGCATTCGGACTTTGTTTAGTTTCAGATCTGGGGTTCTGGTTTTGATCCAGAATTGAGATATTCTGGGTCTGGCTTTGAGCCGTTACAGAGTTGCTATGGTCTGTGGCTCCAGAACTATTCCTAATTTAAAAGCAGGAGGGTTTTTTCCCAGCTGCTCCAGAACCATCAAGTAAATCCAGTTCAGACGGATGGAAAATTTTGCTGTATTCCTCAGCTCAGCCTGCTGAGAACGTTCAGCTCCTTTTCTAGCCAGGCATGGTACAGTGCATCCCAGTGTCTCCTGTCCACGGGGTGCCTGAAGTCACTCAAGAGACCACTGTCCTTGGAGCTGTAGAGGCACTAAGGCCCAGATCCTGAGAGGCATTTTGGCACCTAACTCCCATTGATTTCACTAGGAGTTAGGCGCCAAAATACCTTTCAGGAGCTGGGCCTAATCCACATTATCTATCGCATGCACCAATCGAAGGCCAAATCCAGTCGTGTCCCATCAGCTGGCAAGCGCCAATGCAGCCATGGCCAACTGACTAGCGATGGGTTGCTTAATGGCCCTTAATCGATGATGATATAATAGTTTTTAAATGCTCTCAGACAGCAGAGAAACAAACTTCTGCTCTTCTCAGTGAATTCCCATGCAAGCTGGGAGGCTAAGAGGAGGACTACCATTTATTTTTAAATGCACGACATTAACAATCATCTACTGTAGAAATCTTCCATCCCTGTTTATTGCTGGAGAGTTACTAATCAGGGAAGAAAGATGACAAGGTCAGGCTCTGTGAGCACATTCACACTGTGATCTCTGCATATAAATAATCACACTTTCTATAGAAACAGCAGTGCGGGCTGGCACACAACAGAGTATTACCAGCAGGATACAGGTTATTCCCAGTGTCAATAGCACTCACAGGCCTATATTCGCCTACAAAACAAACAAAGGTGGATCCGAATGCCCTGCTCCCCCAAAAAGGCCAATTTATGGTGCCATATAAGCATTGGTTTTCCACATTTAAGGCTATATGCTTGTAGATCCTTATGCATACACCGCTTCTATTGCAGCCACTGTCCCAGATAGGGTAAATGATTAACCCCTTAACACCCCCCCACCCCCGCATCATAGATTTGATCTGTCTATTTCAACCTAGTCTTTCTGATCAAGTAAAGAGGGGTGTGCTTTTCCCTATCAATTATTTTAATATCAATACTCTGTAAGGAAATATCACTTAAAGGCATTTAAACACAGATCTCAAGTCAGCTGTTACACTTAATTCCTGTAGTTAAATGCTTACCATTTACATTAATGTCACAACCAGGAGCCATTCGTTTTTATTACACAAGAAGAGAGAACAGATGGAAAGTGATATTTACACCTGAAATAACAATAGCTTTAGGGCTGTTTTCCCCGCCCCCTTTCTTTCCTTAATTGATCTTTCAGGCGGCTCTGCAGGGGTGTTCGCTGCATGCAATCTTGCCCTGCAGCAGGGTGGAATACTAATTTAAGCATGGAATAGGGACACAGGCTGGAAATTTCCTCCATGGTCTTGTTTTTAGGTTATAAAAAGGCTAAGTCTTAAGCTGCAAGATTCAGAACAGGATGCTGAACTCCTCAAAAATATAGGGAGGTTTCTTTTGGGTGGTGGTGGAGTTTGATTGTTGCCCATATCTAAGCACAAGTCAAAATCTGAGCAGGGACGATACTATAACAAATCAGAATAAAGTCTGAATTTCTTCCAGAGATAGTTTGGGCCACTTTTGTTTGCTCTTCATGGACAGTGGGCTGAGAAAAATTTTCCCTGCAGGGTGTTCAACAAGAAAGGAAAAGTGCTGAGAACACTCATGAAAATATGTTTTGGCACATAAATGCTTGGGTGAATAGGGATTTACATAAGTGTACAGCCATCCTGCCAAGGCTTTATGGGATTGGGATTAAGGCCACATCTACACTAGTTAAATTGACTTAAATTATGTTGACGATCATAAACCGCTGTAATTACATGGCTTGTGCGTGTTCACACAATGTTCCTTGTGTCGGCGGAGCCCGGCCACCATCTCTGCCTGAAAGCCTGGATCCTGCACTGCTCACCAGTCTTGTGATAAGCATTATGAACACAACACAGCTGATCCTGCAGTATGTCATGAGCTACAAATCTGAACGGGAATCTGTGCTGCCTGCCCTGCTGTGTGCCATAGAAAGGAACAATTCAGGACGGATGTTAGCATTCACAGAGCAGCTGCGCACAGTGGACTGTCACTGCTGGGCTCGGGAAACAAGCACCAAGTGGTAGAATTGGATCGTAATGCAGTTATGGGATGATGAGCAATGACTGCAGCACTTCCGTACGTGCAAAGCCACCTTCCTTGAACTGTATGTGGAACTTGCCTCTGCCCTGCAGCACAAGGACACCAAAATGAGAGCTGCCCTAATGATGGAAAAGTGAGTGGAGATCACTGTGTGGTAGCTAGCAACTCCAGACTGCTATCCATCAGTCACAAATCAGTTTGGAGTTGGGAAGTCCACCACTGGGGCTGCATTAAAGGAAGCGTGCAGGGCCATTAATCACATCCTGCTACAAAGCACTGTGACTCTGGGCAATGTGAGGAAAATAGCAGGTGGCTTTGCAGCAATGGGATTTCCTAACTACGGCGGGTTGATAGATTGCATGCATATCCCAATTTTGACCTTAGGCCATCTTGCGATGGAATACATCAACGGACAGGGCTACTCCATTGTATTGCAGGTGCTGGTGATTCACCGGGGTCATTTCACTGACATCAGTGCGGGGTGGTCAGGGAAGCTGCACGACACATGCATCTTCGGGAATACTGGCCTGTATAGAAAGCTGCATGCAAGGACTTTCTTTCCAGACCAGAAGATTCCAATAGGGGATGTAGAAATGCCCATAGTGATCCTGGGAGACCCAGCCTACTCCTTACTCCCATGGCTCACAAAGCCTTACACCAGAAACCTTGACAACAGCAAGGAGCGCTTCAACAACAGGCTCAGCAGGTGCAGAATGACCATAGAATGTGCGTTTGGCAGATTAAAGGGTAGCTGTCACTGCTTTTTCGGCATGTTAGACCTCAGTGAGGAAAATATTCCCATGGTCATAGCAGCCTGCTGTGCTCTGCATAACATTTGTGAAGCCAACGGGGAAAGGTTTCCCTAGAGCTGGAGCGCTGAGGTGGATCACCTGGTATCTGATTTTGAGCAGCCAGACACCAGGGCTATTAGAGGGGCTCAATGGGTGTGTGTGTGTGTATTTGTGTGTGTGAGCTATTCGAATCAGGGAGGCTTTGAAGCAGCATTTTGACAATGAGTCCCAGTAATGTGTCTTTCTGTAATGATTTGAGCCAGGCATTGCTTACTTGCCACCTTGAATGACCCCTGTAATGATTTCTGTCTGAGTGTAAACTGCAGTCTGCAAATGTGGCCATTGCCTCTGTGTTGCAACCAGAATTTATGTTGCAACCACCCCATGTAGATCACAAATAAAGAATCACTGTCTTTGTAAGACTCAATTTTTATTAAACAGCAATACAGAGATGAACATTTCTTACAAGGGACATGACAATGAGTAGCACTCTCTGAAATGAGGATCTCACCGCTGTGTGTAAGTCCAGCTGTCATTATGGAAAATGTCCCTAGGGGTGGAGTGCAAGGGGTACTGCAGTGGGCCAGGAACATGAGAGGAATGTTTGGGGGTAGTTTAGGGAGGGCAAGGAAGGTTGTACTGTAGGAGCTGCAGGGAGAGTTGAGCATGCATGTGTTCTGCCTGCAGTACAATCAGGGACCTCAGCATCTTTGTTTGGTTCTCCATGAGATTTACTATCCACTCCTGATCCTGTCTGCTCCCCCAGCTATCCATTTGTAGTTTCTCAGTTATTGTCTCTCTCCATGCTTGGTGCTCACTATCATCCTGATCCAACGATTGCAGCAATTCCAGAGAAATGTCCTCCTTACTCCTTCTTGTTCACCTCCTGATCTGATGGAGGCGCTCTGCTGGTGTGTAGAAGCTGACCCTCAAGGGCACATCTGCGGAAGCAAAAGAAACAGTACACAGGGTCAGTATTGTGTGGGCACTCATGGTCTTGAATCATCAAAGTTACATGCACTTCTTTCTCATTTTTCCTTGGCAAATGCTCAACACGGTCAGAGCACTAAACATGGTGAGTTTGGCCCGAGTGTGTGTGTGTGTGCGTGTGCGTGCACACATGTGCAAGACAGGACAAAGGCTCTGAGTGGTTTCAGAAGGGGATCAGTACAAGCACCTAGGGACACTATTCTGAATACTGGCACCGTTTTCCACAGATAGGGATGATCGAAGCTGAAATCACACTACTGAGGGTAATTGAAGATGCAAGGGTGCATCTCCTGCATATGTGTGACTTCAGACTGGGTCTGTATGGTGCTCGCCTGTGTGCTGCTTTGGTTCCTGCAGAAGTACTTGCCGATTGGCGCAGCAAAGTTTCCTACAATGGGGGAAGAAACAAAGCAGCTCTGCCAAGGAATCTTCGGCAGAGAATTGCAGAGTATCTGCAGGAAAGTTTCCTAGAGATCTCTGTGGAGGATTTCTTGGAGATCTCAGTGTGCATTAACAACTTTTCCGCAGGGGCCCCCACTGCGTAGCTGCACAGGGGAATGTGAAACATGCAAAAAGTACCTAGTGTTGTTTATTTCGATCCCTTCTCCCATGTGCACCATGTAACAAAATAAAGGGCACCTCTACCTCATGTAACTGTGAACTATCAAATTAAAATGATTACTTACTGAAGCTCCCTTCTCCTGCTTCAAGCATGCCAGAGACAGACTGCTGGCACTGGCTAGACCCTTCCAGAGTCAGAAAGAGGTCCTGGCTTGCCAAGCCACCAGACGAGCCTCTCCCACATCCTGCTCCAACTGGACTTACTCATCCATCACTTTGTCCAGTCCTCCCGAAGGATCCACAGGGCTCTTGGCAGTGGAGATGGGGTGGCTGCTGAGGATGGCATGCAGCTTCTTGTAGACGTGGCATGGTTTCGGGCACCGCACCAGAGCAACAGTCGGCGTCTCTTGCCTTCTGGTACACCTGCCTCGGCTCCTTTATCTTAGCACACACTGCTGTATGTTCCTTTCATGCCCCTTCTCATCTATGCCACGAGCAATCTGCTCGTACTTGTCAAAGTTCCTACAGCTGGATTAGAGCTGTGACTACACAGCCTCCCCTTTCCACAGCCCCAACAGCTCCAGCAACTGCAGTGTACTCCATGCGGGAGCCTGTTTGTTGCAGCAAGCCGGCCTGGTCAGCTGGGAAGATGTGATGTGAGATGTCCATGCTGAGCAAAAAAATTTCCGCGGCTTCACAGAGGAAGGGGTGTATGCCTGTGTACCTAGCTGCAGGGCAGCGGAGTAGAAACTGCTTACCAGAGTGGTCATGATGGGCATTGTGGGACACCTCCTGGAGGCCACTTAGTGTCTACACTGACACTATGTCGCTCTGACTTTGTCACAAAAAGCTCTATGGCACTTTTCGAGCTGGTAGCAGGAGAGTTCAATCGGCATGAGGAGCATTGTGTGTACACCTCCGCTGTTTTGTCGACGAAACCTGACTTCTGTCGACAAAACTGTGTAGGGTAGACAAGTCCTTACCCAGAAACACGAGCATGTGATTTAGGTGACCTCTGAAACAACAGTAAATAAGCACTGGTGAGTGCTGAAGTCAATACATTTGAAGCCATAGTCAGGGTGAATAGTCCAGGGACAATCCATAGGCTGAAACACATTTGCATAAACCATTTATCAGCTCATTTCAAGTAACAATTTTCTCCTCCTGGCACTTCCCTTCAACAGTGAGGATAAATCTCGCCCCAGAAGTTTCAATTCAATGAGACTTTATCACCATGTCAAGCTATTCAAGTGTCGCCAAAGTGTAAAAGAGACAGACCCTCTGATATCTGTCAGAGGTAGAAAAGAACTGCCCAGCATAGGGCTACACACTGATGCTGCAAATGCTTAAGCACATGTGTAACATTACTCACATGAGTAATCCCATTAAGTCAACGGGACTGCTCATAGTGCAGACAGTTAAACATGTGCACAAGTCTTTGCAGGATCAGGCCCTTACTTTGGAATCTGATCTCCTGTGTCCAGTTGTCAGCAGTGTCTGTTCCTGATCTGCTGGCGGGTTGCTACCCACTGCTATACCATCTCTGCCTTCCCCAAAGATGAGGAACGTGGAATACTCCTGAGCGTGGTTCCTGGCATATTACAAGAACACGGAGGTGGAGATAGAAAGATTTTTCTTGCTCTGTCCGCATTAAATATACTGGTGGGGGAAAAAAATCATTCCAAAAGATCCTTCCACTTGTCTTTTTCTTTCTTCCTGTCTACCTATATATGCTTCTATATTGCACATAATATTTGAATGCCTCCCTAAAGCTTTCAAAACCCAGAAAAGGTCAGTGGTTTAATATTTCTCTCTACTTCCCCTGAAACAATCGGGACTCTGCTTTTTAATCGTTTAATTCTTTATCCCTTTCCCTTTCATCCTCTATTCTTTTTCTCCCTCTCTCATCTCCCACAATCTTGAACAACACACACACAAAAGGACAAGATTAGATATTCGCTTCAGAGCAACATCCATTTACACTGGCCTCCCTTTAGGATTCTTATCAGAAGGTGAGATTTTCCAAAGCCCACAGGGTTGGTCTAACTCTGCTCCCAACTGAAAGGGAAATACAGAGCGTCTTTGAAAATCCCACTGTGCCTATGGAAATCAGTCTAACGCCTATGCCTCCCTGGCCTTGATTGAGATTCCAACACTAATTTGTCCTTATTACACTGAAAAAATCCTACAAGAACAGCTTACCCATGCAAAAATATGGCCCTGTAACACTGTCAGGTTCAGTGAGACCAGCATGCCCTGTGTCCGAGATATCTGTATGTAGGTAATTTGGCACTTTCTCCCTTTTCCTAGTTTGCTTTAGATATATGTTACCTTAGGGGCATAGTAACTATCTGCTACACCACTCTTTTGGTTGAAAATAAACAAAAACCCAGGATCCTGAATACAGTAGGAAGGCAGAGCAGGGCTCTTCAGTGTGTACGACCTCTAGCAAATTTCCACTGGAGACAGCTCAGGCTTGAAATAAAAGCACTTTTCTTAAGGTGCTGTGCGTGAACACACCTTCACTAAGTGCTTTCTGGGCAATTCAATGTAAATTCATGGCAAACAAGAGGTTCTTGGAGAAACACCCCCAGGAAAAAATAACAGTTGGTAAGAAGAATCCCGCCCCTTGCGGTAAAAGGACAATGCTGTTTATCTTCCTCAGCAGTGCATACAATGGCAGGAGTAAATAGTCCCTTCAGGTTTATCAACAGCAGAAGTAAATAGCTCTGACTCCTAATGGAGCCAATGCATTGATTTAGAATGTAATGCTGCCTATTTTGCTTTCTTCCTCTCTTTTTGTGTGTGTTGTTTTTAGTTTTTTTGTTTAGCATAATATCCAGTTGAATAGTAAAAGCGTCGGGGAAGAACAAGTCCACTGGGGGCTTTGGAAAGCAGGACACAGGCAACAGGAACACAGACCTTCTGGAACTGTCCTTTCTTTCGGACTTGCAGGGAATGAACCTTGGCATAAGTGCATATGTGAAGGCAGTGTGTGGATTTACAAACCATTCTTTTAGCAAAGTTAGGGAACCCGTATGTTAAAGCCCCAGCTCAGACACGCGTTTAAAAGAGCAGGGGCTCAGTCCAACTGTGGTGGCCTGACATGAAAGATCTGCTCTCGCACCCATCACACAGGGTGATTGATTCATAGTCAGGGCTGGTCTCTGTCTCTTTCCTGGAGCTGACAGAGGCTGAGGTGATGATGTATAGCCCTGTAGGAGATGATCAACAAATAATTAAGCCAAAAGAAAAGGAGTACTTGTGGCACCTGAGAGACTAACAAATTTATTTGAGCATAAGCTTTCGTGAGCTACAGCTCACTTCATCGGATGCATTCAGTGGAAAATACAGTGGGGAGATTTATATATATAGAGAACATGAAACAATGGGTGTTACCATACACACTGTAACAAGAATGATCACTTAAGGTCACTTAAGAGGATATTCCAGCAAGGGGGGGGGGGGAATGGGACACGACCTTTTGTAGTGATAATCAAGGTGGGCCATTTGGAGGGGCATTAGGATCTAAAAGGCAGGTTCATCCCCTGTAAAGAGGAATTAAAGTGTGAGTGTGTTGCAGGGGGGGCGGGAGGGAATTGGACAGGGCCATCAGAACTCCATGCGGGGTAGACAGCCCCATCAGAGAAATGGATATGCGGTGTAGGTTCAGTATAGACAAACGGGTGGCAGCTAGCAATACTAACCTTTGAGCTCTGAGATCCTATTAGGCCCCTGGAAGTCTTGGGTTCATCAGGCCTCATCCATAGGCCACTGAAACCAATGCAAAGACTCCCACTGACTTCACTGGGCTTTGGATCAGGCCTGTAGTGCAAAAGGAAGTTGGGTGCCAGGGTTTGGAATGGAATCCTGGCCCCACTGAAGTTGCTGGGACTTTTGCCGTTGACTTCAGTGGAGTCAGGATTTCTCCCAGGGCTGCTCTCATCCATCTTTCTCAAACCTGCTGTAGTGTGAAAGACAGTTTGCCAGGTTTGTGCAACTTAACATTTCTGGCCCCCTCCTTGATGCCTGGCCTCGATGCCCCCATAACCCGATGCCTGGCCCCCTCCGAGTTTCTACAGACATTTGTCCAATTACAGCCCCACAGCAGAATGATGTCAGGAGAAGCCCAGACTAGGTGCTGCTGGGCAGTGGGAGAGCTGGGTGGGGCAGACTCTCCTGGGCCTGGCTGAGCTGTTCGGGCCCTGAGTCAGGCCCATTAATTCTGCCTTTCAAAACTGGCATGAAAATGTATCAGCAGAGATAGAAAAGTCCAGCTCCTTTGCCGGCTCTTTGCAGTTCAGAAGATGGGAATAAACACACCAAGCAGAGGATATTCCACTCACCTGTCCAGAACCAAAAAGCCTGGCCCAAGAAATGGTTGTTCAGGATTTAACAAGGCTGCATTAGCCCCTGATTTGGCACCCAGCTCCTAGGCTGAATAGCCAGGGAGAGGTGAATGAGCCGTGACAGAAGGAATTCATCTCTCTGTGCCGCAGAGCAGCTCTGGAGCTATTCGGCAGCTGCTACTGTACCCTTGAGACAACTCCAGCCCCGCGGCACTAGCAAGCCCATCCATCCTGCAGGGAGGGAGTGGCTATGGAGCCAATGGCCCTACTCCTTCCCCTCCCATGTTCATTGCTGGGAGAGGCCTCAGGAGATGACTCCAGCTCATACAGGGGGCTGCACCTGGCTGTTTAACTCTTCCAAAGCCTGCACCTCTTGCCCAGCATGGCTCCTCTGGTCCCACTGCTAGGGACACCTCTGTAGCTGCAGAAGCCACTAAGCTAACCCACTTTGGAACATTATGGGCCAGATTCTCAGATGGTATAAATGACCATAACTCTCTTGTCTTCCATGGAGCTACACCTATTTACACCAGCTGAGGATCTGGCCCTATTGATTAAATAAAGGCTGTCTAACGAGGAGCAAGTTTAACCATGCTTGTTTGTTGGCTAACTCATATTCTAAGTGCCATAGCCCTCAGACAGGCGTTCATTTACATTTGAACTGCCATACAGCTTGCAGTAAAGGGCTTCCTGATGCAAAGCAGTGAGATCATGAACCTCTAGGCCCATTGTAAAAAGTACACCCAATTAGAAAGTGGAAGGGAGTAAACCTTCCGATCAGAAATTTAGTGGCAACTTTCCATTTTCCACACAGAAGAATAAAGGAAACAATTAAAAGAAAGCAACCGCGCTGGTTAGCAATGATTTTATTGTGCTATTCATATGACCCTAAACAAGAACAACATGTGTTTAGCGGCTCGAGCGTGTCATTAGTTACTTGCTGACTTGGTGAAAACACCGCGGCATCTGCAGCAAGTGCAAAATGAAACGGATCGTTGTAGTCATGTTGTAAACGCATCTGGCCAGGTAACCTTTGGACAATGGCAAGTGATAGCTCAAAAGCAGCTCTGCAACAACACTCAAACAGATGGGTACACACAGGATGACAGGCACACTGCAGTGCAGACACTCTAGCTACCTACCTCTCGGCTACAGCCCAAGCCAGCCAGGGGAACCAGCGATGCTTGTTTAAGAAAGGAAAAACCTACCTCTCAGGTGACTCACTGCACCACTGCAGGCTGGATTAAAATTAGACCATGGGACATGAGTGCCATGGGATAAGGAATAGATTTGCAACGCTTATTTTTGGTGGCATTACACAATGGTCTGGAGTCCTCAGCCAGGACTGGAGCCCCATCGAGTTAGACGCTGTACATACATAGTAAGAAAATGTCCCTGCCCTGAAGAGATTACAATCCAAACAGAAAATAAGGATGGGGAATTGCAAGGGAAACAGCAGGAGAGAAGGGGGATGAGGCTTGTCCAAGGGCACACAGCATCAGAACTGGGACTGGAACTCCAGTCACCCTGCAAAGGCCAGCCCCAAATCCACGGGATAGGAGCAACATGCCCCATGGATCTTTAGCTGCATTGAAATCCAATGCCTGGCTCCTGCTCCCTCTGGGCGGCTGCAAACCCCTCCCACTGAAGCAGCAACTCTTCAAAGGTGAACTCCTGGTGAGATTCCTGCTTTTCCACTGGTGGAGATGGCTGCTTTTGACATCATCCACTGGCAACACCCAGGCCCAGACTCTCAAAGAAATCAAAGGGAATTACTTACCTTTGAGGACTTGGGCCCCATAATCCTCCTCCAAACTGGCCCTGTCCTGCCCACAATCCTCCACCTTCTTCCATGGTCTGATGGAGAGAGCTACCATGACACACTGCCCCACGGTCTGCATAGAGCATGGGTCTCTCTGGAGCATTTCCATGACCTAGTGCCCTCAAAGCAGTGGCACCGAGCTGGCTGTGCTGCATTTCAGGTCTTGGCCCCCAGGCCTTTGACTTGGTGGCAGTTTTGCGTGCAGGAGGACTGCAGGACCAATTCTGCAAACACTCTGTGCAGGAGCAATTCTCTGACCAAAAGATCTGTTGTCAATGGAGGAAAAAATGTTAAGCTCAGCTTTAAATGAGACAAGGGAGCCTTGTGGAAGGTGCTCATCATTAAGTGCAGGGGACGAGCGGGAAAGGAAAGTTATATCGCACATCACAATTACTTCATTCTTGTCATATCATCTCATTTTGTCAGCCATCAAGCCAGAGAATATCCAGGCTTACGGTCAAAATTTACTGACAAGCAGGCAATAAATAACATTGCTGGAGCCATCGGTGTCAACATCTTGGCGTTGTTCGGGTTCTCTTGCCTGGCTTTCAAGTGACACCCACTCGGGGTCTCACATGCACACAAGCAAAAGCAAGAACCCCTTTGCTGTTGTCTGTAGAAGTTATCCTCTCACAACGTCTCTTCAGATGCCCCTCTTTTGTATACAGCTCAGGATTTAATTGGTGGTTTGACCATGTTACTAATTTTGCATATGGTGTTTTTTCCACTTGCTGCTTTCAATCAATGCCCAGCCAAATGCATTAGTTTGGGATCAGGAGTGCCTCCATTTTGTCTGAGGCAGGGCCATATGGGCAGTTTGCCAGGAGTCTGAAGGAAACTTTTAGGACTGGATCCTTAGCTGGTGTAAATTAACATACGCCATTGACTTCAATTATACTGATTTACAGCAGCTGCGGCTATGCTCCATGCTGTGTGAAACTGACCAGATTGCTTCATTCTGTCCCCCTCTTTAACAGGGAAGTAGGACTCTTGCAGATCACAGCTCAGAGCACCAGTTCTCCCTTTTCATAGGAGCACTTGGGTCAAGATCATAGAATCATAGAAAATTAGGGTTGGAAGAGACCTCAGGAGGTCATCTAGTCCAACCCCCTGCTCAAAGCAGGACCAACACCAACTAAATCATCCCAGCCAGGGCTTGTCAAGCTGGGCCTTAAAAACCTTTAAGGACCAAGATTCCACCACCTCCCTAGGTAACCCATTCCAGTGCTTCACCACCCTCCTAGTGAAATAGTGTTTCCTAATATCCAAGATAGAACATTGCATGTTGGGAATCATAGAGTCAGTGGGTCATTGATCGAATGGTAGAATCCTATCCACCAAACTTTGGCTGCCCCTCTGTTTGCAGTTTATCCAAGCTGCAGTGAAGACCGTCTCACCTACTTGCAAGTGAAGGAGAGGGCGAACTTGCAGGGTTGGTACAAATCATCAGGTGAACTCTTCCTCCATCGCCAGGGTGAAGACGGAATCAATGGAAGCTCATGCCATTGGGTCAGTGGGCAATGTCATGAATGGTGAAGTACAAAAAAGTTTTGCGGGGAAGAGGATATTTTTCTGAACACAACTGGCCAGTGCTGAGGTCAAGGGAGTTGGGCTGGTGTTAATGAGAGCAAAAGCTCGCCAAATATTTCTGGGGAGAGGATAGTGGTGAGGAACTGTGGGCACAGCCTATCAAGTGAGTTAGCCAGAGAGCGAGATAGGAACCATGGATAACGCTAAGGATCAAATTCTGACTTGGTGCAACGCCAGTGACTTCAGATGCCATGCACCTGCTCACACCAGGGCTCAAGCTGATGCTGAAACTGCATTGCCACCAAAAAGCCTCTTTCAGACCAAGAGGAGGCAAAGCAGCAGGAGAGGGAGGAAAAGGCCACATCGTAGGTGTTTCAAAATGCATATAGACAGATACCCATGAAAAGTGGGGGAGCTGCAAACAAGAAAATCAGGAATGGGAAGGCGCGTCTGATTTTCGTAACTCCATCTCGGCGCTCCACGAGAGGAGGTGGGATCAGTGAGTGTGAGTGAGACAGGGCTCACGCGAGGGCGAGTGAGTGCGGGTGGGCATATGCACAAGTGAAATGGTGAGATCTGAGCCGCTCACAGGAAGGTGCATGAGAAGCCCTGGTAGAACACTTTAGAACAGCCCAGTGGGCCTGGCCCTCCTCTCTCGCACATCAGGGCTACATCCGTCTGACGTCATGGAGCTGAGTGCAATTGCCACTAACTCATGCTACTGCAAGTGAGCAGAGACGCAAGCCCACTGAAAGGGGAACTCTTTGGCCCAGTCTGCGAGCTGAGTGAAACCAATCAAAAAAGACTAAAGCCTCTTGTGAGCCACACCCTGCTTTTACTGAGCCTCTGGGATCAGTTGGGGTCGGCCACTGGGTCACCTCTCAATTCTGAAATTGGACCAAAGACCAGCCATTACACAGTCCAACCAGCGATGACCCATGCCTGCCGATAGTGTGGGCAAGGTGTGTGGGGGTGGAGGCAGAGTGAGGGCAGCTGGCTTCGGCAGTGTAACTGAGCATGCTCAGTGCAAACCAACCAGCAAATCAGGAGGGGGCACGTGACCCAGCACTCCACCCTGCTCCCATCGCCTCCGACTCCCAACACAAAATAAATGACGCTTTGGGCCTATTGCACTTGAAAGCAGAGACCCAGGGATAGCTCACCACCACCGCTTGCTCCTCTGCAGATAGAGTAAAACCATGGATAGTCTGGAGAATCAGATTCCCAGCAGGGATCAGGGCTTAGAAAGACACCAGCTCTGCAGACAAGTGAAAGCAGCATTGACTGGTGGGGACCAACGAGCAGGGAAAATTTGGGGAGGCTTGTCTGGCACATATCTCAATAGAGAGTCCACTGTGTTTAATGCCAAGCTCAGCAAAGCGCTAAGAGATTGAGGGCCACGTCATTAGGTGTAAATCAGAACAGATGCACTGCTGTCAAGGGTGCTGCACAGATTTACACCAACTGAGGATGTCACGCAGACGGTCTGTTTGGAGCATATTCTTAACTCACTGTAAGAAAGGAGTGTTACAAAGGGGGAAAGAGACTCTTCCAGCCGCTATGCAGCACTGAAGTTTCACCTGATCTGAGACGCTAATAAGACTTTTGAGTTACACTAAAACAAACTGCAAAATATTTTTCATTTAGGGTTTTAGATAAAAGGCTGGATTGAAATCCGTAGTCTCTTTAAATGACAGTTAAGGGCAAAGCCAATGTAAGCCTGCAGCTATTTAGCTTCCTAGAGGGAATGGGTATTTATGTCACTTTTGAAGTTAAGCAAAGTTGAAAGGGGACTAATGTTCCCCAAGTTGCTTGGAGCATCTGCTTTCTCTCGAACATGGATTAAATGGAGGAAAAGTTCCATACTCCATTTCAGATGAGACACGATTTGATGCCAGATCTCACTCTCCCCCGATTGTATTTATCCTGTTGTTTATAATAAAAATCGAGTGATCCATTTCTTCTGACAGGAGGAAGAGCGGCTTCAGGAAGCCTTGTACCAGTCTGTTTCTATATTAAGGGACTATTACTTGACAGCTTCCTGACCATAAATAGCTATTCAGCTAGGCAGAGTTTTAATTTAGACGTGAGAAATAAGAGAGTCTGGAAAAGTAATTTTATGATGTTACTCAACTTCTGCCCCCCCTCTTTTTTTTTGCTTTTCAAAAATGGGGTGTCTCTGATCACGCTTCCACCCCACAGCACTGACTCTACTCCACCTGAGCTCACCCCCAACCAAGCACATCCCCTGTGTTCACAAAAGCTGCAAAGCGGAAGTTAGGCAGCTCCCAGGTGCTAAGTGCGTTACAAGCGTCACAGGGGCGGCCAACCTGAGAAGGAGCCAGAATTTACCAATGTACATTGCCAAAGAGCCACAGTAATATGTCAGCAGCCCCTCATTAGCTCCCCGCCCCCTGCTCCCAGCGCCTCCCGCCCACCGGCAGGCCTGCCAATCAGCGCCTCCCTCTCTCTCCCCACACCTCCCGATCAGCTGTTTTGTGGTGTGCAGGAGGCTCTGGGTTGGGGGGAGAGGAGTGAGGGCATGGCAGTCTCAGGGGAGGGAGCGGAAAGGGATGTAGTGGGGGCAGGCCTGTGGCAGAGCCAGGGGTTGAGCCGTGAGCACCCCCGGCACACTGTAAAATTGGCGCCTGTAGCTCCAGCCCCGGAGTCGGTGCTTGTACAAGGAGCCGCATATTAACTTCTGAAGAGCCACATGTGGCTCCAGAGCCCCAGGTTGGCCACCCCTGGACCAGAGAGCTCAAACAGGACATGGTGCATTGACTGGCTCTTCCCTCACTCCTTTCCCCGGGGCCTTGCGGAGGCTGCTCCGGCAAGGCAGCTGTAGGGGGCAAAGGGAGGCGACGCACTGGGGTGAATGTCACTATGTAGCTCCCTACCGCCTCCATGAGGTCCCACCAACATCATTTCCATGGGTTCATGGCAATTTGACTTGTCTCGCTGTTGCACGATCAAGGGCAATACAGAACCCTATCAAAAACAATGAAGAGTACTAGCGGCACTTTAGAGACTAACAAATTTATCTGGGCATAAGCTTTCAAGACCACGTGATCTAAGGAGCTGATCCAAAAGTGCAGGCAAGCTAATTGAAAGGGCTCCCACTGAAGTCAAAGGCAGTCTTTCATTGACGTCAATGCGCCTGTAACTGCATGGGTTCTCCATTGCTGGCAGGAGTAAAGAGTAGGAACAATTTATTTTCTCCCTAAAGTTATGACTCAGGATGCATGCCGTAAATAGACCTGTTGTAGACAAGGCTGCCATTTTACACAGCCAATTCCCAGACCATAATCCCAGCTCTGAGTTCTCCATGTAGGAGTCTGTAAGCCATGCCCATACTTCAGATAAAAGCTTGAAAACATGAACTCTAAACAGTCTAACACCAGAAGGCAAATAAAAAGAACCACACATTTATTAGGGTTAAAAAAAAATCTCATGAATTTAAGCTGAGCTCATGATTTTTAGGGGCTTTACTTGTGATTTTTGAATGCGTGGAGTTGGCAATACTGGAAACGACAACAAAATAACCCAAAAGAAAAAGGACATTTCAAAGGTTTTTTTTATTTTATTATCGGAATCTTTTTTGACCATTTTTGTCACATGGTTTGCCTAAAAAGAAAAAGAAATTCTTTCTTTGGATATAGAACTGGAAGAGCAGCGTGTTTATGTCATGAATGACTCATGGGATCAGTGTTGAGAGACTAAATGCTTCAGAAGCGAATGCTCTATAGAGATGATTGTTTTTAATATAAAACAGCATACGTTTAAAACAACAAGGTCTTTTTTTCCTTTCCTGCCGTGGCCAGTGAACATAAGGAAGGCAACACAGTTTACGTGTTAATAGAATTAAGTTACCTGGTGCTATATTATCACAGTCTTTTGGAAAGTGGAAGAAATTGCACACACAGGAGTCAGAGAAGGGAGAAATAATCGTGAATAAACATAGATTCTGGGATGTATTTATTTGTTTCGTCTCAGGAAGATAAAGGATTCCTCATGAAAAGAGAGACATCCCCTTTTCTTTTGCTTTGGGGAGGCATCTCCAGTTCACTTCTGCAGAGTGAAAGCTTTTAGAGGCGTGAGTACCACAGAACAAGTCAGTCAGGAAGAATGAACTTGGCCAAGTATAGCCAACATTTTCTAAGCTTTCACTTCCAGCCTCTGAGAGAAATCTGTCTTTGAACATAGAATCATATATTGACTACTTGAAACCTTTCAGTCCCAAAGCTCTAAGGCAGCCATTTCTTTTGCCTCTTATCCGTTAGTTGGGAAGGTAGAAAGGTTGGTCCAGAGTGTTTTATTGGAAGCCTTGTTTCTAGGCCAATGCCAGTGCACACCAAGAGTCCTGACGGAGGGGAATGCTTAGTCCTGACTGTTGAGTCATGGTAGCAGAAGTGAAGGCGTAATCCTCAGGTTCAAATTTGAACTCGGAATGGCCGCTGGCCAGTGTGTCATCCGACTGGCTTTGAGCCTATGAAGATTACGATAAGGAGAATTATTATAAAGCCACAGATGTATTTTAATATATATTTAAAGCAGAAGTTTCAAAATGAGAACACTGAGTTACAGTTACTTTTATTTATTTGTATTTGTCTTTGATCAGTGATGCAATAATCTAGCTCTAAAATCGTCTAGCTAATCACTTAGGATGGGATTTCCGAAGAAACCTAACGGAGTTGGGTGTCTGACTTCCATTGAAATGTAATGGGAATTCGATGCCTATCTTCCTTAGGCTCTATTGAAAACCCCAGCAATTTAGCTGACAGCGTTCCAATTCTGAATGAAGGGAATGTAAGATAAACCCATTACTCGCACCATGTCATTAGCAAAAGAATAGTCAGATTTGTCATAATTTAGTAGTATGAATATGACAGATTATGAATATGATAGATTAGACCCTAGCAGAATTGTATGCTCAAGAGAACCCCAGAACTAGACAAGAGGATTGCTTCATTCTAAGACTAAAGTGCCTTTGCAGAGCTCTCTGGAAGAAGCCTGTGCTATACCTGGCTCTACTGATTGATTGATTGGATTGATTGATTGATAGATAGATTGAATGTGTCCAGTTTGGAGATCTCTGGGCACATGTATGTTCTTTATAACCATAACACCAATCAAATTTATCAATGTCAACCAAGAACCTCTACTATAAACTAGAGAGGGCACCAAGTCTCACAGTTGGGATCTCAGTCGGAACTTCCCTTAAATTCAGACATATTCAGATTCAGAGGCTTGGTTAGGCCCAATATAAAGATGATGCATAGTCAGAATATTTTGATTTAGAGCCATCTCTTCCATCAGATAAACAAAGCACCAATCCGTGCACCCAATGCAACCCATCCAGACAAACTCGTGAGACAGGAAATGGGTCTGACACCCAATGATCTCTAGAGAACACTCTTTGCGCTGCACTTTCATGAGTGTTAGATACACCTCTAATTGCCAGCAGAACAATAAAGAAAATGCCATACAGGTAAGTATATACTTGTCTGATTAGAAAGCTGTCAAGAACTGTGCAAGTTCCTAATCTCACTTACACTGGTTTTCAATTGACTCCATTGTGTTATTCCTGATTTACAACAGAGCAAGATCAGAATCAAGCCCAGCTACATGGACATAACTCCCATTGCCATCAGTGCAAGTTGAAGCTGTGTACTCTGTAGAAGGGTAGAACTGGACTCTATGCAAATTATAAAACTTGTGGCGACCCTTCATATCTGTGCCTAATAGTTTTCAGAGCAAAAGGTGCGTTTAGGGGTAGAAGACAGGTTGAGGTGTGGATGGGAGAGTCTAATTATGAAACTGGCTTGTTGTAGCAACAGACAGTTAAACTACTTAGTCCGGTACCAGCTAGTCAAAAAAATCAATGCGAACAAATACAAATAGCTCTCTGATCTCAAGCTTTACCTGGGAGACTGACACTATGGTTTGTCCTGGGTACTGTGATGTCACATTGGGTTCGGTTTTTAAAGTGACGGTGCTGTCCGAGTTTGTAATGGAAGAAGGGGAGTTAGTGGCTGAAGTTGTAGACCCTGAAAGATAATGGTTACCAGCTGATAAAGTAGCAGACACATAAGTCAGTTCTCAGAGAAACAGTCATTTATATTTTAATAGCTCCCTGAACTTTTTTAGGGGAGAATCTCCTATCTCATGGCATTGTTGTAACATGAGAGTACTTTTTGTGTGGTAGTTTGTTTGTTTGTTTCTCAGATAAAACATGGAAAAAACAGAACTGATTGGTAAGTGACACGCTAGAGGTACTTGGGAGGGAGACAGACACGTGATAGACATGAACGTTATTCTTCCTGGGTGGCCCTTCCTGTCAGAGCCCTGAGACGAGTCCACTCATTTGCTCCCCACCTTAACACCCATCACACTAAAGGCCCCACAGCCTGGCTCTCATCATGCATTTGACTGAAGAGGGCTGGAATGGTTTCAGAGTCCATCAGCCCCACTCTGAAACCAGCAAGAGGATTGCTGCTGAGTGCAACACGAGGCACTCCCCTCACTGGCTCAGCAGACCATCTGAGGCATTCCCGGCCCCCACCTTTCCCCTTTACACCAGTTACACCCTTGCTGCTGAAGTTGCAGTTCAGGAACCCTTTGCGCAGCATGGAGGTGTATAGCAGCAAAGTGAAATTGACAAGATCTCTCTCAAGTGCTTCTGAGGGGAATTTTTTAAATCCTCTCTTAACCTTTCCTACCTCCCTCTGCCCCAGCAACTCTTGACAATACCCGGCTGCCCTACTGCTCCCACCCCTATATACTCCATCCATCCAACAGCCAGGGATACAGTGTCTGCATGTGTCTTCTAAAATGCCCAGCAGTGAGACAGCTAACAGCACTGCCGTTTACATCGCCAACATGAGTGGACACCCCAATGAGAAGAATGGGACTCTCGTCTGAGGCTCAGGGAAACAACACTGCATCAGCTTGCATCTGCAGGGTTTTCTTTCCAGTCATAAAGACTAAAAGACACTCTGTTTTCTTGTAGGAAAGATTAGATTCTGCAGGCATATTCTGTAGCAGGAATTAACTTTGTAGCCAATTCCATAGCTGTAGAATCACTGACAACACTAGGCCCTGCTTAGAGTCTAAGCCATAGGGAGGAATAATAAAAGAACCATACCTGTTGAGGTTTTGCCTTTGGTAATGTTTTTAGGCTTCCTTTTCCTTGTCTGGATGCTTTCCTTTTTCATTGCCAGGGGTCGTGGCACCTTGACACCCACAAAGTTTGGAATCATTAATAGTGTATTGTACTGAGCTCTGCCACGTGTGTTACTTTTATATTTACATACTGTAGCTCGTGCAAAGACCTTGTCCTTCACTAAGTGCTATTTTTCTCCACAACAGGCCTTGGCTGGAAGATGTATAAGGCTGAACAGTTGAGGCTTTCACACAAATTTTGTTCTTTTCCATTATTTCCTATTTTCCTTTTCCTGATTTATTAGTGACCTTTGCAACTGTGTCTTATTAAATTACACCAGTGTGTGGGGCACTGGATGTCTCCCAGGGAATGGTCATGGGATAGGGAGATGTTAACCTCTAGGGCACTGGCTCAAATTGGCCCAGGCTGAAGCACAAAGTCTGCTTTGTGGCCTATGGACAATTCACTAGAGGTTCCTGCCCTGAGTGGATAAACATCATCAAACCACCTCCACAACTTGGCGCTAACTGCCCTTCTTGCTAGAAACCAAGAATCGAATGGGCGTGGAGACTAAACCATCCTGTCTCCTCTAGAAGTGCCCCTGCCAGGTCTGGGCAGGTGCATAGTCCTGGTCTGGGAAAGTTTGCCCTGCTGCTACCTTGGAGGAACCTGTTCTATGGAAACAGGGGACTCCAGGCTAGCAATCACATCTTTCTTATCCACTACATTCATATTAAAATGTTAGCAGAAACAGAATCACACTTGTGCCCCTGAGATAATGGAAAGGAAAGAAGTTAATTAATAGATTTTAAGGCCAGAAGGCTCTGTTACAACCATCTACTCTGACCTCCTGCATCACACAGGCTAGAGAACCTCACCCAGTAATTTCCGCATCAGGCCCATAACTTCTGTTTGATTTACAGCAGATCTTTTAGAAAGACAGCAAACCTTGAATTAAAGACTTCAAGTGATGGAGAATCCACCACGTCCACAGGTAAATTGTTCCAATAGTTAATTACCATCACTGTTAAACGTGCACATTATTTCCAGTCTGGATTTATCTAGCTTCTGCTCCTAACCACTGAATTTCATTATGCCTTTTCCTGCTAGATTAAAGAGCCATCTACTATCAGAAATGTCTTCCCCATGTATGTTCTTGTAGAGCGTGATAAAAATCACCTTTTAACTTTCTCTTTGATAAATGAAACAGACTGAGTTTCTTAAGTCCCTCACTATAAGACATGTTTTCCAGACTTAGATCGTTCCTTTAGCTCTTTTCTGAATTCTTTCCGATTCTTGGACTGGATAAAGCTGCCCCTTCCAATAGGAAGTGAAGGCAGGATATTTTAAACCTGGTGGGAAATGATTAAAGACAATATGGTTTCCTATGGAGGATAAATTAGTGCCTTACCCCATGGAGTTTCATGTATAATCCACAGGCATTGCAGACTGGCTCTCCTTCTGCATTCCGTCTCCAGAGGGTAGTATTGGTTGTGTGACAGTTAGTGCAACAAAGGCCGGCGCGTCTCGATGAAGACTAAAAAAAACCCCACACACATGAAAAAAAGAAAAGTAAGAGTTTGCATGCAGGGGGAAAAGGAAAAATCTCAAATTACACTGATTTCCTGGACAATGAAAAATGCTGACTAAATGCACAAGATAACAAAATTCACATCAAAGAAATAGCTGTCCAGTGAGCTCATTTGATTTGCAAACGTTCTTTTATGGAGCTTGATAAACCTGGCAAACATCCTTTTAATCCCTTCCACTAATGTTAAACAAATATGTTCCGAGAAATAACATTTCATAACATGGTGCGATAATTTCCAAGTGATCCACTCGGAGGGAGACGAGTCTTATAAGAATTATTATCCATGTTTTGAAAGCAGAAATTTTGCGAACTCCATAGAAAAATGCTGTTGATTTAAATTAACTGTTAAAGTTAAATGGGGCCAGACTGATCTCTGGTGTAAATCATCAGTGGTGTTTGGGCTTGGAACAGGTTCATAAAAAAAGAATGATCCTTTGCACTTCCTGCGTCTCCCGCCTCTCATCTAAAGAGCCCAAAGCACTTTCCAAACACTAATTAATTCCAATTTTTGTGGGTGGCTTGACTGCAGGACAAGTCCCAAAGCTAATGTTTCTTTAGCTGGAAGCAGAAACACTTTGTAGAAGCAGCAGGCCTGTCTCTGTCAATCGTGTTCTCAGCTAGTGGGAAATTCAGAGCTCTCAACACAGGGTTTTAGCTTGTCAACTTATGGGCGTTTCATTTTAATGTCTCTTAGCGCTAGGCATTCCAACTATTTGAACAGGAGTCTTCAGTAAGTGTAAAGATATTGGTGCCATATTTAATATCATGGACTATCGCCACATTCCCGTGTTTGAGTGATGTTCTTCAGCCTGGGGACAAAAATGTCAATTCATCACGGAGATAGATGTTGGGTGATGCAAGTAACAAAGAATTCCACATCTGTTTTGTTTTCCCATTATTGCGTCACATCATTACTAAGCATTGTGATAAATTGGGTAAGGGGAGAAGGAATAAAAATGAAACGTTTTACAAGGTTAGTTGTTAAGTGCAGATCAGATTTGAGTTTCAGAAGACAGGGAGGGCAAAGTGACAGAAAGCTCTTTGAGTCACTGGTTGCTAAGTGAAGCAGCTGCAGCAACTTGTTGCAGATCATTATATTCCTTTATACATTATTTATTTTTCAAAAAACAACCTGCCAAAATATAACCCTGAGATGCAAGTGGATTAACTTTTGCACAGAAAAGAATCTGATGATGTTCAAAATCTTTCCCTAGCAATTTCTGTCCTGAGCAGGAGGGATGGGGTCATGGATATACCTGGTATAGCTAACCTGGTATAGCTAACCTGGGCAAAATCCTGCCCTCAGATATGCCTCCTTAACTGCTATCGGGCCCCATTTGCCTAGCTCACATCTTGTGTCGAGCTGAGCATCCTCAGGTAACTCAGCTAGAGAAGAAGGAGATCAGCACCTTGCAGAATTGGCACAACCCAGCCTGAAAACAGTCCCATAGTCCCTCCTATCATCAATAGTCCCATGGAAGCAGCACATACTGCAAGCCAATGGGCCTACTCACAGTCGTAAGGACCACATCTGGTATTAAGGGGAGGGTTTACAAAGTGCTTGGTTTTGGCCTAGCTGTCCCCGCTGAAGACTGGGGGACTTCTACCACTGACTGGATGTAGAGTAAGGCCAGTGCTGAGAGCTTTGGAAAGTACCACCCTTAAGTGTTATAGCAGGATCAGTACTACCTGAGGGGCTGGACCCACCGCCCCGGATGATCAAGTAGGTCTCATGACATGAGGTCAGACTTGCTGAAATTGTGCTCCTGACCACTGAATTCCAATACTAGGCCTGGCACCAAAGTGGTCTTCCTATCTAGATACTTCTACAGCCTTCATCACCCTCGTATTTGAGGGCCTCAAATCACTAATGGATTTTATTCTCTCCCCAACACTGCGAGACAGGAAAGTGCTATTTCCACTAAACAAATGGGGAGCTGGGACACATGGTAGATTAAATGACTTCTCCAAGGTCAGACACAAAGGGTTTGTCTACACAGCACTCTAGTCCACGCCGTACGGGGGTAAATTTTAGGCTGTGCTAGGGTATCGTGCACTAAATGGCCCATGTAGACCGTGCTGGTGCGCACTAAAATTTCCCTGGTGCACGTTAATGTGGTCCCATTTCAAACTGTACTACCTTAGTGTGCACCAGCAGGGTCCACCGGGTCATTTAGTGTGTGATAGCCTAGCACAGACTAAAAGTTACACCCTCTTGTGTGGACTAAAGCACCATGTAGACAAGTCAGGGGCTGAGCTGGGAATAGAAACCACATCTCCTCAGTTCCAGTTCAGTGCCTAACTCAGCAGAAAATCCTTCCTACTCTGTAATCTTTGCATCATCAGTCACCCAGCAGTTCTGTGACGGAAGAGTGAGTAATATGTAACTGACGGCATTTCAGAACCAACTATAAGATAGTTTTAATACACTGTTGTTTCAAATAATTTTACAGACCATGGGACCATCTTCTTCTCCTAGGGAAGTCACTGGGAGCGTGATCAGGCCCAGGGTTACCAAAACACTGGGTCTAAAAAACTTTAAACATTCTCTGAAGTTGCCCATTGTGATTTAACTTTCCACTGCAGCAAGAAAGACACAGTCAAGGCTACTTTTGCTTACTGAAGGACAAAAGGTACAAAATGTTATTACTAATTTCCCAGCAGTTTACTTAAAAGAAAGAGCGTTCTTGCCCTTCCCCACCCCCAATGCAAAGTCCGCCATTGTAGCATTCTGACCTTGTCTAGGAAGTTGTTGACTTCAACATTGTACTCCAGTGTTTATTTATATAAATGTAGCATTTAAACAAAAAGCCCTTCATGGGCTGCACTTGACAGCCAACTGCTGCTGATAAAGCTCTTGGAATCATTCGTCTGAGCATATTTAATAAAATGTACGCTAAAGTTAGCTACATGAAGGTCTAACAGAGCAACTGGCCCAAGAAACTCAGAATTAACAGAGGATGGTCCCTCTGTGGAGCTGGCTGACTGTTTGAAGAAAACCACAAAACCATCAGAAACTCAGAACATGGAAATGAAAGTAGAGGCGTTTCATAGAAAATACCTTTGAACCCCCAGAACATCTCATCAAAACTTGTTGCCACTTTAGATGGGCATGACTTGTTGGGGAACGGGGTCATTAGACAGTTTGCTACAGGTGGGCAAATGGTAGGTCTTCTTGGTCAAATGAACCTTTGTGAAACCTCTGAAAGCTGGATCACTGAGATGTCTCATGAAACCATACAAACCCAGACACAAGGCAGAGTGTTGCAAAACACACAAGTCTGAAATCTGCTGATGAAAAATGCTATATAAGAGCTGGGGATTATTAATTTGAGTTCCTTTGCCATTCTAGCTTCGAATGAGCCTAAAACTCAAGGGGTGGGAAATCACATGAACTGAAACCAATGAAATAGTAAATCAAAACACACCATACATTTTGCACCGATCTAGATACCCATCAGTTAACATGGTATTTAAGCTCAAACCCCAAGTCAAGGTCCTCAAAGGATGTTATAAGTGGCATTACCTACGCACGAAGAGTTAACTAATGGCTATAGTTACTCTTTTCTGAAACCTCTCTATCGAATGAACATGCTTTCTCAGCTCAGAATGTGATTGGTGTTATAGATTTTCATGAGAACATTGTTCTTATTATAAGAACAACTTAATCATTTTATTTCCTTTTTTGTTCTTTGTTGGGTTTTTTTGCTAACAGTGCAATAACTTGCACGGAACATATCCATGTGGATATTCATGCTCTACCAAAATTATTTCATGAGGTGCTGCAGTAACCATGTGATATTTTTCTGTGCCACCGTGTAGTGGAAAGTTCTATGTTTGCCTTAAAAAAAAAATTACAACCTCAGTAACTTGGAAAATAGTTGATTCCTCAGAAAGGGCCCAATCTTACAATTAGTGGATGTTTTCACTGAATAAGAACCAAGTTAAGAATAGAGCCAGCAGATAATTGATTTTTTTTTGGTTTGGCAGCCAAACCAAAAGAATCTGAAAAATATTTTCTTTCATTTGACCCAAACCAATTTCCCGCCCCCATTTTGTTTTGTTTCATTTTGGGTGTTTTTTACCCTTTAAAAAAAAATCTAGCTACATTTCTAAACAAAACATCCTATTTTATTTTGAAAATGTCAAAACAAGACAGTTTGGCTTTTTGGGGGAAAAATTCTCTGTTTCTTTTTTTGGGTGAAACTGTTCACCAAATTTGACTTGGATTTGCAAATAGTTTTGGTCAACCCAAAACTGCATTATTAGAGGCCTGCATCCAGCCTTTCTGCTGTGGGGACTGACAGATATCAGGCGTGTCCTGAGCATGCTGCAGGATTGTGCCCTGCTGGAGAGACAGAGATTCCTCCACCTAGGCTGAGAATCCTGCTTCAGGGATTCTGGGGCTTCGGCTTGAGCCAGGGCTCCGAGCTGCTTGTTAGCTGTGGGACAGCATCACAACTTCTGCATTAGCTTAATATTAAAATCAATGGGACTACTCACGTATGCACAGTTACATGTGCTTTCAGGATCAGGGCCTAATTTATTATTTTGTAAAGTGCTTCAAGATACCTTGACTATGAAAGATGCTCTATAAAACAAAATTCCGTCCCAGCCCATCACTAAGTAATGTAGCTTTCTATGGAAATCAATAGGGTTGCATTCTGTTCATGTCAAAGATAAAAAAGGATATGTCGCAAAACTGCTGCTTACAGAACATTGCCGTATCATATAAAATGGGCTAGCAACTGTATTATTCTTACTTACCGTAACTTCATATACATGACTACACTACTGTATACAGAACTGCTAAGTATCGTTCCTGCTGTGCTACTGTGCAGTCACATTGAAATCTCTAGCGCAAAATATGCCTTTTATTTTAATGCAATTTTGCATAGTAAAAGCAGCATACCCAGCAGGCAAAATAATACATAGTGAAATATCTGTCTAGGCTGGTTACAGAATGAAGCTCATAAGATAAAGAGAACAGAGCATTATTTTACTACAAAGTATATATTTCTATGCACTGTAAGGGAGTGTAATTCAACGGTTCCTCATCTTAACGAGACTTTAGTGTTTCATTGAATTCACTGGTTCAAGTACAGCACTCTTTTACTACCAACCAACTAGTGAAGACTGTACGCAGGGATATTGCTCAGAAAATTTCTGTGCAGAAAACTTTTTTTTTTTTTAAAGTCTAGGACTTAGCAAAATCAAAGCAAATGTGAAACCCTGAAGCTCGACTTTTTTTTTTTTTTTAAAAAAGCTTTGGGGGTTTAAACAATGGTTTTATGGAGGGCAGGGGGAAATCAGACCTAGGATGGCAACATGCATCTTAAAAATTAATCCTTGTGGAATTTGTTCAGCTCAGATATTTCAAAGTTAATTAAACAACAACAACCACAAGGACCAAGCCTGTTGTGAGAATTTAAATAGGAACAAAGGGAAAACAATAGGGATAAAGTGGACAAGAAGACATGGGTCCTTCTCCTGGAGTGTACTGAGAGCTCACTCCAGCTCCCTTTACTCAACTATTGGTAACTAATGTAGACTCAATGTTGTTAACAATTGCTTAGGACCCATTTCCGCAGAGCTTATATCAGTGGAAGGTCTGTTACATAGGGATGGCAACACTGGGCCCCTTAGGCCTGGTTTATTCTTAGAGGTTAGATCAACCTAGCTATGTCGCTCAGGGCTGTGAACAATGTTATGTCCTGCTGAGTAACGTAGTTAGGTTGACATAATCCCCTGTGTAGACATGGCTAGTTTGATGGAATAATTCTTCAGTCAACCTAGCTACCTCCTTTTGAGGGGTGGATTAACTACATGGATGGGGAAAAAACCTTCCACCCTCGAAGGAAGTGTCCACGCTACAGTGGCACGGCTGCAGCGCCGTAACTGTGCCGTTGAAGCGGCTGTAGTGTAGACATGCCCTTAGAACCAGAGCACAGCCATCCTCAGTTTCACCCCTTTTTGGCCTCCCACTTCTGCCTTATTCCTTGGGGTTGAAACTGGTTTCCCAGGTGGTCCTGATCCTGACTCCAGTGAAGACAATGAGAGTTTTGCTACTGATTGAGTGGGAGCAGAACCGAATTCTTTTTTCAAGTGATCTTGCTTATGGAGACGAGAGACTGGCTTGTTGCATGCTGGCGGAGCCATTTCCCCATTTGGAGACTGGATTTCGTAACTGCAGCAGGAAGTGGTCGTCCAGCTATCGGCCTGCTGAAGGACCAGTCACTTTGTTTTTAAATCACCAGAACAACCAGTTTTTTGTATGATGACAGGATTCAAATACCAGTAGAAAAATGCCAGTGTGAATCTGACATTAAGGGCTAGATTTTCCAGTGCTCAGTGCCAATCAGCTCCCATTGTGATGCTAATGCCTTGATTTTCAAAAAAGCGCTGCGTGCCTGAATTACCCTGAAAGGCACTTCCAGTGCCTAAATGGGAGCTAAGTCCCTCTGAAAATCTGCCCCCTTAGGGCCAAAGCACTGTGCAGGGGACTCCCACTGAAGTCAATGGGAATTGTACATAAGAACATAAGAATGGCCATACTGGGTCAGACCAAAGATCCATCCAGCCCAGTATCCTGTCTGCCAACAGTGGCCAATGCCAGGTGCCCCAGAGGGAGTGAACCTCACAGGTAATGATCAAGTGATCTCTCTCCTGCCATCCATCTCCACCCTCTGACAAACAGAGGCTAGGGACACCATTCCTTACCCATCCTGGTTAATACCCATTAATGAACTTAACATCCATGGATTTATCCAGTTCTCTTTTAAACCCTGTAATAATCCTAGCCTCACAACCTCCTCAGGCAAGGAGTTCCACAGGTTGATTGTGCGCTGAGTGAAGAAGAACTTCCTTTTATTTGTTTTAAACCTGCTACCCATTAATTTGATTCGGTGGCCGCTAGTTCTTATATTATGGGAACAAGTAAATAATGTGAGTTGTGAGTTTCCATAGACCAGTCCCTGATCTTGCAATCAGATACTTTGGTTCACAGGCCTCCAGGTGGGTACAAGTGTCTGCCTACATGGAGTTGATTACAGGAGCTGGTCCCAATGTTTTCGCTTTCCAGCTCACAGCATTGAATCGTGCGTGAATAATTGCTTAAAAATGATGAAAAATAGTTACTGGGCATGTATAGCCCTCTGGGGAATGGGTGTTACATGCTCAGTGGCTCGTTAAAATGTAAATATATCAGACCTGACCATTTATTTTCCTGACAAATCCAAATGATATTAGTCTGTACTAACCTCCTTGCTCAGCCAAGATTCCTGTTGACTTCAGCTGGAGAAAAATGCACTAGGAATCGCTGCAGCAAAAAGAGCAGCTGTCATGAGCAGCTTGTGTTTTCAAGTGTCCGAAACTGCAGAGATGCACGAGGTTCGCTTCACTAGGAGCTTGACCCCGCAGTGCTTAAATCAATAAGAACTTTGCCATTGACTTCAATGGATGACAAATCAGACCTTATAGGTGTAAAACCCTGTCCCTACCAGGGCCTGCCATGGCCAGAGAAAATCCTTCACATGGTCGTGAATGTTGACGTGAATAGGATACTGCCTGGACTCTAAAAATTAGAGGCTATGCATGCGGTGTGTCTGATAAAGGGAGTCTTTGGGATGTGGGAGTGAGGGAGAGGAGCTGTGTGAGAGCTTGCCAGACAGGCTAAGGGCTTGTCTACACTTGTCTACCAGGGGATCAACGAGCGGAGATTGATGCATCAGTGGTCGATTTAGCAGATCTAATGAAGACCTGCTTAATCGACCACAGATTGCTCTCCTGTCGCCTCCTGTACTCCACCAGATTGAGAAGGGTAGGGGGAGTCGATGGGAGAGCGTCTCCTGTCGACATTGCGTAGCTTAGATCGAATTTCCCCTGTAGTGTAGACAAGGCCTAAGACACACACCTGGCCTGCGTGCAGTACCGTTTGCACATGGCCGTAGACCTCTACAGCTTGAGATTTGGGGCTGGTCAGAAGAAAGATTGCTTGTACACATCAGGGTTTATCTAAACATTAGATTAGTTCCATTTGTCAGTCCTAGCTGTTACATCTCTAAAAACTGGGAATTAAAAGTATTTAGTCAGTAATGATTCCCCAGTGCTAGGCAGATGGCCTGTACCAGGAAAGCCCCTACAATGAATAAGTCCTAATACTTCAACAAAATACCTTAGTAGCATATCCCAATGTGGCAAGGCCTAGAGCTTTGAATATATACATATGTAAATACATTACATCCCCCAGCTTGGAAATACCATCAGTAATAACAACCTAACAACAGTTCCTCCTGATCTGGGGTGGAGGATTATGGTAGGTAAGTGATGCTGGACATATCAAATGGCTGTTACACATCTGTGTTTTGAGCTTAGAACATGCAATAAGTGGGACTGAGCTCTGAAACCATCCCTAACTTGATCACTTTTCCTCTTATGGGGAGAGCTGGCTGAAAAATTGAATTTCCATCCCATGGGAAATTCTGGGATTTTTAATTTGGTTTTGTCTCAAATCAGGACAAAAAGTCTAAATCTCTGAATGTTCATATCACAAAATATTCTGAGATATTTCATTTCAACCTTATTGAACCCTTTAGTTTTGATAAGATCGAAAATTTTTTTGACTTTATCATTTCAACTATATTCTAGTATATTATTGTCAAAATGAAGCATTTTGATGATTTCCTACTGGATTTTTTGGTGAAATTGATACATTCTAGTGAAATGGTTTAGATTTTGTTGAATCATCATTTTCCAATGGAAAACCATAGCATCAGAAAATTTTTGACCAGCTCTACTGATGAGGCTGTTGCATAAAGGATGGGTGATCAGTGATCAGGCCTAACCCCCTGCAGCATAGGAAATAGCCCCGGCGTCCTTAGGCAGCCTGGACATAGTACACAAGTGGGAAGGTGTGAGAGTTAGCCTTCCCTAACTCTATGCACCCTTAATAATGGTGCAACCTATTTGTCTCCATTTCATCTGCTATATATATTGAAAGGACTCTGAGAAACATCTGCTGTGAAGTCAGTTACACAGTTCTCTCAACAAAAAAGGTCTTCAAAATCAGTGGAGTTGCTCTGGATTTACATCAGTATACCTGAGATCAGAATCTGCCCCAGTATACAGACACTATTCACATTACAGCTGGTTGGAAGTTTTCTGACGGAATGTTTTTCCATCAGAAAATGCTGATTCACTGAAAGCAAAACGTTCCGGGGAAACGTGTGGATTTTAATGAAATTATGTTTTAAAATAATGGGATGGAGCATTCTGATGATGGCAAAATGTTCCATTTTGAGAATGCAACATTTTAATTTCCTGGTTTGAAACAACATTTTGTTTTGATATTATATTATGTGTAATGTAAAAAAGCAAAATCAGAAGGAAATGTTTCATTTTTATCAAAAGGAAACATTTCCATTCACCTGAAATAAATGTTTTTAAATGTTCATTTAATGGGAAATTTCACATTTTGGGGGGTTTGTTCCATTTTGGAATGGGAAGAACTGAAATCACGGAATTTTCTGTGAAACCGAAAATCCAGTTCCTGCCCCGCTCTAATTCAGACACAAGCATCTTTACTATTTCCAGTAACTGACTTTTGAAGATATCAGTAAATACCAGAAAGCAAAACACAGCAAGGCGGACAGAAGAATTACATTTTAAAACAGTTGTTTTTCTTAAGAAATTGGTTATAATAAGAAGTTGGAATCCATTAAAAATCTTATTAAAAATTGGCACTAGACTTCTAAATCAGTTTAACTGATACATGTTAGTTTTAATTTTAAAACAAATCGCATCTGCCTAGATAACTTGTAAACAAAGCTTCAAAGGCAATATGACAGAAAACAGACAATTTACACTGAGGCTCACTAAGCACAAATGTTGCACAGAGATTGTAATTGTTCATAGAAACATTCTGTTAAAAACCAAAGTCCCTGCATAGTGACCTCAGTAAGACTTATCATCATGCAAAGGAAAATGGGCTTCTTAGGGATCCCTGAGCTGTATGGATCTGATCCTGTAAATTCTTGGTCAAAGCTGTCCATTGACATCCAATGAGAGTTTTACCTGAGTAATGAGCGTAGTATCCTATTCATATTGTTACATTATATCTATAACAGTGTCTTTAATACCAAACTACTAGGGTCTTCACCAAATTATT
The DNA here is from genome assembly GCF_965152275.1 of Natator depressus. Taxonomy (NCBI): domain Eukaryota; kingdom Metazoa; phylum Chordata; order Testudines; family Cheloniidae; genus Natator; species Natator depressus. Next base: position 7,997,104 of record NC_134246.1, on the reverse strand, counting down.
TATTGATAAACCCTAATTCTGCACACACTTGCACACAGGCTTTACTTTACACACATGCACAGATTACGTACACAGTTAACGTGCAAATGTCTTTGCAGCTTTTTGGAGACATACGTGTAAAAATTAGGGATTTTACATTAGCATTCATACCCTAAGCTCTAGCAAAAAAATCTATTTCCAACTGAAACTTTATATTTACTGGTGTGATATTCCCTAATTTTGGTGGGAGGACTTGACTGATTAAGAGTTTGAGGGATCGAGCCCTGAGCTCTGTTTCCAATCACTGCAGTGTGAAAAGGTGAAGCTTTATACAACTAAATTCAAATATCAAAGGTGAATTTACATGAAAAAGACACACCTTCTCCCCCTTGCAAGGAGACCCAACTGTGATGGAATCCAATGTATAATATCTGTAAGATTAATATTTTAATCTGAAAAGATACAGCAACTAATGAACACAGTAACCATAACCTATCCTTCAGCCAATGCTGACAGCCAGAAATGCACCAGTGACTGTATGAGATTCCAGCCTACAGTATTTATTTAACCGGGGACAATTGTGCTCCCATTTAAATCAGTGGCAAAGCTCTCATTGACTTCAAAGAAGTAAGGCTAGATCAGTGTTAACTTGTTGTTCCATATTCAGCCCAGCCTAAAAAGTAAATTAGAAAGAGGTGATAACATGCATTCTAGTAGATAGATAATCAGCTTGTCTATCTAGATGCATGCACTACTATATATTAACCTGATACTATGCCTATTCTATGTGTTTGTGATCATCGAAATGGTTGGAAATGGTGAGGCACATTTAATCTGAAAATACTGCTTAGTAGCATGTCATTTAATTTAATTTAATTTAATGTCCTGAGGGCATTTACACTATGGAGAGTAATTGTTAAGATATACTCATTATTTCAATCTATTAAAGGCCTGATGGTTTTAATGGGAGTTGGGTCTGGTCCTAAATTGAGACCGTAGGCATTTTATCCTTGAGCACAGGCTATTCATTCCCCTGAATCAGAATTGCAAGATCAGCCCCTCCACTGAACACACAAATAGCTAGTGTCCAACAGGCAATGCCTTTGTTTTGGTCAAGGTTTTCACAAGGACAGGCACATGCCACACCACTAGTAACTCCCCAGTTGCATTTTTCAGCTGGCTAATTTAAACAACCCTCAGCCACAAGCTGTCAAAGTGGTTCCTGACTTTGTACGGGGCCCACGCATCCGGTAAACACTCTACTGCCCATGTTTTTATGGTGCTCGCTTGAAAAAAGGCTCCTCTCAGTTCACACCGTGGTAGCCATGATTTCTGACCAGCCTCTTCGAAGAGCCACGCTCAAGCAACACACCCATTGACTTCAGCACTAACTGTGACTGGAGAAGCATCACAGGAAGGTGGGAGCTGGTGACTTGCGTGAAGGGCAGAACTCAAACCTCTCTCTTGGGGAGCCTACATGGGAAAACTTTTCTGCAAACCCAGAAATGCACACAAGGAGCTTTGGACCGGTGATATGCACACTTAAGAGCTCTATGCACAGAACCAGGCCTTTCCTGTTTGAGAGCAATATTAAAAATATCCTCAGCTTTCATACATGTTTGTAATTGATCAGCCTGTATCCACCAATGTATCTGGAGCTGTGAATTCCTGCATTCAATAACAAGCAAGTTAAGTAACTAGGAGGGTCCTAATAGATCTCTCCTGTCATTGAAAGGGGTCCTTATACACTGGAGGCAGAAAACCACAGCTACTCATCTTAGCATTTAAATGTAAATACAGTCCCATGGCATTGACCCTCATTTTTGAGATCTTTATTCCCATTAATATCTATTTTTTTATTCTCTAGCTAACCTGGCTGTATTTTCCTTTGGTAGATTCTTAGTTGTCTACTCCTTACTTCTAAGAGAGCAATGCATACATGTGCCCACATGTATTTATCCCAATAAAATACACTCAAAGTGATCAAAAACCCAACAGAGGGTCAATCAGACACTCTATAGATCATTTTAATCTATCTTTGGTAGCCTTCCAAAATATGGTGTGTGTTTTTTTGCTAGGCATTATAGCAGAAAATTTCAGGGGCCTCAAGAGGCAAAACTTTGGAAAGATAACTTTATTATTGACATGAAAAGCAAATTCACTTCTTCTGCACTATAAACACACAATATTCTCTTGCACACAATATTGTTTTAACTGGCCACTGTACACTAGAATCCCAACTAAGCTCATGGCTTTTTCTTTTCTTTTTAAAGAACAATGTCAAAATATGTCAAACGAACATTGAATAACTTCCCCTGAATTTAAACACAGACTTTTTGTTGATAGAGGGGATAAAAAATATTTAGAGAAAGGCCAGTTCCCGGGTAATGATAAGGTGGTCATATTAAAAACAAAACAAAAAAAGACATGACATAGTTTGCTTCTCTCTTTAGATTCTGTTTTATACAGGCCCAAACTTTAAAGATTTCCCCCTGACTGGCAAGAAACCCTGTCCTTTGTTTGAAATACGAGGCAAGTGGACTGAGAGAGGAAAGAGGACAAGACAACCCGCGCTTATCAATGTGAATTTCATCCTACCTTGCAAAACGAAAGCACCCAACTGCTCTCAGCTCTAGATTTCGATTAAGGGGTTACACCTCTGTATTCCAGTGTCAAAGACTATGTTTGTAAAAATCAAGCCACTGGATTTCTCTTTGTGGGAACGACTGAGGGGAGAGCATGTCACTCTATTCAGATTCGATAAATCATCTGCCCGAGGAAACATACAAATATGTAAACCTTTGGTTTCTTAGCCTACCGCTTTCTCTCCTTTCAAATCAGTCCTGTAGGACTACCACCAGTGCTGCAGTAGCTGTGTAAATAGCTAGTTAGTTTCCTTGCAAACTTGCACAGAAGTCTCCGTTTGTAACGAGCTGGTGTCATTTCATCCTCCCACCTTTACCTGCTGAACAGGTCAGGCTGGGCGGGTGGGGTGGGCGCGCTGTTTTTACACCAGCGAATAATAGCTAACGACTCATGAACAATAATTATCATCATCATCATGCGTGATCGATCGCCAGCGACCGACGGCACAAATATGGCTGGGATTATTGCTTAGCACTCACGAGTTCACTTCTCAGCTGGATTCCTCGGAGCTGCAACATCTCAGGGGCCAGACCTTTATTTCTCCAAGCCCCAGAAGAAAGCTCCGAGGCACCTCACTCGCCTCTCCCCCCGCCCCGGAGCGCACAAAGCACCCCCTCTAGCCAGAGCCTGGCGCCGGCACAGATCCCCCACTTCCCTAGCGCGCTGCGGGAGAGAGGGGGAAAGAGATGGGCGGTTTGGGGGCTGCCAGCCTTACCAGCCTCTTCTGTGGCTTGATGAGCGGTCGGTTGATGCCATTCATTTTGTGATAGAGACCGCAGGCGTTGCACAGATAGTGCCCGGTGCCATCCTTTCTCCAGAGCGGGGTGGACATCGCCCCGCAGTTCACACACTCTCGGCCATCCCCGGGGAATTCTTCCAAGTACTCTGAAACTGACCCAAACGCAGCTGGTTAGGCGCTCGCTCCCTTCCCCGGACAAGGTCACTTCCCCGCGGGGATCCCAAGCGACCCGGGCTAGGCAGAGCCAGCGCGCCGGTCCTCAAAGGAACCCAGTTTTGTCTTAAGAGGAACAAAAGGCAAAACGGCATTCCCTAGCCCTTTAAGCACCGATTGCTCTGGGGGACGCTATGGGAGAGCATTTGGCTGCTGCGCATTCAGGTGCCCCTGAAATTTACCTTTAACTACCTCCCCCCCCCCCCCCCACGGCTACTTTCCTAAATACGATTCTTTGCAAGAGCAAACAGCCCCGGGACACCAAGTGTCAGACACACCGGGGCGTCCGGCTTCTCTTCGGCCAAAGAATCTGCAGAATTTTTCTCCAGCCTTGAGGCTTTTGTCAGCCATCTCCTGGCTCCCGCAAAGGACCGTGCTGTGCGTCTCTGGCTTACCAGGATCCGGCCAGCTTGTTTTCCCTAAACGGCAAATAGTTGTAACATCACTACTGAAAATACCACACCAGTGCGCCACGGATACCGGGAAGAAACTCAGCTGGAAGAAGGGACACGGCCCTGTGCGGCGTGGGGCGAGGGAATCAGTACATGGGAACAAGTATCAGAGGGGTAGCCGGCACGGGAAGTGACCGAGAGCGATGGTAAATAAGGATCAGAAATAAGATGTTAGGGGAAGATCCCTCCCTAACAGGATTCCCACTGGAGTCACTGACAGTTTTGCCCACCTCCCGATCGCAGGTGAAAACACCACGCGTGAAATCCTGGCCCCGTGGAAGTCAAAGGGAGTTTTGCTACTGACTTCAATGATTTCTCCTCACCGCACCTGTATTGGATTGCCCCAGTATGAAATAAATCACAGGCGGAAATAGCTGAGGGCCCTGTCCCAGGGCTATGAAGAGGGGAGTTCGGCTTAAGCAGAGATGGCAGCAGATAGCCCGGTCGGTTTGCCCATCCCGTCAATCAGCAGGTCTCCCACTTTTCATGGCCTCGAGAAGTGTCAGACCCAGGGGTGTCAGCTGCAAAACTCCCATTGACTCCAGCCGCAGCGGGTCAAGAGAGAGAGAGAGAAAGAAATCCAGGCGAATATGTCAGACCAAGTTCTTTTCTGCCGACTCTCATGGGAGCCTGGATTCTGAAGCAGGACCCTTCCCATCGGCTTCACTGGGCTGAGGATCAAGTTCTCTCCATTGCAAAGCACCAGAGGGGACCTGCTCGCAAGGACCTATTTCAGTTACACCCCATCCCTGCTTTTAGCAGCGCTCTAACCTGTCTCCACGATCTGCTAAGAAGGAGAAAGAAGCCCCCGCCCCCTCCCCTGTTTTCTTTTTTACTTAACCTTTTAATGTATCATTTAATGATTTTTTAAAAAAAATAAATATCCCCGACAAGGGGCGATAATGAAGATTGATTTCATTTCATTTCCCTGAGGACTCCCCAGAAACCGCTTCTCATGTGGCTGGAAGCGGGCCGGGTGCAGCCCAGCTCGGTTGTAAAAATAAATGATCGCTATGATGTTATTGTAAGATGATAAAAGGAGGAGGGGGGGAGGGAGGGAACTGGAAGACTTTCCTGATTTCAATCAAATGGTGTTGGTTGCTGACTGGTGGCGACAAGCAGGCTGGGGAAGGCCTGGTGGAATGTCTATGGCTGATGTACCACTTCGGGGGATGCTGGCCTGTGGGTATCAATCACACCTAGAGCTCCGAGCTGACAAATGACAGACTCACAGGGGAAAGGGGGGGGGGTCAGCTTTCCCCAGTCAATCTTACAGCTCCCAGGACCATCGCTGGGGGAGTTTGAAGTTGTGTATGGCTGTAGACACCACACATCTAATTGTATTATATATCCATACTATGTGGCTATAGAACATACATGTAAAATAAACTGAATATAAAATCAATGTGCTGTGTGTGTACACACGTACATGCACATCTTTTACACACACACACACAAAGAGGACATGGGTTTTACACACACACCCATATTTTGCACATAGGTACACATGTATACTTTCCCCTAAGTCCCAAATATTATATATTCATGGGGCACTTAACTAGACATTTCAGAGTGAGATCTGACCCCCTTCTTCCAGAAATCAGAAGGGAAAGTGAAACGTTTTGTTTGTCTGACTGGCTTTGTGTATCTCCCAGCTATGTATTTTTGCTTCAGTTATTTTACAAGCAGGCGATACAGAGCAACCCCTATTATTTCAGTCTTAGTATGAGTTGATTTAAAGCCTCTCCCCCCCCCCCCCCGAAATAACTCCCTCCCTCCCACTCTGGAAGAAGCTGTTCTTCGTGGTTTGAAAATTGCCTGTTTTCTTTCCAAATCAAAATGCACTCCTGGTTTAACCTCCTTTGGACCTATTAAAGAAGCGATCCTTAAAAAAGAAAAAAGTTTGGACTTTTTGTTGTTGTGTAAAGGCGCTTCACACTCGCTCACATGATCTAAGAGCAAAAATAAATAACTAAAAGAGATTCTTGAACACTGCATTTTGGAAGGCCAATAACATACACAATGCATGGCACAGAGAATGACTTTGCAAGGAATCCACATCTCTCAACAGAAAAGAGGGTAGTTTATAAACTGGGGTGATTTCTATGGGATTAATGTTTGCTTTAGGCGCATTGAAGAGTTACATTCAACTCATCAGGGGGTTCCAACTAATGCAGTGGGGGAAAAGATTGTACATTACTTTCAAAGGCAAATAAAAACGATTCCCAGAAATCATAAAGAAGCAGCTGTTTAACGTGCAATAAAAGAAAGTGGGACCCGCAATTTGGAAAAGTTCGTAAGAAACATGGAGTGGAGGCATGTTTCCTAGTTTACTTTGTTCTCACTAGAGAGATAAGATAATTCGATTCACCGCAGTAAAGATAATAAGAAGGATGAGATCCTGAAGTGGATTTTAAAGTACTTTTCAAAACATAATCTTAGGAGAAGAATAGACCCATGAGTTATAAACTAGAGCTGGTCCTATTTATTTAGCAGACCGGGAAGGGTCAGGGGGAGGAGGGGGAGAAGCTGGAAAGTTGGCTAGGACCTTGATTTAAAAGGGCTCTCCGTGTGGATAAAAACGAATTGAAGTGGGTTTTATTGTTCAACGCCTGACTAGATTTCACTGTCTCTCCAGAGGCAGCAGATTGATGCAATTGGGGAATTGTTTGGGTGAAGGCGAATTAGGAGACCAAGAGTCTGTTCAAATATAAACTAATTTACCACAATAAATTACTTAAAAGGGAAGGAGCTATAAATCTGCCCTCCTAATTCAAACACAAGGGCAAGTATTGAGGCGAAGGCACAGAGTCGATATTGTAGAAAGCAGAGATCATTTGGGGTAAAGGGCAAGGCGTTTAAACTACCTCCATTTTCCTGTCCTCCAGGGAAATCACTCTCCTTTTTAAACGTGTTCTTTCCCCTTCTTGATATATATATATATATATATATATATATATATACATACACACACACACAGGCATTCATGTGGCAACAACCCAGTTCCTGCCTGGAGAGGGGAGGGAACAGCTGATTCCACTACTGGACCCTTCATAGGGTTAAAGACACAGGAGGTCTTTCTAGAGAACCATCTTTTCCTTAAGGTTCACTTCAAACTCAGGGGTCAGATTCTCCTGCCTCATTGCGCCCATTACCTGACTCCCCATTTAGTCCCATTAACTCCAGCGGGGCAGAGTCAGGCGCTACTTTGACCACAAGAACCGGGCCGTGCACGAACACGCTGGGTTCTTTTTTGTCAGTTTTCCGTTTCCATGAGGCTCCTGGCAGCACTTTAGGGAGCGGATCCTGCTGCCCACTGAAGCGTCCATTGGCTCCAGCGGGAGACAGGGTAGGCCCCACTCAAAAAGTGGATTGCCCTCCAGGAAACGTGCAATGGGTTGGAAAAACAAACCGGCGTGGGTCCAATTCTCCCCCCCCCCCAAGCCCCCGTCTTCCTCTGCTAGAGAAGTGGGTGCCTTACAAATCGTTTGCATTTTTAAAAATAGCTAAACCTACCCCAGGGCCTCCAGAAGGGAGGGCTCCTGGGAGCAGGGAAGGGGGCGCAGAGGTACCGGGAGCCGCGTGCGGCCCAGCCGGGCTGGGCTCTGCGGTGCACCAGGGCCCAGGTGCGGTCACCTACCGAAAGTGGATCTCCTGCCCGGCAAGGCAGCCTGCCTCGTCTGGAGACTGTGCAGGACGCTGCTTTCAAAGTGTCCCGCGGTCCAGGAGGGAGGCATCTCCGGGCTCACGTAGGCAGGGTAGGGGCTGGAGTAGGATCCATTGACCGAGCGCACCAAGGCATTGCCGTACTGCTCCCTGGCCCCGCTGCCCAGGAGCAGCGGGCTCTGGTAGGCTCCCTCCCGGCCGGCGTTGTTGCTGACGGGCGGACTGGGCGAGTAGGGGAAGCCCGAAGACGGATGAGGGCTGCTCGGGTTGAAGGCCGATGCCTCGCCGCCGGTCTGCGCCCAGCCCGGGTGGTTGCCCAGGGGGTGGCTCTGGTGGGCTGTCTCGCAGCCTTGCAGATAAGGCAGGGTCTGCAGCATGGAGGGCACCCGGGTGGTGGGCACGTACACCGGGGAGCTGGCCGACGAGTGCAGGAAATTGCTGGAGTCGTGGGAATAAGCCGATTGCCCATGGTTGGGGGCTAGGGCTAAACTCTGATACATTTTATATCCTCCAAAGCGGGACCAAGGCCCGGGGCAGCCGTGGGTCGGGGAAAGCAGCCGCTCAGTCGGAGCAGAAGTTTTCTGTGGCGTGAAGCTTCAGGATTCCTATGTCCAGGGCTGGGAGTTTGACATGAGAAGCCGGGCTGCTCCCTTGCAGCTGTCTCCAGATGTTCGGGCTCAGGTCAGTAACAGTTCCAGGCACCTGAAACAGGAAAGCAGACAGGTGTGACTTTTTTTTTTTAATGGCACAACTATTAGATCATAAAAAAACCAAACCCGTGTTGGTTCGCAGCAGCCTCTTGCACCTGCCCTTCCACACGGACACTGGTGAAGAGGAGGGATGTTTTAACACGTCTTCATGGAAGGAGATCGCAGCTAAACACGACGAAACGAATGAGGATGGGAAGAAGCACCGGGCGAGAATTAAAGGTTTGGATTATTGCCAGATGCAGATCTTTATTTCAGAACTGAGTCCCCTTTTAGTTATTCAGTTTGCCAGTATTATCCATAATAATTCACTCTACAGAGAAAAGCTCACGAATGCTCATGCTCAAATAAATTGGTTAGTCTCTAAGGTGCCACAAGTCCTCCTTTTCTTTTTGCGAATACAGACTAACACGCTGTTACTCTGAAATCTACAGAGAAAATTCACTATATTGGGTATTATTATATTGCATAATACAACACACATATCCCACATATCTAATATACGAAACATACAATTATATACATATGCACGATCATATACAAGTATAGCACACATACAGATATATCCAAATGCACGATCATATGCAACATATATAATTTATGTGTATTTTGTATATTTCGCATCATATGTATTGAAATATACAGTGTTACTTATATAAATACTGGCTTTGCAGGTGATAATACATATTCTGGAGTTTGCTTTACAGTATCTACCTATAGAAACGCCACTCAAAGTCCCAACGTTACATTTAGGCTAGATACAATAACACAGTATTTTAAACGGGGTACTTCTGTGTTTTAAACAAATGCTCTCAACTTTTGTTAGTACGATTTTTTTTTAAAGAATGTCTTCACGAATGTTCTGCTTTCCATGTAAATTTCGCCAAGTTCTCTAATGGGATTTGCTTTTTCTTTACAACACCGATTTGGACAAATAAAAACCCTGCAGTCGTTTTAAACATTTAATATGCTCCCGAAACTGATTCTTGGTTTATTTGTTTTTGTGAAGATACATTTTGCAACCGATGAAATAATAGGAATAATCGTTCTATAATGAACACAAAACACAACACATAAAATCAACACTTTTCAAAAAGACTTTCCTGCCATATAAATAACGCCATTTGCGTTTAACCCTGCCAGGAAGAGAGATTCCTGTTCGCTTTCAGCCATCACAGTCTATTCAGGAGCCACAGTAAGAAGTCGCAACACAACCCTACAACTTCCTCGGTGATTTTAAGAAGTCAGCAAATTCGGTGTCTTTTTAAAAACAACTCAGCAATCGTGGCCGCGCTGTAAATAATGGGCCTCGGTGAAAAGATAACGAGAGCGGCTGCTGCACACAGGAGCAACAGAAAGCGTGGCATTAAACCGATCTTTTGGAATGAGAAAGCAAAGCGAAGAATGCGAAGTGTTGTTAATTCCCCCGGCCGGCCTGCTGCGTAGGGGTGGCAGGGAAGGCTCCTTTCCACATCAGGATTTTGCTGCTTCCTCGATAAGCAGCAAAATAATCCTAATCTGGCCCCTGTATAAAAGGACCATCTGAAAATGGGATTTTTTTTTCCAAATCAGAGACCACGTAAATCACGGAGCAATATCACTAGCTGCCTTGCAAAGCTAACAGAATCCCATCGGGAAACCTCCCGACTCCCGAGGCATTATCTCCGAGATAAGGGCAGCTGGCAGATAAATTCGCAGAGAAGTACTTACAGTGCAGCGGGGAAGGAGCAAAACCGTGCATGGCTGGGTGGGAATTAAGAAGCAGCTGAATCCAAATCCTCGGGGAAATTCCAGCAAAAAGAGGGACTGGCTTGCCCCCCCCTTCTCCCCAGTAAAGAATCGGTGACTTTAGCCCCCCTCCCCCCCGCGCCGCCTTCCCCTTTGAAGGGAGTGGTATCGCTGTGATAGGGTTTGACCCAGCTCCCCTATCTGCTTTAACTGGCTCCTTTCTCTGCTAATCTCGAAGTTAAAGTGGTTCCCTTCGCTTTACAGCAGGGCAATTGTATGGCCCGGATCACGTGACCCCCCCGGCTAGGTAGGCCGTTGTGTTCTCTAAGGATTGGGTGTCTCCCAAAACCAACCTCCAGCGACAAACTTTCCAGGGGAGGGGGAGGCGAGAGACTCCCGGGGAGTGAATCGCCCCTTTAACTCGCAGGGCTGCGCAAGGGGCATGTGTTTTAGGTATTTATTTCTTATTGGAGTCCCTTTTGTCGGCAGGAATTTTGCTGCACTGTTAGTGGAATTGGGGGGGGGGGGGGAGAGCGATCCCCTGGCTGAGTCGATTGACTGGCTGGGAGCCACTGGTACGATTAATTAATTAACTTTTTTTATTTTATTTTATTCGTATTATTTTATTAGTATTTATTAAGAACCGGAACGTTTTAGAAAGCTAGTTCCTGCCTTTGCCTAATGCTCCGCGGTGCTCACTACACCTGGGTGTCTCCAAAAGCCATGGGTTTAGAGGGCAGTTTGTTTGTTTGTTTGATCTGGCGCTGAATAGAAGGACAAGCCACCTTCTTCCTCACAACTCCCCCCCCCCCCCCCCGCACACTCACTCACTCACTCACTCACTCACTTTTCAGATCTGAAAAGGAGGGAGCTGTTTTGCTAACATGTATCCGCTCAGGCATTCGAGTGAAAATACGCGTGGGGTTTACAGCCAGAAAAGATCGCAGGGTCTGGACATTACTTTGAAACCGGTGTATATCTATGTTGAAGTTTCTGTTTCCCGCAGAAATGCGATCAAACGCGCAAGGTTCCCTGTCCTGGTGCCCTCAGTTTAAAGTGCCAGAGGCGAGATGATTTCCCCTCCTTCACCCCAAGTCAAAGCACTTTGTTTTTCAGAGTCACTTTGTATAGATCAAGTCTGAAAACAATCTAAAACTTTCCTACCGAGCTAAGAATTCTTCACTGAAATATAGGAAGCTGTGAAGTGGTTTCTGCCTTAACAACAACTTCTATTTAAAAAAAACACAACATAATAAAGAAAAGGGGGGAGCCCGGCTACCAGCTTACAAAATCACTCAAAACAACGGCTGAACTAAAGCTTCACAAGTTCCAGATCCGGATAAAGATGTAGCCATATTTTATTCGCAGCGCCTGTGGGGAGAAGCTGGCAGAGCCGAGATTCTTATAGGGCCCTGGGTCATTCCTAAATTTATTTCTAAAACTTGACAATTTCAATAAAGTACAGAACAAACCGTTCAGTAAACTCTTTACCGAAGACCAGGAGTAACCAAGGACAGAACGTAGCTCTAAGTAACAAGCCCTGGTTGTTTATTATTACCGTTTTTAGTATGAAATAATTTCGAAAACCAGAATTTTAACATGCGTTTGCTCAGTACTTGAAAACATCCCTCTTCTTCTTAGGGACTTGTGGTTAAAGGTGTCACTGTTTGAAAGAGGTTAAAAGAGCAAGGAGCTATTATTGTAAGGAAAAAAATAAAACAAAATCAGAAACCAGTTTATTGGGAGTGTATTATCAAGTTGGATTTTCAGCCACCTTTTATTTAATACACACGGTTATAAATATTCTAGATTTTCTCTCCTTTCTAGATTTTCTCTCTTAAGGAACAAGGCTCTTAAATACATATAAATCCAAGTTATAGTTTGTACCTGCTTAACAACCATTTTAATTAGTATAGTTATTTATTATTACGGTGAATATTAAAACAGCTCAAAGCTATCACCTGGATTTTGTCCTAAAGAGAGACAATGCAGAGTTGATTCGGATCGTATGTAATAAGCAAGGGGTGGCAGGAAATGAAACTTGATTTTATATTCAACATTTTAAGCCCTTTGGCAGAGATCGGTTAAACAGAACCAAGTCCCTTTTCTGTCTCCATCGCTGGGCAGGTTCTCAGCCGGCTTTACCTGAGCGAAACTAGCAAAATTAATCTCGGGAGTCAAGGGGTCTCTGATTATTTCGACTGCCTTGAAATACCTGTGAAATTCTTTCCCTTCTATGGAGAAGGAATTACACCTTAGTTAGCCATCAGCTCAACGCAGCCAGAGCTCATGGTGGGCAACGAGTCCTACCAACGCCATTAGAATCTGTTTGAGACTCTCCCGCCTAACCCCTTTTGCGCAAATTGAAAAAAAAAATCGGAGTTTAATTCCTTATCCCCCACTAGACCCCATTGTTTACTGCTTCCCAACAAACTAGGGACCCGATCTTGCAGTCTCTGCACAGGCAAAACGCCCACTGACCACAGTGGGAAGCCCTACTGTATGCAGGATCGGGCCCCCCTCCCCCCGTTTCAAGCTGTTCAATTCCTGCATTGGAATTTATTGCTAACATCCTATAATAAAAATTAAATATTAGGCAGTTTTAAAAAAAAATGCCAGTATGAATAACTAGAAAAGAGACACGAATCGACAGCAGGGAAGTAATAAGCCCTGGACGTTATTTCTCCAGTTTGGTTTATTGTGTACTTTTAACTGGGATATTTTATAGTAACAAAAAATATGTTGGAGGCATAAAAAATCTCCTATTAAAAATGAATTTGTATAAGAGTGCGAGCTATTTACCACGGAATAATACTGGCGAAACGTGCGTATTTATTTACTTGTTACATTCTAGCTGATTCAGATAAGATTCTGCAGTTTACTACTTATAATATATTCTCAGTACACAGAAAAGCAATTCAAGAAAAAACAACGTATAGAAGATTCAGATCTTTAGCCTGTGTTTCTCATACGCACAGCAGTTACGAAAACCCTTTGAAAACACCCTTCCATTAGCCTTTACGGCAAAACGGTAGAATTCGAAGAGAACTGAAAATATTTCAATTTTCTGATTTTACTATTAAAACTAAAAACATTATTTAATAATATTTTAATTTAAAATCTTTTTGGAAGATTTCTAGGGTGAGCATGATTGTAAAATAATATTAAAACATGTTATATATATATATATTTACTAGTATAGTTTATATATATATATATATATATATATATAAGTTTGTATTGTACATATAGACATCTATCTATAGCTATATCTAGAGAGAGATAGATGTCAATGTGTACAATACAAGCTTTATATTTTGTATATATATAATCTTTACCCTAAAGGAAACTTACATAAAGTGTTCTAAACTCAAACAAACACACACATGTAACCCCTCCCCCCCACACACACATATACTCACTCATACATGTGGACGTATATATAGATATAGATACACATACATACATTATAGATATTAATCTTATGCCTAAACTTAAATCTTGCTGTACTTTTAATTAGATTACTTGTAGATGGCTTTAAGTACCCTCCTTGCTTACACAATTCTAATTTTTGCAGAAGAAGGTTATATTTCCATAAACAAGAGTGGTCTAATGCTCGTGTGTGTGCGTTTAAAGCCCTGGGACGCTTATTTATTATATTGAAGACACACTGGTAGCCATTACAATGGGCAGAAGCAGGTCTACTGTGGTTCTCCATAACTGGTATCAAGTGCAACACAATGTCCTTAAAACTGTGGTCACTTTAAGCACCAAATAATTATAAAAAACACCAGCTAGAAACCCACATTTTAAAAGTTTTCTCTCCATGTCTTTCTAGGCAGAAAATATTTTCTATGGAAAATAATTGCTTTGCAAACCCCAAATTGTTTCCATCAGCCTTTCCTAAACGCTCATAATTTCAGTGGTTTAATACGATCCTAAAGGAAAAGAGGTTCATTCACATAATTTAAACTACAAAAGCGTGTCATTTGTCAACGGTATATACACATCACCGCATATATGCATAGGGAGTACTCACATGTATGAGCATATATACATTACACATGCATGTTACACACACATTATATTTATAATATACGCGTGTGTATATGCAGATGTGTATATACTTGTGGATAATTTATATGAGTTTGTGTATGTGTGTGTATTATATACGGATACGTCTCTGTAAGTGTACACAGTGTTAGTATTATATAAGCTTGTGTGTAGATGTGCGCATATTATGTACGTTTATAGCCGTGTATACACAGTGTGAGAATTATGTTTGTGTATGTGTGCGCGTATTATGCATATACCCGTGTACAAGTGTGTATACACAGTGTGTTGGTGTTGTTTGTGTGTACATCTGTGCGTATTATGTACGCAGCGCATATATGATATCTGTATGTTTGTCTATATGGTTAGCATGATTTAAGTTGTGTATGTATGTGTTTCAATAATACATATACACACGTGGTCGCTATGTATTTATATGTGCACGTTACTTTGTGGGTATATAGCGAGTCTATTTTTGAGACTGTGCTGTCCGTGTCTCTTTAAAAGCCAGCTGCGATTTTAAGTCTCAAGCGTTATTGTACTTTTAGAAACCGGTCTTTGCAAATGTTTCGGACCATCTGCTTGCTGAAAGCTGCAAACTCCTCAAACTTCAACCAACCAACCAACCAACCACCCCCACCCAAAAGGAGCCCTGGGACGTGTGGCGCTCCTATTGACCACATAAAGATCTTGTTCTGCTAGCTGGTCCGTAATCGCCGGGACAGGACAGAGCTGAGCTACAGGCAGCCAAGGGTCTGCGGGATCTGTCCCAGGTTACTGGGGGAGGGGGGGGACACGCTTTTAAAAAAGTCTCGAAATATTGCTGAAGGAGGAGGGTTCTGGATCCTGGTCAGAATTCGTCTGCGACCCCCCAGTCCGTAGCCCACGCGTCTGCCTCAGATGTGGTGCAGACTCCCGGTTTCTTCCCAGGAGTCGAGGTTTTTGGGCGTTGCAAGAAAAAGAGCACCGGCCCGTGTGCTTCCTCGAAATTCACGGGGCTCCCTGTACAATGGCCCGCTAGGAAAGAGAAGCTGGGCGCACGGAAAAGTGGAAGGAGCTCGGGTGTTGGGAACAGAGCCCGGGGCTGGACCAGACAAACTTCTGCAAGGTCCAGTTCTCTTTAAGATCTTGCCATCCTTACTAATGGGACTGACCCCACTGGCTCCCGTGGGACAATCTGTGGGAATAAGGATTACTCAGGCTAGGAATGGTGTGCAGGGCCACTGTCAAAATCCCAATGGAGCTGAAATCAAGAACTTCTCTGAGCGCAGACCTCACTGTTTCCAATCACGTTTGCTTGTCTGGGCTCGAATCCATGTTAGGGTTTAAATGGAAATCGGTACCATTTCCAAGCTAACCAGTTTGCACCAAACTCAGAAACCCTCAATCCTGAATTTCTGGGGGGAGTGGGGGGGATGCAAGGGCGCAGCACATCTGGAAAGAGGAAAGCACATAGGGGCTAGCACAGACGCGTGAGCCAACACAGGGTCCCTTCACTGGGATATCTTGTAACCACAATGGTTTATAATGTCATAACGCAGTAAGGCACCTGGCAGGAGAGATCAAATAGCTGTTTTATGGATCTCGAAAGTGAAGTTCAGCGTGACAGCTAGATCCCACGTGCATCGACCCTGTCCTCTAAGCAAACATGGACTGGAACTTGGCAAGGCTAACACAGGGTTCAGGATATTTCACACTCGTGTGCCTGGATGGATAGAGAGATTCCAGACCGGGCGCTCCTAGTGAAACCTAGGGGGACCTGTCCGTACAAATAGGCAGCGGACACAGAGGGTCAGGCTGATGCGGTCTAGAGCAGTAACAATCCCCATTTCCGCCCCACCATCACCGCTGGAGCCCAATTCTCCCAATCGCTCTATAAGGATGCAGCAGGCTGCCCTAGCCAAAGGCACCTGATCAGACAGAGTAGTGTCAAAAGAAGACATGACTCTAAAGAAACAATGAATGGTCAGAGAGGGACAGGGCAAAAGGACACTTTTCCAGGGGAGGCAATCTCCTCTCTCTGTGTGTCTCTGTATTTCTTCAGCACCCCGTTGCTTCCACCCAGGTGGCTGTGGGAGAAGCAAAGACTCATATGAACGTAACTGTCGGACTCAAACACACTCCTAAAAAAGGGTGACACCAGGCCGCCACCCCGGGCTAATTCCGCGCTACTCTGGAAAGGGCGAGGCGACTCAACGCCAGGCTAACTCCCCCCTGCGTCTTCTTTGCTTGTTTGAGAACCAAGCGCTTTCCCGAGCTCCAGTCCGTGGCGCTGGCTTGCGACCAGGGACCCCCACGCGGTCCCACCTGAACACAGCCCCCCTGCGAAGCAGCGGCCCGGAGAGACGGGCAGGTGCTGCCCTTGTCACTGGAAAGAGGCGAGGCGCTGGGTTGCCTGACAATTGGCTTTCTCTCCCTCCCCTGTGCGGGCACATCCAAACGAAGACAAGATCTGCCCGGGGCACGTGCTTTGCAGGGCTGCCCGGAAAGGCGCAGGGCTGGAGCCTACCCTCCCGGGGCAGTCAATGGGAGTTCTGCCCCAGGAAGGGTTGGAGAGTGAGGATTTCCAGCCTTGCTCCTTCCCCGAGCTCACGACGGTTGGTGAAACAGCTTTCGGGCTGGCGGTGAGACCCCTCACAACAGGAGCCCCGGGAGAGCTCCCCCGTGTCAGGGTGTATCTGAGAGTGGGGTGTGGGGGGGTGGGCAGAACAAATGTATAGATCCTGTCCAGACCTTCTTATAACCGCCTGGGGAAGGAATCGACAGCGGATTGGCGGGGATCCGGATCCGGAGTGGGTTCAGTTCAGTGCCAGGACAGGGTCCTTGCTGACAATGTTCCCCCAGAGCTGGCACCTTTGTGCTCATGGAAGGGATCCAAGCTCAGGAATGGGCCTGCGGTTCCGCTCGGCTCATCAGCATCCACTGGGCTGTTGTACTTCGCAGCCACGGCTTCATTGCGGGGGTGCTAGATCAGTAGAGAGAGAGGAAAACGACCCGGCTAATGCGGGGCTTTGTCCTCCCCTGTCCGTCGAGCAGGGCAGGGTCCAGGGAAGGCAGTTTGTGTAGCTGGATGTGGTCTATGGGGTATTTAGGAGCGGGTCATTTGGACCTGAAAACAATCGCCCTGTTAACCGCTATGGAAGCAGCGTGCGAAGCAATCGCAGCTCATCCAGCGGGGATGGCACCGTGTGGAGAAGCTCATTGGATGTCAAAGGAGAGACAACTCAGGCTCGGGATGGGGCAGGCTGCTGGTTAAACACCAGACAATACCTGTGGGGACTCCCTCGGCCAGCCAGTCGTGCTCAGGAACCCAACCCGATCGTGTCATGCAGGGATCGACACGGATCTGTGCTGACTTCTCTCTAATGAGAGCAGGATCGGGGCCTCGGGTGGCGGAGATATTCCCGGACCCGTGTCACACTTGCTAGGGGTAGAAACACCTTTGGGGGCCGCTCCTCAGATGGTGGAAATGGTCAGAGCTGAAGTCAATGTCAATTCACACCAGCTCAGGATCGCCCGCTCCTTTCTTTCCTTTGGTCTTTTTGCAGAGCGATCAGAGCAGCCAAGGGGGGGCGGGCGGTACCCAAACGCCTTAAAATGCAGCCCTGTTAGCAAAAGAGCATCCAGTAACTCGTGCGGATTATTGTCTAGCTGCGGTAAAAAAAAACAAAAAACAAAAAAAAAAACAAACCCATCCCCAGCATTAAGTGTAATTCACAGCTGCTTGGATGCAAATCCCACTAGTGTTGAGGAAGAGGAGAGAGAGATTTAGGAGCTGAACTGTCCAGGTGAGGTTTTTTCATGGTTCTGGGACAGACTGAGTGGCGCCCCCAGACCCCGTTGTCCTAATCCCCCCCACCCCCACTTCCCTGTTGATTTGTAGGATATTTTCTGACCCTAGACACGTGAGGCATCCGCTACAGGAGTAGGTCACTGGAAGGAGGGTGGTGATGGGAAAGCGGGGACGGGGGGTGGGGGTCAGGGGACATTCCTTCCAATTAAGGTGAAAGGGAAAGACACCAGGAGCCTTTTACAGAAAGGAGAGAGAAGCGGGGGAAAGAAACACTGGTGGGTTTTAGATTTTAACGAGTCAAACTCTCTGATCTCCCTTCAAGTCTGGGTTGGAGGGGCATGCGCTGAATGAAGAGCAAATGCAAAAGAGATTTTCCTTTCATAAGAGAAGTTGCCCCCAATAAACCAAGTAACGAATACAAGCCCCATCTTTCTTTAGAACCGAAGAGATGCCCTTGGAATGAGGTTACGGAGCCAGCATCAGCCATGGCTGAGCAGAGTGGAAAACAACGCAAATCAGGTGATGTGCCCTACTGATCCATACGGTTTCATTCCAC
This sequence comes from Natator depressus, assembly GCF_965152275.1. Lineage (NCBI taxonomy): Eukaryota > Metazoa > Chordata > Testudines > Cheloniidae > Natator > Natator depressus. The sequence goes on along the minus strand of NC_134246.1, from coordinate 7,978,572 downwards.
GCAGCTGCCCAATGAAACGGAAAATCCTTCAACGCGGAGCGAGATTAACCCGCTCCGAATCTCAATTCACTTTAAACAGAAAGCCTTGCGTGCAGAATAGCGCGCCCCGTGTCTTTTAAACAAGTGAGAAATGGAGCAGCAGGAAGAGTGTTCCGAGCTGAAAATGCACCCAGCAATCCTATCTGTGTCTGCTTTATCTAGAGTTCAAATGGTTCACTATTGGTTCCCTAATGTCACCCCAAAAAACCAAATTCAAATCCAGATCTACACCAGACCAACGGAGTATGTTATCGTTCCACACTGAAAGACTTTGCAGGTTCTTGGAAAGGATTGTACACTTTTAAACCTTTCCCAAACTTTCCAAACCAGCCGCCAGCGCTGTATTGGGGACACACTGAACCTCGATCCGCTTTTCTCTTCCTGTCTAAATTAAGTGGAAGGGAAACAAACAGAAAGATGGCTTCAGGAAACACTTAATTTCAAAAATTCGTTAGCCAAGTCTTGCTAAACTCCGAAATGCGCCCTCTCTTTTGCTACGTTGGCCTTCAATGAGATAAGGAGCATGCATGATCTTATTTCTCGTTTCTTTTGTACAGGAAAGCATTTCAACAGCTTTAAATAATAAAATAGGTATCTTTTCTCCATCTCCCCAAGCAATGATCAAATACCAGTTAAAGAAACGGGAACCAACATTTTCCCAACAGGGTAAAGCCGCAGAGAAAGAGTTACCTTTCGATCTGTTTAGAGCGAATTCTTTGTCTTTTTCACACGGTGTCGATCTCATTAGGTGCCAGAGTAGCAGCCGTGTTAGTCTGTATCCGCAAACAGAACAGGAGGACTTGTGGCACCTTTAGAGACTAACACATTTATTTGAGTATAAGCTTTCCTGAGCTACAGCTCACTTCATCGGCTGCCTGCTCTTGATCTCAGGTGCCTAATGCAACCTGCAAGAGAGGTTAATTTCCGCAGGGAACACTGGAGAGAAAATCAAGACAAAAGGCTTGCTGGGAAGGAAGCCTGGTGGGATGGAGGAGAGCAGAGACTGGGCGAGGTGTGTGTGAGGACTAAGCTAAAGCAGCCCCATCAGCTGAAAGGGGAGATCATGGGTTTGTGGGGAGGAGATGCAGGACACTTAAGAGAAGCCGCTGGAAAGGGTTAAACAAACAACAGGCTTAATGGGAAAATATTTATCTTATGTTCACTGCATGTAGCCACGTCTCAGGGAGTGTGTGTGTGTGTCTCAAGTATTTTTATGTCCTTCAAAGATGCCTTTCCCCCCTTCTAAGAAGCTTTTTCTCTCCTAGAATAAGTTCACATATATTCTTTCCTAATTCAGCAGAACTCCAACGGCAGGGGGGAAATGGGATCCTCCACAGGTTTCAAGCAGTTTATATCGTCTGCTTCTCCTCCGCTCCTGGCTACACTGTACACCAACACTTCCGCACCCCAAAGCGGGCGCCGGGTCACAGATAAAGGGGTAAAGCATTTTCCCAAGTTAAGGACTACTTTAATTTTTAGAGAAACAAATTGCCTGCCAGGGACTAAGGATTTGTGGTTTGAATTACACATGGATCATGTGGCACAAAGTTATTCGAGCCTTTCCACACTGGCCCTGGCTTGTAATTTGCGTTAACAATTTTGTTGATAAAGAATTTATGTAAGATTTCAAACGCATCTTTGCCCCACTCATGAGTGAATATCAGATAGAGACTTTCACAGCAATCAAGCTGTATACATCTAAGGGAAGATGGGATGGAGTCTGAGCAGAGTGGGAGTCCGTTATGATCATTATTAAGGGAATACAATAAAATAAGTAAAAAGAACAGGAGGACTTGTGGCACCTTAGAGACTAACAAATTTATTTGAGCATAAGCTTGCGTGAGCTACAGCCCACTGCATCTGTTTGCGAATACAGACTAACATGGCTGCTACTCTGAAATAAAATAAGTGGTAGTGATAATCCTGCTTTTATCCCGACTGATTTTCATCTCATAGAACTTTGCAAACATTATTTCCACTCTCCTGGTGAGATAGGTAAATACTCTTGTACCCATGCTCCAGCCAGGAAAATTGAGCTACAGTGAAAGGTGAAAATCATCCCCCCCATTTTACAGACAGGGACACTGAGGCAGATTTGACCCTGGGAGCTGTTGAGCCCCTCAGCTTTGAGCAAAGTCATTGGTAGACATGGGCATGCAGCTCTTCTCAGTAGATGCTAGACATTATGCAGAATTTGGCTGAGGCAGCTAAAGGAACTGATCGTGCTCCACTGAGGTCAATAGGAGTTCTGCCATTAATTTCAAGGGGAACAGGATTGGGCCTTGCCCTGCCAGCACTTAGATGTGAAAACTCAGTGGGACCTTTCTCTTGTGGCTAATGGTACCTCTCGGTATAAGGGCTTGCAGGGTTGGGGCCTTAAGGGCAGAGCAAGTTACTGACAAAGCTAGAAGTAGAATCCAGGAGTCCTGCATTCAACCCCCTCCTTTCCACCTGCCCACTCTACACCTTCCACCTGCGTGTGTATGTGCGGGGAGGGAAGGTGGAGGGGAATATTTCATGCTAGCAAAATGGAAAATACCAGACTTGTATCTGTTGAACCCTTCAGCTGGTGCTCAGGATCCTCTAGCGGCCCTTCTGCCTGGCAGAGCCAGCCCAGCAAGGCAGGGAGTTGTGGCTGCTCACTTTTAGTGCTGTTCCACTTACATTTTGGTTTCCACCCTGCACAGTCTCCTCCCCCCACCCAAAGGCAATAAATGAAATGAAGAAAAAGGAAAAAAAAAAAAAAAGGCTATTTTGGTATATTAGCCTCCTTGTGGCCAGGTGAAAGGTTAAATTCACATGATTCATTGGAGGCTGAGAGACAGCACTTTGTTGCTAGGATTTTGGGGAATGCGGAGGGCTCCAGTGCCGGAGTCTGAGTAATCTTTAAGGGAGAGAGCCAGGCTCCTGTCTGACGGCTGCAGGCCCAGCAGTTCTGTGTTTCATTTCAGACTGTCACTCTCCTATCTCTCAGCTCACTCCCAGCTCCAGCTTGCTGCCAGATCTTGGGAACTGTTAACTCAGACAAATTTATAGATGGAAAAAGAACAGTTAGCCATTGTTCAGTGGGGCGGGGGTGGGGGAGAGAGCAGGGCTCCAGTCACCTAAGTCATGATGTAACATGGTTATTACATGGCCCTGGGGAGACGTGCCAAGGGTCTTTCTCCTCTCTGCCCCATCAGGGAAGCTGCTACCATTGCACAGCTCCTAAAAATGGGACTTGGGCTTTGAAGCCAGTTAGGCGCTTTGGAAAATTCTGTTGTAAGTGACCAGTCTCTCCTTGCCTGGTGTCTTGGGGACAGGACTCAGAGTTGCCGATTCTCGCCAGTTTTATCATGATTTTTTTCTTAAAGTTTTAATCACTGGCGTCATGGGATTACCCCAGACTCCCAGCTTTCATGGAAACAAAAGGTAAGTTTCTAGCCAGAATTGTTACAGAAAACAGCTTGACAGTGTGACACAGGCTCAAAAACTAGAAGGCAAATTTAAAGACCCCCAACAGGCAGGGTAGGTTAGTGGTTCTATCACTGCACCAGGAGACCTGGGTTGTATTTCCAGCTCTGCCACTCCTGCTGGGTGACCTTGGGCAAGTCACTTCACCCCTCTGTACCTCAGTTTCCCCACCTGTAAAATAGGGATAATGATACAAACCTCTCTGTAAAGGACTTTGAGAACTGTTGATGAAGTGCACAATATATTATCTTTTAAAGGTCTTATGATTTTTTTTGGGGGGGGGGCCCGACTCATGACTCATGATTTATGAACAATTGGGCTTGGCAATGCTAGGATAGATCCCAGGCTAATGGGGGAAATTTTGGGAGTCTCGTGTTGGACTGTTTGCCTTGTGTCTCTGCCCCTTACTCTTGTTTGCATTTACCAGCCTCTTAGGTGAAAAGACACTTCTAATTCTAAACTCAATCAGGTGTCTGGAAAATGGAGCTACATTTTTTTCCATCTTTGTACATCATCTCCAGCCATGTAAGGTTAGTGTATTCTTAACACAATTGTCCATGTGAAGGCTCTGGCTTCACTGCTTAACATGGGTGATTAACAGTCAGCTTGGCCTACCTCAGTGTGAACATTCGCACAGCAAAGCCCTACCCATGTTATTCACTGGTTCTGCACTCGCCCCAGGTGTGTCTGGGAGCATATTCCATAATTTTTTGGGCCAAGATGCTCTAGGATTCTTTCCCAGTCAATTGTGTCAATTGCAGAGAATGTGTATGTCCTGCAGGGGAATTGTGGGAAGGCACTGGAGAACTGTCAGCACTCAAGTGATTCAGCCGGCATCTGCACTGTACAAGGGACAGCTTCCAGCCCAAATGAAGATGGAGCCTGGGTTCTAATTCACAGCCCAGCAGGGTAAGCTTGTCTGGGCTTAAAGTACCTACAAACCTGGGCCACTAGTTTGGGCTAAATCTTCTTCCAAATTGATGGTGACTCTGCACTGCTGAGAGTTGCAGAAACCTATATTCACCCAGAAACTAAGCAGATACGACTCTGAAGACACAGAAGGAGAATTAAGTCTGCTCCCATTTTTACCATCATTTTCCTCAGCACATTTTATCTATCGTGTAGCTGGACACACACATGTTCACATTATAAAGCCTATCAGCTGTTATAGTAATGTTCATTCATTATCTAAAGCATTTGTCACATCCATTCCTAAGAGAACTTATTGAATCAAAGCATTGACATTGCACAGAGACACACACACACACACGAACATACCCAGGTCTGAGTTCAAATCTGGTGCAAGTCCACTGATGTTAATGAAGATACCCCAGAGATGAATTTCAGCAATGTCTTTACCATGGGCTAATTTTCAGTCTACACCTTTCTCCTCATTTATTTTACAAAAGATAGAAATAATTTTCCGTGAGGGAGAAGTGGCACCCTGACACCTCCTGACACCATAATGATGAGATAAATATGCAGTGCAGCTACCCCTATCCATTGTAGCAAAATGTAACATTCTTTGCAGTGCTTGGCCAGATGATTTTTATACCTCCATGTCTAACACGTTTTTCTGCCTTAGCTCCTTTACCTACATTCTCAGACTAATGGTTTTATTTCTCAGTTTCTCCAACACATCTCGGCTCCTCTGGCTTTGTCCAGCACATCCTCCAACCACATCTCTAAACCGTTCTCATGGCCTCACTACAGCTTTTTGGCTGCATCTCTCACCTGATCAAACCTCATTTTTCAGTCCCTTACCACTGACATCTCAACCTCACTGACTGCATTTTTCATCTCCTTTGGCAGAAAGACATAACTTCAAGGGGTCTGAACAGACTCCCATGGAGGGAGAACAGTTTGGGATGGCTATTCCATCTATACCAGTGATCTAAGTCTCTCTGGCTAGCCAGAGGAATATTTCATCATGCAATGTGCTGTCTTATCCTCTTCTAGGCAAGCTACTGTTTTAGTGAAAACAATTTCATTCTGTCCCAAATTCTCTAGAGTGCACATACAAAACTTATGTTCATGCAAGTCAAGGTTCATGCCCATGGGACTAGCACTCTGTTGGCTGACACACTGGGGTATTGAAAAGGGGAACACCAGTCATAAAAGCTTGAGCTGCTAGATCTTATGCTAAAGAGCCATGGCTCTGTAGCTGGGGACTGTAACAACTCATAGTCCATGCGGATCAGACTAGAGGAGGACCTGTAAAACACAGTGACAGAGGGTTACACCCCCCCCCACACACACACACACAACCTCTCAACCTGTGCACATGCTCTGGGCACTGGTTACACACGAGTCAGGAGCGTGCAAAAGTAAACATGTACCTTTCAACAACTGGAGCCCATAGTGGAGGTTCACCGTAGATGGAACTGCACTTTGCACATTGTGCATTGAAACAATCCTGGATTTTCATTATTCCACTACAAGCAGAGTTTCACTACCTGAGTACAGTACCTGGGTTCACCATAAGTGTGTTCCACATACAGACCTAGGTGTGTATAGGAACAACCAGGGCTGGTCTGGTAGAGCTGCTGCGTGTTGTCTCGTGGGAGGCCTTGGTTCGCTTCTGGGTCCTGCTCCATTTGCTTCCACAATCTGAAAGGCCTGGGAACACTGAGAGGGAATCTCCTGCCTTACTCAGCAATCATCTCTCTCTCCAGCTAATGAACAAGCCATGGTGGTTGGCTCCGAGGGGAGTTCCCGCCCAACCCTTTTCATTCAGAGGGGTGCTAGCTTGCTGTGACAGGGTGACTCACTAGTATGCGTGTCAAGGGGGAGGCGAATATAAAGGACAGGAAAATTGTGAGATGCTTTGGGACACAAAAGACCCTAAAAACAAATGCATAAAGTAGAAGATCCACATTCTTCTCACAGCTACACTGGTGCCAGCCAGTTGGCTTCAGTGGAGTTGTGTAAGTGCAAGTGAGAGGAGAATTTGGGTGGCTGGCTGCAAATATGCACAAGGCCTTCATGTTGCTAAATACATTTTGAAAGTGATTTCTCTTATAGCAGATGAATCTTTTCAGGGCCAGACAGGAAGCAGAATTTACCTTGTTTAGATAAACCAGCTGAACAAGATAAAGGTCTCATGACATTTTAATCCTCCAACACATTTGATATTCAGAAGCAGTGGATAGAGCATTGGACTGGGATTGAATGCATCTGGGTTCCATTAGCAGCTCTGCTACTGATTTACTGTGTGATCTTGGGCACATCACCTCACCTTTATGTGGCTCCATTTCTCCACGCCCTTTGTCTATTATGTTGTAAGTTCTTCAAGGTGGCGGGGGGGGGGGCTGTTTCTCATTGTGTTTGTACAGCACCCCCTAACACAGTGGGGTTCTGTTCTCAGTGGGGGAGTCTAAGTGCTACCATAATACAACCGCTAAATAATAAACATTTGTCATGACAGAACGGGGATCCTCCCTGAAGAAAAGACCAGCCTTGTGTTTTAAAAACAATGACAAAAGTCTTCCTATTGCTCATGCATCCCCACAGGCACGGAGCTGTATCAGCCACAGCCAGTTGGTACAGCGCTCACCCATTTAGAATAGCAAACTGTAAATAGCACACTAATGCCAAACACCACTCACTATGTGGCAGATGCCAATGTTTTAACGGTGACCCTGGCATGTACGAGGCATGGGTTCCAATATAGAAACAGTTCTGTTTATAGGTCCAAATCCAGACCCTAGCCCAGGCTGTGCACAGGGAAAGAATCTTCTTCCAGGCCATAGAAGTGCTCCGTGATGGCTACTGTAGCTGTGAAACTGCAAATAGCCCATGTGGATCTAATTCAGCCATTTAGGGCTGGGACGAGATGGAAAGATCAACCTGAACAGCAGATCCCCATGCCATCCCTGCATGCCGACATGCACAGATCTGCCATGGAGCTGAGCTTTATAGCGGACAAGGTGGACACATACCTTAGATGACTGTCCCTAAATCCTGCTTCCTCTATGTGTAGTAAAAAGAAAAGGAGTACTTGTGGCACCTTAGAGACTAACAAATTTATCTGAGCATAAACTTTTGTGAGCTACAGCTCACTTCATGCATCTGATGAAGTGAGCTGTAGCTCACGAAAGCTCATGCTCAAATAAATTTGTTAGTCTCTAAGGTGCCACAAGTACTCCTTTTCTTTTTGCGGATACAAACTAACATGGCTGCTACTCTGAAACCTGTCTATGTGTAGTGGAGCCACTAATTCAGTGGCCGGGGCACCTCTGTGGCTATGGAGGCAGGGACAGGAACTGGCGCTTACTGGACAACTTTTAACATCCAATAACTCCCTCCTGCAATTTCACAGAGCCAAACTGAAGAGAGTCATGTGTCATTAAGGGCCAATGGAACTACCCATGAACATGCTCAAGTGTTTGTAGGACCAGACCCTAATTCTGTTCCTCATGAAGGAAAAGAAAGTTAGTCACCTGTTTGTTCCATCCCACTTTAACTGGACCAGGCTTTGCTTTCAGCAGCCAAAACCCTCCGCCAGGTATTCAAAAATCTTCAGCTCAACGTTTGGTTGGCCAATCATTTCTAAGAGCAAGGTGTTGGGGTCACTTATGCCAGAACCTTATGCTAATCTGCATACAATCATTACCGTGAGTTGAAGCTGAGGTCACCAATGAATAGTGTGTTTTAAGAGCTTGTTGATCAAACAGAATTTACAGACCAGGACAGTTATTGACAGGGCTGACAAACGTGCTGTTGCAATGATTTACAGTCCAGGTGTGTGTTGTCAGAGCAAGATATTTACCCGAGATTCCAAGAACAGTTAAATTTTAATCTTTAAAGACCTTTCCTAACTAGGGCTTTTCTGCAATGTCTTGGGAGGTTCACAACTTCTGGTCCATTTGCAAATTATCATAAAAGTGATCCTGAGTTTCAGAACTTTCAGGGGAAAATAATAGCAGATTTAGTCATTTACGAGGTTTTTAATGGATATGAAACTTGTAAGGTGAATTGACAGAGGTGGCCTTACTCTCATTCCAAAACTATAATTCACCATCATGCACTGCCTAGAATATATATCCATTAATCGGGATTATCTCTGAACATCTAGCAGGCTGAGAATATGGATCCTGGAGACATCAGCAAGAGATTTCATTAGAAGAGACGCCAAGTGCTTGGAAATGGGAAATGTATTCTATTCTAAACATCGGCTGCACTGAGGCTGACCCTAAGACTGCACAGAAAGTCTTTGCAGAAAGACTGCAAAGAAAGCTGAAAATGAAAACTCTGTTCATATGTAACAGACTCCATTTATTGCAACAAAATCTGCTTTAAAAGTCTCCTGTAGTTTTTTTTAACGTTCAGAATGGCAAGAACTCTTAACTCTGAATAGTCAATATTTATCTCTGCTGATGTGCAGAAGCTTGCTACATGACCAGAGCATTAACAAATTTCCTGTCACATATTGCAGAATATTTATTACTATCTCCTAGGCCTTACTAGATATTTCAGTTTTGCAAAACATGCCGTGGATGAGATTTTCTATTTAAAGTTAAAAGCTCCACTCCAAGAATATTTAGGGATTTTGTGCTAATTTTTTTTTTGTTATCAATCCTTCCTTGATGTTATCTAATTTGCCTACTGGGTAAAATTTAAAAGAACTCCTAACCGTCAGTATGAAAAGAACCCAGCAGGCTAACACTGACTAGGTCCTCAGATCTATTAGCTGTAAATTACTTTAACATGAGTGACATCACACTTGACTCTTGGTAAAACAGTGTTAAGTTAGTGGGTAATAAAACAGCTTGACACTAATGATGGGTTCTGGGTGATAAATTACTGTCATGATCAGATAAGGGTTCTTGAGACTAACCTTGAACTAAATCTGGTTTGTTGCTACATCTTGTGTGCAGTATTCTAACTGGGAAGATTAAGGGCGAAGGGTCCAATCCTGCACACCTCTCACAGACGTGGGCTTAATATTCAGAGTAGACATATTCTTAATGGTCTTACTTTTGCAAGTAATGATTACTCACGTAAGGAAACATTTGCAGGAGCACGTTCCGTCCCAGACACTGGGGATGCTCATATGAGTAAAGCAAGGAGGAGGAATTGGCCCTAAACTTGAGACCATCAGCCCAGTTCTGCAGTCCTTACACTATTCACTCCAATGTAGGAACTTTGCTTGAATAAGGACTTCAAGATCTGTCTCAATCTCTGTCTCATATTATTTATATTTAAAAAAAACCAATATTCAAAATAGGGGCCTGATTCTGCAAGTTGCTGAGCCCCTACGGGGAGTTGCTGAGTACCCTCAACTCCCATTTATTGGTGCAGGAAGTGTTGGATGAAATTTCTTGGCCTCTGCTACACAGGAGATCTGACAAGAAATCTATGAATCCCAGAGAGGTCAATAAGAATTGAAGGCATTCAGCACTTCACAGGATTGGCCCCTAATTCATTAGGCTTGTTTTCCTTAAAGAGATTTGGGGAAAACTCTGTATACAGAGCTCTGAGCCAGCCAACGTCAATGAAACCACATGAGATTTGGAATGTTTTTGACATCTATTTTCTTTGGAAACTAACCAAGGTGTTCTTAGGAAACAGCTTCACAAATTCTTTTACATTATTATTGTTATTGGATGCTTGATTTTAATTTATCATTCAGGTAACAGGCTTTGTAGATGGTCTGTGTATTAGTTCTTATATAAACTTCTATATTAAAACATTCACCTGAGTTAAATTTCGTGCTTAATGCATTATTGTTCCTGCCCTTTATTATGACTGGTATAATCCAGAGAGACAAGGTGGATGAGGTAATATCTTTTACTGGACCAACTTCTGTTGGTGAAAGAGACAAGCTTTTGATCTTACACAGAGCTCTTCTTCAGGTATAATCCAGGCATACTTCTATCCTTCTCATGTTACAGAAGATTGTAGATTTCAATGAAGAGTAATCCTCCATATAGAAATCCACATACTTTATTAATCTAGGATAGACCTAAACTGTATTTTAAGATGTGCCAGTTTTAACACAGGCAATAATGAATTTATAATTCTGAAAATTACTAGTGCAAAGTGTAGATTTTTACCTCAATGCAGCATTGCTTTGAAAATTAAAACGTATGGGAACACCTTATTCTATGAAGAATGAAAATTATGTAATTCATTAAGAATAGTCAGATTAAGGAGGCTTCAGCACAGCCTGCTTCTCTTATAGTTTTCATCATCTACATCTGGCAAATAATAGCTGGGTTACAGAAATTTGAACTGCAGTACGTTTGAGATGCAACTCGTGTGTTCCCATTTTTTGGTCTTTGCTATTTGAGCCCTTTAGACTTGGGACTCAGAAACCGAGGCACCCAAAGTCAGAGGCTACTTTTGAAAATATTAACTAAAAATCTAGAAATAAATATATTTAGGCTTGGAAAGATTACATTTTTATCAGTAAATGTGGGTAAATGTCCATTTTGCCATACACATACAAACTGATGAAAAAATATTTTCATTGATGATCATCTAAATTTACTGAGAGGCAAAGGAAGAAAAATGCTGCTCAAGAACTTTTTAGAGTTTGATTTAAGGATAGTTACTTTGTATATTTTAACATGTGATGTTGATAATTTGTGTTGTAATGGTCATAAAGCTTTGACTTTTTGAATCTCAATATCTACAGTCATTAAATAATTATTGTATGATCTCCCCATAATTTCCCACAGCTGAGAAAATTTAAATCACATAATTTTGCCCAACTGTGAAAATTTAAAAATTGAAAAAAATAAAAATAAAAAGTGATATTAGCTAGCAAAATTATATAAAAAAATTAAATTATACAAAATCTAAATATACTTTTTATAGTCCAGATGCTGGTTAGTTCTCCATTAGCAGCATTCCTGAGAAAGATGACAACAAGGTCCAAGCAGTGCTTGGATCTGGATCCTAAACCCAGGATTGGTAGTCTAGAGGCCCTCCTAAATTGAGCCATGGAGGTACATTGTGGGCTCCCGGAATGTCTATTCTCACGTTTTTACTAAACAAAGAAAGACTGACCTGAAACAAAAAAACCTTGTTCTGAATACCCTTGAACTTTGGGATGTTTGAAATGATCTTAGGTGAAATCTTCAGCTTGGGTGGGTCTCTATCAGGGACTTCCTCATCGCTGCTCTGGTTCTGGCTTTGCATAAGAGCAACATTTTGGCAGATCTGCACATATAGCTAGAGCTTTGGAATTTCTACTATATTCTGCCTTTGATTTGCCCAGCTTGGCTGTTGGCAGAGGGTTCATATTCCTTCTTCTGACAAACAAGCCCGTAAACGTGTCACACATATGCTCGCAAACATGTCTAGGCTTAAATGGTTTTGTCTATGTTGTGCCTTCCTTGTCATTGCTTTACCAGACATAACACAGACTGACAGAACAGAGTCACCGTGATTAGCATGGGAAGGAAGCAAACAATCTCTGGCTGCAACTACAGTCTCCAAAGAGCTTATCAAACATATGCATGAGCAGGAAATGCAATACGTTGTCCCATTTCTCATATCATATTCATGACTGTTGCAATCACAGAACACATGTACCCCAGCAATATGCTTGTACCACCAAAAAATAAGTACCTATACGCAAAAATGGAATGATCGGTCCATTGATTTTAATGGAACTACTCATTGTCAGCAAGGATATCAGAATCTGACCCTAAGTAATAGACAGCTCATAATCATGCTATATAAAAAAAAATCTAAGCATGCTGATTTGTGGGAGACTGGGAACTGAGATATTGAATTCAAGGATTTTCAAAGATGCTTACTCAGGTAAGTAATCCTTATTCCTATGTGTAGTCAATGTCTCTACTTGTGGGAGTAAGGATTACTCACATGAGTAAAGGTTAGCAGGGCTTGGCCCCTCTTCTTTACTCTTTTGCATAAATTAATTCACCAGTTCTTATCAAAGACGATCAAGCTTTCAAAATATTGCCCTGCACAGCTACAAACATTGTGTCTAGAGAATTTAATAATAAAGTACATACATTCTCACCCAAAGTCTAATATTTTCCTCTAAACCAACAAGCCATACAGTAAATGTTGGTAATAAATATCTGTACTTGGTATAATAAAAGTAATGTTTATATTCTTGACAGAATGCATTTGTGAACTTACAGTCATTAGAGATGTAAACTGAAGGCAATAAGATAACCTCCTTCCCAAATGTTCTATTTATTTCTGTGAAGTAATTTGTATGATTTATCTTATAGACTAAGGTTTATGGTTCACTTTGAACTGGAGTTTCTTAACTCAACGATTGCCTGTTTGGGCCGAAGCATGTAAGTGATGGCATGACCTAAAGTGTGAGATGAAAGGAGAAAGACAAAAACAAGGCAGGCTTCTGGGATTTTGACCATTATTTCTATATTCCATTGACATCTCTGGGTTAAATATTTTCTTTTGGAGGCCAGTATGATCATTTCATCTGGATACCATAGATTTGAGCAACTAGAAAAAGCTCAGAACACTAGCATCTTTAGTAAGATATGCAAGGATGCATACAATAGAATTCAAGGGGGTGAAATGCTAGTTTTAGACATAATTCCCAGTTTTCACATCTCATAAACGGGCCTCCATATATTCTGAGATTCATAGCCTCAGAATTTGTTGTGGAATTCACACGTCACTGCATTCACACTTCACTGTAGAATTTCTGCTTTCATTTAAAAAATAGTTTCTAACTAACATGGTTTTGAAGATAACGTTAAAAATCTTGGAGTAGAAATACAAATACAGCTTTATCTTCTTAACTTTGCAGAGAGTCTGATACAATACTCCTGAATGGGTGTGAACTGCCTCATTCATCTGTGGCTGTTAGCTCTAATATCTAAAAATGGAAATTAACATATGAAAACGTGAAGAGAATGTGAAATAAACAGAATATAATATAAAAATAAACAACCAAGGGGCTCCTGTATTGATTGTATTATTCATTTTTGAATTTAATTCAATGAAACCTTCAACTTTGAAAATTTATCTGCAGCTGTCACAGAATTTTGACAATTTCCAATGGAGTCCTGTAGATTCTAGGGCCCTTGTTGCAGAATTTGGGTTCAGCTTGCTGCCAAATACACAGTGTCTTGGTCAGACATTTCTAAACAATTCACCTTTTCAGATTAAATGATCCATGCTTGGTCTCTCTGTCAAAAGGTGAATGGGTGGGATTTTCAGATGTGCTCACCATTGGTTTAACTCTGCTCTGACTGAAGTCAAAGGGAGTTTTACCACTGATTTCAGTGAGAGGAGAGCCAGGGCAAAACTGAGCCTTTTTGAAAATCCCACGTCATATTTCTGCAGAGCATGAGGAAAATCGCTTCAGCTGTTTCTCAGATATAGGAGAATGAGAAAGAAAAAAAAATCTGCCTTTTTAAAAAAAAATGCACCCACTAATCTCTCTCTCTTTTTTATGTATATAACCTGGATTAAATAAAGACGGCTGACATTTGAAAGCTGAAGGTTGACATGCCAATAGTCCTCTGTGGGGAGCAGCATCTCAGCTGGGTTTGAAATAAACAGCCTGGTTTTGATTAAACAAATCTATAAAGAGTTGAAAGTTATGTGCTGGGCATGTGCAAAACAACACTGCATGAAGTCAACACAGCCAGAGATACCCACTGAGCATGTGCAGGCTGCTCAGGATTGGAAAGGGGGCATTCAATCCCATGAACATGTCCTAAGCAAGGCCTTGCATTTGCTACTCAAGCCCCACTTAAAATCATGTCTTTAGGGCTTAAGTGGCGCATATAGTTGTTTGAGCTCTTTGTGTGGGGCGAATTTGACCATAAAGGCCAAATCCCCCTGTCAGTCACAACTATGCAACTCCACTGATGTCAGTGGGCGTGACTGGACACTAGAATTTGGTCTGAAGTGAGCACTTTAAATCCAGGCGAAGAAGCAACAGTTGGGCTTTTCTCCTCACTACTGATTACAATTGTTGGGAGATATTCCTGTTCTCACTTGGAACGGGGACTTGGCTGCCTCTGCCCTTTCCCCCATTCCTCAGACCAGTGCTTGTGTGCTCTGTGCATTTAGGAATCTGAAGAGGAGGAGAGGTTGGGGACTAGGATGAGAAGATGCAAGTTTCCTCTGGCCCAGTGGAGATTCCTCAGGAGGGGTAATAGAGCCTCATTAAACCACAATTCCTAGAGTTTCAGGACTGTGCCTCCCAGAATGGCCTGGGGCCTCCAGAGATTCAGAAATATGGAGTAGGTGACTAGAGATGCACCTCCTGCCGCCTCTGGCTGGCAATCAGGTGCCAGGCACTGGTTTGACCCACTCTTTCCACATTGGCAAATAAGTCTCAAAGACAGTTCATAGCCCCTTGTTCCATTGGTGGGTGGATGTTGCTTCTCATTTAATCTCCTGTCCTTAAGAGGGGGTGCACAATTTCTGTTGCCTCTTGGCTTGGCTGGGTGCACATGTCAAGTCTACTTCTTGACTCTGCTCTGGGTACATGTAGCTTTGGGAGCTGGCAAGTGGCCAGCTGTACAGATAACATAAGTGGAAATCACACCTTGCAAACTGGAATATTTATCCACCCAGAGCAGCAGAGGGAAAAACATTCCACAAACGAATGCAGAGCACAAAGTAGTACTAGATACATAATGTGAAGTGGATGGAGTGTCCTACTTCACCTACAAAGCAATCAGCCAAGTAATGGTGGCTTAACCATTTCTTTGCCTTTCTGGAGATAATTCGGGATATCCAAGGTCCAGTTCAAATGGCTATTTAACATAATGGAGTTGGAATTTTTGAAAAACATTTCACCCCAACCACTGTGATTGAAGGTAAATGCACCGCATCAGTTCACTCCCCACCCCTGATTACAGTGCCACCAACTCTACTAAAGGAGAGAAGAGTCTTCTTCTGACATTTTTAGAGCAGCACCCTGGGGCTGTAAACAACCTCAAGGGGTTGGGACAGGCATCCCCGGGTGCAGGTAGTGCGTTGGGCCACTGTAGGGGGCTCGCTGCTGCCTTTTAATTCTTCATGTGCATCCTGTTGATGCGCATTAACAGTCCGCTAATGTGCTTTGATTTAGTCTTGTTTCAAAGACAACTAGATTAAAGCACTCTAACGACCTGCTAATGCACAAAAGTGGGGTGCACATGAACAGTTAGACTGTGGCAAGCTAGCATGGACTAGATTCACACCCCAGCTTGCCGTGGTTTTCTTGTTCATGTAGACAAACCTGAGAGCAGTTTCAGCTCCCGTCCTTTCCTACAAAACATTTTAATTTAAATGAAACCACATTTTCTGATGAAAAATTGTTTCACTGAACATTTTTGACCAGCTGTATTCATTACTCTCTATGTATTGCCAAGACATTTACATAATATCAATTATCTGCATCAGTGTTGTCCAGTGGATACAGCACCAAAATCAGACTCAGGAGATCTTGCATCTACTGACTCTGCCACTGGCCAACATTGGCCAAGTCATGTCCCCTCTCTGTGCCTCAATTTCTCCATCTGTAAAATGGGGATAATGATACTGACCTCCTTTGTAAAGTGCTTTGAGATCTACTGATGAAAAGCATTGGATAAGAGCTAGATATTATTATTAATTATTATTACTACTATTACGGCTTGGATTTGCACACCCCTATCTCCCTTAGTCTCTTTTGAAAATCTTGGCTTATATGTCCTTTGTTGGGGAACATTATTACATAGATTTTTTCAAAACTAGATTTTTGTCATTGAATCAAAACACATTGAGTAGGAATTTCAAACCTTTCTTGTTGACCCATGGTCTCTGGCATCTTGGCACTTTTTATGCTAACAGTAAAGAGAGGGCATATTTATACCTGCTTCTGGAAGTTTCCACTACATGCCTCCGATGAAGTGGGTATTCACCCATGAAAGCTTATGCTCCAATACGTCTGTTAGTCTATAAGGTGCCACAGGACTCTTTGCCACTTTTAGTAAAGAGAGGGCGGATGGTCCAGTGGTTAGAGCTTGAGAGACCTGGGTTCAAGTCCCACCACTAACTTTTTTGGTCAATTCACTCAGTCTTTCTGTGCCTTAGTTCCCCATCTGTAAAATGGGACAATAGCATTTCCCTATCTCACGGGGGTTTTGTGAGGTATCATTTAAAGATTGTGAGGCACTCATATGCTATGTCAATGTGTCCCAGGTTATTATCTAAGATAGGGAGCAAACTAAGCAGAATATTCAGGGGCACAAATAGCTAGGCTCAGAATTTTGGCCCTCTCTACCAGTTCTTAGCTGTCTGAGGTTAGGAAGAAATCTTCCTTTTGGGCAGGTTATCCCATCATTGTCCAATAGGAGGTTTCTTACATCTTTCTCTGAAGCATCTGGTGTCGGCCACTGCTGGTGAGAGGATAATGGACTAGATGGACCACTGGTCTGCTCTGATATGGTAATTCCTCTCTGTCTATGATCAGCTTATTTGAGAGCAATAGAGTAGCGTAGCATTCTGGATCATGAACTAGTTTGAATCTTAAAGAACAAGAAAAAATAGAGTTATCAATCGAAGAAGCAAAAGAGTGAACATAGACTACTTTAGGCAGAGGAGTACAATTCAAGATACGGCCTTTTGTATTTTGAAAAGCTCCAAACAGTAACAATGTAGGGGGTCTTAACATGCTTTTGTAATTTAGCACCAATGTTATTTCAGTCATTGGTTCCACTCCTGCCACTGTATTATTCAAGGGCCTGATTCCAGGCCATATTATACCAACAGATTTTAGGCAGATTCCCTACTGAACTTAGCGGGAGTCTAGATTGAGTAAGGATTGTGGCATTTGACCCATTATCATCCCTACATTAGCAGTATGAGGCTCTCTTTCTCCCAGATGAGAGGGTCGGAAGCATTCATCTCGTTCAGCATTCTAATATACAGATTCATTATTTGCATGCGCAGTTACCGGGTTTGTACAAACATCACTTCCCGTACAAACCAAGCTGTAGATGTCACAATTGTGACACTTCAGCATTTTGAAAACTACAAATTTTTGGGTGGTAAGAGTTTGTGATAGTCTTTCTGTGCAAATCCGCAAAGCAATAATGTGGAATTTTGCACAGATCCAGAGATGAAAAATCAGTGCATTACCGTACCCCTGTCAGGTTAACATTACTCAGGATTCTGGCAATGTTTACCATACAATACTGATATCTACATGACACCTGGCTCTAACCAGTACTATTATTATTCACTCACTCTTGAGAGCAATAACATTAATAAAAATGCACATTAACACTGCTGTCTCTCCCCGCCTTCCCCATCCAGAAGATAACCACCTGTCATGGAGATCTTGAAAAGCGCTGGTTTATGCCCTTACTAAAATATGTGGGAAAACATATATACTTCAATATGCTTTAGATCAGGCCTCTCTATTTGTTTATAAAGTAGGGAACAGGCCTTCTGGGAAAACGAGTATGCTAAGAAAGCTATCAAAGTAGTGTTTAGACAGGGTTATCAGTTACCAAGCTGGAGTGAAATCCTGGCTCCACTGAAGTCAATAGGAGTTTTGCCATTGACTTCAATGGAGGATTTTACTGTAGGATGATAATATACAGGGAAAGACAGGCTGTGATTTCTAACCTAAAAATCAGGGGAAAGAGTAGGATAATATATCGTTTGGGGAATATTTTGGTGAAATACTTTGCTGAGGAGATACCACAGTTCTCTCTTTTTCTTCTTGTTCTTCTTCTAGATACAACCCAGAGCTACAGAATCCAACAAAAATCAAGCCAGATCCCTAGCATAAAAATCTCTGCAATCCTCTGGGGGCAACATTTTCCATGCACTGTCTGTAGCTTGGGGCCCAAGTTTGTATTGCACAGTCATTTATGACACAAATTACTGTGTCTTTATAATTGACCGTGCAGAGCTCACGCTATGAAATCCATATTTACTATGACTGCTACTTCAGGATGAGAAATTCTTGAATCCCACATAAAACTTTATGAGGCTGAATGTTCACAGAGCTTCAGGGAGGGGAATGCCATAGAGCTGCAATGCTCCTAGATGAGAGTTCTTGGCCAGAGGATCTGCATATGGGCAAATCCACTGGGCTCTTGCCTAGCCGCTCCCCTCCATGCCAGTATATTCAGATCTGATACACAGTCCACCTCCCTGCTTCACAGGGCATATATATCCCTGCATCCATATTAGGGAGCTGCAGGGATTCCCTAGCTCAGGAGGTTGCATGCAGGCTCTTTGCTAATAGGTGGATTTCACCCATACCACAGAAAGTTAGAGGCAGCACTATAAGAATCAGCCCCAAGTGTACAGCACTTGAGATCTTACGCTGGTAACATTGGGACAAGTATTTACAATGGAACACCTGTTTCCCTCTGTTTTTACTCAGATTTGATCAGCTAAACTAAATAAAAATACAGAGAGCCTGACCCAGAATTCTGAGAGTTGCCTTTACTTTTCCCATCAAAATGTACTTTTCTATTCTCAGGGTAGTTCGGTGATGTAGAGATATTTAAAGACTCTTTAAAGTTATACCTTTTAGCAAGCAGTAGATTACGTGAAGATTGCAGCTCTTAACTTTGAATAATTAGTAATAAGATGGTATTTAATGGTAAATTCAGGGGTGACAGTAAGCCGATACGGGCCAGGCCAAGCTGCTGATGGGGGGGGGTGCAAAAGGAGCAGCTGCCCTGGGTCTGGAGATTTAAAAGGCCCGGGGGCTCCAGCCGCCACTGCAGCAGTGGCCAGAGTCCCGGGCCCTTTAAATCGGTGCTGGAGCCCTGGTCGGTGTGTGCCATGCAGCGCGGATGGGCTGGCTGGGCGAGGCTGATCCCTCAGCCCCGCCTCTTCTGCCTGAGGCGCTGGCCCCCCTACCAGTAAGTGTTGAATGTTACTTTCACCCCTGGGTAAATTGCCATGAAAATGCACTAGACCAGGGGCAATCTATTATTTTTTGTCAAGGTCCAAATTTCTTGGTCAAGGTATAGTCAAGGTCCAAACTCCAGAGAAAATAATACAGAAAATAACAATGGTAATAAGGAAATAAAAAGATTTTGCCGTCTCTGTAAAAGTGTCTGGTAGTCTGGATTTGGCCCCCCATCCACCTATTGACTACCCCTGCACCAGACCCAGGACAGATTAGCCTCACAGCAGGATACAACACCTATTTAATATAGTTGCTAGATAGATTTCCCTCTTCGATTCTAGATGGAACTGAATTTTCAGTATTTGTGACGTGATGGTCTCGTTTGTTGGTATAGTGCCATTTTCTTCGGAAGGGTTTTTTGTATGGAGTTCTGAGCAATGAGTTGGTCTTTGACCTTGCAAACACTTACTCAGCTGGGTCCCGAAAAGCACGTAAGCATGTGGTTAACTTTAAGCTCATGAGTGATCTGACTGAAGTCAATGGGACTACTCATCCACTTAAAGTTAAGTACATGCTTAAATGCTTTGTTGATTAGGGTCATACATAAATTTTAAGCACATGGGTAGTTGATGGATTGCTCACGAGTAAAGTTAAGCACATTCATAAGTGTTTGCAGGGTCAGAGCCTTATTTACTGATTCTGTGCACAAGCCACCCTACAGTGTTGCCAGATCTGCACTGGACACAATGAACATGTAAGTTTCTATAACACCGGTTGGATAAACCCTATTCTTGCTTAGGACATGTACTTAATTTTTACTATCTTGGCCTTATAATAAAATTGCTCAGGCAGGGAGGTTGAGGCTAAAGTGAATGTGATTAGCCAGTCCTGAAATCTTGTTCTATCATCACAGCAGCTATTAACTGGTAACCCAACAGTGACCCTATCAGGCCTGTCCTTGACAGCCACCTTCCCTAGGCTGACCTGAGTGTCTCTACACCCAGGGATGCAGCTGATAAGCACAAAGGCAATGGCTGCTTTCTCTCCTTTGGAGTGACCTCCGCCTGACCCCGATCTTGGCAGGTCACACAACAAACATTGCTGGGCATGAAGAGTCCAGTCCTTCGGAAGTGGGAAGGGACAGCACAACTCAAGCGCTCTCTGGGCAGAGAGAGGCCATTATGCCCAGAAAGCACATCCCCGTGGTGTTTACCAGGGAAACCAATGGGCTTTGCTGCTGGTACCCTGGCAGGGCAAACTTCACATAAACTGTAGTACTTACATGGCCCCCATTACTGGCATCTGAATGCCTCACTAGAGCTATCTGTACAACAGAGAGGAAGGGAATTACTTTATTCCCATTTTACAGGCAAGGAGCTGAAGCACAAAGAGGCTAAGTGACTCGCTCAAGGGCAGACAGGAAGTCTGTAGCAGAGCAGGGACTTGAACCCAGGTTTCCCAAGGCCTAGGTGAGTGAACTAACCATGAGACCATGCTTTTTACCCTCAGACTTCATTTTCATCATTGGCCACTGTATCTCTTCTCAAATGTCTGGTGCCAAATCCTACCCTCAGGCCACCTTCCAGGAGATGAACAGGGGTAAATGACGGCAGAGTCTGATCACTAAAAATTAAGAAAAATAACATTTTATATATAAATTATCTGCCCCAGGAGGTCCTGGCAGAATCCACATAACTGGGATTGAGGAACAGGAAGACTATTAGTATGACACCAATGATACCTCAGGATATAAATGGGACAATAGAGGTATCCAGCAACTGGTAGGATTGGGGCCTGTTTGTCAGCTTACCCCCAGCTTTGGAGACAAGAAAGATTTCTCCTGTCATGGTAGATTGACAGAGACCATTTTGGTTTTGCCTCCCTTCGGAGCACTGAGCATGCACCAAATTTGGCCCTCAGAATGATGAGACTGTTTTAAAATCATGAGGGTTTGTTTTAAAAGATATATTTTTTTCCTTTTAATTGTCTTCAAGTGTTTGAACTGGCAGGGTTCATGTTTTCAAGTTTTTCCTCTGCCACAAGGCGTGTGAACCTCTCCTTTTTAAAAATGAAAGTGGAGATTCTCACATAATAATGACTTCAGGAGCTGGTGGGGGGGTGTTAAAGAAAAAAACAATATTGCAAGATTCATGATAAAATCATGAGAGCTGGAAACACTGTCATCACAAGCAAATACTAAACATCAGAAATGTAGTCCAGAATTCCTTCCAGTCACTCTAGTCTTCCTAGTATAGGGAAAGATTTGAATCCTTACTATTATTTGTTTTACAGAAGCACCTATGGGCCTCATTGTGCTAAGCACTTTATAAACAGACAGGAAGAGAATCTCTGGCCCAAATAGTTTCCAATTTAAATAGACTCAACAGACAAAAGTGGTATCATTATCCCCGTTTTATACATGGGGAGCTGAGGCAGACAGAGATTATGCAGATTCCCCCGGTCATGCAAGTAACCTGTAACAGAGCTGGGATTGAATCCAGATCGGTGGCAGACCAGGAGTTGAACCCAGTATCCCAGGCCAGTGTTTTAACAGCAAGATTATTCCTTTTACAGGAACAGACATTTTTATATTATATATATTGCACCATAAAAATAAATAAATAAAAATAAAGTCAATATATAAAAGCCTTTTAAAATGTCTAATCAATAAACATGTGGAAAATGCACCTGAAGGTAAAACAATACAGAATTGTTTCCATGAAAGAATCTGTTACAGAAATGAATTTTCTGTATGCACAACCAAAGACATTAATAGAAAAGAAAAGTCTTATTTGTGGAATAAAAGACTGAAAATAATACAATTTTAGTGCAACAAGGGTATTTGTTGCATTGGTTTTCATTGTCAAACTGCTTCAGAAAGATGACACTGTCTCTTGTACGACCTAGGCATTATTTTTAAAAATCCCATTCATGCCTTCAGACGTAGGCTTTCCTTTTCAATGTTTCAAGCAAACTTTTCCAAAGAATCTCTCATTCTGACTCCCATTGCTCTGATAAATCGCTGAAACAACAAACTAAAACATTAGGAACCGTTGACTCAAGGAGTTTAACATTTTGAATCAAGATAAGGATTGCAAAGTCTCTGAAAGCAACAATGGTTTCAAATGCAAGGAAAAAACCAGGGATAATTTGCAAAGGGAATTTACAGCTAATGGAAACACAGCTTGAAATATTTATTTTGCTAGCCTACTGTATTTTCCCTCTTGGTTTTGTCCTGTTCAAATAAATACTGCCCTCTATGGCTAATGAACTTTTTGGAGCTTATCTCTTTGAATAATTCCATGTCCTTGGACTAGAAACCTTGGAGCTTTCCGATATGCCTATATTTATATGCTTTGCTTATATCTTACATGAGCCCGTCCTGAGAACTCATGGGTCTCATTTCTGAGGACAGCGTAGATGAACATGTGAAAAAAGTCTGATGGTGTCAAATTGTCTTATAGTATTTGGATTTGCTTTAGACTTTTTGACCTGATAGCCACCTCTCCCCTCACTGCACAAGTCACTCTCATTAACTTTATGGGGAGATGCAATGGAAGCAAGCAACTGGAGGACGATGATCAGAAGCTAGGCACTTTGAGCAGGATGAAGAACAGGAGTGGCTGCTCTTCAGATGTGCGTGGCCTTTTGAGAGCTACTGGTCTACTCCAACATCCCCCATTGGTAGTATTA
Source organism: Natator depressus (assembly GCF_965152275.1). NCBI lineage: Eukaryota > Metazoa > Chordata > Testudines > Cheloniidae > Natator > Natator depressus. The sequence continues at coordinate 7,955,570 of NC_134246.1, read as the reverse complement.
ACAACAAAAGGAGCATGGCTGCAATATTCGCATTGGCTGTTATTGACAGGTAATATCCATGATAATTCCTTTGACTGTCTCAAGTCACATATGGGCTAGCTTGATTCCCAGCCATCCTATCAACCACTCCTTGGTGTTTTGAAAAAGAAAACATGATGGCTGAGCAGTGTTTTCCAGTTCCTCCCCACCTTGGGCTGGCCATGTCCTTTTCCTTGACGAAGTGTAACTAAGCTCCTATGTAGCAGCCATGGATGCGTTGGAGGTGGCTACTTGGCATGGGACTCCAGCCATTCAGTTGCCTTCCCATACATAAACTCTTTGCTCCCTGTGACCCCATTTCCACGTGCTTTCCTCTGCACTGAACAGTATGTATGCCTTTGTCTCTTAAGGTTTAGCCTGTGAGGAATTAAGACTTTGGAAAGATGTATGGACTCTTTTTTTAAAAACAGGTTCAGAACCTAGGACATGGTTAATGAAGAGTGGAGGAGAAAAATTAATGACAATAAAACATTTATTCAAGCTTCCCCACCAATGGGCCACAACCTTCTTCTGCACCTCTAAGTGGGAGAAAGTATTTAACTTTCAGGCCTATTCCAATCTTGGCTTCCCTGAGGCCACATTTCACACAGACCACTGAAAAAGGTCAGATGGTACCATTCACTCACTACTGACCTGGACTGGATTTAAACCAATAATTGACAAGCTTCAATGTTCCATTACTAGTCCCCAGAACCAGCCAGTTCACTTTGATTCTATTTCTCATCTGGAAACCTATTGAGTGTATGATGGGGAACCTACTGGAGACATTCCTGTTTAGGGAGTGAAGTAAGGGGCCAGTTTTTAAAAATCTAGGCCACAGGTGTCACAGTGGAACTTGCTGGGTGCTAAACACTTCCTAAAATGTGATCCTTATTTAGGGCAACTGGGATCTGAGTGCTTTTGAAAATCTGGGCCAAGCTGTGGGGGCTGAGCACTTGAAAGTCTGACCCACTGTGTCTTATTAACGTCAGAAGAGAGGGAAGATCCTAGGTTCCAAATACTTCAGCCCTGGTGCTATCCAATTCCAATGTAAATGGAGGCACAATATATTCAAGGATTTTTAAACAGATCCTCCTGCATGCGGGAAGCTAATGGGACAAATTCAGCCCTGTAAGAGCACATGCGGCTTCCTTAGCCCAGTGAGTTTGGAGGTTAACACACAAAACTCCTTTCCACTCGCAGCATTTTTGTTTTCACCCCATTTATCTTGTTTCTTATAAAGGAGACCTACGAGAAATGACTCCTCTTCGTTGAAAAGCGGTTACATAAATACACGAATAAATCTGCGAGCACACTTCAGACTTTGAACCGTGGGGCAGAGGAACCCTGAATGGTGTTTTCACAAGCTCATGATTAAGCTCTAGCCCTTTGTAAACTTTTACGGTATTGCCATGGACGTGGCAGGAGCAAATAGTCTGCCTCATCAGCAATTACAAACACTCAGCGCGGCAGAGGCGACTGGAGTCCAATGTGAGGCCGTGCATGGTACTGCCAGTCACGGAGCCTGTTGACTCACTCTCTTTCCAGCCATAAACCCCAAGTGACTTGTACTAGTGGGGCCAGGGACACAGACAAGGGCCTTCAAGTGGCTCCAAGGATAGGGCATCTGGGCAATGCTGCTGCTTCCCTAGATGTGGCTCTGAGGCAGCCTTATTGACTGGTTAAATCCTCCACAGATCAAAGCAGGCCTGAGAAACTCTTCCTAATGCTTCTTGAACTATGCTGACCTTTTCCTCTGGAACCTCTGTTAACTCCGTCCCATTACTCATTGTAAACAAAGGGAAGATCCAAAGAGAGTTTCCACCGGCCAAGAATGATGGGAAACTTTAGGAAGCTTGTGAATGATACACAGACAGATGACAGGATTTAGGAAATGGCTGGAATTTAGACTTACACAGACGAGTCCGTGTCAAAACTTCTTTAACTTCTGGCGAATCAGGCTTGGGCCCTAGAATTGGGCCTTCACTGCAACACGGAAACTTTGGAGAAGTTTGGATATGAATGTCATAGCTCAGTTTGTCACTCTAACCGACCAAACTGGAATGCTAAAACCAACCCTTCAGAACAGCGGGGAAGTGAACGTCATAGCTTGGTTTGCCATAACATCAAGTCGCAACAACGCTGAACTCTGAGGGAGTCCTGATTCAGCTCAGGATCTGGCTATGAACTTTGCTTTGGAGGGAGAGCTGAGTCACAAACATTACCCTGCTGAATGAATGTATTGGTGTTTATCCCATCCTTCACATCTTATCCTCTTTGGAAGACACACACACACACACACACTCTTTGCAGACTTCAGTTTATGCTAACCCCCATTATGATCAATTACTCCTGTCATAAAAATACCTTTTTATATAACACATCAGAAAAGTTTGGTTCTCAAGGATGGAATCCTAAATAAAGGTGGAGTATATGTAATGTTACATCAAAAGAGGGCAAAACACTTCATAATCAGGGGTGTAAAGTCACGACTAAACGAGGGCCATAACAACTTCCTCCCAGCATGCTTTGGTGGTTCAGTGGTTTCCCTTTTGCACGTCTCCCTTTTAAGACCAGGCTCCAACATGACCCTGGCAAAACTTCCTTCCACAAAAGCCCCCCGAACTTTGACAGGAAGCATCACGAGACATGCAGCGTTGCGATGATTAGAGCAGGCGAGAGAAAGTCAAGAATCAGGGTGGGTCTCTATTTCTGACTCTGCCAGACCCGCTGTGGGGTGGCCACAGAAGAGAAGCAACCTCGGCTCCCCCTATGGGGACACTGGGAGATTCTCCCATGCCATGGGCTACTGAAGGGTGCAGAATTGCAAGGGTATAAGGGATGCCTACACTTAAACCACTACAGAGGGACAGCTGAGCCACAGTAGTGATTCAGTGTCGACACTACCCATGCCGATGGGTGTGAGGACAGAGATGAGGAATGCCTTTTTGCTCAGCAATAATTCCAGTAAGGTTGCGTCTGATTTTAATTGACCTTTAATTGATCTAATTTGCCTCCTTTACAACACACATTCTCTCCCACCCCCTTTTTAAAAATCTTCCTAACAATACCTTCTGCGAGGGTGGAAAACAGAGGTGTGAACTTTGGTATGATGTTCTGGCAACATGGACTTTCCCTGTTTGCTGAGTAAGGGTATCATGGGGTTTCCCCTTGCCCCTACTCTCAGGGCAAGGGTTCTCAACAAATATTGGCCCCTATTCATGGGAACTTGGGCTTGGCTAGAGAAAGCCCCTCTTCTGTGTAAATCAGTTAGCCTTTGAGCTTTTCCTGGCATTGGCTCTCTCCTCCCCCACCCACCCGCATTCTGGCCCTGATCCCAGGAATTCTCCCAACACGAAATGTTAAGCCTAATATGAATTCAAAGAAAGTGTCTCTGTAAACATCACAGGCCATGCTCCGCCCCCCCCCCCCCCAGCTCCAGGTATCTTTGTGATTAACTTCATGATTTAGGCTTCTTGTGGCTTTGACATTTCCCAGATGGGAGAATTTGGGGATAGTGAAAAGGCAGGGGGAATTTGTTAACCTGTTTGTGTTATTTTATATGGAGCTGCAAGGGGTGTGTGTGTGTGTGGGGAAATACCAACCCCTCTAACCTTCTGGTTACTGAAAGGGGTCTCACAATTTACTGAAATGTTTGGAAGCCAAGCCTTCAGTCCTAGATGGTGAGATTTGCACAGGTAGAGATGCGACAGTGGGAAGATTCATACTTGAAATCAGGAAGAGTGTGGATTACAGACGTAACCTTGAAAAGCAAGAGGGCAATTCAGACCTCCAGATCTGTGGACATATAAAGGGAAAAAGCCTTTTCCCCAAGAACACCCAGGATTGCTTTTCGCAAGGCTGCTAGTGACCTCTGCTGTTTTATTCCCAGTCAACCCTCATCCAGCAGTCAAAGGGAAAGCACATGCATTTTTTATGAGTCGGATGAACTGTGATTATTGGCCAGAAGTGCTGTATTAATAGAACTGCAATTGCCGCTGTGGGCCTGATTCAGGTCTCCTTCCGAGTGACAGACGTTCTTTAACGCCATCTTCAGGCAAAGCGTAAATACTGCCGAGATCAAAGAACTGATTACTGCACCGGCAAAGGAAAAACTGGCCTATTTAAAAAACAGAAAGGCTGCCGCATAGCTTCAAAAGAACAGATATAGCAAAAGTCCCGAACTCGCGAAGCACTTAAGCACTTGCTTAATGTTAAGCATGTTCCCTGGAAGCCCTGCTAGAACGCTGAAGTCGATGGGACGACTCCCAAGCTTTAAAGGGAAGCACGTGCTTACAGCCTTTGCTGGATGGGGGAAGAGTGCTCAGCAGCTTTCAGGGTCAAGCACATAATGCTCTTACTTAACCAGGACAATACTACAAAATAATAACTTAATCATAACAACACCCCCCACACAAACACTAACCCGATCCTTTTGGGGATGTTTGGAAAAGGGGAGAAAAAAAAAAAGGCAAAAAAAGGCCAAGGCCCAAGTTCTGCTAGACTCTCCACTCAGCCTCCCTGACATCAACGGGTCAGAATGTGTGTCCAAACAGAATTCAGCCCTGTGTGTACTAGGTGCCAGCACAACACTCCTGCGTTATCATGGAAAGGCCAGCAATTCTAGTTCATTTTGGACAGCAGCTGAGCTTGGCGATCTCAGTGTCCTGTCCAATTTGGAAGCAAGGTAGTACGGGCCGCAGTCAAGAGAGGGATCAGCCCGAATCAGAGTTCCTAGGCTGACTTAAGGAGAGAAATTTTTCTCCTTATTCATGAATACCTATAATATTTATCCATCATCCAAAGGATAAATTATACTAATATAATGTATTATTATATAAAATAATCTGTAATATTTTCCAAATTAGGGGAAATTTTGCATTGCAGAAAGTTTTGCAAACTCTTTTGCCTCGTAGGCTACAACACAGCAGAATTTAAAAAGAAATCGACTTCCATGCTGAATTCAGTGTTCTGGCTGAGTCACATGAGGCTGTGACATTTCCTAAGCAGTTGGGCTATATTATATTACATTACCAGGGTTCAGATGTAGAACAGCGGCCTGAAAAAACTTGGGCCCCAATCCCATCAACGCTTACATACATGCTTGACTTCATTTCACTCAGACTACTCGGATGCTTAAATTTAAGCATGTGCATAAGTGTTTGCAGGATGGGGTCCTGCATTGTCATCATTATTTGTATTGCAAGAACACCTAGGCACTCCAGTCACAGATAAGGGCCTCATTGGGCCAGGTGCCCTACAAACAAACTCAAAGAGACAGTCCCTGCCTCCAAGAGCTGACAATCAAAGTGGGGATAATTTGAATTCCTTTCGCTTTCTGAGACCTCTCTCCGGGTCTCTCCTATGCCTTATTTCAATGATTCAAGCCCCAAGGTCTGATGGCTGCCTTAGAAGCAGCCATGCACACAAGCTTTACACACAGGTTCAGCATCCCTAGAATTGTTTCAGAAAGAGGAAGAGTCTGGAATGGCTCCTTTCCTATTGATGAAAGCAATTGATAGAGATGAAGTTCTAGCCCAGCCAATGAACTCCCTGCCAGTTCAGATCACAGATGTCTATTTGCCTCGTCAGCCTATTGTTGTGGGATTGGTGGTACAGATGTTGCTGATCCTGACAGGATCGTTATCACCAACAGCATCCTCCCGTCTAAGAGCTGTTTTTACTCTGGATCCAGCAACGCCAGCACTGGGGAATGGAGGATGAAAACGACATGGCCCTGTCTGCCATCTGCACACATCTGGAGCAGACACTGCCCCTCTCCTGCAAACTGTTGCTCGTGTTCTTCTTCCGCCCATGAATTTTTCAAAGACCAGGCTTTGTACAGCTGATTTACAGCAGTTTTTAAAGCAGGAGAGAGACTAAAGAAGCTACCAATTATGTTGATGAAGAGCCTGGCAGTAAATAGTGTCTTTTCTCCCTCTAAAAGAAAAAGACACAGAGAGAGAATTCAGCATATTACCAACTTCAAAGCTAATAACAGAAGTGAAGTGGGACTCTGACCTTTAACAGCCTGCCTGTTAGGGTGGATTATATCATGTCAGCAGCCATCTGCAATATAAACTATACCTGGCTTTGATGAGGCCCTTATAGACCATTAAATGGATAGAAATACTACAGGGATTTCTGTGAAAAAGGAAACCATACAAATACCAAGGCATTAGCTACACAGCACATGGTAACAGACAGAATCATGCCAGACCTTGGCCGAGTTTCAACATTTATTGTAATGGCTAGATACTTACTAAGGATGTCCCATGAACATTAGTGAAGGGAAATCTTTGCCAGGTAAAGAGCCATTTAAGTGCTCTGCAGTATAAATGCTACTGGGATTTTTGACTAAGGTGCAGGTTTCTACCAGGCCTTGCATAAACTTGCAGTGCATTGGTTTGCCTGGGAAGTCCAGAACACGGACTCACAGGGTGCCATCATCCCTAGTGCGAGGTACTGGAGTTGTACCCAGGATGCAAATTTGCCCACAATTACCATTCCGGGTCATCATTTTTAGGGCACATGCCGGTGTGAGAAGTTGGGGGATTGGGTAAGCGGGTGCACATGCTAGGCAGTTTTTGGACACCCATGGAGAATTTGGGCCCGTAAAGTCTACTGGCAAGATGCATCTTTCACGAAAACAGAAGGGCTTCTAGTCCCTGCTCCAGTAGTGAAAAGTCCACTGTGACTATACCTAGGCTTTGATGGGGCCCTTATGGGCAATTCAATGGCTAGAAATACCACAGAGCTTCCTGTGGAAAAGAAATCACACAAATACCTTGGGGTTATGGGGGAGACAGGAGACTCTACCTCAGCTCTACCCGCATGCTTGACACCAGCCAGTGCTGTTCCACATGAGGAGAGACAGCCAAGGCAGTTGGGGAATTCACTGATCTGTGCAGGTACTACCTCCCCCCGAGAGTGCATCACCTGCTTGTCCCTGGCGGGGGAATGCTCCCATGGAGCAGAGCCCCCTTCCTGTAATTTTGGAAAGATTTCCCTGATTTCAGTGAGCTTTGGATCAGATCCCAAGTTCTTAAGGTGGCTATCAAAGCTAGCATTTTGCTAGGCTTCAAATTTCCCTGGGTTTTGCAGTCATCTCGAGGCAGGGGAATGGTACAGTCTAAAAATCACCAAGCTAAATATAGCAATAGCTACTTCCAGTAACATATTATTCTAAGTGTCCAGTAATTAAAGCTAAACGAAAGTGGAATGTCTGTGAAGAGTACATGCAATCCCCACCATGAATACAAAATGAAGTCATTAGGATCAGTGGCATTAGAGTGAATGCCAGGTGAATTCAGAATGACAATGAGCCGGACCCTTGAACTATGAATAGAAGCAAATGCTTCAGGAAAGACACATGCAAAAATGCTTGTGGCAAAGTGTCTTAATGGAATATCCAACTCCAGTGTTATTAAAGGGGAATGAAAGGGAAAATTCAGCTGAGATTTAATTATTTGAAATATTAAGTGATAATTGCCGTGAGAGCTGCAGGGGTGAGTCACAATAAATAAAATGAATCTAGCCTCACCCCTTTCAGTTCTCACTTTTCCCACTTGTAGTTTATGATTCTCTTATGTTTATTAGTCTCAGTTATTTAATGAAGAATTTGTCTAAATAGCTCTTGGGCCACAGATTGTGCAGGTTTGAGGTTCAAAAATTTGAGCGGTGATGGTTGGTTTTGGTGCACACAGTATTTTTCCTGTTCTTTGGCTGGAGGAGCATAACTCTTAGAATCAGGTTTCCAATATTTACCTAGAAAGATAGAAAGTTCCATAGCGGATCAGGCCAGTCAGCCATCACGTCCAGTATCCTGTCTCTTACCGTGGTCAGTAAAAGATGCTTCAGAGAAAGGTCCATCCAACTATGGACAATAACAGAATAATCATTCCAAGAGGAAAGCTTTTTCTGACTCCTCCATTAGAGTTGGGCTGATGCCCTGACGCATGAGGGTTTATACCCCTTCTTTAATTTCGATAATTTAGAATTGTAAAACTCCCCCTTCCATTAACATGCTCGAATGGTCATTATTGTCATGAACATTTCTGTTGTCTCTTGTCTTATATGTAGATTGTAAGCTTTTCGGGGCAGGGACTGGCTTTTTGTTCTGTGTTTGTACAACACCTAGCACAGCGGGGTCCTGCTCCATGATTCCAGGGAATCTCCACCGCTGGAGATTTTTAAGAGCAGACAAACACCTGTCAGGGATGGTCTAGATAATACTGAGCCCTGCAGGGGACTGGACTAGATGACCACTCGAGGTCCCTTCCAGTCCTAAGATTCTGTGACAGGGGCTCCTACGTACAAAGATAATATAAATAATAAATAATTTTACTAGAGAAAGAAAACACTTGTAACTCACATGCTGTAAAACCATGTATCCCACAAGAGACCAGCAGGCATTTATTAGTGCACAGCTGAGGCGGCTATTTGATGCCTTGTTGTTTTCTTGGCAATGCATTGTGATGTCATAGAAATGATTGTTTAGGGCTAGGCCTGAGCAAGGCATGAGGCATGAACTGCACCACCCTAGGAATAGCCCCGTGAGGCATCGGGCCTCAGACACATCCCCTTTCATAGAATCATAGAACTGGAAGGGACCTCGAGAGGTCATCTAGTCCAGTCCCCTGCACCCATGGCAGGACTAATTATCTAGAGCATTCCTGATGGTGTTTGTCTAACCTGATCTTAAAAATCTCCAATGATGGAGATTCCACAACCTCCCTAGGGAATTTATTCCCGTGCTTAACCACTCTGACAGTTAGGAAATTTTTCCTAATATCTAACCTAAAACTCCCTTGCTGCACTTTAAGCCCATTGCTTCTTGTCCTGTCCTCAGAGGTTAAGAAGAACAATTTTTCTCCCTCCTCCTTGTGACAACCTTTTATGTACTTGAAAACTTATCATGTCCCCTGCCCGCACCCCCCCACCCCCAAGGTCTTCTCTTTTCCAGACTAAACAAACCCAATTTTTTCAATCTTCCTTCATAGATCATGTTTTCTAGACCTTTAATCATTTTTGTTGCTCTTCTCTGGACTTTGTCCAATTTGTGCACATCCTTCCTGAAATGTGGCGCCCAGAACTGGCACAATACTTCAGTTGAGACCTAATCAGCGCTGAGTAGAGTGGAAGAATTACTTCTCATGTCTTGCTTACAACACACCTGATAATACATCCCAGAATGATGTTCGCTTTTTTCAACATTGTTGACTCATATTGAGCTTGTGGTCCACTATGACCCCCAGATCCCTTTCCGCAGTACTCCTTCCTATGCAGTCACTTCCCATTTTGTGTGTGTCCAACTGATTGTTCCTTCCTAAATGGAGTACTTCGCCTTTGTCCTTATTGAATTTCATCCTATTTACTTCAGACCATTTCTCCAGTTTGTCCAGATCATTTTGAATTTTAATCCTCTCCTCAAAAGCACTATCAACCCCTCCCAGCTTGGTACTGTCCGCAAACTTTATAAGTGTACTCTCTATGCCATTATCTAAATCATTGATGAAGATACTGAACAGAACCGGACCCAGAACTGATCCCTGTGGGACCCCACTCAATATGCCCTTCCTGCATGACTGTGAACTACTGACAACTACTCTCTAGAAACAGTTTTCCGACCAACTTTGAGGCACAGTTCCCTCCATGCTGCTCCCTTGCTGTAATTTGCCTTATATCAGCAGCAAATTAGGACACCCTCTAGTGCTGGTTTAGCTGTGCTGGCTGGTGTATTGGGGTTTCGAACCCAGCCTTTCTCCATTCCCTACCTTTTCCCAGCCACCGGCTCCGGGTTTGGGGTGGGAGAGTTGTGTAGTGACCCCAAGACACCAGATGCTCAGATGGCAGGAAATGGTATGGCTCCACTGACGTCAATGGTTTAAAACTTACACTAGCTGAGGATCCGGCCCACGGTCCAGGTAGCCCATGCAGTGCTGTAAAGGGGTGGGTTTTACTCTCCCCTACTCTTTTGGTGTAGGCGTATAACCCAAGACACAATCTAGCTCTGAATATTTATTTTGCAGCAGTGCCTAGAGGCCCAGTGCTGAGGCCCCCACAGCGCCAGGCACTGCCCAGACATATAGGCAGACACAGCCTCTGCCCAGGGAGTTTATAATCTAAGGACACCGGAGTATGAATAATTGCAGTGCAGGAAGGGAGGCTGGCTTGTCATGGAGAAAAAGCTCCTTCAGAAACACGTCTCCAGCAAGAGCAGGGGAAGGAGGAAATTGGCAGCAAAGTAAATTCACTGGAGGCAGGTGGCATCTGAAAGAGAGGGAGTGAAACTGACAGGTGCAGGTGCACTCAGCAGGTACAGATCATAATGTGTCTGATTCAAAGCAGGGGAGGCATTGAAAATATAGCACAATAAGGTTCTGGTCACAGCTGGGGCATCTAGGCGTTACAGTAATATAAATACATGGATCAAAACTCTTCTGCCTTACAAATGTTGGAGGACATGAAAATAACAGAATGAAAATAAGGAAATGCAGAGTTTTCCCAATATAAGGCCCCTTTCAGCACATGCGTAGTCCCATCATGTGTTTAAATTCTTTGCAGGATTGTGGCCTACATTTCCTTAATATTTCTGGATTCTCTAATGTGATGGATCCAAGAAAAAGAATTTAGTTTATGATCTAGTATTTTTCAATACACAGAAAGAGCCCCTTCATTTCTCAGGAGACTCATCATTCTAAGTTTTATTTAACACTCTCTCTCTCTCCCCCCCCCCACACCCCTTTTCGAGCCAGGCATTGGGTACTGAAAGCAATAACTACATTCCTATATAAAGCTGATTTATTAGGAAAACTCACCAGTTTACAGTCTACAAGTTAAGGGTTTAGGGTCCTATGTACTAACAGTGTTTCAGTCATCAAGGAGTACGGTAATAATGTTTTATTGAAATGTCTGATGCTTCCTTTCCAGAAGTACCCTACCATTACTGTTATGAAATACACAATGCTTTTGCTTCCAGAAGTCCTACACATTGAGCCATAAAGACAAACATGAGTGATCTTGAATCTTCTGGGGCTTTATGGTGTTATAAAATATGTTTTATGTGCCAATCAGCAGTGGCAATTTATGAACAGAGAGGCTCCAAAAGATATAACATCAAACTATGTATTTTAATATAGTTTGAGAGAATTGTAATGCCTTGAATGACATTTGCTCTCAGCGCACATGGAAAATGAATAGAAATGGGGGGAGATTGATAGCTTATTTCATCAGTAAGGGTCTTCTGTGAGATGTGTTTTATGAGTAATACAGACAATAACTAGCTGGCTTAAGGAAGAGGATTTATTTGGCTACGTAGCTACCTCCTTACAGAATGCTAACGTTTCCTTATGGCCCTGGCTTGGGTAATTTTGCTAGTAGCAATTCCAGGGTTTTTTTCACTATTATAAATTATAGACAGTGGTGTGTACCAGCAGTTTTTATTAATGTATCATTTTATTTACGAGATGCATCAGTTACAAGAGAGCCCTATCAGGTAATACTGAAATGGCCCATTTTATATGCAATGCTTGTGAAATTAAAATAAAACTCCTTAAGAAGTGGAAGCAACACCAGAGTCACACAAGAATTAGAGTACGTTCTCTGTTTGGTATCTGTCACGTTTAAGCATCCTGTCTTTGAGAGTACATTGAGTATTTATTGCCACTGCCGGATTACAGTGGATTTGGTGTCTTTTGGTAAATCTTATTTAAATGTTCCATTATAATTTAGCTTTAGCTGAGCACAGTCACAAAACAAGATATTCAAAGGGATACATAGAATTCATTTAGGGGACAGCAAGAAGCTCCGCTCTGGATCAGTGAAATCCTGTCCAGGATTTAGGACTGTCCAAAGTGTTCAATAATAACTCTGTACTGCTGTCAGGCAAATACAGAGAGAACTCTTACAGGGCATGAAAGCATGTAGTGTGCATGGAAGAGGAAATTTTACTGACATAAGGTTGCAGGAAGATTTTTAAAGACTGATGTATTGATGCTCCTATACTAAGACTTTTGCACAGGTAAGTGGACACAAGTGCAGATGGATTTTTGAGGTCACATGTTTCCATACAGAAAAGAACAGCCATATACTTCCAACCAGAATGACCTTGATTTTAGATCCAGAGAACAAAAACAAGAATGAACAGAAAGAGTCTCCATGAGAAAAGAGAAAGTGTTGCCAACTCTCGTGATTTTATTGCAAGTCTTGTGCTATATCGGGTTTTCTTGAAGCCCCCACTCCAGGAGTCAGGTGATTATGGGAGAATCTCAGCTTTCATTTTCTGGCTCTCCTGATTGTGGAGGAAAAAAAACAAAAACTAGAGAACAGGAACCCTAAAAGGTTCCAACACAAGAGGACAAATAGAAAGACATTTTAAACAAACAATATTTAAAAAAAAATCATCACATGATGTTTAAGCCAATCTTGTGAAGTTCTGGGACTTGGCTCATGGTTCTTGAATGTTTGGGGTTTGCAGCACTGCAGAGATCACATTATGTGTGTGCACATGCGTCTCCTTTAAATAATCTGCAAGGAAATACATTAAAAATGGCATCCTGTCTCTGCAGGCAGAAGAGTCCCTGGGGAGTCCAGGGTTAAAAGGTACATGACATAGGAAAAGAGTCTAAACTTTACATGGGTACTGCAATTTGCTTAGCTATTTCTCCCTCTTTTGGGAACTAGATTGTCAAGGCTGCCTGCACATTTAGGGGTTTCAAATTCAGATCGCAGAGATATCCCTGCAACTCTCTGAATTCAATGCAAAGGTCTGCCTCATCACCACAGGAACCATCTGCCCAGCTCTGTCATGGACGATATACTTAAACAGAACCCACTGCAAAAATTCTAGGGCAAATTACAATTCAGTCTTTTAAAAATGAACGTGAAATGGCAGTCACCAATGACGAGAATTTAAGTCTGGAGTCCTATGGTCAAAGGAAGTCACTCAGACCTATTAGGAGTTCTGGCAGCAGTGTTCTGGGGGCAGTTACAGTCTTCTGATCTGTCAGCCTGTGCTTTTTAAAATGCTGACACACCGTCATTGATCCTAGATATCTAACAAAAGCATTGTGTCATTGCACCTGCGATTTGGCAGATTAGCGACACGCTCTGCTGATGCCACGCAAATGTCCTCATGCCACAGTGTCTTTCCAGTTCAGGCTGGATTCCCTGAACAACGTGGATAGAATATCTAAACCAAAATCCAACCGTTGCTGAGTTAGCTCACCCTTTTTTAGTGCACAAAGGATGAAATCCTAGCCCTACTGAAGTCAGTGGCAAAACTCTCACTGACTTCAATGAGGCCTGGATTTCATTCCATAACGTGTGCCCTGATGTGTTTCATGACTTATTTCTACTGAAGGCCCTTTAATCACGATGCCCCTATTTGACTCTATTGTCCTTATCACCTGTCATTCCATAGTAATTAAGCATTAACTAATATCTCCTCCTTGAAAAGCGCAAGCGAGTTTTATTGTCAGGCAGGAAAAAGGCTGCATTGATTTAGAAGACACGATTCACATGGTAGTTTCCATGCTACCTTAAAAATCAGTGCAGAGTGCAAAGTGATCTCCAGAAGGTAATAAACGAGATGCAAAATCACTACGATAACATAAATCATGGTGGATTCACTTGGTATTAATAATGCGAATGCCATGGGTAAGTCCAAGGGAATTGCTTTGTAATTCAGTAGCAGCGCACCATTATTTTAAAGTATTATGAAAGTAAAGAGGAAAAAGGGATTCTTTATAGCATATGTGAGACTGTTCTTGTGTGTGGAGTGGGAAGAATGGGAATAGGTAGGGATTTCTGGTGCTACTGAGATTCACGAAGCACTTTCACGCTGTCCTTTCGCATGGGACCTTTTTGTACAATGTCTCCTATGGAAAATCTGTGCTTAAAACGGAGAGAAGTGGTCTGGGTAAAATGAGAACTAGCATAAACCTTCTTTCCTGATTTGCACCAAGCCAAAACCCTCCTTGAGGCTCAATAAGTCTGATTAAGTTAAAAATAGTGAGGTGTGTCATGCATCTCTCCATCTGGAAAAAGAGCCACACCACCACCAGAAAAGCTTATAAACCCCAGGAGAGAACCTGCTTCTTCAGAGTGTTGCATCCAAAGGACTTTGGACAAGCTCCAAAGTTTTGAAGGTTTTTCCAAACTATCCACCCCTTAGAGGCTCACCCATACATACTTAAAGCTGCCTTCACTTACAGTACGTAATATGTAATACCAAACAGGAAGATGAGATGAACCTGAACACAAAGGCTGGATCTAAATCACTCAGAGCCACTGGGGAAGGTCTGAAATCCAAACGTGGATACAGACGTGGCTAATGGCCTCTAATTTTATAATTGGCTTAACTAGAACACAAGATCCAAACAGCCACGAGCTTTGGCGTGGTCAAAAATCCAGACCTGGAGCCAAATTCTGCAGCCTAACTCCATTTTCAATAGGAATAAACCCTGCTACCCATTGTATCTGGAGGTTTCTTACCTCCTTTCAGGCCTTGATCCTTGACTCTGGCTGAGAAGCTCACTACACAAAATGGGGCTTGTTTTAAGCCCAGGTTGCATTCCCTTGACCATGGTCTGGTCCCCAAGGGCAATGGAGTGGTAGTAGAGCAGCACTAAATTTACACTAGCTGCCAGGAGGCCAAAGGGGCCATTACAGCAGCTGCGATGCAGAGACCTCATAGACACACCCTTTTCCCATAGCCACAACCCCCATGCCAGCTGCAGGGAGGGAGCAGTGTAGGAGCTCTTAGAGTGGCTGTATTCCACTAGAGGATCCCATTATGTAGGATTGCTCTCCGGTGACTGGCTACACTGGCTTTTGAACTGCTGCGAGCTAGTGAATTGGCAGAAAGGGGCCCTAATTGGCTAGTGAATTGGCAGGATTGGGGCACTTCGTGAGCCTCACTCTCCCACATTCAAACCAGTTTTACACTGCTGTAATACCACGGACATCACCGCAGTTACCTGTAATGTACACCAGTGTCAGTGATTGGAGAATCAGGCCCATGGAATCTGAAGTCCATGTCCCCCTCCCCCACCCCACTAGTGCAAAGACAAGTGTAATCCCAACTCCCACTGATGTGAATGGGAGTTTCGGGTATGGAAAGGGGGATTAGGCTTTTCTGCTAAAAATGCAATGAGTTATACACCAGCTACGTGCGCTGTAGTTCATTAGAGATTTACTGGTTGCTCTCTTCTAACATTTTTTTCCTTCTTCTTCTTCAAAACAAATGAGAGCATATTTCATTAGGTAGGATTTATTTTATTTTACCAATTGGGCATCAGAGCTAAAAGCACTTTAGAAAGAGAATATACTTTGCTGGACAGAGGTGCTGCAGTCAATCAAAGTCAATAAGGAAACTGAGCTTTTGCCAGAAATAAGATGGGGGCATTACCGAGAAGCCGGTTTTCCAGACCAAAAAGGGCCCCTTTTGCAAAGCAGTTGTTAATCCAATTCTCTACTGGGGACAATGGCAGGAAACACACCCCCTATAATGGCTGTGAGAAGTAGAGACGGGCTTGCCTCCATCCTCTGGTTTCTGCAGCCCCCAGTCTGCGCTGTCTGGTCTGGTCTGCTCAGGCAGAATCAATAAAAAACAATTCCTTTTACTTTCATAGTTTAATTTTTCCTTGTTGGTTGTACGGGCCAGTATTCCATCATTCCCCTGCCTAGACGAGATCACAAGAACTGTTGCTCTCAGTCTGGGAACACTGTAGCACTAACAAGCTCTATAGATTTTTCAGTTAATTTCTAATTTTGGGAATTTTCAGTTGGGATAACAACTTCTAAGCAAAAAGAAAAGGAGTACTAGTGGCACCTTAGAGACTAACCAATTTATTTGAGCATAAGCTTTCGTGAGCTACAGCTCACTTCATCAGATGCAGAATTTGTTAGTCTATAAGGTGCCACAAGTACTCCTTTTCTTTTTACAAATACAGACTAACACGGCTGCTACTCTGAAACTTCTAAGCAGGATCCATTTAAGGTAGCGGTATCTGTGCGCACAGACAAAAAGGAATCAAAGTGTGTGAGGAAGGTTTTAACAGCCAAATCACCCCCCAAGTCCAATGTACCTATGACTAATTCAAAACTGATCCAAAGAATGCAAGTTTTAACTTTGCAGGGTGCGTCAATGTTTTGCTATTTCCTTTTCCATGCAAAAGATATTCTGTTGCCAACACAGACAGACCCCCTCAAAGACAAATTCATCCCTGAAGCATACACTCGTTCAACCAGAAGTTAATGGGCTTGATCCAGGAATTAGTGGGTGAAATTCTATGGGTCTATGTTACGCAGGAGATCAGACTAGATGATCACAATAGACCCGTCTGGCCTTAAAAGTCTATGGATTTATGAAAACCAGTGTGCTACTGCTCCCAGAAGAGAAGCAGAAACGTATGTAGACCTTATGGCAGTCTCCTGAGCTCTTTAAGACTCATCATTCCCTTGTGTCTCTCCAAAATGTAACCTAAAGTGACCATTCCTGCACTAATGTTCAAGTATAAATGTGGGGGCAGGGGAAAGACCCACAAAAATGTTATTGAATCATCTTCTCTTTTCTTTCCAAATCAAAATGTCAAACATTTTCAATGAACTTTTGAAATTCAAATAATTTCAATCAGGGTTGCAGCTGGTTGAAACAAACACACCCACACCCCTGCACCTTTTGGGGGATCTTTTTGCCCCATTCTGGGGGCAGGGAGAGATCCAAATACTAAATCTGAAGAAACGTTTGGAAAATTCCAACCAACTGGACTCAGAAGTTCTATTTATTTGGGGGATTCTGTGTTTGTAACCTGTTCTGTCCTGAGGTCCTGTGAACTATGCCTAAAATTAGTTCAAAGTCCCAAAATTGTTGGTCTCTTTGTCGATCTGCTGGTGGCCACGGAGCTACCACTGCAACTATGTCATCAGAAGTTTATTTTTAAATTTACATCCAAACTAGGGTAATTCTTTTCACATCTGGTTGTATTATCCTACATGTATTGTGGATTCGTGTGGTCTCTTTCGATTAGTAGAAATGGATGGCATAAACCTCAACCTAGTAACTTGTTTTCTTACATCCAAGAAGATCTATAAACAAGGGTTTCATCTGGGACTACAAAATCTTTAGTGAAGACCAAGCATTTATAGGAAAATTGGAACAGTGTTTCTCCAATGCTCTTCAGTGATTTTTGAAAGACTGTATGATCCTATATTTCCGAGACAAAGTACAAGTTCATTACATTTTGATTTTTGACCACTGAATTAAATTACTCATGTGCTTAAGTGCTTTGCTGGACTGGGGCTTTAGATCCTGAAATGATTGCCCTAGAAGCACAAAGCATTATTATTCCGAATAAGTACTTGGTGGTTAGCATAGAAAACAGATGGTTTGCAAAAGGGATCTGCGAAGCTGGTAACCCAGAAACTGGGATAAACTAAATGTCGAACTGAGAGTTGGAATCTGAGCTGCTGTTAGCATTTCATTTTAATACTGTTCCTTCTCTTCTCAGGTATTTTCATTGAAGGATTCCATTCATACAACAGGCAAGATGATAAAAATATCAGCACCTTGTATTATGCAAAATGGAGAACTACACAAAGACCCTGATTCAGCAAAGCACGGAAGCATGTGCTTAACTTCAATTATAGCCGGAATCCCACTCAGATGTGAGCTGAAGAATGGAATTTAGTAGAGCTGAATCAGTTCTTTCTAACACGTATCTATCTGGGATCTCCCCCCTAGCCTTGGAAATAAAGTTTGAGATAAAGTCATTAATTAATGCACAGGCAAACTATTAACATCCACTGATTGCCAGGCTTGATGGTGATTTCCCTAGGCCCTGTTGCCAAAAAAGGGTTTCTTCTTTGGTGCTCAAACTGCAACTGGCTCAAGAGAAATAACGTGCTAATTCATCAAGAGACAGCACTGAATAGCAAGGCACTTTCCATTTTCTAAATGGCACCTGTTGCAAAACCACCACTACAGGCACATCTGAGGATGTATTTGAAAGTTGGGGTTTCTGTGTGGCTGGGCCCTGTGTCTGACAACCTCCAAAATACCTTTATGTTAGCTGTATGCTCGCCAACCCAAAGATAGCTGGGTAGTTGATGGAAAAGCTAGTCTGCTTGCCAGTGTATTTTCTACCCATCATCAGGTTCTACTTCCCAACCACATCCTCCCAGGGGAAAACAAAAACAAATCCAAACAGAAAGATCTGCTTTTGTATCTGCCCTTTGATGCACTGAAGTCAACAGAAGTCCTGTGTGCATACTTCCAAAGTCAGAATTTGAAGAAAAGGGCCAGATCCTGAGTCAGTGCAGTACATTGAAGTCCATGGAGCTAGATTTTACATTAGCTGAGGATCTGACCCAGTTACTTACATTGACGTCATTAGAACTATGCTGATTTCCACCAACAGAGAATGTGGGCACAATAATTCTGTTTACATCAAGAAAGCTAGGCAGATTTTCTCCAGTGGAGGATCTAGACCCTAATGTTTTTACTGAATACATGCCCCTAGATTAAAGTTCAGTCCAGTGTAAAATCAAGTATCTCCAAAGTGTCCTGTCCGAGAGTAAAGCAAGTTTTAGAGAGATTCTTTGCTATTTCTGTCTACTAACACCTGGAACTTCCCTGGTCAGTGAATTACAGCTCCTAAAGTAAATTAACCCTCAAACCTTGAATCTCAAGGTTTTATGGAAATTCTTACTTGGGTATCTCCCTGAGCTGGAATAACTCCCATACGCATTAATGGATGTTAAGTGATACAATGAGATAAGAATACACCCCAGTGTAAGGAATGACTGAGATAGCTCAGGGGTCAAGTGAAATTGTGCTCATCTGCTGGCGATTTAAATCTTTTTCTTCCTGGGTTTGCTGTCTAGAATTCTCTTTTTAAAGAGGTGTAAACCAGCCCCCTATTTTCATCAGGAGCCAAACAAACGATTATCCAGGGTGCATCAGCAGATAAAAAAGACAGGATCTTAGGCATGCCAGTGTATTCCTTCCTAGAATAATGGAACCCCAAAGTCTCACCCAAATTACTACAAATTACCAGGAAGGCAGAACTCCCTTCATTATAGCAACAGTGCAGGAAATGAGCACACCTGAAAACTACTCTACTTGATTGACTTGGAATCATAGAACCATAGGGTCAGAAGGGACTGCAAGGGTCATCTAGTCTAACCCCCTCACAAGATGCAGGATTTGTTCTGCCTTGGATGGTTTAGACACATGGCTATCCAACCTCCTTTTGATCGCAGTCCTTATCTTCCAAGCGCTCCATGGCGTAGGCCAAGGATATCTACATGCTTACCTAGATGCTTATTTTTTTCCTGTCATTTTTCACCCCTTTCCCTCAAAATATTTAAGTCTAGTTCAGAAACTCCTGTACCAGAATGAAATTCTGATTTGGTGATCACTTTCTGAATGGTCCAATCCATGACGGTTTCTGCAGCATGAACTAAAGGCTCCTTGGCTCCTGTGCTTAAAGCAATTTGAATTTCCTAACGAGTCGGCATGAACTTTGGCATGCTTCCAGATCACTGTTCATTCTTAGCCTAATGGGAGATTGATGTGAAGTGTGAGAGATTTTACAAGTCAACCTAGATCGGGGTGTGCACGGGAGCTTCAGGGCCAAATTCTGCATGGACTTGCAATGCCATTGACTTGGCTTTAGATAGAGCATAAGTCACTGCAGAATCATGCCCTTTTTACTTTAGGGCAACTGTAAGGCACAGATTACTATGAACAGATAAGGCACAAAATTTACTATGGGCCTGAGTCTGATCTTACTTACACTGGTGTCAATCAGAAGCAACTTCATTGAAATTAGTGGGGTTACCTCACTGTAAAATTGAGATCAAAAGAGAAAGAGGAATAAAGTGGGAATTTAAAATTAGTAAATATATTGCAATTGTTGTGTTGGGGGGGGGATCTGATGAGACTAAATTATTATAAGAAAATTAAAGAGTATTAGTACTGATCCAGTCTTAGGAGATACATTTTGCCAAGAGAACTATAAACTTTAAAAAGGGTGTGGATTGTTTTATAAAATGCTTCATGCTGCAGGTTATAAGCACATTCTTCTGAAGTAATACCCTCTTTCCAGCTCTGCTGTCAGAGATTTGGATCAGCACTAGACACTTCAGATGAATTCCTAGCCCTAATGAAATTGATGGGAGTTGTGCTTTTGACTTCAATGGGGCCAGGATTTCACCATCTCAATATTGTACTTCGTTGCAGTGCAGATCAGTGCAGCAAAAAGCTCCCAACGTTCTTCAGTTATAGCAGAACTGCCTTCAATGTTAGTGGTTTAATTCCACACTGCTGAAGTTTATATTTGAACATAAACACAGGTCAATCACTAAAAACACATGAGCTTTTTCTTCGGACTAACATTCTGCTTAACGGAGATGTTAAGAAGGCAAATGCAATGTCCCACTCCTACTAGAATTTCAATATGCCAATGAATCCTTATAACACACCTCCCTCCCCATTAAAGGATGAAATGATCTAACTACATTTTGTCTGGGAATTAACATCCAATATCCAACAACAACAACATTAGATATTTAAATAAATATGTAATAAAAGAACAAACCTCTAGTCTACTAAGAGATGGAAGAATAATAAGTGGCCTGTTACTTGAAAACTGAGATACCCCAGGACATCTCTCAAAGTGGGTCTGTTTAAATGGATAAACACTGAAGATCTGTGATGTACCGGATGCAGCAAGGCTGGGTGGGTGGGGCTTCTACTGCAGTTGCAACTTTAGCCACAGAAATAAGAACGCAGATTACGCTTCTCTCTCATTAATGGCCCTAGTCAATGTCAACTAAGTTATTCCGATTGACAGATCTATGAAATACTTGCAGAATCAAAAAACTATAAAACTGACAGCAATGCAGTAGCACCATAAAGCCATAACATTTGTGTCTACTGCAATCAAGTCTTTTAAAACCTAATTAATTACTTCTGGGTGATATCAGTCATTTTCATGTAAAATCACAGTGGCATGCAACTGCCTGGCAAAACAAAAGAAAACAAACGATGCCCTGTAATAATGGAGAAGTGAACGATCATTTTTAATCTGTCAAGAGAGCTCCCACTGATGAAGCTTAATACAACTTGTTAAAACACCTAACAAGTGAGGCAGTGATTAAGTCGTGTCCTTTTGCCTCTGGAAATGGGATCTCCTCTTACCAGGTACAGAGTGATTGAAATAGCCCTTTGCAACCTATTTAACTGCACATAAAGTAACTTCTAATGATCTCGGTCCACTTTGAGCCATAAAGATTTAGAAGGAACAATATTTTAAAAATGATCAAGTTATAGACTTTTATCAGTGAGGATAGAACACCTCAGTGGAGGAAATTAAACAGATTAAATTGTCTAGACCTTCCGCAGTTTTCATCACCCAACTCGTAGTAGCAACAAAATGGTACAGTTTAGCAGAAATTCAAGGGATAACACTACTGAAATTAGTGGAAGGACCCCCTTTGACTTCAGTAGGCTTTGGATCAGGCCTCCAAACCTCACGTAGCTCAGTTTTTACTCAAATCTTACTTAGCCAAGCTCCCACTGAAGTCAATGAGAATTTGGACTACATAAAAATCTCAGGATTTGGTTCTGAATGGATCCCTTGCTCTATCTTTGACATGTAAACAGTCCCCAATATCATAGTATTGAAGCACCATACAATCTTTAACCTATTTATCTTCACACACCTGTGGGATAGGGCAGTGCTATTATCCCCATTTTGTATCTCTGTTCCCTATCTGTTAAGATATTTAAGTACTTAACTCCCATTGAAATGAATGGGAATTAGATGACTAAATACCTTGGAGGGTCTGGGCCAGAGACACGAAGTGAATTGCCAAAGGTCACACAAGAAGTTTGTGGTAGAGCAAGGAACTGAACTCCAGTGTCCAAGTTCCAGACTAATACCCTAACCCTTGGACTATCCTTATCCCCTGATCACTACAATGCTACATTACCACCAGATTATCACTAAAGCTATTCTTTCCACCGGGACAGACATTCACGAGTTCCCAGAACGGGTCTGAACCTTGCAACTGACGGTGGCAGATCCTGCTGTGTTTTGTTCCTCTGCCTTTTATGGAGGACACATTTTCAGAAGGCTCAGGGCCCTCCTTTTAGGGGACTTAAATTAAGTTTTCAAGGTTAATTGTCCAATTTGATGTTTTCGGTTCAATAAATAATTCAGAGTCAGTTTACATCCTTCCATGTAAAAATGCCTACTGAGAATATAGCAAGCAGTCATTTCCCTTGCTGTGATATTAACTAATGTGCTAAAGGTATTTCTCTCATTTTGGAAACATTTATGCTGTTCAAGAGGACATGTAAATGAAATCAGAGTTCATTAGTAGGTCATAATTAACACAGCCCAAAGCTATCAAACTACTAATTTCCAAAGTTAGTCATCCAGCCGTCTTCCTGTTCTCAGCCACTAAACTTATTGTAACAATAATGCTGTGTCTTAAGTGATAACCCCTGCCATAGCTAGGTTTCCAGTTTAGCAGGTCATCTTATCAAAAGGATATCCAGAAGCCTGTAAGATCTTTGGAGAGGAACCGTCTTTGTGTTCTATGTCTGTTCAACACCTAGCACAAGGGGGTCCTGTTCCATGACAAGGGCTCCTAGGTGCTATTGCACTACAAATAAGAATTCAGGTCTGGTTTCATCTACATGCTGAGGGCTATACCTTCAGTGGGTGTAAACCAACATACCTGCATTGAAGGTAGCAGAGCTCCCCGACTTCCACCAGCTGAGAACCTGATCCTGAGTTTGGTTTAGTTGTCAGATTATTACAATGAGTTGTGTTGGGCTTAACTTGCTGGATGGGATGTTGTGACGTTGCACTCCATATGCTTTATGGAAATATGCTTATGAATATGACATAACTGGAATATGCTTTATGCTAAATACCCCTTGTATGGTGTCATTAGAAAGCTTGTAATCTACTAAGTGTGTTCATCCTATTTGTTTGCATGTATTATTTCTATATTTGGAGAAAGGAGAATAAGATATAAACTTGTATCATTGATGTAAACATATTAAGTGGAGGCCACTAAGGGTGTAAATGACCTTAGTTACTTGAAAGCCTTCCTGTGTACGTGTGGGCCAGCCCATGGGAAATGGAGACTAGGGGTCTTACAGTGACATGTGACCATGTCACCAGATAATGAAA
Organism: Natator depressus; assembly: GCF_965152275.1. Taxonomy (NCBI): domain Eukaryota; kingdom Metazoa; phylum Chordata; order Testudines; family Cheloniidae; genus Natator; species Natator depressus. Next base: position 7,932,336 of record NC_134246.1, on the reverse strand, counting down.
TCCATCTTAAACTTTTCCATTTAGGAGGAGGATTGGGGGCCCAGAGAGAAAAAGATTCCTGCCTTGTGCCAAAGCTATAAAAGGGGGTGGAGCAGGACAAAAGGTGCTACCAGTCATGAGAAAATCCCTGCTTACCACCTGAGATGTCTGCTGGAACTAACAAGGACTATACCAGGGGAAGGATTGGGCCCAGACTAGGAAGGAGTCTAGTCTGTGAAAGAAACTTATTGGAACACCTTTGAGGGTGAGATATTACCTGTAATTATCTGTAGTTTCTTAATGTATTAGGCTTAGACTTGCATGTTTTGTTTTATTTTGCTTTGTGACTTACTTTGCTCTGGCTGTTGTTACTTGAAACCACTTTTTATACTTAATAAAATCTCTCTTTTTTTTTTAAATAAACCCAGAGTAAGTGATTAATACCTGGGGGAGCAAACAGCTGTGCATATCTCTATCAGTGATAGAGAGGGCAAACAATTTATGAATTTACCCTTATAAGCTTTATACAGAGTAAAACATTGATTTGGATCCCATTGGGAGTTGGGTGTCTGGGTGCTGGAGACAGGTAACCTGCTGAGCTGTTTTTAGTTAAAGTCTGCAGCTTTGAGGGCATGGCCCAGACCCTGGGTCTGTGTTGCAGCAGGCTAGCGTGTCTGGCTCAAGAAAACAGGGTTCTGGAAGTCCCAAGCTGGCAGGGAAAATGGGCTCAGAGCTAATTTCAGCACATCAGGTGACAGTCCCAAGGGGATCTCTGTGACCAAACCCATCACAGACATAATAGGAGTTTCTCTCTTTAAAGAAAGCTCCCCCTCCCAAATGGCAACAGCGTGAGTTTTGTTTCTCCTTTTGGAAATGGTTTATATAGCTAGTTTCTCAAAAGCGTTACACTCTGTTTCTCCACAGCTTGATGAAAGGATATACCTTGGTGTAATGTTTACCAGATTTTTGAAAGCTGAGCCCCACTCAGGAAAATAAAACCAGTCACACCTCTGTCCTACCTGGCCACATTAGCAGTGCAGCAAGTGGGAAATCTGCACTGTCCTTGTTCCATGCACTCCTCCCCTGGCTAGTCCTTCACCTCCTACACTTTGGGGAAAAAAGCTCCTTTAGTGTGCTGGAGCGCATCATTGTTGCGCTCCACTTTGGCTTCTGCCCTGTATTGGAAAGAGGCAGGGTCTCTCTGAAATGCCAACGTTCCAATGAATATTGATTCTTCTAATTAATATCAATAGTACTTATGGGGTAGAGCAGAAACTGAGCTGTGTTGTCCATTCCACACGGCTGATTTTTAATGCAGGACTCAAGTGACTCAACTGTAGCAGACAATGCCTCGTTTCACATTAGCATCTCTGTTGGCAACATTTCTGGAGGGTCTGTGGTATTGCTCCTCCTGGTAGAGTTAGGGTCCACCTGGTGTAATTTAGAAGAGCCTGCAGGAAGTTAAGTTGGAAGGGCTCTGGGGATGGGAAACAGGGATAAAAATCTTTATGGCATGAGGACTAATGAGTTAATGTTTGTGCAGTGCAATGAAAAGGTTAAATTCTACATAAGTGGTAGCTTTTGATTGCTTACGAAACACAAGTGTTGTGCCCATTCGTGGCACCCGAGGCAATAGCTCCATTTAGAAACAGAGGCATTGGCATTCTCCGCTCGTCACCAACAATGCTTCAGAAGTCCAGAGCCAATCAGCAGCAGCGCAGCTCAGCTGACAGCACTCCTGGCTTGGGGTCAGGAGGTCATGGTGGGTCCAAGTATCCGTTGTAATTGGGATCATTCCCAATGCTGTCCCTGCACTGCAGTGCCTATGCAGAGTTCTTAGCGGAGGGAGAGTGATTCGATATCAGGGCTGCTGTCCTTTGAATAAAAGGTCACCTTGTAGAGCGTGGTTCCTTGGTGGGTGTTCTGCCTAGGCACTGAAAGGAGTATACACAGCGTGTGTGCATTTATAACTTCACCATGCGGGGAATCGGACGTTGTTCCAACTGAAGTCAATGGGAGTTTTACTATTGCCCTCGGTAGGAACCAGATTGGGCCTTAGAGGTGAAAATCACCCTTGTTCGGAAAGTCAGTACAAGCCTGTGCCACACTCAAAACCCACTTTAACTCTATTCTGAGGGCTGAGGTGAGACCAAAGTGGTGCACAGCCCTCGTGTGTGCTTTCTGCCTGGGGTGAGTTAAACCCTCTGAGCAAGACCATTGTTAATTTAAGTCTTAACTGACAATATGCAAGTTGGGGTCTGAGCTTCTGCCCATTCTTATCTGGGCCTCTTTTGGAGTTTTTTTTTGTAGCTATAGTCTATGGATGCAAATAGGCGGCACCCTTTCTATATTCATTTAACTACCTAAGTACCTAATTGCACCTACTAGTGCAATCATAAAGGAAGGATGGTCCAGTGGTTAGGGCACTAGTCCAAGCTTGGGAGACCCAGGTTCAAATTCCTGTTCATTCACAGCCTTCCCATGGGACCTTGGGCAAGTCAGTTAACTTCTGTGCTCTCTATCTGTAGAATGGATTTAACAGCTCTGCCCTATCACACCAGGGTGCTGTGAGGATAAATACATTAAAGATTGTCAGGCGCTCAGATGCTACAATGATGAGGGCCATATAAACACCACAGATAGATCAGTTACTTGGATGCCTAAATTACTTCAGCTAGGTCTGCAAATAATTGTGTGTGCAAAATTGTGCCCACAACTATTCACACCTGCAAACTGCAAGCATGATGAGTGGCCAAGTTTTGGAACCTTGGTTCTTGGTTTGTCCAGCTGTTCTGAAAACAGTGGATTCAATTGTTTGTACCCTCACTATATTCAGGATGCATCTGATCAAAGCTTTTTTAAAAAAGGTCAGCACTGCAACATTATAAAATATGATAATAAAATATAATTTCACTGCTGTGGTATACATAACCTTTAACATGGAGATGTCTAAATATTCCAAACATGTCCAGTATATTGTAATTTTTGCATCATTTCACATTACTCACAAGGTACATTAGGTGGACACTGAAGGATGAATTATTTTCAGCAAAACATTTTTGTGGAGTAAGTACATTCATCTTATGGGGAGAGTAAAAGGAAGAAAGATGCCATTAAAAATGTGTAGATCCAAGTTGAACACATCTCTTTTACAGGAAAACCATGATTTAAGTGCTCTCTATTACTAATGTTTAATAAAAGACATAATTCAGATGTCAGGCTGAGGCTGTGTGCATTGAAACTATGCTTTGGGAGAGAATGACATGGACATTTTTCAGTTCAGCAGCTCTTCTTTAAGCCATTTGTCTGAAGGTCTAAATTAGCTTTGAAACATTTTATCTTTTATAAAAAGGTATTGATGAGCAATTATATATAATCAATTATTTTAGCTAGAGTACCTGAGGGGACAAGAGTTTATGGAAACAGGTCTTCCTTGACCTTTTGTCCTCTAAGGATTATTTATGAGAAGAATGTGGGTTTCTGTAGAACCGAGCAAACATTTGCAACTAATAATTTATCCAACTAATGTAGCCTTTTTCACTGCTTGTCAGAGAGCCACAGGCAAATTGTGGTTTCCTTGAGTGTATTCATTATTGGAAATATATGTTGTGAATATTTTTTAAACTGGATTGTTCTGAAACAATTCTCTCAGAATATTTGATATTCAACACATGTTGGGTAGTTGCGATTGGTCAGAAGTCACATGGTATTTCTGAGCTCTAATTGGGGGAAGTTGAAATGACTCCTGGAATGTGAATACTTGTGCCAGCAAATTAAAGATCAGTCTTCTGTAAACATCTAGACACAACTTTGAAATGTGCTTTCTGCAAATATCCACGCCAGTAAAATGCAACTGCACAAATGCATTTCTTTTTCTGTTCAGTTTCTGCAAACAATCATATCCAAAGCAAATTCATTCAAAAACTCCAGCAAACTTTAGTGGAACATATTTTGCAGTATTTCCCCAGTTCTCTAGGACTGACTAACAAGAAGCCAGGTTATAAGTGATCTTATAAATAAAAACTGAACTGAAAGCAACAAATCCAAAAATTACAATTTAGGACTACAGGAACGCCTCACTTAACGTAGTTATGTTCCTGAAAAATGCGACTTAAAGCAAAACGATGTTAAGCAAATCCAATTTCCCCATAAGACAATGTAAATGAGGGGGTTAGGTTCCAGGGAAATTTTTTTCACCAGACAAAAGACTATACATACATACATACACACACACACCCACCCCCCTTACATGTAAGTTTTAAACAAACAATTTAATACTGGTACACAGTGATGATGATTGTGAAGCTTGGTTGCGGTGGAGGAGTCAGAGGGTGGGATATTTCCCAGGGAATGCCTTACTGCTAAATGATGAACTAGCAATTGGCTTAGCCCTCAAGGGTTAACTCTCACTCTACAAGGCAGCAGGAAAGGAGGGAGGGCAGACAGAGACAGAGACACCCTGTGTGTGTTTGAGAGAGAGATATATGCACATTTCCCCTTTAAGTATGAAGAGCGGGGTCAGAAGTACATGGCCTTGTTAATTAGATCAGCAAGCTGAGACCAGTAAGGCAGCAACTCCCTCTCTCCTGCTCTACCGGGCCGGTAGCTACTGCCATTCTGCAGCGAAGGCTAAGAAAGGGGGAAACAAACCCTGAAGAATGAATGAGTGACTTGCAGGTTGTTCCTCTCTGTAAATGTCTGGCAACATGTACATGGTGATGAAAATACCCCAGTGTTCCCCCTGACAGGAAGCTGACATGCTACCACTGGGATCGGAGCTTCTGGAGAGGTGCCAGCCAGCCTTCCTGAGCTGGAGAGCAGGGGAGGTTTGTGGAGGACAGGATCCCAGAAGAGCAAGGCTCTCAGACTTGTGAGTGGAGCCCAAAGATGGGTGACTGCGACAAATCTCCCCCTGGCAGAATGACTTTCCTGGGGATTCATCAGCATCTCTGCATGCACTGGAACAGAAATGGGAATTGTAATAAGGTGACTAGACAGCCACATGTAACCGGGGCAGTTGGAGGAGAAGGCACGATCTTCTTCATGCTGGCAGAACAAGGAGTAATGGTCTCAAGTTGCAGTGGGGGAGGGTTAGGTTGAATATTAGGAAAAAAACTTTTTCACTGGGAGGGTGGTGAAGCACTGGAATGGGTTACCTAGGGAGGTGGTGGAATCTCCTTCCTTAGAGGTTTTTAAGGAAGGCTTGACAAAGCCCTGGCTGGGATGATTTAGTTGGGGATTGGTCCTGCTTTGAGCAGGGGGTTGGACTAGATGACCTCCTGAGGTCCCTTCCAACCCTGATATTCTGTGATTCTATGGAAGATGGGGTAAGCGGGGTGCAGGAGCAGGGGGGAGGGGGACACCCTGACATTAGCCCCCCTCTTCTTCCTCTCCGCCCCTACAGCAAGCAGGAGTCTCGGGGAGCAGCTCCAAGGCAGAGGGCAGGAGCAGTACATGGCAGTGGAGGGAGGGACAGCTGAACTGCCGGCAACTGATAGCCTGCTGAGCAGCTGCTGCATAGGGAACTTAGGGGGGCTGCCAGTCCACCCTGGTTCCAACCACCCACCAGCTAGCTGCAACGGGCTGCTCTTCCTGCAAGCAGTGGACAAAACAGGCGGCTGCCAAACGACATTAGAAGGGAGCATTGCACAACTTTAAACGAGCAGGTTCCCTAATTGATCAGCAACGTAACAACGAAACAACGTTAAGCGGGACGACTTTAAGCGAGGAGTTCCTGTATTAACTTTATTCCCCATGAATAGTCCCAACTCATGGGAGCAATCCTACCGAACTTCAATTGCACTGCCCGCTTGGGAAAAGATTACTCACTTGAGTGAGCATTGCAAGATCAAGCCCTTAATTTCTGCATTGTCTGATAACATAATACCTACTCTGTCAACCAGAGCAAATTAGGGGACTTAAACACTTCCTCCTAAATTGTGCTGTATGCTCCCCAGCCAGCACCAAGGATCTGGGCCCAGAACTTTACCCCAGATGCATTTATATTAGTCTGAGACACAGGATGGAAGACAGCAGTGGGGTACAAAGTGTTTCATATCAGCACTCTGTCAGTATCCTCTCAAAGGAGGATGTAGGGATTTAGTACGAAGCAAATAAGCCAATTTTCAAGTCACCCCCAAATGTTTCACAGAGCCCGCTGAAAAGCTTGTGGACAGTATTATATAAACTTGGCTGCTTATTCTCTGTATCTCTATCAATAAACAATTGTTTTGTCTGGTTCAAAGTCATTTTTATAAAGCAAGCGTTGAAGACTTTGGAGCTGCCTGCTCTAGCTAAATCTGCACCATTAGCGCTACACTGGTGCGAACCCCTAATGCAAATTAAATATCCCAAACCAATGCAAAGTGAAGCTTGTCCCAATGCAACAGACTCTAATATACTGCTCAGGCAGCACAAAGGGGCTGCTGGAACAAAACTGAGAATCTCACTCACCAGCTACAGCAGCATTATCTGCTCCAGGAAAATAAAGCCAATCACTTCAGCCCTGCCACGCACTGCTGATCTCTGCATCACTCCTACCCTTCACAGGTTGTCTTTTGCATTCCCCCAAGAGTTGCTCTCCACACTTTGGAAAATGCTCATTTAATGTATCACTGGCATCTTCTGAGTTAATATCCAAGGACAAGAATGAGACAATTTATACCTCAGAGCTACTGTTTCAGACTCTCTGCAAATTCAGGCAGTTGTTAGTGACTTGGTTACACTCAGATCCTGTTTTGAAGGTTTTAATGCCCACTGTAACAGCTAGAAACAAATCTGGTTTTTAAAGGAAAGCTGAGTCTATGGAGAAGATTTTAAGAGGCTCGTCCTCTTCCTCTTATGCCTCCATTTTCCACTCTGGGAAATGCTGATCGACAGGTACTACTGAATATGCTGAACTCCTAACACCCGATACTATGAAAGGGACCAAAGAAAACCACCATGCCAAATATCACGGCTCCATTAATGGAGCCGTTAACCACTTTCATAACATCTTTCTTTATAAATCACGATTCAACACTTGATTTCAACAGCATGTCTCATATTTCATTAACACTGCACTGCAAATTGGAACGCACTCCACCTAATGCGGAGAGGGATATCGTAAGCTGCATACAGAATGGGTAATATTTAATCTCCCATCACAAACCAGTGCATTGACGTACAAAAAATTGAAAGAGTGCCTGTGTGTGTACAATGTCTGAGCACAGGTAATACATTCCGCCTAGCTGCATGCCTCATGCGGTTTCCTTTAATGAAAAGATATTCGTCCTGTACTGTCCTAAAACGTTGTGCAATGTTGCGGGGTACTGTTAAATGGTTTCTGTGTTTCCATTTGAGAGGTGGCTTCATTTCAGGGGTGGGTGCTGTGATCATGGACAGCCCCTGTATATTGGCTAGTTTTAAAAGTGCTTTCGGATCCTTCTGAATGAAAGGTGCTATTTAAATGCAAGTTCTTTATCCTTAAGGTGGTTATAAATTTGCAACAGACTTGTAATGCAGGGTGATTTTTCAAAGATTAAACTAGTAAAGCTAGATATTAACAGCACCAGATCCTCAGCTGGTGCAAATTGCTACCGAAGCCAACAGACTATGCTAATTTACACCAGCTGAAGAATAGCACCATCTGATATTATTTTCATTTAAAATCGGACTTGCAGCTGGAGCAGAAACTGGTGGAAATTTAGTCCTCCTAAGAATACCTAAGCCTGAAGCTACAGGGCAGCACGGACCCTCCTTGCTCCTTTCCTCGGGAAGTGCCACGCAGCAGACTCTCATTGCAAACAGCAGGCCATCCGTCAATTAAACTCTCTTTAAACTTTAAGGATATAAAAGCATATTTAAGTATGGCACCATTACTTTCTCTCTCATCTAACCTGAGGGGAAGTCACTGACTGGAATCCTAGCGGAGACCGTTTAAATGTTAGACGAACAATTAAGTGGGTTCCCACCATGTCCTTTCAAAACCCAACACAGCGCGCCCCCCCCCCCCCCCGACGCCGCCCCATTTCCTCACACCAGTGCAGACAATGGATCCACTGGTGCAGCACTGAAGTGTAAAAAACAAGAACAGTTTAATTCCATTGGACCCGGCTCTCATCTCACACCTATGTGAATCCAAATTCCTCAAAGCCAAGGGAGCACCATCCTTGTCATGCAGGATCAGGACATTACTCCAACACAGCATTTAAGCATGTGCTTAACTTGAATTATGAGACCAGCGCCATTGACTTCAATTAAATGGCCACAGCCTGTGGAGAAATGAATTCAGTGGGACTGCTTACATGCATAAGTGCTTTGCAGGATCGAGGCCTAAATAGGATCAGAATCAGGTTCCTAGACTTTAATGGCATTATACTGCTCTGAGAGGAGAATCAAGCCCAAAGACACTAGGCTGGGCAGGGCCCTGGCTGCAGTTTGGACAGGGATCCAAGCTCTCCACTCCAGCTTGCTAATCACTGTATGATATTAAGGCAGAATCAGTAATGACAGATGTGTAAACTTTTGCATGGAGGCATGCCAATATTTTGCATACTTACACAGAGCTGCCATAAATATTAATGCGGTGCTCATATGTGAAGTTCCACCAGCTGCGTCCATTCTCAGGGGATGCTTCAACTATTTATATTCGCAGTAATGAGCAAGCTGTTATTATATCATCAGTCTGAGAAGGCTTTGGAAGACGTCTCACTGTGAATTAGTGAGCAACTGAACCATATTTGGAGCCATGAGAGGCTATGTAGAATCAATGGTCCCGGCTTCCATTTTGAATGAAGCAGGGGCAGGACAGGGGAGAGGGAAAAAGGGGACTGGGATAAACCATGTTAGAAAGATTGATTGCAATCTAAAGATTAGCAGAGATTAATTTCGAGACCACAGGCTTTGGCAGAGGCCATAGAATCCACCTGCAATGAGCCGTGCTCAGATGATATTGCTCCAAAGGCAGCAGGCATTTAAGTTACATTACAAAGTAATAATGTGAGTGGCCCAAAAGGCACCCAAATCATAAGATGTCAAAATTCTTATTGGAGAGTAGGGACAGTCTAGTCTGGTGACTAGAGCAGGGGACTGGGTAAGGCATGTGGAAATAAAGGAAAACAGCTCACGTTCAGGGCATAAACTGACCACCCCCATGGGGCAGGAGGGATCCCTTCTCCCCTTCCACGTCTAGCAATCCACAATTGCAAAGACACAATATGGGACTTTTTTGACCTTTCTCTGAAGTCTTAGGCATTAGTGCAGGAGACGTGACATTGACCTTAGTGGTTCACAGTGTTGGATCTTCCATGGGACTCTATCCATTTGGCACTATTCTGATACAGGGGGCTACATTTCTTTTCAGGGAAAGATGAATTGGAACATCCAGCCAATTATCGACTACCTCTCTAGGTTATTTAGAGCTGGAAAGAAATCCTGCCATCCCAAAGGCGAGGGCTTGAGAGGTAAGGTTCATAGGGCCCCATTCCTCAAACGTAATAAGCACTGCAGTTTTGGATGTGAAACCTGCATGTTCTGTAGCTTCTTGGGTTCAGACCCACAGAATCTAGTCTGCATTCAGATTCTTCAAGAGTCCCTTTGCATTTGGTCCCAGGGAGCTCAGGTATGCATCCCACAGCACCTCAAGCCATGCTTCCCCCCACAGCCTATTCTGACTGCCTACCTCTGAGCCTTCTATCACTGATAAGCTTTTAAATTAGCAGCCCTGTGCCCAAATGATTCAGACGGTAAGATGCTCAGGGTGGGGACCTTGGCTAAGATTTTCAGATATGGATGCCTAGAACTAAGCTCCGTGATCGATACTGAAGCCAATGGGAACTTCAAGTTCTTACACCTTTGAAATCTGGCTTCTTTCTTTAGATGCCTAAATTCAGACTCAAGAGTCTCACTTTGGGATCCCATTTCCTGAATATATTTTATATTGATATTTACTCCTCATTGATAAAGCCTCCTCTTAGCACGAAAGGCAGGGAGATTATGTGCAAAGCTTATACTTGCATCATGAGATTTTCTAAAGTTCATGGGTGTTCAACATCTGCAGTTTTGGTTTGGGGTCACCTGTAGGATCTGATCCAACTCTCACTGAAATAAATAGGAGTCTTACCACTGGATTTAGTCGGTGCTGGATCAGGTTCATAGTCAGCACAGATAAAACAGGAGACGTGTACATCCAAATCCTCCAATCACCACTGAGCAAAGAAATCCCAAGACTGTTACACAACATACTGAGATCATGAGGCGGCAAAAAGTTATGAAAGGGCATTATCTTCCTAGCAAACAACTGCCATTCATGTTGGAATCCTGCGGCCAGGAGAATTGCTAAAGAAGATGAGCCTAACAAAGTGCAGACTGCTCACTTTAATCGGTGCTGGAATGCTGCTGCTCTCACCTGATCTGAGACTCAGCACTCCCTTCCAGGGGTAAATCTGGGCTTTTGTTGATTTGATCAGTTTCAGACTCCAATAACATGCGAATGAGGAGTCAAAATTATACTGTACCTTTGACTGTATTATACTCAGGGGGTGGGTGCTGGAACAATTTCTACAGTGGGGGTGCTGAGAGCCATTGAACCAAACTGAAAACCCTGTATATAATGGGAGCCACTTCAAGCTAGGGGTGCAGCAGCACCCCCAGCATCCCTAGTTCCAGCACCCATGTACACATCCATGTGTCTTCCTGATACCAGCTAAGGAAGGTCAACATGGCACTTTTTCCCCTTTAAAAATAAATCTAAAAACAGTTTGTAAGTGATATAGATTTTCCTTTTTGGAATGACTAACTTTCTTCATCCTATATAGTGAGGAGCAGTAAATTGCATTACAAGGAAACCTGGTCATAACTGAACAATTGATAACAGAGGTGTGAAAGTTTATGTCTGTGATAATCAAAAGATTAGTTTCCGCTTCATGAGGTGGGGCAGGGGCAGAAGAGGCTGGACATCAGGGAGTTCCTGATGCCTTTATTATTTGTAGGCTTGGCTGAATTTGGTGTTTTTAAATATAATGTTGACAGATAAAAACTTTAAAAGCTTAAATATTGACACTGATATAATCTATTTAAATGTTTACAGTTGCAGGAAATTATAGGAGGGTCAGAATGGGTGGATAGGACAATAATTATTCAATGCCAGTAGCCACTGAGATTCAAAAAGTTACAGCTTTATATACAAATGGTCAACATCACATGTCAAAATATACCAAGTCAATATCTTTAAATGAAACTCTAGTAAATTCTCACGTAGTCTCTCTTACTTTGCCTCTGTAAATTTCAATTGCCGATGGAAATATTTTCTCATCGGTTTGTGTGTGTAAAGTGAAGTCAACATTTACTGACACAAACCTAAGCCTTCCATGCCGAATTACTTGTAAATCCAAGAACCCAGCCCCTTTGTGCTAGGTGCTGTACAAACATAATATATGGTCCCTGGACTGTAAACCTCAGGGACTAGATTGAAATCAACAAACCTTACTGCAAAAGACATGCCAGATAGAAACCCTCCACAGATCTAAGTTAAAACAAAGGAACAGAATGGACAAAGGTATGATTTCCAGTATCCCCATGAGAGCAGAATCAACCCTCCATATAAAGTATTTGCCAGCAGATATAGACCCATTAGGATCCAACAGGGATCTCAGTGCTAACCCCAAATTAATCCATAACTCTAGGAGCTATCCTCTGCGTTGGGTCTTATTGTAGAAAGATTACTGTTAGGACCTGAATCTTTCCATTGACTTCAATGGGGTTTGGAGCAGGCCCTTAACGAGCCAGGCTGTCACTCAGAATATTATGTACAGTCGTTAGGACATGAATTAAAGCCTTCAGATTGAATCTGTGTCTATTCCATTACCACCTTGGCACACTCTCCCTAAAAATTGGAGCTAATATCTTTAAGAGGACGCTCTGCTTTAGTACAAATTAAGGGGTTTAGTGTGGTTTATACCAGTATATTCAAGATTTCTTTTACAAATGTGCCAAAGCCATAAAAAGACTTAAATCACCTCTGTCTTCCCACTACCTTTAGTAAACCATTTAATGATTTTTTTTTATCTTTTATTATGCACTCTGTTTCTTACGGTATCATTGTCTCTATCTTGGCTAGTTTATTAAAGGTAATTGGTATGGAAGTCCCTCTGGTTCTTCTGTTATTACAATTGGCTGGGTCTGTATGGGAACATTATCTTAACAGAATATATTTTGCTGTACATAAGAGATTTTTTGGATGAAATTAACAATATTCAGATGTTTTTCTTACAGCTCATTTTAGTAGCAAGACGTTGTCAGCTTCCCTTAGAGTTAAGTAAGAGACAAAAAGATGTAAGAGCCATTGATTCACCTTAGGGAATACTTTGGAGAGATCAAAAAGTGCTTGTGTTCAAGCTGCTTCCTGTGGGAGGAGCATAGTAGTACAATCAATCCATGAATGCATTGTAAAAATCAATGCTCTGTATAATTAGGGCACTCCAAGGGTAAAAAAATTCCTTTTCAGTGCATAACAAGGCTTTTGAAGGGTGGAGATCTTAAAAGCTCCTGAACAAACAAATTTTAAATAAGATTCAGAGGAAGGGACTATATATCTTGGTGATTGCTGCAAAGTGACAAAAGCTCTGAAGTTATGCTCACATATGAGACGATCTGCTCTGTTCTCAGCTCTGTTATCCAATGCTTTAAATTACTGATTGCCATCAGCTCACCTTGTTCTAGCTGCACGCGGACAAGTCTTTTGAATACGGAGATCTTTGTGTGGGCTGTTGGCAGCAGGAGCAGGGTATGTGTATATGCAGGATGCAGGGCACTTGGGAAAATATCTACTCAGAGACACAGAAACCAAACAGGCCAGGCATATATTTGGGAGTAGCAGCTTCAGTTCTGCACTCAGTGGTCAGAGATCCGCATAACTGCTATCCCCTTCGGGTGAACAGTGGAAAGCAGAGGTTGAGCTAATCAAGGGCTACCCCTGTGTAACGAGCAATCCGTGATCGGCTGAATCAATGCAAACTCCTTCCTGTCCTTGTCTAAACGCAGGGGTCAGCACTGGTGCAGGGACAGCAATTTTTGAATTGGGGCTATTCCCAGGTGTAGAAAAGGCCACTAACCTGTCCTCCTCTCTGCCTTAATAGCATGTGACACAGTTTCAAGGTGAAACTCTTGTATGCTAAAATTATATTCTGAGTGTTAAAACACCAAGGGCTGGTGTGTGATGAAAAGCCCTCTCCCTGCACAGATCCTCACATCCAGCAGCACAGAGCTGTGTGACCGCTGCTACCGGCTTTGGGAGTAGACTCCCAAGCAAGCACCACTTATGGAACATGAAAATGTAACTGAGCATAAGTGTTCGGGCTCCCCCCCGCTCCCAGCATGCAGTGCGCCATCACTAAATTAGAGAGATCAAATTAAAAATGAAAAAATGAAATCCCATGAGCTGACTTTTTTCATGCTGTAGAATGGGCCAAACACAATAATCATTAAAAAAAAAAAAAAACACCCAACCCCCCAACCCCCCCCAAAAAAACAAAAAAAAACAAAAAAACAGCCTTGTAGGCCACATCAGACCATTTTGTAAAACAGGTTAATCCTGAGAAAGGCTGTGGCCCAAAATTATCCTGTCTGAAGGTGTTTATTTAAATGAATGGCATTTTCAGCTTTAATCTGCTGTAGTTCCTAACGGTGCGCTCTGTGTTAATGAACATGTATAGCACTGACGGTAAGCCCCAGACAGGATCAAGGCTCTAGAGAGGAAGGATGGTCCAGTGGTTAGGACACAAGGTTAGCGTGTGAGAGACCAGGGTTCCATTCCCTGCTTAACCATGGATAAATCACTTACCCTCTCCCTACCCCACCTGAGAGAGGTGTTGTGGGGATTAAAGACACAATCAGCCACTACAGTGATAGGGGCTATCAGTCCCTTAGACAGACTTTATGGTTAAAACCTTGGATTCCACATACAGCCAGAATAACGGGGCTTCCTGTGTTGGGGAGGCCACATCCTAGGGCAGTTTATGATCTCTCTGCAGTTGCTAGCCGAGGTGCCCAGGGAGTGGGGAAATTCCCCTCGAAAAGGTGCCGCAGAGATCCCACATGAGACCTGGCCTATGGCTGAATTTCACCATACATTCCTAAATATGAAAAATTATCTTTTACCCTGTGGGTCACCATAGGGCATGATAGCAGCACATACTCTAATACAATTAACAACAGGCAAATCTCTGAAAGTTGAATTCAGGTTCAGTTTGGGTGCTCATCTGAAACATCTCAGCATTATTCAGATCTCTTGCCTCTGGAAAAATTCTGTTGGAAAGAGCAGGTTCTCTCCCAAGGTTTCAGGCATTTATCATTCCATTTCTGCATATTAACCGGAAGTGCCAGAAAGGAAACATCCCTCTCTCAAACATTCAACCCTCTGGAAAGATTCTGTTTTAGAAATAGGATGGGCAAAGTTCTGGGAAGGCGATTAATGAGACTGGATTCTTCTATTTTACAAGTGAACTTCAAGCACAACATTGTTGTCTGGGCTTCTCCAAAGTTTAGCTGCACTCTGCTCCTGATCCCACCTTTGCATTCGACTCCTTCCCAAATTCTAGAGTTGAGATTCCCCCAAGTAGGGGTTCAGATCCAGGGTTTGGATGTGGGACAAATTTCTACATTTTTCAGAACTGGCTCACCTATTGCTAATTGTTCAGTGATTAGTTGGGTGAGCATGTGCCACTGGGCAGAACCCTTCTTTAGCAGTTTCCCAAAATTATCCCTGGACAGGCTGACACCTGGGCAAGCTGACAGGCTTTTATCAGGCCCATGTGACTGAAAATATCTGTGTGAACTTGCCCCATTTCTGCAGCCTTTACTCCCACTGAGTTGGACGTACGTCAGGATCCCTTGTACTCCATATTGTCTGCTTCCTTCTCACCATAGAGATCACCACCCAAAATAAAATAAATAAATCTGTTTTATTTGTGACCTAAGGCACAGTTGAACTCAGTTCTCCTAATGAGAGAAGCTACATCGCATTAGCCCACTGTGACAGGGTGCTGAGTGAGAAGCACTTAATTCACCCCTGCCACTCCAGCCCCAATCAAGGGGAATGGGTTGGGGCTGGTTGGATAGCCCTGCTTCTGCCTGGTAATGGGCAGCACCTGCCAGCCTCATTAGTCAGGGCTATAAAGGCTGGGAAGAAAGAAAAAAGAAAGAGCCAGGCACAGAGGGAGCTGGAAGCGGTTTGGTCTGGTGCTGGCCAGGCCTGCACAGGGCAGAGTTGGCTGTGAAACCTGTACATAGGTGGAAAGTGGTGGTGGGAAAACTGTAAATAAAGAACACTGGTGTTGCATCAAGCTGAGGCCTTCCTGACTGACTGGAGAGGGCAACAGGGGCTGAAACCAGAAGGGCCCAGCGTGCACCTCGCTACACCCACCCTACCACTTAGCCTCACTTTCTGCATGTTCTAAAGAATCTTGTCCGAATGAAAGCAATGATAATGGAGAATAGCCTTGCTTCCGAGTGAGTGGGTGCTGCCCATGAGGCCCTTAATAGAAAGGAAGTCTGGAACTGGTGCCACTAAGCTAAAAGTGATCCTGATCCTCTGTGTTCAAAGCTGTCACAGAGTTCCCCTTTCTGATCGTTTTACCTACGATATGTACAGTGAAAAGCAAACTGCCTAGGAAAGAGCAGGAAGCAGATCATACCAGCCAGATGATGTGCCTGCCAATTCCCTAATAAAATTATACTCCAAGTGGGCAGGATGCAAAGTTACTGCATAACGTTTAATCACTGGTGTGCTTTTCTTAAAGCTGTACTCATAATCAGTGGAGGCTTGTCAGTATTTCATGCACATTCTTAGAACAAAGCATTTACAGGCAAGTATAGCTAAAGTAAATGATGGGTCTTTGAAGTTAAAAAGGTGTATTCCCCTTGTTACTCTGCTAGAAAAAGGATTCTGTACTAAAACCCTGCTTTCCAGAGGAGAGGGATGTAGAGTGAAATCATCATTCTACACTGAGGTACTGCTGTTTTAAAATCATGATGGTACATCGGCTACAATGTAATTACACCATGGGGAAATTTAACTCTACCGAGACACAGCGTAAGACACACAATGTTTCCAAGGCACATGGTACCCGCGTCTCTGAAGGCTGGAGATACACTGCTTGCAGAAATGACCCCGACTTGGTTGGCCATTCCTACACTGATATCCATTAGTTTCATGTTTAAAAACTCAGCGGAGTAGTTACACCATGGATTAGGATCCTATTATAGTCAATGGTAAAGCTCCCAGTGACTTCAGTGTTAAGGGAGCAAGGGTGGGCCTAGTGTAATAGCCCAGACCTTCAAAAAAGTGCATTGGGAATTCATGTACCAGGTAGCCAAGAGCAGTTCTAATTCATCTGGCCTTTCTGCACAAAAGGGTCATTTGTGCATGTTACCAGTCTTTCATTGTGCCTTCTTTGTATTAGCATCTACTGTAGAAAGTGTTAACGGGCAGCCAGACTCTGAGCTCAGTTACTCCAGTATGAATCAATGAAGTTACTCCTGTGCTTCTGATCTCAGTTATACTGCAGTAAATCTGATCAGCTCAGTTTGGTAACTAAGTTACACATTGGAAGAGCTTTAAACAAATATAAACATTTCCCCGGAACATCTTTGTCTGGTAGATACCTATATAGCTCCTATCGCCATGACACCAGAGTACCTTCTTAGTATTTATGGATTTACAGAGCATCTCTGCGAGGAAGGGAAGCACAATTATACCCATTTTACAGATGGAGGCACAGAGAGAGTAAGTAATTTGCCCAAGTTCACACAAAGTCTGTGACAGACCTAAGAAGTAAACCCAAACCTCCCTGATCCCAGCCCACTACCTTAACCCCAAAACCATCCAGAGGAGAGAAATTACTGCTCTGCATTGCAGTTATCCAGAGTGACTTGCAGTTCCTATATACACTGGCACAAAGAGGGGGAAGCTTTGAGAAAGATATCATTACCCCATCTGAGCCCTTCATGGCCATTAAATAAGGTCCAGCAGTGAGACAGTTGGCAAATATGGCCTTAAAAAAAAATCAGGGATAATGAAGGTTATCCTTTAATCTCCTATTGAGCTTGATTTTTGGAATATTCAATATTACTTGGCTCTGCAGATCAAATCTAATTCAACAGATGCACTCCTGAATTAGAACCATCATCAGGGGAGGAACAAACGAACAAACAAACAAACATACAAACATTCTACCTTGAACGGGGACCTTGCCAATTAACTTTCCTCAAATGCATCATTGGGTCTTATACACTTTGTTAGCATGGAGGCTGCTCTTGGTTCCGGGACAAAGGAAACCACTTAAAATTAAAATGCACGGCTCTTGTGGGACATAGCACATTCACAGAGCTGCCTGTGAATTTGGCAAGAGCCCTGAAGTTTAGAAAGACAGATAACTCGGAGTATCAGAAAAGGCAGATTTTCATCAATAGAAAAATCTCAAATCCCCGGTGAAAACCCCCAATCATTATCTATCAAGAAAGAAATTGGACTGAGCTGCTCTTAACTGGCTTACTTTGCCTGAATCATCTGGGTGGGAATGACCTTTGGTTTCCAACCAGGGATCAATTCACTGGGCATTTTAATTGGTTGTAAGAACAATAGCTTGCTGGTAAATCACCTTATGTCCCAATTTCAAATGGAATCAAATAGTTACTAATTGTTTTTAAATGGGATCAATGGAGCAAAATGTTCTGACTGGTGTCAAAGGGAAAGAAATGAAATATTTTTGCAGGGAAGAACAGCAGAAGCATATCACAATCCTGCAGTATAGATCCATGGCTAATGTAACTGCTACATGTATTTAGGCCTGCCGCAGGGGGAGAAAAAAAAAAAAGCTGTGGTCAGGCTTTGTGAACTGGAGAAATGTTCACCAATACAACTGCACTGGAAGCCTTAAGGATTCTTACGCTGTCTTTGGAGATCTTGTATATTTTGCTTGGAAAAACAAACAGGCAATGTGAAAACCAAAAATATACAGTTTTCCTAAGGATGTGTTCAGGGATAGGAGATAACGAGCAGAAGGGATAATCAGCAAAGTTAGGTCAAAAACTTTATATTTACACTAACTGTACAACTAACAAGGCACAAAAGGAGGACATGAGAGAATTAACTCAACGATGCTGAAATATTGTTCTGCTAGGGAATGAGGACATGCATTGCTATACCCATGAGAAAGCTAGCATGGCGCAGATATTAATTATTACACAGAACAAGAGTATGGTTAGATAGTACTGGATAAAATATTGCTACTAGGATTTCAGTTCACTCAGTAAGTCACCTTGCCCGCTCTCTCGCTCACTCACACACACACAAAAGTTTATTAATGGAAACATCTAGTTTACGTTAAACTTTACAGCAGCTGAGAATAAATATATAAAATCATTCTCAACCATACTAGTGCTGTAGTTCTGAATAAATGCAACATCAGCAACTGCAGGCTACCTAGCACCTATATAAAGGCACCATTGCAACACACTAAAATTAGGTTAACTGCCAGAAGAGGGCAGTCTTGAGAAACAGCAGCCTTTAGTCGCATCATTGGCTTCCCAGCATCTCCACAAAGTATTAGAACAAAGCCAATAGTATAGGCATTGAACTCCAGTGGGAACTGTATTGTTTCAGTAAACCACAGACATGAGTCGTGTCAGCATTTCTGATACTAAAGAAACGTATGCAACAACTAAAGAATTCATTAGAAAAATGAATACTTGACTATTGTGCAATAGCAATACCAGTGTTACGGTTCCATATGGCTACCATCTCATGAATTCTTAACGTTATTTATAGGACATATGCTACTGTATGCTTACATAATTTTCCTTTAGGATTCTAAAAAGAAAAAACAAAAGAACTCAGGCCATTAAAGCGCAATGTGAGAGGGAAACATCTTGTATGCTAATTGTCTGTTGGTACTTACAACAAGATTAAGGCTGTGGTGTTGCCACAGATTGCTAGAAATTCCTTCCATAAGCTGACAAATGAATGTGTCTCTCTAGAAGAGGTGATAGCTGCAAAACACTTCCAAGAGCCCAGCCAGTGAAGCATAGATAGTTCAGGCATGTCAACACAGGGGTAGTGGGGAGAATGCTGGCCACTAGCAGCCAGAAGGAAAAGAAAAAGAAAAGAAAAGAAGACACTAAGAGAGGGAGAGATCAGAAAAAGAAAAGCAGAAGAGAGGGACATAGAAAGTTGTGTGCCATGGGCTGGATTCTGCCCCCCTTACATTGAGAAGTACCTTACTCTGTGACTAGCCCCATAGATTTGTAATACGACTAGTCTCAAAGGAGGGGGACATCAAACCAGAACAGCTCTGTCTGAACCTGGCCCATGTAGTTTTATAGTCGGGGCAAGGCTAGAGAAGACATAAGGAGAGGAAAATGCCCCATCAAAGCCTATGATTGGGACCTCCTTGAGCCATTTGCAGAACTCTCCTCTACTCTATCAGGGACCTTAACCCATACTGTTCCTAGGGGGGTTATGTGCAGTGTAACATCCATCCCTAGCAGCTGAACCCTGAAGCACTTCGTCTGGTAGAAGTCTGTTGTATCTGTAGAATGTTTACGAAGAACGTTGGCAGAATTTCTTGTATGCAGCCGGACACAAATATTGTGTTTCCCCCTTGGACTGAGAGGTAGCTAATTGTGTAAATTCCAGGAATCCACCCTCAGCTAATGAATAAGTGACTCCTTGCACCTTGTTAAGCCAATAATCATGTGGCCAAAGGACAAAACACAGAAAGTAACAATGGGCATTACAATTGCCACCCCCTCAGAGCTCCTCCACCTGCCCTTTAACAGAGGACTTCATCTTATTATGCAGTGTAGAAATGGAAATAAACTTTAAGCAAGTGTTCATGATCTGTATTGCATGAGGTTGACTTGTACGGAATACCAGTGTACTCTTCTCTGTTCAAAACACTCCACTTCTGAGGAGATGCCAGACATGAGAGTTCATCAGCTCTATGCAAAATGTTTGCAACAAAGCTGGGAACAAGACAAAATTTCACTGGGTTTCATGTTTGGTTACAAACTCAGGTCTCAGATCACTGAGTTTCACAAAGGATTTTGCTCTTTGTTTTGACTTAAAAAAACCAAACCACCACAGAGAAAGCACAATACTGATGAAAATCCATTTGATTCTAGGCAGTTTCATTGGGAGAGGACCATTTGCTGGGAATCAGGCCCCTTTCTTCTGGGAATCGTCTGCAAGTCATACCCAACAGCTGGAATGTATTGGTTATTCATGATTTTCTGTCCAATACTTTGGATAAACAATTTTAAGTCGGTGGATCATTTGTGAACTGTTTGCTTCAGCTGCTTGCTACTTGTTGGCAGTGATGTATGACTGAACCTTTAAGTCACATGCTATTGTTTCGGCTTTCTGACTGGATGGCAGAATTTCCACTTGTGTATTTGCTACCAGTATAGTTTACACAAAGAAGAAGGATGGTCTTGTGGCACTTGGACTTGGGAGAGGGTTCAATTTCTGAGTCTGCCACAAACTTCCCTGTATGACCTTGGGCAAGACTCTCTGGGCCTAACTTCCCCATCTCCAACCCTTTGCCTGCCTTTTCCCTTTAGACTGTAAGCTCTTCCAGGCAGGGGCCATCTCTTACCAGGTGTATGCACAGTGCCTAGCAAAAAGGGGCCATAATCTAATTACGGCAATAGACTGTGTTGTAACAATAATGCACCAGCCCTGCCTTCTCACGGTCTAGTTTTTGTGGCAGGAAAATTCCAGCCTGGAAACTGTACCTTTTACTTCAGTCTGCTACAAAGCCCAGACATTCTCAGTGCAATGGATATCTGAGTGCAGTTGATAAATATTTGACTCTTACAGCCAATAAAAAGCTAGTGTAAATAACAACAATGGTAGCAAGGCAGACTCAGTAAGTAAGTGATTATATGGACTCTTGTTTGAGTGTAAAAGTACCAAATATTAAAAAAAAAAATAAAAAAAATTGATTCACTCTGATTT
Organism: Natator depressus; assembly: GCF_965152275.1. Taxonomy (NCBI): domain Eukaryota; kingdom Metazoa; phylum Chordata; order Testudines; family Cheloniidae; genus Natator; species Natator depressus. The sequence continues at coordinate 7,911,362 of NC_134246.1, read as the reverse complement.
CACCTCCCTCCCTCTAATATGCTGCAAGTATTACATTTTCTGCTTCCTCAATGGTCAAATTGTCCTAGAATGCCTTATTACGGGAGGCTTTTAGAATCCAGTGCTGTACTGGTTACTGACCAAAAACAGATCTTACTAAGTTCTGCTACAGCATCTCCTAAGAAGTGACAGTCCCCAATTTTACCAGTATAGATCCGCAGGCCAGATCCTCAACTGATGTAAGTCCACCAACCCCATTGAAGTCAGTGATTTATACCCACTGAGGAGCTGGCCCTAAGGCTTCCCTTAAGGAAGCGTGCAGTTAAAAACCAAGACAAACTGACAGATTTATATCTGCAAGAAATATTATTCCTTGAAGGAGAAACAGAAAAGAAAGTGACTGGGGAAAAAAAGTGTGTGCACTTTAAGAGCAGACAGCCATTCCCTGGTTTCTTCATCCCTCCCTCTGCTTTGGCCCTCCTGGAATTACCTTGCAATAGTTTAAATGAAGTTGAGCTGTTCTGAGGCTGTCAAGTTTGTAGAACCTCCTCTGCAATCAATTTAGCCTCCTGGAATCATCTTTTCTGTGACCTGAAATCGCTGAGTCAGTGATTAGCTGTCTGAGAGCTGCCTGCAGTGTTCTACTCATTCCAGCATTACTGAACTCCCTAAGAGACTCTTCTTTATTTGCTTCCTATAATTGCACGCACTCCCCTCCCCCCCATCTTCCCCCCCACACGCTGCCCCCAGTCTCTCTCTGTTCTTGGAAAGGACATTCATATGTTATGGTATAGCTTGCTCATTCACTGGTCGTTCTAAACCATAACCTATAGTACACACAGCTATAGCTTTCTTTGCTTTCACTTCAGCTTTAACTGTAGTTGTTTCTAGTCATGCAGGGTACACATTTCTGGAACTGCCTATCACACCTTTTTTTTAAAAAAAAAAGTGTCAACTTCCTTGCATGTGGAGTTAGGCAGCCATTTTATCCTCAGAGTTACTGCAGACTGTTGCAGAAAGAGACACACTGTGCTATCTTGTTATTTCCCTTCAGTTACAAGAACTCATTTTAGATTAACACGTTTTGTTCCTTGTGCATGGAGACATAGATCAGGGTAATCTTCGAACACGTATTGCATAACTCAAATGTACTACCTTTCAAGGGACCTCACGGTACGTCTACACTGCAGCCAAGAGGCTAATCTCCAGTCTGGGTAGACGTACATGTGCCAGCTCTGAGCTAGTGCACTAAAAATAGCAGCGTGGCAGTGATGACATCTCAGGCTAGCTGCCCCAGTGCAATTCCACACAAAATTCAAAGTACATACTCCAGTTGCTGCCCATGCCACTATGGCCACACTGCTACTTTTAGTGGGCTAGCTTGAGCCAAACTAGTGCATTCACCTCTCCCCAAGCCAGGAATTACACCTCCCAGCTGCTGTGTAGACATATCCCCTTGTTCCACACAAATGGGCTTTCCCTTCACTCCCCTGATTGAAAGTCATTTGTCTCTGAAATACATACATATGGAAGGGGATGTCAGTTACACGTGAGGAAGGAATCTCACAGCTTTGTATCTTTCCTGAATGAATTTTATGACCACTCCGTAAAGGTCTGTGCCTTGCCTTGCATCCTCATGTCAGCCTTAGCCGGCTGCAAGCTAGAACGCATAGCCCACTAAACACCCCCATTGACCTCTGAACTTTGGCTCAGGCCCTGTGGGCTGATTGACAGGCCCTTTGAGGGGCAGGCCCCCGTTACACATATATTCTCAAAGAAGCCGAGTGTTGGAGCATGGTCCTGTCCAACTCTAACACTGGAATGCCATGCGACTGCCCTCCCCCCAATCCTTATGCCCATGCTGTCTGTCTCCATGGATCTCCTCCTCTCTCAAGCCCTGTTCTCTCTTCTGATGCAAAGAACTCCAGTGACTTTGACAGCATTGCTCAGGTAAATGAGGGATGCAAGTTGTCTGCTGCTCTGCAGGAACCCTCTTGCAAGGCTGACTTGTTTTAGATGTATGTGTTCCATACAGCTGTCCATTTCCCAGCTCCTACCCACATCCCCTGAGTGCAGCAAGGAGCCGTTCTGATGCTTCAGCTGTAGAGGGCTGTCCAGATTACACAGGCCCCTTGAATGGGGTTTGTTCTGTTCTGGATTGCCCTGCACTCCACTAAGCAAGCCATTTTTTTCCAAAGGGGCTTCAGTGCAAGCTATGCATGTGTGCACACGAAAGTCCATGTGCAATCTTTTGCATGGTCAGTGTGTGGACACAGACATTTGTGCTCTCTGGTGTGCAGGGGCAGTCAACTAGTGTATCAGTAAGTGCCTCATTTTGGGCATGTAAATTGTATTTGCCCCTGCAAAAGTGGCCAGCTGTCTAGAAGTTAACTCAGGAATCTGGGAGCAATAATTATAACAGGTGTGGGGATAGAGGCCTTTCTTCAACATATGTGGTATTCTGTTCACATTTCAAGTTTAGGAAAATGTACAGATAATATATAAAGCTATCTGCTGCATGGGCTGGAAGGGAGTAAATCTTCAGAGAAAACTGAACTGAGCCTCTACAAAGGGGAAACAGGGTCTCCCCAGCATTTCCACACTACCAACACTTCCCCTTCTGCAGAGCTGCATGAAGAGAGTGGACATGACTAGTGATGGGAGGAGGAGGAGGAATGGAAGAACAGCAGTAAGTAGCATCCTCCCTTCCCCCACCTCAACAAAAAACAGATTCAGTACACAGAAAGAGCTCCCAGAGAGTTAATGCTGTCTAAGGGCAAATTCACCTCTCTGGGGCAACCCACCAAGCATAACAGAAGGCAGGGAACTAGTGGCCCTGCTGCATGGCCATGGCTGATGGGTTGGGCTGGTCAGGTCATCCAAGACTTCCCCTTCATTGCTGCCTGGAGGTTAGAAGCATGCATCCCTGACCTCTGCTGCCCTCATAGGCCTTACCTCTCGCCCAACCCCATGATCTTGTAGACCTCAGGGGAGAATAGCTTCACAATCTGCACAAATAGGATTATATTGCAGTGTGTATTACATAGCTGCACATGTAAATGAACTCCAGGTGGGTGTTGAGAATCTCCTAATATAGCTAACAATATCAGATTTATTTGATTTCTGCTGCTTTCTCTCCAAGGCTCTGTGATTTGCTGGCTGTACTCTTACACGTATATTTGGCTTCTGTCTGATGGCTGCTGCGTGACTCTTCCAGCCTTTTAAGATTAACCATTTCACAACAAGGTAAATGTATCCTTATGTGAGTGTAATCCACCAAATATTGCACCCATTGACTGCATATTGCACTATAGAGTGTTTCATTTAATGTTGAAACTGACACCTTGAAGTCACTGTACATTCTGAGTTGTTTAACATGTATGGAACAATTATACCCAAAATGTTTTAAAGGAGATATTGCTTTTAGTGTGGTTGTTTGGTATTTCACTGGGATCCTAGTATTGTAGTAATATATAAAGGATCATTCTGTGCCATTTCTAGTCACTTATAATTGTACAGCATCATTATTACATCCATGTAAATGCTGCCGACCTATACTGAAAAGAAAACACTCAGCCTTTATGATGCATAATATGTTGTTGCCAAGATATGAAATAAGTTAAAAAAGCAATATACCCAGATGGCTATCAATGCACCATTATAAATAGGTCACTGGCCAGCACTGGTCCAAAAGCAGACTGCACACTTTCATCCACAATTATATGATAGTTTTAGCAAAACCAAAAGTAGTGGTTGTGATTTCCCCATGACACAAGCCCTTCCAACCCCAGGAGAACTCTACAAATGAAAGTGTTATTTCAATTGTTTTCTCCCCCTCCCTACCCCCCCCCCCAAAAAAAGAAAGGTGGGATTTTTGGGGTAAAATATGAGCTTTCCTGCTTCAATCTCTCTCCATTCCTGTATTCTCCTGCCTGCTGTTCACTCCTTGTAGATCATTTGGAGCAACAGAAGTGAGACAAGCAAATAGCAAAATTGCAAGATGCAAATGCCCTTCATTTCTGGCTTCATGTCAAAAAATAGTAAGTTGACAATAACCCTGCCAGAATATGCAGCAAGGATGACTGCATATTTCTTCTTGCCAGCATGACAGTATTAGGGAGCTGGGTACAAGCATAGAGGAGAGAGGGCTCTGGACTCTGAAGCAGGCTACCTTATCTCAGGTTCTAAAGCTGTATCTGGAGGTAGGATAAAGTATAAATACTTCCACTGCAGCCATCATAGCTCATTTTCCGTGTGTGTGTGTTTTAATATGAGCTTTCCTTAGTTGGGATTTTGTATTTTTTTTTAAAACAGGGTATTTTTAATCATGATATATGAAATGTGTCCCTTTTTTAAAGAGCTGCTTGAGATTCAGATGCAAGAAAGGCAAAACATAACGCTGGAGATTAAGACTGAAAGGTACTTGGCAGTGTGGTGGGAATGGGAGGTTAGAGAATGGGTTTCCCCGATACTCATTATTGCCAAGCCCCAGGGATCAAAAACCCATGAGCTGGGCCATTCAAAAATCAGGAGGTTGCCTAAATAAAAAAAAAAAACAAAAACAAAAAACAGGAGTTTAATATTTGTGGCGGTTTTGAGTTGCCTTCTGGCTAGACTCATTTCTTGTTCCAGGCTCTTGTCTGCTGCCATACGGGCTAGAAACTTACTGAAAAAAGGAAAATGAAGATTTTCAGATGATAAACTGTCTCAATGGAACAAATCACAAGGCTTGTAATACAAATCACAACAGTTGATAGGAATCCAACCTTGCCCCCCCCCGGCCCGTGCCCCTGGACTTCATGCCTTATCCTGCAACGTGTTGATTAACTACCAGTGAGGTTAATGAGATTTACTGGCACTCAGCAGCTTGAAGGAGTTTCTCCAGAACCCAAGGAGGCTGGACCTTCTTGCAGGAACTGACCATACCAAAAACCCAGCTCAGCTGAACTGTGGATCAGGTGCACTTGTTACCAGCCCTGTTTGAACCAAGTTCATACCCAGATTTAAGTCACTCCCTGCTTAGTAGATCAGATTGGGGAGTACAGGATGTTCCTGCTTGGGAACAAGATGGAATGGCAGAGCCAAAGAGATCTCGGCATCTACCAGTCCTACCCACTGGATTTAGTGAATTTGATGTTGATGATTATGCTGGAGACTGACAGCATATTTAGTTTCTACCTGAGAGGAGATAAATCAGAATGAAGTCAGAGCAATGGGTCTGATTCCATTGGAATGAAAGGGGGGAGGGGTTACCATTGATTTCAGTGGGATCAGACAGACCTAATATTTTAGGACTAGAGTTTCTTCCCAGGACAAATTATGCCTTTTTGGCTGGTTTACTCCCTACACAGTCAGTTTCTTCGCAGGGTGAATTACATTCCTTCTGCATGGTTGTGTCAGTAAATCTCCTGTCTGATCCTTCTCTTCCTCCTACAGTTTTCATTTCTCTCTTTTCAGAATAAAAATTTTCCTCCTTCTTTGTTCCCTTCCTGGAGAGCTGTTCCAGTGCAGATGACCGACTCTTCTTTTCAAGAGAGCATCTTTCTTCCTTTCCCCTGTCTTCCTGCTTGTAGGTTTTGTGTTCTCTAGCTGCTTTTTTCCACCCCCTGATTCTCAAGTGCCTTTTAAAGTCTAATAGCTCAAATTAACCTGGCTAGGTTCAATAGGTGGAGGCAGTTCAAGTGTTCAATGTTTCATTGTTATGCAACCCATATTCCATCACCCTCTGCAGCCCCCTCTGCATCAAGTTACATTGCAGCACCTGGCCAATGCAGCGAAGCTGGATGGAAACCATTTTGAAAAGCTGTTGAGAAAGGAGTTCCTCTATCAATCAGATTAGATTCTGCTTCACACACCCTTTCCCAGCCTTAGCACTACTCTCAGCGTGAGACACCACATAAAGAAACGCTACCATGGCAGAAGGCTAAATGTATTTTCTAAAAGATGGCTAGTTACTTGGCCCACTTCATGTGGGAAATTGCGCATGCACCGATGTACCTCCGCAGTTTGCAGGCACAAATGCCTACACTTCCACTTTAGTGGCACTTGTGAAAGCACAAATATTGGACTATAGACCTGTGTAGGTGTTTGCATTTGTGAAGTGTGTAAGACACCCACGCAATTTTGGTTGAGCACACAATGGGCATTTTAAAAAACCACCACATTTTAACATGTGTTAATTGTAACATGATTATAGACAGGACACAAATGCTGAACCTTAAGGTCCACTGCACCCCCTTGCTTGTTGCAGGCCCACAGAGACACTGATCTGAAAATTCACATCCAAGAGTAGATTTAGTAGTTAGAACTAGTTATCCTGTGCTCTGTGTGTAAAAAAAGTTTCGACAGGAAATTTAGAGAACCACATTTTTCTCCAGAACTTCCCACAATAATATGGTTTCCTCCCCCACCCACCCACTCTACACTTAAGTTATCCAGGTAGGGAACAGAAAGAATACCACATGACTTATGTAACTAACAACACAGCAGGCATGGAAAATGACATATTACCATCAGTTTGCAATTCATACTGATTAAGTACTTAAGTCATTGTTTCTGGTCCCTGATTGGATGATATACACAACCAACCACTCCAGTAAACAACTTTTTAAACTAGTACAGCAAATTCTATACATTGTGATATTTGCTGCTTGCATTTCATGCTATGTTAGCTAATTAGAGAAACAGGAACAATACCATATGACTTATATAACCTAACACTGCAGTCAGAATTTGACTATTCACAAGTGACAACTCACAGTTGATCTGCTGTTTGCCACAACCACCTGTGCTCAATCTTCACGAGCACTTGTACCTCTGTAGCTGCCCCATTGATGAGAAACAGACATGAGTTTTCACAAGGTAGACAAGGCCCTGCTGTCTTAGCTTGGAGCTGCATTTGTCATGGCAAGTCATCATAGTTGCTTTGCCTTCCATGCAGATAAGCTAACCATGAAGGAAGGATTTCCGAGGAGCCAGACATACATGGAGCTGTTAAGTAGCGTCTCCAAACAAACAGTAAGGCCGCTCATGGTTCATCTAAAAATAAGGCTAAACAAAGAAGTTCACATTGGCTGCTGATGCTATGTGGAGTCGAGGATTAGATCAACCCCCTGGAGAGGCTAAAGAGCACTGAAGTCAACAGAAAGACTTCAGTGAGCTTTGGTTCAGGCCCTAGGTGATTTCCTTTCTGTCTTAAGGAAATTCCTGTTTCTGGGCCCTCAAGTATAACTTGCTTCCTGGAGCTCTCAGCCTGTTCACCCTACAAAGTGCATCAGCGACAGTTTGCAAATAGGAGAGTATCAAGGCTCCCTATGAAAAGCTTTTTTATGTGACAAATCCCCGTCCTAAACTCAGCTGACCAGTATTAATGTACAGTCTAGGCCTTGATTGATTATCTGCCTACCAAATACAGCCTAGTTGCCATACTGAATGCAGCAGTCAGAGCACATGTATGTTGCCAAAGATCACTCAAGTCATCTACCTTGAGAGACTAATTGTTGAGGGAGGTCAGTTTTCATTGCAATCCTTAAGGAAACTTGTGCATACATTTCCTATTTACACTGAATCAGGGATTTCTCAGATTTCCCCATCTGTCAAGAACAGGGATGGGAAAACTAGTTCACAGTTAAGAACCAATGCCCATTCACTCATTTCTGCAATCAACTTGAACCAACCCTTCCCTCCCCCAGAATAAACCAGGCTATTTCATGGGTCTGAAACAGTTTCTCTCCTGTAGTGCAAACAAGAAAGTCCAAATGCCATGAGCAACAGTGCTCTACCACCACATTTCTGACTGGGAAGGAAGAGGAAGTGTCAAAAAGTTCACAGGGAGGCCTGTTCATGTGAGGTTTCAAGGAGTGTGAAGAATTCAAACTCTTTTACAAACTTTTGGATACTTACGATGAGCCTGAGCTGAACCAGAGCTGGGACCCAGAGATTTCAAGCTCCCTTAAGCAGAGTGTGTGGATTTTGGTGGTTAGTTTAGTGCATTAGACAGAATGGGTGCATGTGGGGGAGGAACTAGCTGTGAAACTTGTCTCCGGATGTGCAGGTTTGGATCCCTCAGTTCAGGTTTGCTCAGGCTGGGCCCATCTCTTAGCTGAGCTGGATTCCACCTCTAACTGGAGGCTCTTATCTCTAGATAAGAGAACATGGAGAGGAATCCTCCCAGCAGCTAGCTGCACTTTGTGATAGACCGTCTACCTCATTACTGTGCAATGAAACTTTATCGTTCCCTCTGTTCTATTGATTTGTGTTTCTGAAGCATAAGGAAAAATATTGAAATGAATCAGTGTCAAAGCAGAATGAGGACAGCAGGCACTGATCTGCATCTGTTCAAGCGATTGTGGGCCAAATCCCAGAAACCAGTGCATAGCCTGAGAGCTCTGGTTCTCTGCAGGGGACCAATTGCAGCTCCTGGGTGCCAGCATCAGAGGCCCAGGGCTAGGGAGTATGAACAATGTATGACCTCCCTCTGTCCTGACTGACCACTGGCACAGCAGAAGCACAGATTCTATTGGGCACAGGGATCTCAAGTGGGGATGTGGGACAGGATTTGTGCTGGCTGTCATCTTGGCCAACACACTGGTGGTTGCACTAGGGACCTCCAGAGCTAAAATGCATGAACTGATACAGCTTGAGCTAAAGCCCAGGGTACCCTACCTGAGGTTGTAACAGACTCATCCTCTGAAGAGCATGATCAGAGGGGGAGCTGTAACACTCCACAGTGGGTTATAGCCGTATATACTTTTTTTTATTTAAAAAAGATGAAGTAATTTTAGTTCATCACAGTGAAACATGGGCCAGTCGTCACTGGCTATCCATAGTCACCTGCCTAAGAGCTGGCAAAATCTCAGTGCCCAAGACATGACGGGAAACAAAACAAAATAGAATTGGTTATAAACAAAAAGCCCTCCCCTGACCCATGGCAACTCTTAATACATGAGAAGCAGGGAATTTGAGCTATTTACTGCTAACGGTAGAAAGTTCTATCTTGGATTGTCGAGCTAGGTGACAGCCCCACCCCCTCTGCCTCTGACCTGGGTTTGCAGAAACTAATTGGAATGCTTGATTTTGCATCTAGTCCTCAAGTGGGGAAACATTTATCCTTCAGCTTGCGTATCTGGAAACTGCACAACTAGTTAATATTTTATGCATAATGCAAAAGTTATACTAAGTTTTCTGGGAATAATTAGCAGATGCTGTTCCTCTAATGAACCGCAGGTTCAATTATGACAGGTTGCTCCAAAAAACAGTGACACGCAGGTGCCTGTAAGCAAAGTTCAAGTAACTCCTAAATTAACAAAGCACAGTCCCTGAAGCTGCAGAACCACAGAGGTGAGTGGTTAAGGCTTTGTCTTGAAAGTTGTACCAGTCATCATAACACAGAGATAATATATTGTTATTTATTTTTCATTAATTGTATCCCCAGTGGTGACAACTAGGCCCAGACATTTCAGGCCAGACAGGATGTGTTCTTGGATTGCAGAGAATGTATGGGGTTTGTGCAGAGATTTGCTTTCCTATTACTGTCGCTAATTCAGAGAGCTGGTTGGGAAATGTTTTATGCTTCCACAAAAATTTATGAAAGTGAAATAAGATTTTATTGAAAGCCTTCAGGCTCTTGCTAGGAAAAACTAAAACAAAATTCTGGCCAAAACTTCTCAATTTTCAGTTCTGAAAATAAAATATTTTCAGTTTGAGGAAAATCCCCATAATTATGACAAATGGACATTTCAGAAATTTGCATTTTGACAAAAAGCAGTTTTTCATAAAAAACATTTTGAACAAAGCAAGTCAGCCAGCTGTTATTTCATAATAATGAATCTCCTTCTCCTAGAGCAATTTACATCCTAAAGGATCCTGAAATATTTTAAGAGCCATACAATATATATTGCCACAACTTAGCTCTAACCCACTACCTGGGTTTAGGGCTGCTGCAGACGCAAACTACCCCCCTTCCCCAAAGTGGGCTTGCAATCAGCAGGAAGGCACAATGGAGCCGATTCCCCAGTGCACCTTGCACCTACTGCAGTCATTTATACTTACTGTTTTAGTCATGTTTATTATGGCTGTGCCCAAAGTCCAGCCAGGAATGGGACCCTGCTATGCCAGGCACTGTGCAAACACAGAAGCAGACAGACCCTTCCCTGAAGTGCTTCTTACAAAGTGGGCGTGAAGCACTGTCCAACCTGCAGAAGGCACACACATTTAACAATAAAAACGAGGAGTACTTGTGGCACTTTAGAGACTAACAAATTTATTTGGGCATTAAGAAAGGTGCCACAAGGACTCCTTGGTTTTTTTTGGCTGATACAGACTAACATAGCTATCACTCTGAAACATATTTAACAATGAGGGCGATTATCCACTGGGACAACTTACTGGGGATGTGATGGATTTGCCCTCACCTGAGCTCTTTAAATCAAGATTGGAGGTCTTTCTAAAAAAAAGATCAGCTAGAAGATCAGGGCTCAATGCTGGAATTAGAGAATGTCTACATGTTGAGTGCTACAGCTGTAGGCATTACAGCAATGGAGGGGGTTTTACACCTAGGTTGGGGTAGTGATATATTTTATTAAAGGCATTCTTGGGGTGCCTGTTGCTGTATTATCTTGGCACAGGAAATGAATACTACATCCAATTTAAACTACAGTGAGAATTTTAGGTAGGCAACCTGTAATTATTATCCATGGGGGGATCTGGTCTGGATGTGTGTATTGAGGTTTTGTTTGCTATCCCTGAAGCATCCCCGGTAATCTCACCACTTCCCTCTGTGATTAAGGATTTTATTTCTAGACCTTAGGAGAGAAGGAACAGTTCCCATCAATCCTGTATCAATACTGAGATGGAAACAAGCCTAGTGGCTCTGTATTTACTGGCATACTTATCTTCCTGACCTTTGGAATCCAGGTTATCAAGGCAGCTAAGGAATTTCTCAGCAGCAAAGAGGCAGGGATGAGAAGATGCAGTGGCTTTGGTGAGCAGCCAGTCTGAAGCCAAGTGCAATCTAGATACTTCTAACTGCAGTTCTACTCATGGGCTAAGGGCTGCATTACTAGAGATGCAAAGATCAAAAGGAAATGTACTGACCCAATTCTAAAACTGGAAGAGAACCTAACGGGATTTAACAGGATGGAGTTTTGTTGTTTACATCAGCTTTTACCAATCTTCCCCTCTGCTGACAGGAAACTACTGCATCCAGTGACTCATCTTCGGCTTTAATTTATTGGCCAGCAGTCAGTAGTAACTTCATTGGAAGCAGTGGATTTATAGCTTGTTACTATTAGCAGCTTTATGGTACCACCTAGAGACTCCTGCTGAGATTAGGGACTCCCAGTGCTAGGTGCTGTACATATACATAGTAAGAGACTGTCCTCTTGTCAAGGCCTCACATGTCTAATGGACAAAAATAGACCAAGGGCTGGGGGAAAGGACATCACTATTTACATGTCACAGAGAGAGAACAGAGGAAATAAGTGACTTGCCCAAGGTGACATAGAAAGTTTGGGAGAGCAAGCAATCAAATTCACATCTCCGAGTCCTATCCTGAGACCTTAATGCCAAAAATCAACCTTCTTCCACTAGCTTTTTGCTGGGGTAAGTGACATCATAATCCTGGTTCATTTCTCTGATCTCATTTCAGATATCCAAACAGAGAAATGGACCAGGATTATGTTTTGTTTCCTTCTCCACCTCACAAGCCCCCTCTAACTGTAACCAGACTCAGTATGTTGTATTTTAAAAGGTTGGCATTTTTGTCCTGGTACAATTAGAGCATCACTTTTATGCTGCTGACTGTTTGGGGCAGTCAACCCAACAGTGCCATTATTGAGAAAAAACACCAAATACCTGTATTACTAATGAATGCACCTATTTGCTAAAAACCAGACTTTTTTTTCCCTTCAAATCTTGCTTTTTGGTAAAGTTTAAGCCCAACATGCTCCTTTCTGAGCATGTAATCCCCCCCCTATTTTACTGAGGAATTCAGGGTGGAATTGCCTTAAAATAATGTTTAATCAGAGAGGTCTGTTTGTAGTAGTATTAAAACTACCCTGGCATTTGTACATTTAGTTGTCTAAAGTGCAATGAAAGCACTGATTGATCAGTCCTGCATTGACTAGAGATCAGTACAGAAGTCTGCAGCTGTCACAGGCCAGCCTCAGCAAATTATCTATTAGGTCAGAATAGACTTCTAGGGAAAAATTGCCAAAAAAGGGGCAAAAAAAAAAAGGCACATGCAGCAGTATTTGGGCTTTGAATCCCTAGAGTTAACACTGCATAAAATCATGCAAAGTCTGGGCTAAGGCTGAATAGGTATGTCAAATTTGCAGTCAGTGAGGACTGCATAGGCGTATGTTACCTAGTCACCCGATAGGGGGTATTTTCTACGGGATTTCAATATCCCAAGACGCCCACTTAGGCCTCGAAGAGATTTGCTGTTCTGGCTATAGTAGTGTCCATGCAGCTTACACCAGCAAAAATGTGCCTTTGCTGGTGTAGTTTATACCAGGTCCCTGAGCAAATCAAAACTATAATGGCAAAAGCACTTTTATGCTGGTATAAGCTGCATGGACACTAGGCCTTTTTCCAGCATGGAAAGGTCATTAAAAAAAAGTAAGTGACCACTAACCAACATTACTGTACCAGCACATTTCTGAAGTGAGACCTGCCCTTAGATTTTCTTAACCAGGCTCAATTAAAAAAAAAAAAATCCCCAGAAGCCAGGAAGCACTTAACTAGCTGTGAAGTTAGCAACTCCTAATAGCAGTTCTCAAATTGCTCTTCTGTTTAGCTCTGCTTCCAGAGTAATTAAACACAGGTGCAGGGCAGAACATCAGCTGCAACAATGTATGAGATACTTTGATTGCCTGAGACACTTGGCAACAAGAATGCCATAGATACTTGGTGTTATATAGTATTCTTTTCACACACAGTTTTATTGTTTCCCCAGGATATGGTCATTTCTCTCTGGTTTCGTTGTGCATTGACTATCAAAATGCAAGGAAGTCCAAGATCGCACAGGACACTCTGTACTGTATGTGCACCGGGCACTTTCCATTACATACACATCAGTCATAACATGCTGCAGTGATTCCTTACAGTTGGTGCAGATCCTTAAACACAAAAGGGGATGAAAAAGAAATAAGTCAGTTTTGAAAGCTGCGTCATCACTGCCATGGCATGTCTTATTTTACCACAGCTTATTTGAACTAATGCTAAATAAAACCTTGTTGCTCTCCAGTGCAGGCTACCAATCAATCATTTGGGCTAGCATGGGACTTTAACCACAGGCCCAGGCAAGGGGCAGTGTGTAATCGGCACTACCTCAGGAGATCCCCCTCAGAACTGATCAGCGGAGAGCCTGGGGGGGTGGGTAGGTTGCCTTCCTCCTCAGGATGGAACATAGGTCACTTGCTAGTTTGAACTACACTAAATGATGGATTCTCTGTAACTTGAAGTCTTTAAATCAAGACTTGAGGACGTCAGTAACTCAGCCAGAAGTTAGGGGCCTATTGCAGGAGGAGTGGGTGGGGAGGTTCTGTGGTCTGTGATGTGCAGGAGGTCAGACTAGATGATCACAATGGTCCCTTCTGGCCTTAAAGTCTATGAGTCTATTTCCCTATCCCGGCAGTAGGTTCCAACAGTCCCTGTGCTGGCTCAGACGCATGTGTAAGTATTGTTGGAGTCCCCATGAAGAAGTGTTTTAGCTACAAGAGTTTTTCCTGTTTCCTTAACCCCTGTCTATATGGGAAAAATGTTGCCAGCTATCCAGGTATAACCGTGCAATGTTGACACTTATTCCACAATAAGAAAGGTTTAAATCACTTCCCAAGAGGCATAAGCTAAACTGAAAAGAATCACTTTTAGATCAGGTTTCAGAGTAGCAGCCGTGTTAGTCTGTATTCGCAAAAAGAAAAGGAGGACTTGTGGCACCTTAGAGACTAACCAATTTATTTGAGCATAAGCTTTCATGAGCTACAGCTCACTTCATCGGATGCATAAATATCAGATCAATAAATAAAGATCAGAATATCCCACTGGTGGTGAAGCCAGTAGAACAATATTGGTTTACATTCACACCTTAGATTATATTGATTTTTTCCCCACATCTAGAAAAGGCCTTAGTCAAACTGACATACTGCTGCTAGGAGTCTATATGGCTGTCTCATGTACTGGGTAAACTGGGATTGCCAGTGCCTCAGAGCAGCATTGCTATGACTCACGGAGCAGACATCAATTAAGCTTTTTTAGATTAAGAAAAAAAACTAACAAGGAGGAACCAAAGTGACGTCTCTACAGGAGATCACAGCATGTGCATCTCTACAAAAGAGGCTGCAGCAACTGGGGGAACAAAATGGCTGGGGGCGGTATCCGCAGGGAGAAGAATTTGGGAAGATTTACAGGCATGGTGCAAAGAAAATGATGGCAGCACAGTTACTTAGCTGCATTGATTACACTATTGAGGGTTAGGTCCACAAAAGGAACTTTTGTGACTCAGCATTGCAATGCCACGTGTTTAGGCACTCAGCTGCCAAAGGGAATCTTCAACCCTGAGTGAGGCAACCAGGCTCCCAATATAACACATAGGGAGAGTTAAGTGCCTAAGAATGGGATCCACAAAAGCCAGAGCACTGAACAGGGAAAGGCCTAAACTAGCCAATAGGAAAGCTGACGAGAAGGGTGGTGCTTAGCACCACCTCTCAAAGGGATGTGGTCACCTAAGTCTGAGCCAGAGGGAAGCACCTGTCTCCACTTGGGATTCACAGCCATCAACCCTCTCCTGGAGTTTGGTGCCTAAGCCTCTTCTCACAAAAAACAAGATGCTGCTGTTGCACCCCTCCCCGATAAGCTATAGCAGTTAGACTACTCACCTAGGATGTGGGAGACCTAGGTTCAAACCCGCTCCCCCCAGTGTAGCGCAGGGATATGAACCCACATCTCATGAGAATGCCCCACTCACTGGGCTATGGCGTGTTCTCTCAATTGTGCCTGTTGAACCTTGTGTGACTATTTCACTATTCATTAGGAGAATTACTTTTTGCCCAGGGGTTAGAGCACTCACCTGGAACAGGGGACACCCAAATTCAAGTCCCTGGTCCACATCAGGCAGAATGGAGATTTTTAGCTTGGGTGTCCCACTGTCTGGGGGAGCGCTCTAATCACTAGGCTAAAGAGTATAAGAGCGAGACCAACTCCCCTGGCTGCAGAGGCATTTTGTGAGGGGCCCAATCTGGTAGATGGCCTCTGAACACACCACCCTGATTGCGCCTTGCAGGTGAGCTGGAGGGGCTATGCCTAATTTATGGATCCAACTGGGGTTCAGGCACTTCAGCATCAGGAAGTACGTGGCTGTGCACATGCACAGGGGCAGAAATTTAGACACCCCGGGATTAGGCAGGAATTCTGAGGACCTACATTTTGGATTTAGACACCTAAAGTGGCAGTTAGGTGCCTAAACCCCTTTGGGGATCGAGCTCTGTGTGTCTCTCTTCATCCTAGTGTCTCAGGATGATTCAGTCTTGTTACAACCTCAGCCAGTCATTGTAAAGTAATGACAGACTTGGGCACCATTTACCATTGCCTGGAACCATGCATTATTTGTCTGACAATCGAGAGCCCTTTATAATATCTTTGGGCCTCATTACCAGCCTTCTGTTCAGAGTCAGGACATTTCAGAGACCTCTACAGGACAACGCTGCTAGAATGTCACACAGGCTGGAAGAACTCCAGTTGTCCCAGCACCAGCAGGCCATCTCTGCCTCTTGGTGAGGTAAAACCAGGCAGTAGGTGTTCTAAGTGAAAGTCAGGAGACTCAATTTCTCTGTGCGTGGACAAATGTTTCCTGCTGAAGATGACCTCGGGAATCCCTAGATTTAATACACTCCACCAGAAGTCTAAAATATTAAATTTTCACTAGACAGCATGCTTCCTAAATAAGGAAACAAGGCAACCTGGTACCATACCCAAGTTAAGGAACTGCAGTAGCCTACATATCTACTTCAGATAATTGACTTTAACTGGAGAGCTGAAAACTGGTAAGTATATTAACTTTATGTGACTCTGACATTTTTTTTTAAAAAAATTAGATTTTGGACTCTGTCATAGGTATAAAAGACACAGAAAAAAAGATACCAATGTCAGAAGGCAAGCACATTAAAGCAGATGATTATGACACCTGTCTGGTTGAGTTTAGCCTGACAGAATTCAACAGTGAAAAAACTCAGCAGAGAGAAAGAGGCTGCACTTGAGAGCCAACAAGTTGCTGGGTGCTTCTCTGGAGCACATCTCAATTTTTTAATTAGGTTATAACTCAATTATAGATTAGTGCTCTTTAATCTTCACAAGTTTTCTGCACTCTTAATTTGATCTCGTCAGAGCAGAACTTGCCTCCGATAACCAAGCCCACCAAAGAGTTTAACTAGAATAATGGCTGACTAAAAGGGGTTAATAGCTATACCTTAAGCAGAAGTATATTAACAGGAGACGCTGTCAGTCAGTTAATGGGACTAGAACATATTTGTTTAGTTCATGAATGATTAATCTAACTGACTCAGCATTCCATGGATGCTAATTGCACTCATGGAGCCTTTGTTTGTTTGTTTTTGCAGGTGTTTAAAGGTGACAGGAGGAGGGCAACTCAATTAGTTGCTATAATCTAGTAAGAGCTACCTGTTGGATCTAATGGCAGATGATGTTCTTAATATGATGGGCCCATATTGCACACCTCTAGCTCCCACTGAAGTCAGTGGCAAAGTGGGTCAGACAAGGAATGCGAGCTCTTCAGTTAAATCACTGAATACTGAAAAGGTTCCTAAAGTTGCTGTATTAAAATATCTGGGAAGAAAAGCCTGTTTACATAAGGGTCAAATAGCCCCTGTGCAGAGAGTCAGAACCAAGCTTCTTCAAGTCTCACTTAAACCCCATTGAGACCGTAAGTGGGACAGAAGTGGAGAAGAGGCCCTGGGGCAGCCTTTGACATGTGGGTGGATTTCACTCTAAGCTCAGAGGCCTTTCAAAAGCTAAACAAGGGGGGAAAATAGCTTCCTACCAAAAGTTTGTATTTGAAAATACAAGGCAGTGGGCTAAAAGAAAAAAAACATTAAAAATGACTGAAAGGAGAACTGCCTGAGAAATAGACACAATTCAGGATGTCTTTAAACTGCTACTCCATAGCGACCAAATCATTCTCCTCTGCACACACTTGTCAGCATTGTAATGCACCATTATCCTTATACATAAGCATACAAATTTGCTATCCTGTAAATTTCAAAGCAAACAAGGAATTTGGAAACCCAGACTTTTTAAAATCTTTAAACTTAATACATGGAGGGATTTCTTAATAAAAATTCAGCCAGATATGGGGGCCATGATTCAGCATGGTACTTAAGCATGTGCCATTCAAGTCACATGCTTAAAGAGAGGCACATGCTTAAGCAGCTTGGGGAATTCAGTGCCTTGATGAGTAGCTGTATTAGAACCATGTATCAAAACAGAGGCAAACCAGGGTACTTAAAACTACCTTCTCCTGGGTGTTCCATTCTTCAGAATCAACGGGTCAAATCACACTGATTTACACCTGGATAAACCTGGCATAACTCCATTCACTTCAATTTACAAAGCAAGTTCACTGACTCCCATGGGGGTCTACTCATCACTAGGTGTACCTCCTCCTGGCTGCTCTGGGGATTAACGCCTTCCAGGTGGATGGCTCCCTTCTGCTGCTCACCCTCTCTCTCTCTGTTTTTACAACTCCAGGTGCTCCTCTTTTGTGACTTGGCTCTTCAGCCAGGTCACTATACGTATTTTCCCCCCCTTCCAAGGGGGTCTTTCAAAGTCTTTCTCCACACTAGCAGTCTTCCCATTCCCTGCCTCTCAGATGCCATTTCCCCAGTGGTTAGCAGGGAAACCCAGGCCCAACCTCTACTCCAAATTCCAGATTAGGGACCCTCTAGTCAGCAGCCAAGGTCTGTTCCCTCCTGGACCTTACTGTCTTTTCCTGAGCCCTTTCCTTACCTTCTAGCACTCCTCCCCTCTCTGTGGTCACCAGCTGTTCAACTTCTTCCTCCAGGAAGTGACTGCAAACTACTTCTCAGCAGCCCCTTTCTGCTATCAGTTCCCTGGCTTTATAGAAGTCCTGCCTGTTCCTACACAGGTGAGCTCCCCCTAATTAGGGCTTTCCTCTCTCAGCCAGAATTCCCCCATCTTGTAGCCTAAGAGGATAATTGGCCCATCTGGCTTCCATTAACCCCGGTGGGGTGAGTTTGGGGTGAATACTGTCACGGAGTGTGGGGGAGTCCAGGCCCTGCACCCCTCTTCCTGGGATTCACTGAGACTCTCAGCCAGCCAGTAAAACAGAAGGTTTATTGGACAACAGGAACACAGTCCAAAACAGAGCTTGTGGGTACACCCAGGACCCCTCAGTGAAGTCCTTCTGGGGGAGCAGGGAGCTTAGACCCCAGCCCTGGGGTTCCCTGTGTTCCTCCACCCAGCCCCAAACTGAAACTAAACCCACCGAGCAGGTTCCCTGCTGCAGCCTCCGTCCACATTCCTGGGCAGAGGTGTTACCTCCCCCTCCCCCTCCTGGCTCAGGTGACAGGCTCTCAGGTCTCCCGTCCCCAGGGCACATTCCCAGGTCAACACTCCCCCCTCCCTGCTGCGTCACATCGTCACATCTCTCCCCCCTTCGAGACTGAACTGAGCGGGGTCACTGTGACCAGTGACCTGGGGAAGTTCGGGGCCCCCTCTCCAGGACAGCACATCCGCTATCAGGTTGGCACTTCCCTTCACATGGACCACATCCATGTCGTAATCCTGCAGGAGCAGGCTCCACCTCAGGAGCTTGGCGTTGGCTCCTTTCATCTGGTGCAGCCAGGTCAGGGGAGAGTGGTCGGTGTAGACGGTGAAGTGTCGCCCGAAGAGATAGGGCTCTAGTTTCTTGAGGGCCCACACCATGGCCAGGCACTCCTTCTCGATGGCCGCGTAGTGTTGCTCCCGGGGTAGCAACTTCTTGCTCAGGTACACAATGGGGTGTCTCTCCCCCTTTTCATCCTCCTGCATTAACACCGCCCCCAGTCCCGTGTCGGAGGCGTCGGTGAACACCACAAAGGGCTTGTCAAAGTCTGGGTTTGCTAGAACTGGGCCACTGACCAGAGCCTCCTTCAGCGCCCGGAAAGCCTCCTGGCACTGCTCGGTCCAGACCACCTTGTCTGGCTTCCCCTTCTTGCATAGCTCAGTGATGGGGGTGGCTATGGCGCTAAAGTGGGGCACAAATCTTCGGTAGTATCCTGCCATCCCAATAAAGGCTTGGACCTGCTTTTTGGTGTGGGGAGCGGGCCAGTCTCTGATCACCTCCACCTTGGCCGGTTCTGGCTTTAGGCGGCCGCTCCCCACCCGATGGCCCAGGTAAGATACTTCAGCCATCCCCACCTTGCACTTCTCCGCTTTGACAGTCAGCCCAGCCCCCTGGAGTCGGTCCAGCACTTGTCTAACCTGGGACACGTGGTCCTCCCAGGTCTGGCTAAAGACACAGATGTCGTCAATATACGCCACGGCAAAACTCTCCATCCCCCTCAGGAGCTGGTCCACCAGGCGCTGGAAGGTGGCCGGCGCTCCCTTGAGGCCGAAAGGCAGGGTCAGAAACTCATAGAGCCCCAGAGGGGTGATAAAGGCCGATTTCAGCCGGGCATCTGCATCCAGCGGCACCTGCCAGTAGCCCTTTGTAAGGTCCATGGTGGTAAGGTACCGAGCTCCTCCCAGCTTGTCTAGGAGCTCGTCCGGCCTGGGCATGGGGTAGGCATCCGATACAGTGATGGCATTGAGCTTCCGATAGTCCACACAGAACCGGACTGACCCATCCTTTTTGGGGACCAGCACCACCGGCGAGGCCCAAGGGCTGGCCGATGGCTGGATCACCCCCAAAGCCAGCATGTCCCGGACCTCTCTTTCCAGGTCCTGAGCAGTTTTCCCTGTGACTCGGAAGGGGGAGCATCTTATCGGCGGGTGCGACCCTGTCTGCACCCGGTGGACAGTCAGATTAGTGCGTCCAGGCTGGTTGGAAAACAGCTGTCGGTACGGATGCAGCACCCCCCTGACCTCAGCTTGCTGGGCAGGGGTGAGCTGATCCGAGAGGGGGATTGTTTCCAGGGGGGAACCAGCTCTGGTCCCAGGGAATAGATCTACTAAAGGGTCATCTCCCTGCTCCTCCCACTGACCACACACAGCTAACACCACATTCCCCCTGGCATAATATGGCTTCATCATATTCACATGGTACACCCGGCGGTGGTGGGCCCGGTTCGACAGCTCCACCACATAGTTTACCTCATTGAGCTGCTTGACGACCTTGAACGGGCCCTCCCAGGCGGCCTGTAGTTTGTTCTTTCTCACGGGGATGAGAACCATCACCTGATCCCCGGTGGCGTAGGCACGGGCCCGCGCCGTGCGGTCATACCAGACCTTCTGCTTCCTCTGGGCTCTGGCCAGATTCTCCCTGGCCAGGCCCATGAGTTCAGCCAGTCTCTCTCGGAAGGTCAGGACATACTCCACCACTGACTCTCCATCGGGAGTGGCCTTCCCCTCCCACTCGTCTCTCATCAGGTCCAGGGGGCCCCTCACCCTCCTTCCATATAACAGTTCGAAAGGCGAAAATCCGGTAGACTCCTGGGGCACCTCCCTGTACGCGAACAGCAGGTGAGGTAAGTACTTGTCCCAATCCTGCGGGTGCTGGTTCATAAAGGTTTTCAGCATCATCTTTAGCGTCCCGTTAAACCTCTCCACCAGCCCATTGGACTGGGGGTGATACGCTGAGGCCCAGTCATGCCGGACCCCACATTTCTCCCACAAGCACCGGAGCAGGGCCGACATGAAGTTGGAGCCTTGGTCTGTCAAGACTTCCCTGGGGAACCCCACTCGGCTGAAAATGGTCAGGAGCGCATCTGCCACGGTGTCTGCTTCAATGGAAGCTAAGGGCACTGCCTCGGGGTAGCGGGTGGCGAAATCTACCACCACCAGAATGTATTTCTTCCCCGACCGGGTCGTCTTGCTGAGAGGCCCCACGATGTCCATGGCCACCTTCTGGAAAGGCTCCTCTATGATGGGCAAAGGTCTCAACGCCGCTTTCCCCTTGTCCCGGGCCTTCCCCACCCTCTGACAGGGGTCACAGGATCGGCAATACTGCCGGACGGTGGTAAAGACCCCGGGCCAGTAAAAGTTCTGTAGCAACCTCTGCCGGGTGCGCCGGATTCCCTGGTGCCCTGCGAGGGGGATGTCATGGGCCAGGGACAGGAGCTTGCGGCGGTACTTCTGGGGGACCACCAGCTGCCTCCTGATCCCACAGGACTCCCCTTCCCCTGGGGGAGCCCATTCTCGGTACAGGAACCCCTTCTCCCACAGGAACCTCTCCTGGCAGCCTCTCCTCATGGTCCGTCCCTCACTGAGGTCGGCCAGGTCCCTGAGCTTCTGCAAGGAGGGATCTTTCCTCAACTCGGCCTGGAACTCAGCGGCTGGGGAAGGGATGGGGCCCGGTTCCCCCTCCGTGGCCAGGTCTGAGGCCGCAGCCTCTCTGAGCCGTGCCCCTCGGCGCTCCCTCCCCACCCGAGTAGGGTCTCGCGCCTCCAGTGTGGTACCCTCCCCAGGGTCAGGTCGCAGTGCCCCTCGCCGGCTCTGGCTACGGGTCACAACCAGGGCGGTCTGGGGGTCGCTTGGCCAGTCCTCTAGGTCCCCCCCCATCAAAACTTCAGTGGGCAAATGGTGGTGTACCCCCACATCCTTGGGGCCCTCCTTGGTCCCCCATTTCAGGTGTACCCTTGCCACGGGCACCTTAAATGGGGTCCCGCCCACCCCCGTCAGGGTCAGGTAGGTGTTGGGCACCACCCGATCTGGGGCCACCACCTCGGGCCGGGCCAGCGTCACCTCCGCGCCCGTATCCCAGTATCCATTGACCTTCCTCCCATCCACCTCCAGGGGAACAAGGCACTCTCTCCGGAGGGACAGCCCCGCACCCACCCTGTAAACCGAGCACCCTGAGTCCAGAGCCTCCAGCCCTCTGGCGGGGCTGGCTGGGGGTACTCTTCCCTCCTGAGCAGGTGGCAAACTGGTAGCCCCCCTTTCCTGGGTCGCCTGCCCCTCGTCCAGCTGAGTCCCTACCCAGTTAACCCTGGGTAGGTTGGGTCTGCTCAGTTTGTCCCTGAGCCCGGGGCACTGGGCCCGTACGTGGCCTCTCTGGCCACAGTGATAGCAGCTCAGGTCACGTTGGTCCCCTCGAACGGGTCGGAGGGGCCCGACACCAGGCGTTCCCCTTTGGAGGGGGTTCTCCCTATTTCCCCGCTGGGAGGCCCCATGGTGACTCTCTCTCTGCATCGGGGGGGGCCTGTTCTTTTGGGACTCCTCCCGGCTACCCCCTGACCGACTGTTCACAAACTCGTCGGCCAGCTGCCCTGCATGCTGGGGGTTCGCGAGCTTTTTGTCCACCAGCCACAGCCTCAGGTCAGAAGGGCACTGTTCATACAGGTGCTCCAGTACAAACAGGTCAAGCAGGTCCTCTTTAGTTTGGGCCCCCGCTGTCCACTTGCGGGCATATCCCTGCATCCTGTTGACCAGTTGTAGGTAGGTGACCTCAGGCGTTTTACGCTGACTCCGGAACCTTCTCCGGTACATCTCGGGGGTCAGCCCAAACTCACGGAGCAGGGCCTGTTTGAACAGTTCATAGTCCCCTGCCTCTGCCCCTGTCATCCGGCTGTAGACCTCCACGGCTTTGGGGTCCAGTAAGGGGGTGAGGAACTGGAGCCTGTCTGCAGGGTCAACCCTGTGCAGCTCGCAGGCATTCTCAAAGGCCGTCAGGAAGCTATCCATGTCCTCCCCCTCCTTCCGCTGGGCCAGGAAGCACTTATCAAAGCTCCTTGCAGTCTTGGGTCCCCCCTCACTCACCGCAGCCGGGGCCCCACTGCTCCTCAGCCTGGCCAGCTCCAGTTCATGCTGTCTTTGTTTCTCCTTCTCCTCCTGCTCATGTTGACGTTGTTTCTCCTTCTCCTCCTGCTCATGTTGACGTTGTTTCTCCTTCTCCGCCTGCTCATGTTGACGTTGTTTCTCCTCATGTTGACGTTGTTTTTCATGATCCTCCAGCTCCCTCATTTTCCTCTCCCTCTCCCATTCCAGCCGCATCCGCTCCAGGGATGGGGAGCTCCGCTGGGAGGATCCCCTGCTGGCTGCTGGGGTCAGGGGGCCCTCGGTATTCGCTGGGCTTCCCACAACCCCTCCCCCAGGCATAGGTAGGAAGGGTCTCGGGGTGTCCTGGGCAGCAGTCTGACCCCTCCCAGCCTGGTCAGGCCCCAGGGCCCACGCTGCGTCCGCCGGGCGGCTTCCCTCAGGGACAGGGATCGGGTCATCCAAGCGATCCCTCTCCTCCAGCTGGGCAATCAGCTGTTCCTTGGTGGACCTCCCGACGCGCAGCCCCCTCTGCCTGCACAGCTCCACCAGGTCGCTCTTAAGGCGTTTAGCGTACATCTCCCGGCTGGCCACTCGCAGGCCGGGCAGCTGTCCACGGTTTCCAGGAAAAGCCCCTAGTGTGCCAGTCCTTCTTGAGGTCACCACCTCTTTGCCAGGGTCGAGCTGCAGACTCCTCCGCCCCTGGGACCGCTCGCTGCAATCCCCCGGGGGACCCTGTTACTGCAAAAGTCCTTCTCTCTGGTCACACACTCCCAGGGGTTAACCGCCCCCTGAAACCGTCTCTCTCTGAATCTTCAGCACGCCTGGTCCCCGTCAATCCCCCTTCGTTTTACTGTTCCCCAGTCACTTACTGCAGGAAGCGCCGTTCACGGGGTGCAGTAGATCCCACCGCTGCCACCAGTTGTCACGGAGTGTGGGGGAGTCCAGGCCCTGCACCCCTCTTCCTGGGATTCACTGAGACTCTCAGCCAGCCAGTAAAACAGAAGGTTTATTGGACAACAGGAACACAGTCCAAAACAGAGCTTGTGGGTACACCCAGGACCCCTCAGTGAAGTCCTTCTGGGGGAGCAGGGAGCTTAGACCCCAGCCCTGGGGTTCCCTGTGTTCCTCCACCCAGCCCCAAACTGAAACTAAACCCACCGAGCAGGTTCCCTGCTGCAGCCTCCGTCCACATTCCTGGGCAGAGGTGTTACCTCCCCCTCCCCCTCCTGGCTCAGGTGACAGGCTCTCAGGTCTCCCGTCCCCAGGGCACATTCCCAGGTCAACACTCCCCCCTCCCTGCTGCGTCACATCGTCACAAATACCCCATCACACTCTACTTCACTTAAGTAGTCACCAACTTGAATGATACTACAATTGGACCCTAAGAGGCCAATTTTCAATTACAGAAAGAAAAAAAAAAAGAGAGGAGAAAATACATGTTTAGGGAGAGCACCTTTACCTGAGCAGGATAAACAGTTCCACACAGGACTATGTTAATGCACACAAGGTACCTTTTAGTTTGCGTCAGCAGTTTCTTCACGGGGCAGTTAAAGCACGTTAGAGCGTAATTCACATCCCTGTAGACCGCACTGTGGCACCGTGTAGAGAAGCCCTGAGTGAGCAAACTATGGTCCTACACATTGTCTTGAGCACAGAAAGTACAACTCGTGTAACTGTCCTATCCTGAAGGTAAATGTTATTTTCATTGCTGCTGGCTGTAGAGAGCTTTCTGTGATTGTCCTTGACTCTATCAACCCCCTCTCTTCCTTGAACAATTCTTTCCAAATTTCTAATGATCTCCGTACATCTGTGTATGCCATCACTCTGCACACCTCTCAGGTGTTTGTGGATTTTTCCCAACACTGCTGCAGGGAAGCAGGAAATATTACCACCTCCATTTTGCACATGGGGGACCTGAGGCACAGAGAGATTAAAGAAAAAATTGCCAAGTGTGTAAGTGACTTATGCTCCATTTTAAAGGTGTCTTAGTGCTTTTCTACATGCACATTTATCTTTCCATTAAAGTGCATTATTAATTAAAGCACAAATTGTTAATGTGGGTCAGCAGGGTCCTCACGGACAGTTTAGTTTGCAGGCTAGTCCAGGGTAGAGTCACATCCCAGCCAGCCATGAGCTAAATGTTCATGTAGACAAGTCCTAAGACACTTAGGACCGTACAGCTTGGTCTACACTTAAAAATGAGGTCAAGTTAGCAATGTCACTCAAGGCTGTGAAACATTTTGCACCCTGTGTGATGTAGTTCTCTTCCATCAATGTAGGAAATGTCTACACTACTAGGCTGCAGTGCCATAGTTGTGCCGCAATAGCGGCTGTAGTGTAGACATACCCTAAGTCTCAGTGGAAGTCAGTGGGACTTAGGGTAAAATTTTCAAAAGCTTCTTAAGTGACATAGAAGCCAAAATGACTTGTCCAAAGGCCAAACAGGAAAATGATGGTAGAGCCAGGAACAGAACCCAGGTCTTGTGAACACCAGCTCTGGGGCCTTTTCCGCAGCCTTCCTCTTCTTGTGTTCTAATAGTAGCAACGGCGGCCCGGGCATCGGTACACGGGAAGCAAACACGTGCAAGAGTTAGTCCCTGTCTACTGTAGCTAGGTTTTATTTTAGGCACCCTGGGCATTAGCCCCAGTCCTTTCAGTACTTCCTTGAACCGCTATCAATGGTGATTCTTTTGGCCCCCTTGTCATGCAGAAGAGGGGGAATATGAGACCAGGGTGAACTTGCATATTGATTAAATCCTTTTCTGACAGCTGTGTAAAACGTCACCGATATTATTCAGCCAAGCCAATCAAATATTAGAAAACCAAACCTTGGAGCACAAGGTTAATTTGTGAGAGTACGTAATGCATTTAAGTTGGGAGATTCCCAAAGTCAAATTAAGATGAGAAAACTTGTAACTGGCTGCCTAGCGACCCAGTTTCATTTAATGAACTTGTTTTGGAGAACTGAAGAGTCTTAAGAGATGGAAAAGACCTGGTCATCTAATACATGCCCTGGCCAAAGCAGGATTGTTCCTTACTGGACATTTACTAGATTTTGGCCCACCCTCATTTTCATAGTCCCCGCTGATGGAGGTTCCACCACTTCCTATGGGAGAATATTCCAGAACATAGGAGATCTCACTGTCAAGAATTGCCACTTTCTGCCTTGTCCAGAAAGGAAGGCTATAGGTCTATATGATACACAGCTTTCTTTCTCCTAAGCAACATCCTCTGGGTTCCCAGGCTTCCTCTGGCTTTAGAATGGGACGTAGATTTGTACAAGTCACTAGCACTCCTAAGAATCATTTAATGGAGATGCCAACATCATTTCTGTCTCAGGATTAGGTTTATTTTGTTCATATTTGGGATGAATTTTAATGATCTGATGGGATCTCATTTTAATCTCAAAATTCCACCTGGTACCAAAATTGCCTGCTAAGAAATTGGATGCTGTTTGATAATGCTCCATAAATAATGTCACTTTGTAGAACTCCCGGTAATTCCATTCATCACTGTATCATACATAAAGCCTGATTTGAATGAACCCCACTGAAAGATGATGAGGAGAAGCAGCCTGCTTTATGGATTATTTTACAGTTACTGAAGCCATTCATGTTCCCCGCTTGCATCCAACAAACCTGAAAAATAAAACTTGCACTGGGAGGCGTGGCTTCCATTTCTTGCCAACAGTCAGCGGGATAAATTCACTGTGTTAAGGGTGGCACCCAGGAATATTGGCTTTAATAATACATTACGGGATTATTATCTTTCCACTTTGGTGGTACAAACAACATACCCGGGAAGAGAGAAGAGCTCTTTAGAGGAGAAAGCAATGCAAATGGAGACAATGAATAGATGACGAGGCATCTGAGAATAGTCTCAAGCAAACAAGTGGACAGAACAAGGACAGCAAAGGTTGTTTTGTCATAATAGTGATGGACCCAAAAGGGCTGGTTTGCGGTAGGATGGGTTCAGAGTACACAGGAGATTTGGGACAGAGCCTGTGAGAGTATTTGTAGGACCTGGGGTAGTGAGTGAATGCACTGGTCATTGAGGGTACATGGGAGACTATGGTAGCTGGGAGGGGAGTTGTCTGGGTGCTTGCTAACAGACAGTGGCCACATTTGTTACCCAACTTAAATTTCCACTTAGGTCACTTGGGTAAAAAGGCTAATGCATTAATCGATTGCACCGCCTCCCAACTTAGCCATCCAGAGCTCCTGTGGCTGTGTGTATGGCCATGCACTGAATTCTGAGATTAGCGTGTGGGGAAGCAATGAAAAACCAAGGACACACACCAACAACTTCAGCGGGAGAGACACAGAGGTGAGGATCAGCTGGGCCCATGACACAGGTGGTGTTTACTGCCTTGCTGTATCATACAAAATGAAGTGGATCTCATTGCTGGAGGGGCATCTGGTATGAAACCTGGCTGAGGGCATGTATTGATGTGGGAAGGAAGATTGGAAGGTGCCTAACTCCCAGCTGAAATCAATGGGGGTTAAGGGCCAAACGTGTTCAGGCACTTTTGTAAATTCCACTAGGTGGCTATCTGCATCTTTAGGTGCCTAAATGCCTTTAAAAATCTGTGTGCCCTGGCTGCAGAAATACAATTTCCCTTCTGCAGGAGCAAATTTACTTAGAGGCCCTCCTGTTTCCAGCAAGAGGCAGTATTGTCTAGTGGATAGTACACTGGCCTAGCAATCATGGGAGGTGGGTTCAATTCCCAGTGAGCAAATCATTTCACCACTCTGTGCCTCAGTTTCCCCATCTGTTAAATGGGAATAGTGATAGGGGCCTCCTTTGTAAAACACTTTCAGATCTATAGATGAAAATTGCTATGTAAGATGTGGGTATTATCATCAATGGAAGTTTTAACCTGAGTAAGGAGAGGAAATATTAAATAGGACCCTATCCCTGCAATGAATTGAAATTGTGTGGAGCAGGACTGAAGTCTGGCCATAAGTAACATGGTAGAACCTGCCCCTTGGCAGTTCATGTTCTTAGCATGTTATGGTGAGGCTATGATCACAGGATGTTTTTGCTTCTTCCAAAGTGGAGGATAACCTAGCCAGGTAACAAATTCAGAGCTGGAATCTGTCTCCTCAGCAGCCCAGCAAAGGGGCATTGCAGTGTGTATTGCATTAATTCATGAAATGTAGTTTTTAAATTGGTTTTACAGTTCATTGGGAATGTGAGCCTGCTGCCTCAGTTGCAGCTGCTGCTGGAACAGACCAGAAGAAATACCATTGTCTCACTTGCTGACCTCCTGTTAGTAATGCGTGAGTGAGACAGGGACTGGAATCAAGACAAAAAGACCCACATCAGAGTTAAGCCAATAAAAATTATATCGAGAGAGACAATACAATGATAGGAAAATATGCAAGGTTCAAGTTGCATTTTAGAACCTGCCTTGGGTCCTGTTGAAGTCAGTGGAAAAGATCCCATTGACATCTTTGTTCTAGGATCAGTCCCATGGGATGAAATTCACCTTTGTGCATCAAGCCAGCACAAGTGGGACTTAAGTGGTGCCTGGGGTTTAAGGGGGACTTAATTGGTGCTTAGAGCTTGTGCTGGCTCTCTGCACAGGGGGTGACTGTCACCCATAGCACTGTAAACTCACCAAGGGCTTGATCCTGAGCCTACTAAGTCAGTGAAAGACTCCCATTAACACCAGTAGGCTTAGCATCAGGCCCTAACTAACTAATAGTCAGTACAAAGAAAAGACCCAATTGGAGCACAATACATGATACACGACTCACATATAAAAACGCTGGCGCTCTTGTTTGCTGATAGGGCTTGCACTTCCCTTTCTGGCAATACAGAGCCTTTGCTTTGTACTGTATTGTTAAGTTTTAATACAAATTCGGCAACTTATTCAGAATGCTGCTGCAAAGATCATTTCCCCAGCCCGCCACTTGGAACATGTCACCCTCTTTGAATCCCTCCACTAGCTTTCCTTTCTCCATCAAATCCAGCGTAAGCTACTTGTCCTCACTTTCCGGGCCCTTCAGAACTATCCTGTGACTCATTCGCTATTTAAATGTTGACTCCCGCCTCCAATCAGCCCAGGATGCCAGCTTCCATAGCCCACTCTCTACATTTTCAAACAAGCACCTTCCTGCTTTCTCCCACGCTGCCCCATAAACACCGGCAAATCTACCTCATTATCCTCCTTAAAACACTCCTTTGCCATGATGCCTACAAAAAAATTGACAGGGGTTAGGCTGTTGATATGCTGAGATCACTGGCTATCAGGCTGACCAATGTTCTCTCATTATTTCCTTGTGCTCCCCCATCTCTGTCTGTCTGTATCTGTCTGTCATCTCCTATTTTATGTTTCGATGGTCAGGTCGCTGGGGCAGGGGCCATCTTTTTGTTCTGTGGTCCTGTCCATGTTTGGGGCTTCTAGGCGCTATGGTAATACAAATTAATCATAATCATAAACAACAGAAACCAATTTGAGTTGCTTGTATGTGTCAGAGACTTTTCTCGCCCATTAAGTGAAACTGAAATTACATGAAACAGGGTTATAGTCAGAAAGGGACTGCAAAAACAGCCGTTCATCCTCAACAGATCTGTATGTTCCAAGTCTGATCCGCTGCCTTTATTGACAAAAGGCATTTTTTTACTACATTTTACTCCTTTTAGCACAGCAGAGCCAGTGCCGTGATGGGAGTAGGAGGTTAGATTCTATCCCAGCTAAAGTCTTAACTAAGTTCTGATGATGGAGTCTCTCTCACCTGTGATAGTTTACAATCTTGAGAGACATCCCCACTTGACTTTCAGAGCCCAGGGTAGGTTTGCAGAGGGGCCAGTCAGAAAAACCTTCAGTTTCTCTACCTGGAAAGTGATTTAGAGATTCTTAAGTGCTCGTCTACATATACGGACACTACAATGGCACAGCAAAGGTGCTGCAGTGCCAAGTTGAGTCACTTACTACAGTGACGCAAGGGTTATTCCATCACTGTAGTTAATCCACCCCCTCAAGAAGCTGTAGCTAGATCGCCAGAAGAATTCTGTTGACCTAGTGGTGTCTATGCTGGGGCTTAGGTCAGCTTAACAGTGTCTCTCAGGGGTGTGATTCTCAAGGGTTGATTTAAGTTTTAATCAGGCCTCAGAGGCCATAACAAAGGCATTTATGCCAGGTCACTTTTCAGAGTGTAATCACACTTTAAGAGACATATCTCTAAAGTACTTGCATATAGAGAGTCCATTCCTGAGAGCTGCAAACCACAGCCACTCCCTTTGAAGCCAATCAAAATATGGTCTCAAGCAATCATTCTCTGTCTGTTATTATAATGCTGCTTGGAACGGGCACAAGACCATTCGGAGCTCAAGTCTGTGTATCTGTCATCTTAGGTCAGGCATTTTAATTTACACTGCAGTAAAATAATTGGCATTCAACCTTTGTGATCTTGAGCCACGACAGAGAAACACTGCCAAAGGTTTTATTATGTTTCTTTGCCTTTTGTGTGTGTGTGTGTAAGAAGAACTTTGGGAGAATAAAAGCCCGAATCCGGGATGAAAGATTTTAATCATTGCTTGCCTGCGAATGCGTCCGTAGCATGACTCTGCACGAATAGGCACCTGTCTGTCTAGGTGAGCCTTGCAGCACAGGGCCAATACAAATTATTTATACCGAAGCTTTCACAGGGTTTCTCTTGCTCTATTACTAGTAGAAAATCCATTTGTAAGACAAAGGTGTTCTTGCCTCATCTGCCTTTCTCAAACACCTTTCAATAGCCACTTTAGAGATGAGTTGAAAATCTGTCAGGAAATCTTTCTCCCCGGATAGGAACCCTAGTGTTGGCAGCTGGTACAGCAGCACTTTGAAGGCCCTATGTCTTTTCCTACCATTCCTCCCTGCCCTACCCCCACCTTGCCTTTTCTTTTTATAGTGTTCCTTGTTGATACAGACACAGCCCAAGCTCCAAGAATGAATAAAGCGGGGTAGGGGGGGAGTGGGAATTCCCCTGCAATGCAGATCTGAGCTCTGAAGCAGAAATTTCAGAACATGAAGGACGATATGGACACTTGGAAAAGGAGGTCTGAGCTCTGGAAGAAAGATCAGCTGTTTCTGCTTTCATTTTTCCTAGTCCAATTCCCTCTCAGGTTTCTGGCTGTCTTTGATGCCTCCTCTTTATTCCGGCACAGCAATACAGCTGAACACTCACTGAGCTACGTGAATAGGCCCTGGTGCATCAGCCATCCCCCTAGGGGGGAGGAGGGGAGCAAATTCTGGAGGAGATGTGGAAGGGGAACAAATAACTTGGGGATGGGTCTGTGGATTAGAAGCAGCTCCCCCACTGTGTGGTCCCCTCTTCCAGTATCCTCCAATCTCATCCCAAGAGAACAGCGCTTGGGTGGCTTCAGAGGGTGATCGGGAACAAGCGCTCTCTGTGCTATGTGGATGGGGTAACTCCCAATCTGCCTGCATTGCCTGGAAGGAGGAGTGCTGGTGCGGGGCACATATTGTGCTGGCATGAGCGGAATTGCTGAGCCTGCTGTGCTCAATGAAAATTCCAGTGGAAAACCCCCAAGTATCTCAAACATTTCAAAGGGAGTTTTTTCCCCACAAAATTGTCTGGGGGAAAGATGTGGGTTTTCTGACCGTCTTTAGTAATACAGGGCTTGATTCTTCATTGCCTGGTGCCTTGTGTCATTATTTACACCTCCACAAAGTGGGCATAAAATGCTACCAGATCAAGACTTCTCCTGCTTCCAAAAAACAAACCAAAACCTAACACCTCTAGATCTGGCTTTGCTTAATAGAATGTTTTAAAAACTTGGGTGCTCTCAGGCATGGAAGTTTACAGAAAAGCACTCCTTTAAAAGATAGAGTGGAAGATAAAGGCCAGAGAGCAAAGCTGTGGCAATATATGCTTGATATCGTACAGAGAGATGGGGAAACAACAGATGAGAGTGCACCAAGGTGAAGAATATTGTGAAATATTTGAGAAAACTAGGCCAGTAACGTGTTGGCAAGTCCTCAAGGACAAGAGACAGATGATCGACTATGATGTTTGTAATAGAATGGGGGGTAGGGGGGACTAAGAGATCGGTGGACGGCAGACACAGCACAACTACTAGTGATAAAGATGCAGTGGAAAGCTTATAACTTAGACAAAGAACTTTCATCACTTACTCTCCCCCCTTCCCATCCTCCTGTTCAGGAATTCTGAGGTTATCTCTGGCATTTGGGCATCCAGAGATAGTGATGTAATTCAGGTTTGCTATTCCCTCCTTGCCTGGTGCTCTCTTGCACACCGTCTGTACCCTGTCTGTGGCAGCCTCATTCATTCTGTATTTGTTAAAGCCACAGAGCTCGTGGATCATTCTGTGACTCACAGATCAATCACTTGGATGCAGGGGCTGCAAGTTATATGGACCTGTGGTGCCCATGCTTGAGCAATATTCAGGGCCCAGGGGCCTGGTTCCACCAATGTTCGGCGCTAGGTCTCTCCCACGGCTCCGCCTGCCGCCCCCACATGCCGCCCCCGGAGCATCCCTGCCTGCGCCCTGGGCGGCTGCCCTGTCGCTCCGCACTGTGCTCCCTTGCCGACCGGTGCCGCTGCTGACTACAACAGAGAGACCAGCGCCGGCGGCAGGCTGAGACAGCTGCTGCTGCACCTGCGGAGGTGCACATGTGATGGCAGCCCCTCTCCCCCCCCCCCCAAGCACCCACCAACTTCCTGGAGTCTGGACCCGAGTAGCTGGAGCTTGGGTGAGTGTCAGACTCGTGACATCCTGCCCCGCCGCGCCCACAGTCACCACTCCTGCCTCATGCTTGGCAAGGAGCAGCCCCGCCCCCAGGGAGGCTACAGTGAGGGGCAGCAGCAGGAGAGGAGGTGCACACATGATGGCAGCCCCCCCCTTCCCCCGGGCACCCAACAGAAGGGAGGTGAGGGGGCTTCCTGGACCTGAGTAGCTGGGGCTTGGGCGAGTGTCGTGACGCCCCTCCTGCCGTCACCACTCCTGGCCCAGGCTGGGCAAGGGGCAGCCCCATCCCCCACTGAACGATGACAAAAAGTGTTTGCTGCCTCCTGAAGAACATCGCAAAAGAAGGGGCTGCATTCTGTTTTAATTTAGGAAGTATTTGCTTTTGATCCAAGAGTGCTTGGTTGTTTCCATATTCAAAAGAGTATTAAAAAAGTTGACACTCTTAGTTAAATACATTTTTCTTACAATAGGGATATTGCGCAATAGAGAAAAACTGTTAAACGCTTACTGTTTCCAGTCCATTTTTACATTTTTTTTTAAAAAAATATTGGCTTACAAGGCAGGTGGGTATGTGGGGGTGGGACTTGGACCCGTTCTGGGCACCACCAAAAAATTATACAACCCTGCTGCCCCTGTTTGGATGGCACTGTGTGAACAAAGAGGGTAAGGAGGCGGGGGGGGGGGCGAGGGAAAGGGAAGTGAAGCAGAGGTAGCATTTTAGACAGGACTTTCCAAGGTGTTTGTCATGCAACCTGTGCTCTGTGGACAGCTGGCTGAGTACATGGTGCTGGATGCCCTCCTTGTCTCCAGCTGCTTCTACAGGTGGCAATGAAGAGCCATGGGGGTTGTAAAATATACAGGCACCAGGAGACAGCCTCACTATGTATTCTAGGGGCTACATTAAAAATAAAAAGAAAGAGGAAACAGGAGTCTGCCTAAAGAAGTGGAGCCACCAGTAGGAACAGACACCACTGATGAGAAAGGAATGGGGCAACTGGACTGAAGGTCCAGGGGCGCAAGGGCAAAAGACCACTGGGTGATGGAACCCAGTGGTAGCAGTGAATGATGTTTTCCAGGCATCAGGGCAGGATGGGCCTGGGGAGAGGGAATCAGCCAATGTTGGAGAGGGACACAAAATGAAGAGCAAAAGAAAGCAGTGTGACTGGCTTTTCCCAGAGAGGACAAGGCAGCTTAATGCACAAACACTCTCCTACTCTTACATTTCCATGTCTGCAGCTGCCTGGGATACAGAGGCCCATTGGTAGGCCATTACTCTGTGTCAGCAGCTCTTGCCAGGCCTGACATACTCATTACACCTAACACAGGGTTGTCATGATATATCCCCAAAAGGTGGCGTGTAATAAGTCACCAGAGAACTAATAACTCACTGGCCATTAATAGGCTTGTGTGACGTATGCCTGGGGTGTGTACAAAGAGTTGTGGATATGTGCTAGAATTATGTTCTTAAAATGTGTTGGGCAAGCAATGCACAAGCCCACTTTACCCTAGACAAAGGAATGTCTATTTGTTAGTCTGACCCACCTGATCGTCAGGCAGAGACAGTGAAGGTACATCTACATAAAAGGTCAACAAAGCCATCAACCTGGTGAATGGGGGAGATAGCCTTTTGTGGGGATCTGAACCTCCAATAAGTAATTGATCAACTGATTGTATTCAATATTACAATATTATAAAAATGTATCAGAAAAGGTCTTTTATGAAAGCTAATGACACACGGGCAATTCATATCATTATAAAATGTCTGTATTAACACTATATGTGGAATTGTGAACACTCACTGCTTTAAAGTCTGTGACCAAACAAAGGAAGAAACAGGTTTTCTCCAAGACAGGAGGGAAGGCAGCTATCTACCTGTCTCCAATGAAATTAAGCAAGGTATGACCAAAACAATGACCATTTACATATGAATCAGCAAGGGAACGGGAAGAACAGTATGAGGTCATCCTGAGTCTCAGGACATAATAGTGAGTTTGGGAAGATATAAGGAGAGAGAAGTCATATTGGCACCCATCACTAGACAGACACTATGAGCCAGAGCTCTTGTAAACTGATAAAGATGAGTCCTTCCACCAAGGGGCATGAAGTCTCTAGGAACCGAATATAGGTGAGAAACCTGCCTAGGAAAAGATCTTTTGTCTTTAAAGACAAGGGAAACCAGCACCTTGTACTTCTGTGGAAGGTCCTGACTGAAAGAAAGTCAGCCATGGCAGGAAAGAGATTTCTTACGAATCTTTTTTTTCTTGAACTAAGCCTATAGCTTGTTAAGTCTTAACCACTAGAAAGTGTATTTTACTTTTATTTGTTTGTAATCAATTAATCTTTATCCTTTGTAC
Source organism: Natator depressus (assembly GCF_965152275.1). Classification (NCBI taxonomy): domain Eukaryota; kingdom Metazoa; phylum Chordata; order Testudines; family Cheloniidae; genus Natator; species Natator depressus. The sequence continues at coordinate 7,876,377 of NC_134246.1, read as the reverse complement.
TTGGATTCGCTTAAAACCTCTCTTAATAAACTTGTTTTGCTTTTAATCAAAACCAACCCTGTGCTGTATTTGAATTGAAATGATTATTAACTCCCATTAAAGCAAGAAGCTGTGCTTTTGTCTCTTTAAAGGAGCAACAAACCTTATTAAAACAACAAGGAGTCCAGTGGCACCTTAAAGGCTAACAGATTTATTTGGGCATAAGCTTTTGTGGGTTTTTTGTTGTTTTTGTGGATACAGACTAACACAGTTACCCCCGATACAGATAATTAATAAGGTTTCAAGTATGTTCCAGTAGAGGGCTGGATACTTCAGGGCAGATGGTTTGGGGGAAATTTGGGACTGGGGGTGTGTTGGGGATCACCAGCCTTGGTTACTACTTGTTGGGTGAGACCAGGGTGGGGCTGTTGTGTTGTAGGCAGGCTGTTAGGGTCAGAGTGCTGAACCAGGACTCCACAGCATGGACGCTCAGGGACACGCATGCTTATCTGCTGGCTGTTGGTGTCTCGGCTGTGAGCCACAGCAGCAGAGCATTTAAGGTACCCAAGGTTACAGGACAGGCGGTGACAACTGCTCACTCAATTGCACCCCAGAATGTGACACTGCCATTGGGATGTTCCATGACTGTGAATGGGAAGGAACGCGGTCTGCATGATAACAAATGGGTGGAGTGGAGATCCACACTTTCTATCAAGACATGGGTCACATGATGAAAAAGTCTGGGAACCTCTGTTTTGTGGAACACAAGGGAGACAATAAAGAGGTGGGCAAAAAAACAATACATATTTTAAGACATGCTACTTATGACAGCTGTAGTAAACATATCAAAAGTTCCTATAAAGACTGGAGATTTCATTAATAAGTCCACAGTTCTTGGACACACATGGAATTATGCCACATCTCATTCTTTCAAGTGAGAAAACCTTCTAAACCTCAGCTACCTTAGAAAGTTGTTTATAACGGACCTGAGACTTTACATCTTCATAAGGATACTGTTTAGGGTATTTTCATCTGGAAATATTTGACTGATATTCTTTATGATGATCATTCCTTGATTAAAAAATATTTTCTCCATGGCAGGCACTTTGCCTCACTGCATACAGTAAATCAGTTTGTCATTGTACTGTAATAAAACAGCAGATGAAATTAAACACAGTCAACTCAACCCCCTGGTGTCTTTTGCATCATCAGTACAGTCACAGCCGGACATAGAGTGCTTGGTGGCATCACAGTGAAGCATTCTGTGCTATTGAGAGAATGAAGCTTAGCTGAATATGATGAAGAATTGGGACTGTTATTTTGGATTATTAGGGCTCCTTCAAACAAGCCAAACTTAGAAACCAAGCATAGTAGAAGAAAACTTTTCTATAAACAGAGGGAAGCTTCACTGTAATTGAACTCCACCCCCACTGCAGAGGAGTGTGCTAGAAACTATGCCCCACGTAAGCCTTTAACTCACCCATATGTGGTGCATCCAGCTTCGCAGGGGCCTTCTCACTGGGGTGAATTTCACACACTAAGAGAAATGCACCAGAACAACTCAGGACTTTCACGCCCTTTCACTTGAAGCAGAATTTCACTATAGTTGAATTCCAGTGTAATGGGCCAAATTCAGACTTACTGTAAATGTGTCCAAGTCCCTGGGAATAATGCACACACAAAGCGCATATACAGTCACCCAGTGAAACTCCCTGTGTGATGATTGGTTTCAGAGTGGTAGCCGTGTTAGTCTGTATCAGCAAAATGATGATTGTGTAGCCCCAGTACAGCCTGGAATGAACTGTAGGGAATTGATTGGCTCATACATCATTTGAGGAGGGACAAGGAACCACCAGTTCAGCAAACAGAGGGCACTGTGCTACCCAGAACAACCAGGAAAGCAGAATGACATCTTGGGGTCAGTAGGCTTGAGGAGCAAACCAGTGTGTGAGCAGCAGGCTGGAGGCAGAAGCCTGTGAACTAGCTGTGGAGGGAAGGCCAAGGGGAGCTGCACAAAAGCTAGTTATTTGTAGCACCTGCTATGGTGGGACAACAGAAGAACAATGGAGAGGGGCCCGCAGTGAGACCAGGGGACAGGATAATAATTGCACATCAGGACAAGGGTGGGCTAGAAAGAACACCCCAAATACCAGGCCTGAGAAGGGCCACATGGCAAGGTTACCCTGTACCTCTCTATTGGACAGCTCCCTGGGGGCAGAGCAAAGAACTACTGTGTATTTCTTCTATTGTATCCCACTGAGCCATTGTAATGCTATGCTGTAAGGTGTTAATGGTTATGATCAAGCAGGTCTTTGATCTACAAGTTTCAGAGTAGCAGCCATGTTAATCCATATCTGCAAAAAAGAAAAAAGGAGGACTTCTGGCACCTTTGACTAACCAACTTATTTGAGCATAAGCTTTTGTGAGCTACATACAGCTCACTTCATTGGATGGACCCGATGAAGTGAGCTGTAGCTCACGAAAGCTTATGCTCAAATAAATTGGTTAGTCTCAAAGGTGCCAGAAGTCCTCCTTTTCTTTCTGATCTACAAGCTATCACAGACCTCATTAAAGCTGATGGGCATGCTAGCCACCTCTCATTCAGAACAAGTGGAAAAAGCAATTAAGCTCCTTTATGTCGTACGCTAGCTGGAGACAATGGAAACCACCACCCAAGACACTACGTTGCATGCTAGGCTGATTAGCAGTTCAGACACATGGGCTGGGGGGCTACAGCCTGTAGTCCCTGGCATTGCCTCTGAGCTTGTGGTATGCTGAGCATACCACCGAATTTCTGAAAGTGATGGGTGTATGACAGTGATACCCAGAAGCAGGGTCAGTCACTATATAGAGAGATGAGCTTGACAACCCATCTGTGTGGACTTGAGCCTTTCCAGAACTGGCAAGGTCACTGCCTGCACATTTCCCCTTATTATAAGATCAATCATCAGCCATTGGCCATTCAGAACTGATACTCTTCTCTCTTTTATCCTGGTGCCTTCTGAATCACTGCCTTCTTTTGGATCAAGTTTACTGTGAGCTGAAGTGTACCACAACCGTTTCTTCTGTGTGGTTAAACTCTATAGTAATTGTCCTGAGCATTAAATCCCACTACTGGGAGAGCAGAGAAGTTTCCATTCTGTTGCGCCTCCTTCATGTCAGTGCAATGCCACAGACTCCAAAGGAGTTGTGCTTGGTTAAATTGATCTAACTGGCTGCGGAATCAGGCTGTGTGTGTTTGAGGTGAGGGTGTATTATAGTGGGAGAGCTCAACTAGGCATCAGATAATAGGAGCAACAAACAAGTTATCACTAAGGCCAACCACAATGATCTGTCAGATATTTTTATAGGACCAGATCTCATGCAGGTTTAATTCCTTTGGCCCCTCCAGATTCATAACTGGAAGAGTAAACTCAGCCTCAAACTGAGGAGAATTGTTTCACCCTTAAAAAAAAGGATGAATACTGAAGTATTCTACAGCAATGGTCCAAACCACCACAGCACACAGCAATGTTACTGAGGGTTTGGATCATTACTGTGGAATACTTCAGTAGATTTTGGTAAGAAAAGGTCTATTGTTTGAAGCGTGGTGACTAGTAAAGTCCCACAAAGTTATGCTAAAGACATTTCTCCATTTCACTGCGATATTCTCCGAAGCCCTGCCTTTCAACCAGCCATTGTTTCTCATCATGTAATAGCCTTCGTGGAAGTAAAATTTCCTGACCTGCAAAACATAGACATGTAGGTTGTGCTGTGGGTATTTAAATATCAGACTGACTCATGGGCCATCAATCTCTCACCCTTCGCTTTCTCAAATTTCAGCCCTGCATCTCTGATCTTAAGTCTACTTAACCATTTTTAATAGTGCTAAATGGACTCTGTGCTACTGCCCTTACCTGCTCCCTATATCTTTGGGTCATACATGCTTAGTTTACTGACAGAAACAAGTTTTTATTGTCATAAAGTAAAGTCAAGGCACCTGCAGGATAGCAGGCTGTGTGCTCCATTTGGCCTCATATGTGGTCAAGAAATTGTCACCCAAACTCTGATTCCAGAATATTTTTCTCATATGCTCTTTACTGTGTGTTCAATAAAAAAATACCAAAAGAAAAAAATGACAGTAAAAAAATAAAAGGGTTACATATTTACCTTCTCTGTTGTGTAATATAGAGCTGCATTTAAAAAAGGGTCTGATTCACCCCTCACTTACACCTCTACAGATCAGAAATAATTCTACTGGCAACACTGGGAAACCAGTGTGAGCAGAGAATCAGCCCAAGTATGCAAAATGCAGGAAATTGTGCATCTAATTTGCACATGCAATTACCATGATTATGACACAAATCCAATCGTTACACATACAGTTGACCAGCAATGCCAATTTGCTCATGCAGCTACCTAACTTTCATGCACAGGCATGGCGATTACAAATTCAAATTAAGCACAGGACTGGGCACTGAAAGTTTGACAATCTTGTCTTCACAATTATTCAAAACTGAATCGTGCAGTGTAACCGGGTGCAGACTCACTGGCGGCGCCTCCTGCTGGTCATCTCAGGGAATTAGCGTCAGAATTAAGAATCAGGGAATTAGGTCCTCCAGAGCACCTCCTTCAGGCCGGCGTCTCGCCTCCCCTGGCCCCCGTGTCCCTCCCGGACCCCAGTGCCCTTGTCTTGGTGCTGCACCCTGGCAGTACCCCCAAAGTTCTGGGTCTCCCCCTCCCAGGGGAACCCCCACCCACTATTCCCACCTCAGTCTTAGGCTACTGCCAGTCACCAACTAGCCCCCGCTCCCTGGGGCAGACTGCAGTATAAGCCACTCATCACAGGTGAGGGGGTTTGGACCTGCTGCCCCTACACCTAATAGGCCTTCCCAGACCTGCAGCCTGGGGCTTTCCTAGGCCAGATCTCCCCGGGCCTTTCCCCAGCCCTGCTCCAAACTAGGTCCTTGGTTAAGCCCCTGCAGCCAGGCCCTTCTCTCTAGCTAGAGAGTCTCTACTGGAACTTCTGGCTCAAAGCCTTTATAGAGCCAGCTGGGCCCTGATTGGGGCATGGCCCCCAGCTGCTGCCACTTCCCCCAATCAGCTGGGGTTTTGCTCCCTTCCCTAGCCCTCTGCAGGGCTTTTCCAACCCCTTCAGGGCTGGAGTGGGTGCTCACCCCGCTACACCGCCCTCCCATGAGGTTCATGGGAGTCTTGGCCTGGGCTCCCCAAGGCTACCCCTCCAAGGTTGCCCTTCTAGGCCCACCCGCTTCTTTTCTGTGGCCTCCCAGCCCTGCACCATCTCCCAGACTTGGGCTTCGGCCTTCCTGCCAGCCAGCTCAGAGGCCTCTAACCACACCCGTAGGTCCTGGTCCCCCCCAGCCCTCTTCCCTTAGGGTCTGGGTTCCCACAGCCACCTATTCTACCCTGACCTGGGTCCCGGCCTCCTGTTGGGCCCAGTCCATCTGGGTTTCATCCTCAGCAACTGCCCCCGTGATGGTCTGGGTTCCCTCCATCCTGGTCACCGCCTCTTCCAGTCTTGGCCTTTCTGGGCACACAGGCACCTCTCCTCAGTTCCCCTGAGGGGGCAGTGCCGCCTTATGTGGCCCCATTCCCAGCAGGTTCCCTGCCTCCAGGCTGTCTTGGGCCTTTCTTGGTCACTCTGGCCTGGGCAGGCCCACTGCACGTGGCCCTTCTGCCCGCAGGTTGTCAGCTGCCCGGGTTTCCGAACCCAGTGGCCTGCCCGCAGGACCTCTCCTTGTCCCTGTCGGGGCTGCAGCACCCTGCCCCTATCCCCACAGGGACAGTCCCATTTCAAATGCCCCGTTCATCTGCAGGCGTAGCAGGCCTGATGCTCTACCACCGGCCTCCTGGCCCTGGCGCTCAGCCCCTCACGCCATGTTCTCCAGTTCCTCGCAAACCCCTCTCCGAGGACTTGGCTAGGGAGCAGCAGGCCCTGATACAGCTGCCCCATCCTATCATGGAGGGCCCCTCTTCCCCTTCCACAGTCACTCGTGGGCCTCCCGGCGTCCCTTCAGGTCTTCTGCCCCCTTCCATTGGGGCACCAGCCCCAGCCTGGGATGGCACCTTGGGTCTCTGCATAATAAACCCCAGCATACCAGGGATCCATCATCCCCTTTTTCTCCACCTTCTAGTGCCTGGGCAATAGTCCTGCTGTCCTCACTCTGCCCCTTGTATCGGTGGCAGACCGCTCATGCCCACATTCTCCACCACTTGTAACTGAGCACAGACTCACCAGCAGCACTGCCTGCTGGTCATCTCAGGGAATTAGCATCCAGCCTCTGGAGCACCCTCTTCAGGCTGGTGTCTTACCACCCCTGGCCCCCATATCCCTCCTGGACACCAGTGCCCTTGTCTTGGGTGCTGCCCCCTGGCAGTACCCCTACAATTCTGGGTCTCCCCCTCCCAGGGGAACCCCCACCCCCTATCACCACCTCACCTCAGTCTTAGGCTACTGCCAGTCACCAACTAGCCCCCGCTCCCTGGGGCAGACTGCAGTATAAGCCCCTCATCACAGGCAAGGGGGTTTGGACCTACTGCCTCTACCTACCCATGGCTGCCCCTGCAACTAATAGGCTTTCCTAGGCCAGAGCTCCCTGGCTCCCTCGGCCTTTCCCCAGCCCTGCTCCAAACTAGGTTCTTGATTAAGTCCCAGGGTGGGTAGAAGTCTCTACTGGAACTTCTGGCTCAAAGCCTTTATAGAGCCAGCTGGGCCCTGATTGGGGTGTGGCCCCCAGCTGCCACCACTTCCCCCAATCAGCCAGGGTTTTACTCTCTTCCCCAGCCCTCTGCAGGGCTTTTCCAACCCCTTGAGGGCTAGAGCAGGTGCTCACCTCACTACATGCAGCCAATGATGCTAGAAAAGGCAGACAGGATGCACACCTGGCTTCATTTTCCCAGCCCAGGCTGAGTCTGCAGATCCCTGAGCTAAGAAAAAATCTTGTCAAAGGAGAAAATTTAATAACAAAGTCATTGGTCAAGATCATGGGCCTGATTCTGATTTCATTTATGCTGGTTTTACACGTGCAGAATGGTAGCCATATCAGTGGAATGGCTTCTGATTTACACCAGTGTAAATGAGAATAAGATCAGGGCCTCTGTCTGAAAGAGAAGGCTGCGGTTTTACAGCCTCTCTTTCCTGAGCACAACCTCATGCTTTAAAAAATACTTTGAAAGTGTAATGAACAAAGCTGAGGAAACATTCCAATGCCAGAATCTCTTGGCCTAAAGGCAAACACCTCCCCACCTCTCTGTTAGCAAATGTGTTTCATATTCTTTCGCACAAGAAATTCAATACATGCAGATCTGTGTGTTGGGGTCAATGATAAATTGTTTATGAACAGGTCATTTATTAATTCCTGTTTGGCAAAAATAATATATATATATATAAAATTCCTGCCAGCATGAAGGTAAAACAAAATGAAATTAATAATCCCTCTTGGAAGTCACAAAGGCCATTGTGAGAGACCACATTCCTCCCAGTCCTCAGTTACTATTTTTAACACAGATACGGTAAATGTATTCCTCTATGGAAACCATTCTCCCTAAAATCCATTTTAATGTGTCTCAGAGGTAGGCTGTATGTAGAGACTGCAGTGCAGTTCGATGGCTTTGGCTGTATTATTTGGTTTGTTTCCACTCCAGGATGCATGTGGTCTACACAAAGTTATTGTAAACTGAAACCAATGGAATGGCATTACAGTACATCTGACTGTGATCTGGGATAAATCAGGCCACCATGACAGCTGTGACTTACTGAAATGGTCACTCCACAGATTTGGAGTTATCTAGTTACAAGCATGTTGATCCTGCTTCATCCAGCACTGGTCCTTAATATAACTTTTAAATCACGGCTAAATGAACCTTGCATTTTATTTCCCTGGACCGGGGAAAAAACCACTACATTGCTGTTTCTTACCCTCTACAAGGGACATAGAGAGCTATGTTGAATCTATCTCATCCCCATCAAAATACACAGAGGACAATTACTAAATTTGAAACACACTGGAAAACCTATGATTACTATTACTGTGTGGGGTGCTGTACCACACACCTAATAAGAGACAGTGCCCATCCCAAGGAACTTAAAATCAAAGCAGGGAGGACACAAAGTGTAGGGGCTGGTCTACACTGAAACCTTACACTGGCATAGCTAAGTCTCTCCGGGATGTGAAAAATCCGCATCTCAGAGATGTAGCTATGGCAACCTAATGCGTATCTACACTGAAGTGCTGCAGTTGTGCTGCTGTAGTGTATCAAGTGTAGACATAACCTAGGAGAAAGGATGTTTTATCATCCCTGTTTTACAGATTGGGAAACTGAGGCACAGGGTGATTAAGTAGTTTAGGCAAGATCACCCAGGGAGTCTGTGGAAGAGAAGGGCATGAGCCCAGATTTCCCAAGTCTCAGTTCAGCGTCTTGGCCACAAAACTGTCCGTCCATCATCCATGATTAGCATTATCATTTAAACTATCACAAAGCCTCATTCTCACATCACTCAGCAGGCTGTACTGAAAGTATCCTGTCTGGAACTGTCCGAACGATTCACAGCAACCAAACCATTTGCTGAATCAAGCCTTTGTCTTTCTTTGCAAACAGCCTCAGAGTAGGCAGTGAATTTTGTTCATTGTTCACATGGATTCAGTGAAGGTTTTGCCTGAGCCTAGTTCAGCCCATGAGCTGCTCGTAAATTGCTTGCTGAGAGTATTCACTATTTGCAGTTCAGTGTCTGAGCTCTGTGATTGGTCCCTTAAACTCCAGTCACTTGTTCAGGTCCACCTCCTGGGTATGAAAGTTATTGAGCAGAAATAACACCATATGGTTTGACTCTCTCAGGGAATGGGTGGGAGAACTGGAGGAAGCAATAGCAGGAGTTAAGCAGTCGGATGGGGAGTAATTTTTGACCAAAATTTTTTTTCGGTGTAGAATGCAGACTGAGGTCAATCAGAACATTTCATGAATTGTGTTGAATTTGTCAAATTGCTTCGGTTAAAACCAAACCAAACCAAAACAGGAAAGGACCCCCCCACACACACACACACACTGCCCCCCAAAAGTCAGAATATTTCATTTCAACATGTTCTAAATAAACATTTCCATTTTTTGATTCAAAATGACTTTCTGATTTGAAATTCTCTTCTACACTGCAGCCAGGATCGACGTGCTGCGATCGATTCACCGGTGGTCGATTTAGTGGGTCTAGTGAAGACCTGCCAAATCGACAGCAGATTGCTCTTCAGTCGACCCCTGTACTCTACCCCCGATGAGAAGAGTAAGGTAAGTCAATGGGAGTGTTTCTCCTGTCAACCCCCATGGTGTAGACCTCGTGGTAACCGACCTAAGGTACCTCGACTCCAGCTACGTTATTCGCGTAGCTGGAGTTGCGTAGGGTAGGTTGACTTACCGCGGTAGTGTAGACATAGCCATAGTCATATTAAAAAAAGCTCAAAATCAAAATGAAGCATTGGAGGTCAAAGGAAACGTTCCATTCAGCCCAAAATGATTTTTTCTTTTTTAACTTTTCAGTCTGCTGAAAATGTCCAAAAATTTATTTTGAGTCAACCTGAAACAACTGCTCCAATTAGCAGGCCTAAGAATTTGAGGACACGTGAAACCTTTTTCTTTCCTCGGTTCTGGTGGTGCACCAGATTCTGGCAATGTACATCCAGCCCAGATTTGAAGATATATGGATACCAGTGGCAGCCAGAGCATCCAAACAATACACTTGCCTCTCCAATCTTCCGCACTGTTGCTCAGAGTCAAATAATCTCTGTTAAATCTCCTGCTAGGAAAGGGTACAAAGACACTCGGATCACAGGTAGCTTGAATTGGACATAGTGTGCGTCCTTCATCCAGCTCCACATAGTATACCCCTGTGACACTGCGTACCCAGCTCTGAAAATGTCAGGACTAGGGTTGCTCACACTAGTTGTGTTTTTGCTTGTTATTTCTTCTTGCAGACTCCCACATGTTGAGCTCCACTTTCAATTTGTTCAGCTCATTATAAAAATAGAGGCCATTGCCAAAATTCAGATTTTGAACCAGGATCTCCAACACTCAGGCCCGCAGAAATCTTTTGAATGGGCGAGTTGATTTTGAATTTTGTTTTCCATGACTTGCTGGGGCAGCATGATGGGACGGCATGAATGGCTGGAGAAAGGGAACACAGGAGGGGTGTGACCATAGCCCAAATAAATTCAGGTACAAATCCAAGTGAATACTGGCAGGAAATATTTGTGCAGTGCTTCCCAGGTCTTCTATTCTCCTCCCTACAGGCGGGGCTGGCATTTTCAGCTACAGAACTGTTGACTCCTGTGGTCGTCATTAGCAAAGAAATACCCACTGAACTGGCAACCTGGAAGGACACAGAAGGGAGAAGAGGCAGAACACTTCAAGGTGGGCAGTACTTTCACTTGAGAAGCCATGCTTTTTAGCATCGGTGGGGGGGAGGGGGGGAAGACAAGCTGGAGAGTCTATAAAATTCACTAGGGACCTTGCTATTGCCAGGCTAACTAATGTGGGACCACAGTGATGGTAGCCAGTACAAAACTTCCAAACAGACATCTGCTTCTGGGACAGGCAAGATCATCTGCTGGCAAAGAGGAAAAGGAGACACAGATGTAAACTCAGCAAGGGCAGCAATTACATTTGTTCTGAATAAGGGGAGCACACCAAGGGGGTAAGCAGGGGCACAGGCCCCCCAATCATTGGTGGGGACACAGAACTCCTCTGGCCCTGGGGATGTAGTGGGGAGAGTCAGATTTTCTGGGGCCGTGACAGGGACAGAGCACTCCTCCAGCCCTGGGATCACAATACCGGCACAGAAGGTGCCTCTCCAAAAGCAGTCAAAGTTCAATTCCTGTGCACGCCCCTGCTCTGAATTAACAAATACTTGTCATTCCTTAAAATAGCTATAGATTTTACCCTGCCACCCATCATTATGGTATCTAAGCACCTTCTATGTAAAATCAATGGCAATAGTTAACCTCTGGTGGACTTCCTGGAGTCTTCCTGGAACTTCTCCCTTTGTGGAGTAACCCCTCTGCATGGGGTAGGTATTGTAGGTAACATATATACCTATCTTCTATGGGGGATCTGGGTAGAGTGACTGCTGCAGAAAACGCACTCACAACAATAGAGTGGGGGCTTCCTGCTGCTCAGTCCAGGAGGAACTTAATGGTGATGAGTTGATTTTCGTCCAGCCCTAACTTCTCTGATTCCTTGGATTTAAGCAGAGTGAGAGTCACGTCACATGAAACAGCAAACCATTCTGTACGAACAGGTCCTTGCTCCGCTTTATTTTCAGAGTGTGCAGCAGAAAGGAGAGGCTTATGTGAGAGGATGGTGAAGGAGGAGCTTTTTCCTGCTGGTTTAAGTTTCCTGGCAGCCAAGCCACAGATAAACCATAAAGACAGAGAACAAACAAACAATTACCTCCCTCAGCCCCAGAGACTATGCTAAAGTTTATAGCCCTTTCCCAGTTTTATTGCTAATGAACACTCATACAAAGGGCATCTTACAGTAGAGGTTTTGGGAAAATTTAAAAAAGACCCACAGAAAGATAAGGCCAGTATCTGTACATTGTATACATGCTGTGTATAGCTATATGTTTAATTCTTCATTGTATCCCTACCTCCTGAGGGATCAGAAACTAGACAGAAATGATCTTTGCTTCCTTGTCCTTCAAAATATGGTTCCAGTCGTTTGTCTGACCTCCTGCTTTCCCACGCACCAGGGCTTCCTTGGCAGAGCTCCATCCTTCTGTCTCAGATGCCAAAGGGAAATTGACAAAGAACACACCTTGTCTATTTGATTTTGTAAAGAAGATGCCTTGCTGCGGGGGCACTGCTGCTATAGAGAGTGAGCCCAGGTGAGGTTTTTGGTTAATTGAATTGTGTTTCTTGTCTGACCCTTGTTTGTAACTTGCTGAATGACTTTTTTTGTTTTGTTTTGTTAGCAGCAAAATGACAGAGCAGGCAAAAAGGAGAATAGCTCCATGGGCTGGGAGCTCAGCTCTTCTTAAACTGCACAAAGGGAAGGATTTCAGGAACTCAGATTGAAAAAAAATAATCATGCCAAGTAAAATGCTCCCTGAGGTTAATGCACAGCTTTGTGCTTATGAGAGTGCAAAGACAAGCTGTGGTGGAGTCATAGATGACCAGGGAGGGTTGGGAAGGTCACTCGCACTGACTGACAGGGACCATCTCATCGCTATTCACACTTTGCCATAAGAGTGCCACTCAGAGAAGGAAAAAGCTGAATGAAAAGGACTGAGAAAAAGAAGAACGTGGCCAAGACAGCGGGGATGAGAAGATGGCATAGGGAGGAGGAGAGCCTCTTTGCCCATCTCAGTCTTGCATGATCTTCAGGAACCACTTGAAGGGCTGGCTGCAGTAGTACAGTGGCCCCTTTGCTAGCCCGCAGTCTTCTCCAGGAATTGAGATTAGAGGGGGTGTTTGAATTTACAGGTGGGGGTTGGAAAATGACAAAATTGGCAACACAGTGTAACTACTTGACCACTGGAAGGGGTGATGGAGGTGTTCTGGGGAGTGTTCACCACCCACTCCCAGGGGGATGCAGAGAAATCCCCCTTCCCCATGCTACACCCTAAGCACACTGCGGTGTCGTCACTTTCTGGAGGAGAAGCAACAGGCTCTTTAGCCTTAATGAAAACCCAGCCTCCACCCGGAATGTAAGTCGCCACAGAGATCAGATTGCACACAACCAGCGACTGCTACAGCAAGAAGCTTTGAGACAGCTGAAAAAGCATGTAGCACAAATGTATCGGAGTGTTCCTGATGTAGGCTATCCAACAGTTTTAAGAACCCAGGTGCTGGGCATAAACCAGGCACTATTGTCATGACAGAATTTTGTAGAAGGGCCAAGTCAATAATCAGATGCCTTTCTTTGAGCTGTTACAGGTCTGTGAACAATTAAAGTATTGAAATACTCCGGACCTATCAGCCCTAAAGTCCTTGGGTCAAGGGGAGTTTTGCCAAAGAAAGCCTTGTGAAAACATTTCGGCTGGGATTTGGGAAGGACCCTTAAGGAGTCGGTTGCTAAGTCCCCTGGGTGCCTTTGAAATTTCCAGCTTTCCGTATGGGGCAGTTAGGCCCCGATTCAGCAAGATATTTAAGCATGTGCCTAATGTCAAGCAGGCAAGTAGTCCCAGTGAAGTCTGCATGAGTTAGCAACTACAGAATCAGGCCCTCGAAAATCAACAATAACTCTATGAACTTCTTTGTCCAGCCATCTATCCTTGAAGGCCACGTTCATCAGAGGGACCTAAGTGCTCTATGCCTGATGCATAGCAATTCTGCACACTTTCAAAGGCCTGCCCTCCCTGGGCATAAATTGCAAGCACACTTGTGTGCCCACAAAATTAATTGTGGGTGCATGTCAGCACAACTGAGCCACCAGCAATCTGCTTGGAGCTTGCAGTGCCCCAGTTTATCATGGCACAGTTTGGCCCAGGTACTTTCACGAGAGTATTGCTGGTTGCATTTGGCTGAAGTTAGCCTATGCCCGTAAGTCAGCTGCATGAAATTCTGCTGCTAGACAACGAAAATTCTTTCTGCTTTTATCTTTCTCTCCATTGGGCTGGGCAAAACGTGTAGCTTTCAGCAGTCCAGCCTGCTGCTCCCAGATCCCAGGAGAAGTGAGAACACACCAGCCTACCTGAGTTTAACCTCAGGAGGCAGTTTGGTAGGAGCACACACAGCCACAAAAGCATTTTTATTTTCTAGCCCAGAGATCTGTGACTGCTAAGTAATAGGGAGCCAGGTGGAACATACTGACTGATTGCTACAGCCCCAGGTTTCAATGGGAACAGACACACCTCTCTTTGAGCTGGGCTATAAAATGGAAAAGCTCTTCAGCAAAACCATAAAACATTTGTTTTGAAGTTAAAACTGAACACCAGGTGGAGGATCAATGGTGAACTGAAGACTACTGGATACAAAGTGATCCCTTCACCTTCTTACCTCTCAGTCAAAAATGTTTAATTAGTGACAGGTCAAAGTTTTGCCTTGTACATCTGTGCAGGACAGCACTTTCCATGAAAGGATCTAGACACTGGACTTTGGATTCTCAGTTACATTCAGATGCCTTTACACTATTCTGGCAGTGTAAAGAAGCCTAAGAGTGGGTGGAAATGTCTTGCAGCCAGCCCTGTTCTCAGCCTCCCTTGCAAGAGGTGAATCAGGGCATGTCTGGGGCATAGCTGGAGTTCACTGCTCTGCACCTGTGCTCTGCTACCAAGTCCCACAGGGGGGCATGGAAAGCAAAGCTTAATTTAGAGCAACCCTGAGGCTGCTCTAATTTTACAGCGGGGAAGGGGGAGGGAAGGGGAGAAGAAGGCCTCTGCAGAGTCCAAGAATACAAAAAGTGCAATGGTGGCCTAAAGCCACCTCTAAACTCCTTTCGATCTCTGCCCTCAAGACTAGAAATGGAGTGACTGAGAATATGGTCCACTATTTTAATTCATCTTCCGATTCAAGAACCGCATTAAGTATCCAGATCATTATTATTGTTTTTACCCACAATAAGCAATTCCTCCTACTTCAGCATGGCTTTTAAACCTGCAAAGAGACATTTACGGCTTCCCAGCCCTACCTGCATGGCCCGCTGTGCAGCTGAGATAAAGCCTCTTCCTCTCCTAAATGTTATCATTGCTGCATCGGGGACATAGGAGGCTGATTCAGGTTCTGTGGTAAATTACCCATGGCCTTTTTTGCATAAGAAGTGTGAATTTTGTCAAAACTTTGTGTGGCGGTTTCATTTTGTGTCTTTATTGTCCAATGAGGGGGAACTTTGAGTGCTAAGTTAATTTCACTGGAGAGACAGATAAATTCAGATCTCCTGCTGTAAAAGATACATTAATTTAGCTATATTACTTGTTTTTTTTTTTAATAGGCACTGAGCCACCTCAATAATTGTAGGTTGCCTATATAGTACTGCAGTAGTTCACGGGACCATAAACCACAGGCTAAAATAAATAAATGAAACATAAAGAACACATTGACTCAGGGGGAATTTTACTTTCTTTTGATTTTTACTTTTCTAGACAGCTCTTTGACATATATTTAAGTGGAAATGATACAGGTTTTTAGGCCAAAAATCTGGCCTACCTTAATGTTGTAAAAATCCGATGAGGAATGTTGTCTGGATTTCAAACTATTTAGGCTTTATAACATTTTATTTTTAAGTCTATCACTTTGTTTTTGAGAATGACAGTAGAATAAACGTTCTTGTTGTGGATCCTACAAAAACACTTGTGCTACTCCTGGTGCCTCATTAGTAGCTCTTGACAAACATATGGGTTTGCCTGTGCCTTCATTTACCCCAGCTTTACATTGGTTGAATGAACTTCAGTGGAGATACTTCTGATTTAAACCCTGATCCAACATACACTGGAGTCGATGGGATCTTTCCATTGACCCATAGAAGTTGGACTGGAAACCTATATTTTATGAATGTGAGCAGAATCTGGCCTACTATATGCAAAGCCATGATGACTCAATAGATGACTAGGTGCTAAAAAAACCAAGAACTGAACCAAATGTTCAGTTTTGTGTGGAAGTGAGTCTCTGCAGAGGTTCTAAGAAGATCAGGTAACTCTTTTTTCAACATAATATTTCATTTGACTGTTGGCCAGCACTGGAAGTGGAGGTGCTAGAGGACCATATATGGGAGGGCTCCCTCCAGTAATATTCCTTCTTCGGCTGGAAGCAACAAATCTCATACCAGATCCTGTTCTCAGGACACTTCTCTCCAAGATTTGCAAACTCAAAACAGCTCATTTGGCTGAGGTCCTCATAAGCAGCTGATCTTCTGAGTGCTTGTGTCTTGAATGCATCTTTGAACTGGTACTAGTGCTGGTACCATTGCCTTGAAAAAAACTCGTACAAAACGAAGAGGGGAACCTTGACAGATGGTGCTTTGGCAGGTCTTTGGATGAACTGCTGGATGATGTTTTAGCTCCAGAGTTTGAAAAATTATTTTTCATCTTTCCTTTCTCTTTTCTTCTTGGCTACTCGTGATGTCTCTGAATAATAGAAATTATGGGCCGGATCCAAAGTTCATTGAAGACAGTGGAAAGGCTCCCAGTGACTTCACCGGCGTATGGGTTTGATTTTCAGAACTGATAAGCATCTGCAACTCTAAGCAATATCAGAGGATGCTCAGCACTCTTGAAAATCATGCCCTTTTTGCTGTCCTGACACATTTTAAACTTTTAGACCACATTTCTTTCCAGAGGTATATAGCTGGCTAAGAGACTGTCTGCTAAGCTTTGTTTGCTGTGTTGCTACCTGATCCTTCCAAAGCCCCATTTGTCTGTTTTGTCCACGGCTCAGGTCCTGTCTGACAAGCAGATTGTGAGCTCTCTGGGGCAGGCAGTGTCTTCCGTGCGATTGGTCTGTACAGCACCAAGCACACTGGGACCCTGATCCTTGATTGGGGCTTTTCAGTGCTCCTAGGTGTTGCTGAAGTATCAATATAAATAATAATTCAGGGTATCTGTTTTGAAGACGTAACCCTTTTCAGTCTTTTCTGGATCCCTAAGACCTCATCATGGCAGCAGGAAATTCTTTACTGAGGCTGTACCTGAGGAAATATAAATAAAATGATTAAAAAATGAAATGCTGGTGCACACACAATGAGGCTTTCCAGTATCAAGGTATGAAACAAGGGGCAAATCCTGAGGCATCCTACATGGGGGCACAAGGCCCAAACCTAGGCAGAAAGCATTTGTGCAGATTGGGGGTGGGAAAGCAGGCAGCAGGGAACCTGCCCCTGGAGACTCTGCAACCTGCACTCACCAAAGAGTACAAAGTTCTGTAGCTACTGTTCCTTGCACTGTATGAGGATGTAGCAGTAGGAGTGGCCTGGGGGTCATGGTGGGAGGGTAGCTATGGAGAGTGAGGACCAACACAAGATCTGTGCATGACTTAAGCCTTTACTACCCCTCTGCAATGGTGTGAATGTCAGCTGGTGTGAATCCATGGGACAAGAGTCCATGTGGGTAGTGGGACAGGGGAGCAAGGGCTCAAATCTGCTACCGCTTCCAGGCCCTCCATCATGTCCATGGACTGGCTGCGCAAACACCCAATGAAGCCAAGGCTTGGCTCTGTTAAGCCGGGTTTTTCTCTAAAGCAGTTGAACAAAACAGCTGCGTCAGTTTCACCAGTTTGTAACATTCTGGAAGGTGGCGGGGGGAAGAAACAAGCAGAATAAAATAACATAAAATAAAAATCAGTGCTTGTCAAGTGGAAAAGAACAAAATCAGTAACAACAAAGATCCATTCAGGCATCCTTGAAGCCAATAATGTATCCCAAACAACGCCAAAGGAAAACAAATTGAGAACTCTAAGCAAAAAACCCCAAACCCGCCAGTGTTTGTGCAGCAAAGTGTTCTAAGGAGAAAGCTCAGTGCAAAGCATCAGAGGGAATGCATGCAAATCACCATGCAAATAAGGCTGACGAAGCTTTAACAAGATAAAATTACCAAAAAGCTTTGCGATTCAGCCCCAGGCTAGGGACACCTATTTCATTCTCCTTGAGAACCCTGAGCACAAGTGCAAGCTGCATTCCCAATAAACAGAATAAAAGGCACAATTTAAAGGGACGTGTGCAAGCAAAGGAGTGGAAAACACATAAAAGATGAAGATGTCTTATGTTGTGAGAGCCTCATTTACTTCAAAGGTTCTACATTAATGTGCTAGAGTAACGTAAAATTTTTAGTGGGGACTAATTGAGCCAATTATATAATTACATCATAAATTAAGGACTCAACTATACTTTGAAGTTGACTAAATCTGTAAATATTTTCCTTATCAGCATCTTGAGGGAAAATTGCCAAAAATGATTTGAGAGAACGATATCTACACAGGCTAGCTCAAGAGAAGGACAGATGAGCCCCCTTTTCATATTAAAATTAGTGACACACTAACTGCTTATGACTGAAGCACATATTCACGGATGCTTTGGTACAAGCAGTTTTACTAGCAGGTTAATAAAATTTAATTAATAGCAAATTAAAACTTGAACTCAATCATAGGCTTTTTGGTCACTTTGAAATTTTAGTGTTTATGTAAAGGAGGGAATGCAAACCAAAATTAAATGACTTGTCTCTTTCTCTTGGTGGTGATGTACATTATCTGTCAGCTGTCTATAGATGGCTTGCAGATTGAGGGCTCAATTCTGCATGTCGCTGAGTGCCTTCCCATTGCTGTTGACTCCCATCTCTCTGAATGCACTCAGCACCCATGGTTAGAACCAGAGAAGATAAATACATCCGGAGTGTAAGCTAGCAAAGGCCAACATTCATTGGTCTCCAAGAAGCAAGCAACCGATTGCCCAGTGCAAGATCACAGGTTACTAGCCATCAAAAGAACAACACTGGTAGTAGCAAGGAAGAGAGCTGCCTCTGCCTTTTAAGCTTCAGAAAGAGAAGGAGAAGTAAAAGATTGTCAGGGTAGCCTGCTTCTAAAGTGACAAGCTGCACACAGATCTTTTGCTTGCCAAGTTGATGTATAGCTCTTTGAAAGAGACTTGGACTTCTCCAGTACAGCATTACTTATTGGTTTAAGCAATACAGATGCAAACCCATCCATTTATCTCAGGAAAAAAACGAATGAAACTAAAATACCTATAAACATTCACTAGCGTTTTTCCAGTTGTTCAAGTAATTATGTGTATCCCTGAGCCTACAATGTCCTATAATGAAATTAATTAAGCAGTCTCCTCATAGCCTTTTTTGTTGATGATCAAGTGTTTCCCAGCTTGGGTATGGACTAGAATTCTCCTGTGCCCAGGGGAAACTTGGGCACATGTACACAGGAGGAAAATGGATATTAAACAGAGAAAGGCCACTAAATAGTGTGCGTTTAATGGAGAAAAAAACCATTGGACTATTTTGATAGAAATATATCCTTCAGAAATTGCTGAGTTACCTTTTAATATATTTAGTAACACAGATAGCTGAAGACTCTGTTTGTGCCCACTGCAGATAAAGTGCTGGAAAGACAGTTATAAAATGAAGGGACATTTATTTCTCTTACTAAGATCTGCATTGTGCTGCCACGGCTGGTGACTCTTATCTTTAAGGCCGTTCTTGGGAATAAAGCATTTAGCCTTTTGTAACTACTGCTTGTTACAAAGAGGCTAATAGTGGATTCAGTTATACGCCAAGGCGTGAGGGGGGAAAAAGTGAACAGCAGCAGAGTGCGCACACAAGTGAAAGCATGTTGTGCTGGTATCCGTAAGGGACAGGTTCACCGAACTACTTAGAGCAGAGATGGGCAAACTACGGCCTGCGGGCTACATCCGGCCCACGAGACCGTCCTGCCTAGCCCTGGAGTTCCTGGCCGGGGAGGCTAGCCCTTAGCCCCTCCCCTGCTGTCCCCCCTCTCCCACAGCCACGCTGCCCCGCGGGCAGCACTCTGGGTGGCGGGGCTGCGTGCTCATGCAGGGCGGCGCGGCTGCCAGACATGCTGCTTTGAGCGGCATGGTAAAGGGACCAGGGCCGGGGGGTTGGATAAGGGGCAAGGGGTCTTGGGGGGCAGTCAGGAGACAGGGATCAGGGGGCAGTTGGATGGGACAGAGGTTCGGGGGGGGGTCAGAGGATGGGGAACGGGGGGGTTGGATAGGTGTGGGAGTCCGGGAGGGGGCTTGTCAGGGGGTGGGGGTGTGGATAGGGGTCAGGGCAGTCAGGGGACAGGGAACAGGGGGGTTTGGATAGGGGGTGGGGTCCTGGGGGGCGGGGCTCCCAGGAGGGGGTGGTCAGGGGACAAGGAGCAGGGGGGGTTGGATGGGTCAGGGGTTCTGAGGGGGGCAGTCAGGGGGTGGGAATTGGGAGCGGTCGGATAGGGGGAGGGGGCCAGGCTGTTTGGGGAGGCACAGCCTTCCCTACCCAGCCCTCCATACAGTTTTGGAACCCCGATGTGGCCCTCAGTCCAAAAAGTTTGCCCACCCCTGACTTAGAAGAAACCTCACTGTCCACAAAAGATGGAAAGCCAAGGCAGGAGTGAATTTTGGCATGGGACATTTTCAGATCTGTAATCATACAATTTACTCATACCTGAGCACAAGAGGTCTCTCCAGAGCCGTCTCCCAACTTGAGTCCCTGGATGACTCTCTTCTGATCTAGCTTTTAAAGCTAGAGGCTGTGTGGGCCAGTGGATTAGAATACAGGACACTTGTGTTCTACTCCTGGCTCTCCCATTGTCCAGCTACGTGACAAAGGCAATTCACTTCTCTTCAAGGCTCTCTGTCTTGTCTATTTAAATCATAAGCTCTTCAAGACAATGATTCTCTCTTACTAGGTGTCCATACAGTGCCTATCACAATGGGGGTTCTAGGTTCTACCATTATATAAATAACAATCTAACAACTTGTAGCGCCAAATTGATCCCGATGCAATTCCATGGGTTTCAGGGATGAATGTGGCCCTTTCAGCTGTAGAGCAGAATGATTTTTATGACAATAGTTGATTCAGGAACATCAGTAAAGACAATAATTCTTTATTGCACTGGCTTCCATTTGTTGCGAGTAGAGATAGCGCCATGAAAATTAAAGCACCTCACTGCCAGCACCTGGCCTGATACCTTCTCATGTCTAGTGCAAGCCTGACAGCTCTCCTGAGAGCCCAACCCTGTCTCTGACACTGACTCATTGTGTGACCCTGGGCATGTCACTTTACACTTCTACATCTCAGTTTCCCCCCACCCACCTGTCAGTGTATATAATAATAGGGATGTAGTCAATACTTACCACTCACAGTGGAGGTTGTGAGGGCAATGTGTGTAAAGCACATGGAGAGCCTCAGATGAAAGGCAACATATAATTATAATGGACAGATTCAGCGTGCCAGGTTCAAGCGGGTGAAAACTGCAAACACCTTTGTGCTTGAAAGAGCAAATGCACCAGGAATTCACCCTAGGAGAGGGCAGGCCTTGGGGCTACAGCTCATTCCACCCACAGATTCCTTTAGCAGATGGAAGCTTTAAAAACTAGCTCATTGAAGGCTCCCTCCTCAGGGATGTCAAGTTGTGGAAAGGCTCTTGCTACAGCCTTTAGATTGATTATTGTTAATCATGTTTATTATGGTAGTATCCAGGAACCAATCACTGTGCCAGGGGCTGTACAAACAAATTAATGGGCAGTCCCACACCCCAACGATCTTACAAACGAAATATTCTGCCAGTTACTCTACCTGCTGGAAAACTTGGATTGTTCCAAGCAGAACTAACAACTGGCTTTATTCCAAATGCGCAGGCAGCCCTGAGACTCCGGTTCAGGATCAACTCAGTGTCCAGGCAGCATCATTGGTACTGAAAAGCAGGGGAAGGAGGAGGTACCTGCTGTTTGGTTATAAAAGGCTCATTTATTACTCATGAGAGTACATGAGGTATCAAGCGTCTCATCTTGATTAATGATACTAATTAAACTAATGGGTTCAAGTAATTTCACAGCTGATATTTTTAGATAGTTTTGCTTTGTTTTGCACATGGCAGCTGGGACATATTGCCCTGTCAGCTTCCATCAGTCATGTTACGGTACTCCTGGGGAGTCATCTTTTTAAGGTCATATAAATAAATAAAGCTCCACATTCTCCCTCACTCCCCACCCCCCCACCCCCCAATTCCCACTGCATGTTACAGGTCAGGTTTTCAAACCTACGGAGTGTAGCGGCCACAAGCAAACTTACAGCTGAGAAGAAGGATGGTCTTGTGGTTAAGACTGTGGTCTCAGTCTCAAGCAATCTGAGTTCTAGACTCAGCTTTCTTGCATAGCCTTGGGCAAGTCACTTCATCACTCTATGTGTAGAATGGGAATACTAATAGTTCCTTTGTCCGTCTTGTCTATGTACTTTGGAGCAGGAACTGTCTTTTTTAATGTGCAAATACAGCGACTGACATAACGGGGCCCCGTAATGAGTGGGATCCTGTAGATGATGCTATGATAATCATAGTAACATCAGGCAATTGCACACCGAATTTATGCATCCCGTTATGGTGACTAAGCGTGCAAATTAGGTAATTGCACAGTAAAGAGAAGCCATTTGCACAGGGCCAATTGTAGATGATTTGCGTTGCACAAACACGATAACTGGGCGCTGAAATTAGGCATGCAGTTGTGTGCACACTATCCTAGGCTCTAGTGGTTTCGAAAGACTTGTCCTCTGTATTTAGTATCTGAATGGTTGCAGGTAGAATTTGTTGGTCTTATTTTTTGTTTACAGGGGACCGTCAACCGTAGAGCAATGTAACTACTGACCATGTAATTACATGGTAAGGCAAGTTCCACATGGTGACAGGGTAAATAAAATACAAGGTTATTTTTTTCCCTCTGTAAGGGAGACGGTTATTATGACATCTTACTGCTGCACATTATGTAGTCATTATGATTGCAATAACTTAGTAACTTCCAGGATTATTACTAAGTGCTAAGGAATAGGAAAGTATTATATACTGTGGTTGTGTGTGCAGGCAGACATGGAAACTGAAGACCAAAAAAGCAACTGACATGACTCTTCTCTCCAGTACATTTTCCAGTGTTTTGTCCAGTCTAATTTTTAGTATTGCTAACTGTGGCTTCCACTACATACTTGGACAGACTTTTCCAGAATCTAATATCTTACCATCAAAAATATTTCCATGCTATTCAGCCTATGTTTTCCCTTTCTAAATTTTATCCCGTAACCCCTAGTTATACTTGTCTGCACCAGACTAATAAGACCCGCCTTCCTCAGGGTTTATACTCACCGTTCTTTTCATTTTTTGAAATGGGGCCATTTTTGTTTTATTTGCCAGAATATTTCACAAATTTTCTTTTCAATACTCACTCCTCCCCAACATTTTGGAAGTCCGTGCTTGGTAAATGAAATAAAATATTTTATGTATATTTAAAATAGACACCTTTTGTCTGAAAACTTTTGACTGTCTACTATTTAAAAAAAAATTCCTCCACAAAAGGCCATTTTTCAATTAGAAAAAAGTTTGTTCAAATAAAACTCTAGCTGGCTCTAGTAGGAATAAATGATTATCAGACATGTTGCAGTCACAAATATACATGCCTCTACAGCTCTGGATTTCTTTTCTCTACATAAAATAATTGGACTGGATTTTGATCTTGTTTACACTGCTTTAACTCCCTGACTTCGCTGGAGTCACTCCAGATGTATACTGGGGTAAATGGAATCAGGCCCATTATCTTCAAGTAACAACCATTTGGGCCTTAAAAATTCATTAAGCCTCAGAATTTCTTAGTGGTAGCTCTGCTACAGGTACAATCTACTGTAAAAGGATGCTATGGAATATACTGAGGAGAAAAGATTTGGTCTTGGATTAATGGAGATAAATATCTGACCTCAGGAACAAATGGGCGGGGGGGGGGGGGGAGGAACTGGACATGCAGGCTTGTGCTTCAGCCTCATTCTTATGGCAGAAATGGGCAACCTTAGATGCTCTTGGCACTGCCTTTAGTTGGTGATGCTATGTCAGCTGAGCAGGATGAGGGCAGTCTAGCCTAGTGGTCAGAGCGGGTATCAGGAACTTAGGACCAGGGTCAGACACAGAGTCAGTGTCAGTAGTCAGAAGCAGGAGCAAAAGCTGACGAGCACAGAGCAGCCAGCAGGCTGGTGCTCCTGGTTTAAGAGCTGGCTTGCTGGCCTCTGTAGCCAATCAGGTGGCGTGGCCAATCAGACAGCCTGCTGCGGGCCAGCTGTCCTGATGAGGCCGCCTAGAGACTAGCTCTGCTGAAGGTCCTGATTCCTGACATGCTGCCTGTTTATGTTAATAGCTGGAACCCTGATGGCCTAACAAAATAGTTTTCAGGATCAATAAACCAGGTAAAAGTCAGGTGTGTACCATCACCAAAAATCTCTGCAAGGTAGGGATAGAGCAACACACACACACATGTATGCGAATCAGAGTGCTGACCGAAAGTCAGTGAATCATTCATGGTAGTCAAACCTTTTAATGGGCAAAGTGAAAAAGTATTCCGTGTCAGGATAGAGACTAGAGACTTAGAAGAAGAGCACTTCTATCACTATTCATGCAAGTCCGAGTATGATGGGCAAATTTAGGGGATTGTCATTGGTCTTCATGGTACCAGGTCTAGGAGCTTTACCCTTTCTGAGCCAATCTTGCAAATGGCATTCATACAGACTGCATTTTCAAGCTTTTCTATTTTTACTAATATTTACATGTAAGAAGGCATCTCTATGGGCACTTGGGCAGTTATAGTCTGCCTGTGCTTGCTGTCTGCCTACCCATTCTGAGCATGCAAATAGGAGCACATGCAAATACAATGGCCCCTATTTAAGGCTCTCCCTTGAAAATGTGTCCCTATGGGTGTTTACCTAAACCTGCTCCCTTTAAGGTCACACAGCTCATTATAGCTACTTAGTGTGGTAGTTATAGAGGAACAGAGTCCCAAGAAGTAGGAAACTCCTTGTTTTTCATCACTTGGATTTTGGTTGAAGAAGCTAAATATACAAGACTAGATCCTCAGCTGTTGTTACATTGAAGTCAATGAAGCGATGCCAATTTACATAACGCCAATAGACCTAACATTTCATGAACATGTAGTGCTTTACATGAATAAAACAACATACTTTTTCTTACCCTCTCTAGCCCTTCAATTCAATTTTTAATTATTATTCTGTGTAATTTTCAATATGTTCCTGCGGCACTTATGAAATGGTTCGTCTTTGGTGGTTAATTTAACACCTGCAAATTCTCAAGGCTGTTAACCTTAGTCTAGTGAATAAAATCTTTGCCATATGGTTAAAAGATTATGAGGTCAAATCTAGCTGAGGCTGAGTTTTTGTTGATGTGTATATGTTTTACTTTCACTATAGAGTACACCAGGGATTGGCAACCTTTGGCACACGGCCCAGCAGGGAAAGCAGCCAGTGGGCCAGGACGGTTTGTTTACCTGCAGTGTCCACAGGTTCGGCCGATCACAGCTCCCACTGGCTGCAGTTCGCTGTTCGACGCCAATGGGGGCTGCGGGAAGTGGCGGCCAGCACATCCCTCGGCTCATGCTGCTTCCCGCAGCCCCCATTGGCCTGGACCAGCGAACCGCGGCCAGTGAGAGCTGCAATTGGCTGAACCTGCGGACTCTGCAGGTAAACAAACCATTCCGGCCCACCAGCGGTTTTCCCGGATGGGCCATGTGCCAAAGGTTGCCGATCCCTGGAGTAGACCATAGAATCATAGAAATATAGGACTGGAAAGGACCTCGGTAGATCATCTAGTCCAGTCCCCTGCATTGAGGGAGGACTAAGAATTATCTAGACCATCCCTGACGTGTGTGTGTGTGTGTGTCTAATCTGTTCTTAAAAACTTCCAGTGATGGAGGCTCCACATCATCATCTTACTACTTAATTACTATTATTATGCAAGACATGCTGCAGGAGACTAAAATGTTATACAACAAAAGAAAAAAATATCTCACAAGTGAGTATGCCTGGGGCACATTTCTTTACCGTACTCTCTTTGTGCGGATAACTATTGATGCATTGACTTTCGGTATATTGATTATCCTTTTAGAGAAAGCAAGATAGTGTAAATAAATCTTGGAATCTTGATTTGTGCATGTGCCAGGAGAGCATCTTTTCAGCACAGTCATATGCTGGATAACTAACATGGGTTTATTTTATTATTTTAGATTTTTTCCCCCTAAGGGACTGATGCGCAACCCACAGAAATCAACGGAAGTCTTTCCACTGACTTCAGTGAGCTTTGGATGAGGACCTAAGTGCTTAACCTTCACTCTCAGCATATGTACAATATAAAAACCCTCATAAATCTTACACCACAAACCAGTATCAAATGGCAAACTCTTACCTAGACTATCAGGACTAGCAATTAATTGCCTCTTTAAACCCTCCTCAACCAATCCTTTTCTTTAAAACCAGGGAGAAAAGGAAGATCTTACCATGAGACCCGAAAGTCAACAGGTCCAGGCTTTCATAGAATCATGGAGTTGGAAGGGACTTCGAGAGATCATCTAGTCAAGTCCACTGAACTCATGGCAGGACTAAGTATTATCTAGACCAGTGGGCCGCAGGTTGCCCACCATTGATCTAGACCATCCCTGACAGGTGTTTGTCTAACCTGCTCTTAAAAATCTCCAATGACGGAGATTCCACAACCTCCCTAGGCAATTTATTCCAGTACTTAACCACCCTGACAGTTAGGAAGTTTTTCCTAATGTCCAACTAAACCTCCCTTGCTGCAGTTTAAGCCCATTGCTTCTTGTCCTATCTTCAGAGGTTAAGAAGAATAATTTTTCTCTCTCCTCCTTGTAACAACTTTTTATGTACTTGAAAACTGCTATCATGTCCCCTCTCAGTCTTCTCTTTTCCAGACTAAACAAACCCAGTTTTTTCAATCTTCCCTCATAGGTCATGTTTTCTAGACTTTAAATTGTTTTTGTTGCTCTTCTCTGGACTTTATCCAATTTGTGCACATCCTTCCTGAAATGTGGCGCCCAGAACTGGACACAATACTCCAGCTGAGGCCTAATCAGTGCAGAGTACAGAGGAAGAATTCCTTCTAATGTCTTGCTTACAACTCCTGCTAATACATCTCAGAATGATGTTTCCTTTTTTTGTAACACATTTAACTTATGGTCCACTATAAAGGGAAGTAATTTCCAGAATCAAAGGTAACTCAGCAAAAATATCTTACCATCAGCCCCCTTTTTAAACTAGGGAGCTGTTAGCCTGACCTTGCCATAGTAACATACGAAGAGAGAGACCATATGTAAGGCAGACAGGGCCCAAACCCTTTAATGGCTTCCTTGGTCAAACCCAGCACCTTGAATTGCATTCAGAAGCAAAATGGGAGCCAGTCGAGATCACAGAGCCCAGATGTAATGTGCTCCCCCAAAAAGCACATCTAAGCAAGTGGGTCTCTTCATCCTGTAGCAAAGTTACTGAATGGCCATCAGGTGTGTCTCCATGTTGAGCCCTGTGACAGAAAGGAACAAAGGTGCTCAAGAATGACTCCAATCCACCCCCATTAGGCTCCGGAGCTGCCTCCCGGTCAAGGGTATCAAAAGCCAATGACAGATCTAAAAGAAACAGACAGAAATTTTGACATCATTGCGACTATGGCCCTGACTGAGCAGCCAGGCAAGGAAGGTCATTTCTCTCAAATGAAAAGCAAGTGGAAAACGAACATGATCGCAAATTACGCTGCCCTCTTTGAGCCAGAAAAGAAATCCTTTAGCAAACATTCCTGGCCCCGAAAGATCAATGACAGGTCAAATACCACTTAGAAACATGTATGATATTGGCACACTTTTGGCGGAGTGCTCAGAAAGAAGAAAGCTGGCTGATTCATTCTGAACAGGAGGCAGCTAATTCTGAGTTCATAAATCACAGGGTGTGGGGAATACTGGACCCGCAGTTCATTCTTATCAGTGGTTTCCAGGTCGTTGCTTGCTGTCAATAGCTCCCCGTTTGATATGGAAAGACACATTATTCATAGATAGATACACACACGTTATATATATTTACAATTCTCTCATTTGGAAGAAGATAGCAGGCTAGATCCCCAGCTGTTACAAATGGGCATTTAAGTCAAGCGATCTATGCCGATTTACCCCAAATGAAGGTCTGCACCAGAGTTTTTAAAGGCACAGCTGTTAATTTACTTCAGCCATTTTCCTGCAGGAAAACAATATTTAACACACATGTTTAAAATGTTTGTCATGCAGCTGAAAACAATTATGCTACATTTTCCCCAACATATTCAACCAACAGGGGCGGATTAGGGATTTGTGGGGCCCCTGGGCCAGAGCAAGTGGTGGCCCCTCCCTACCCCTTCAGCCTGCAGTCCCCCCGGGCGCTCCTGCCAGGGAAATCTGGTCGAGGTTTGGGGGCTCACCCTGCTTCGCCTGGTGCTTCAGCTTGGGAGCGGGGTTGGGGCGTGGGGGCTTGCCTCACTCTGCCCACTCGCCCCCCCTGTGCCGGAGCACCAGGCAGGTGGAGCAGGACAAGCCCCCATGCGCCAACTGCAGCTCCAGGAGAGCTCAGCAGGGCAAGCCTCCACTCCCCGACCCTGCTCCCTGGCTGGAGCACGGGTTGGGCAAGCAGAGTGGGGCAAGTCCTGTGCCCTGACCCCACTCTTCGGTAGGAGCGCCCGGCAAGTGGAGTGGGTCGGGGCATGGGGTTGACCATTTTTCTGGGGTCCCCCCATTTGGCCGGGGCCCCTGAGCAAAGACCCCATTGTCCCAGTGGCTAATCTGCAAAGATCAATCAAGTACATTGTACTTTATACACAGTACACACCTACATTAGGGCTGTGATGGACACACACCTCATAATCTGATCATACAAGATCCTGCCAGTTTTGCTGTATTCTTCTTCATATAAATCACATTCCAAAATTTAACATGGTATAAAATAATAACCAGCTCTCACGGAGCACTTTTTCATGCCAATGCACTTCGCAAAAGAGGTCAGTATCATTATCCCCATTTTACAGATGGGGAAACTGAGGCACATACAGAGGCCATGACTTGCCCAAGGTCACCCAGAAACCAGGTCTTCGGAGTCCCACTCCAGTGCTCGATCCACTAGAGGCTACACTGCCTCTCATATACCTATTAGGACCAATAGTAAAATGGGTGCTGCCATTTACTGCTATGCAGTGCAGCCCAAGTCCCTCCGCAAATGTTTCCCTTCTTCTCCCATCACCGGTCGAGCACCCTCTTTATCCCCAGAGGCTCCTTTCCTCCCCATCTCAAGGCTTGGGAGAACTGGTAGTAAATCGGTAATTGGACACACAGCTTCTCAGCTGTAAGAGTGTAGGTTTGAGTCCAGTCCAGGGCAGTGGTAACTGAAGGCTTTCCCACCTCAGTGCTCGTAGGTGGCTGTGTGAACTGCTTTGATTGTCTGAGTCCACTTCCTTGTGCATCCCTGTCAACAGTGATGTATCAGAAACACTAGCTCTAAATCAGCTAATCATCCTGGTGGTAAAGATCCCACGCTTAGCCTTGTTGCTGGCCACCCCCTCCCTGCTTTGCCAAGAAACCTGAAAGCACTTTCTAGTGACAGCAGCCGCTTGACAGGCACTGGAATACCACACAGTGTACCCTTGTCTTTCTGTCATTGTACTACTTTAAAAGCAAAGGCTGACACTAAAAAAGCATTTGATCCTGTTGGATTTGTGCCATTTTATGGCTTATTTGAATGAGCTTTAGTGGAGGGATGAAGGCTGCAGAGACTGGGGGAGTTTCACAGCTCCCACCAGAGTTGTCTAGGGAGAGAAAGGGCAGCCGGGCCAGGAGTGACATATCAATGTCTCCATCTGTCAGGTCAGCTCAAACCAGCTCAGGATCACTGGCGCTTAAGATAGAACGGGGCTGACAACAGCAGTGTGATAATGGGGATAGAATCCCACAGAGATGGGCTGGAAGTGGCTGAAGAGACATGCTGGGCTGGAGGTCTGACCCCACAGAAGCCTAGTAATTCTAACGAATGGGTCAGATTCACCGGTGACTTACACAGCCACACGTGGGGCTGAGCTCTGCTCTCGATCACACCAGTGTAAGGTTGGTGGGAATGTGGCTGAGTGCTGACCTGAACCATTTGGCATGTGGCGGGTGTGCAAAGCAAGTGTAACTCTCACACCAATGAGGGAGGGGCAGGCAGGCAAGCAGGCCTCAGGAAAAACAACCTACTAGAGCCCAAGGGCTGCTTTATCTCTTCCTATGTAGCTTTCTTGTGCAGTGGTTCTCAAACTTTTGTACTGGTGACCCCTTTCACATAGCAAGCCTCTGAGTGTGACCCCCCCCAATAAATTAAAAATGCGTTTTATATATATTTAACACCATTCTACATGCTGGAGGCAAAGTGGGGTTTGGGGTGGAGGCTGACAGCTCGCAACCCCCCAGATAATAACCTCCCGACCCCCAGTTTGAGAAGCCCTGTGCAACAGCCTTCCCTGGCTTCCCCTGACTATGTCAGTTACACTACTTTCACACACCCATGGACCCCCAGGTCAGTGAGAGTCTCACTGCTTCGCCTCATACATCCACCAAGAACATTTTCCACGCTACCTACATGCCAGGTGTAATTTAAACTTCCAGGTCCCTTGGTTTCAGGGGGATCACTCCAGATTGATGCCATTGTAACTGAGAACAGAATCCAGCCTAGAAGCTTTAAAAATGACAGGTTAATATTATTCTTGGCACAAAGGCCATTCTTTGGGCCTGGGTCTGAAGTAGGGTCCCCCTCCAGCCCCTCTGCTTCATTGTGATGTCGTATGACTATATGTAAATCAGACACTTTCTTGGCTGATGCAGCTCAATGCACAGAGCAGGTTTTAATTATGCTGTAGCTCACTAAAGCTTATGCTCAAATAAATTTTAGTCGCTAAGGTGCCACAAGTCCTCCTTTTCTTTTTACCACAAGAGAGTTCACCTCTGCTATCCCATAAGACGACCTGCTTTCATGTCACTTTCCCATTGTTATCCCACTCAAATGTCTTTTTTAATTTGTGGCCACAAGATTTTATTCAGTGTTATCCAATGAGAAGGTTTCACGCCTGAACATCTCGCCCTGGACATCACTGCACCTTCCAACACCATTGCCTTTTCCTGGGACATGTCTCGTTGCGAGGTTGCTTTTCCATTGAGAGAGTTTGGCTCGCAAAAGACCTTTTTACTTCCATATCAGGAACGTGGAGCAGAGCGTATGTGCGTGCGCTGTGGGGGAAGGGAACTTATTGACTGTTCTTGATGGAGGCTGCCTTTGACAGGGTAATGCTTCATCCAGAAAACATATGGTGCATTAAAAGAGAGCTTCCCGAACAAAGTGAGATAACAACAACAACAATCACAGAATATGTAGCTGTATTATTTCTATCATCACCTCTATTCAAGTGCTTTTCATTGATTGATCTCGAAACCCTGTTCAAAGATGGGCAAGCATGATTAACCCCATATCTCTCATAGGGAAACTGAGGCACAGAGTGATTAAATATCTTTCGTAAGACCACACAGCAAGTGAGTGGCAGAGTCAGGAACAGAACTTCAGATACTAGGGTGATGAGCACGGCATACAATAGAATAGAGTAGAAACCAAGTTTCCCAAACCTGGTCCAGTGTCTGATAGGCTGGACTACACTTTGTCCTTGCATGGGGAAACTCCATTCAAACTCTCTTCCTGATATAGCTACAAGTCAGCCGTATATACTTGTTTGGCTGTGGTTTTTGCATTATCATTGGCTAAATATATTACAACATACTATTAACTTCAGTCTGCAGCTCCAAGATCTTTGTGTGGTTTTCCCACCACGCAAATAAATCACTGGATCAAATAGCTTGATTAAAAAAAAAACAACAATGTACAGTACACAAGCAATTTGTCATCACCATGTGCAAACAAGGTGGAGAGGGAGTTCACTGAGCCAAATTTTATGTACAGCTGCTATGTAAACTTGCCTAATTCCCCAGGGTTGTAGTGTCAGTATTAATGGTAATGGCATTTCTAATATGGCATATTCCAATATTTTGTCCTTAATGAGGATTCTGATCACAGAACAGTTTTATTTCTCTTGTGCTCTCTTTCTCTGCCTGAAACATAGCTGGCTTTTGTACAGAGAGAGGAGCGAATGACTGCCATGCGGGGTGGAGCTGCAATGCAGTGCCGGGGACAGACAGAGTGCATCTGGTGTGTCTCTTGTCTTTCTGTGCCACTGTGTTGTTACTGCTGGGGGAGCCATCAAAACGGTGGCAACTGGCTAATGTTTTACTGAAGGAAGCCCCCCAAGAAAATTCCAGCCCTGCCCAGGCCATCAGTTCTTTTAAGGGCAAGCAATGTGTTCTTCGTATCCCTTTCATATCTGATGTTCATACGCAGTTGTATGTTTGCAGAAACCTACCTTAGTTTGCATGTCTCCGGCTACATTAGGTTAACCAGGAGATTTTAATTAGCTGAATACACATTGCTATTTACGTATATATGTGTATGTGTTTTACTCCAAAACAGGTATAGTGGTACAGAGTCAATGGGGGTGTGTGGCCAAGCAGAAAGAGAAAAGGAGAGATTTGTATTCAAAATAGACCCCCAGTGTTTTGTACATCCTTGAACATGATTGGGATGGGTTTGTGACAACTTTTTATCTCTACCTTCTACCATAAACCATGGCTCTGGGAAATTGGTTCATGTGAATTTCCAGTGTGAAGGTTACAAACCCAAATTTTCATTGAGTCTGTGCATAATGCATGTGCAACTAGGCACTTAAAATGTATGTGCAAATTACCATAATAAACTATTGGTATATAAATTTTCCCAATTTGCACATTTAACTGCATGCCTCACTTGTTCTGGCCCTCTTTGTTTCTAAAATCTGCCTCATGTGTCATGCATCTTCTTCATGTGGGTCACACATGTTTCACTCTTCGTCCTTTCAAACTCACAGGCACATCCCGTTTGAAACATGTGTGCCAATGAGACAAATAAAATCCTCATGCAAAGTTCATGTGTGTCACATGTGGATTCCTATCTCCAGAAGTCACATGTGGCATACAGCTGTTGCCTTTAGCACAGTGGAAGCCTTTCTTTTCATGGGAAACACAAGCTGGTCAATGAATGAGCTCCCAGATCAAAAGAGAGCCCAGGGCAGAAAGCCACTAGAAAGATTAGCTAAAGCATTCAAAGGGTTAAAAAAGAAAAAAGACAACTGGGTTCATTTAAAGGCTACAGTGAAACGTTGCAGGGATTATTTGAATATGTTATTTTCCCCGTGGGATTTTTGTCCTTAGGTTGCTGAGCTCCTGACTCTGCCACTAACTTGCTCTGTCTCCTTGAGCAAGTCACTTAAGCACCCATCCCTCCATTTTCCCAAGCACAAAGTGAGGATAATACCACTGCCCTATCTTTGTAATACGCTTCGAGCAATATGGAGAAAGGCCACGAGGCAAGAACCACAGCAGGTGTAAACCAGCACAGCTTCATTCACTTCAGCGGAGCTTGGATGATTTATACCAGCTAAGGATGTAGCCCCATTCTTTCATGTGCTGTGGTCTACCCTAGAAATGATAGAGATGGGGTTGTGGATCTGGCCAAGAGGGTGTGTATAGTGGTGCTGGTGATGGTAAAGGGGTTATCATCTGTCCTAAGGGTCGTAGAGATAAGTATTTTCTTTCCCCCCTGTTCAAACATCTAGAGTGGAAATAGATAAAGCACTTTTCAGGGAGGCAAATATTTCCTGGGCTCCCACACTAAAAATATTTGGGGTGCCCTGTATGAACGGGTGCAGCATTTTCATCACTATTCCAAGCACTGTCTCTTTGTCTGTTTCATGGCTCCCATTATGCAATAAATAAATAGCTATTTGTTATATGTCTCTTTTTTATGAAAACATTTTTACGTGTTTTGCTCTTCCTTAATTAAAAACACATCAGGCCATGGATAAAGCATTGTGGAATGGCTTGTCGTGGCACCACATTTATAGCTGGCAAGCCAATTTCTAATAAAATGGTTTTTGAGGGGAATATTGCCTTCATTCAAATCTCCTATAAAAACTACCCATCCATTAATTCCAATTAATGATCACTACAGCATTTCCGTTAATGCTGGTAGTAATTCTTAGCTAATGGCTGATTTTCAACAAAATCAGAATCAATGTAAGTTTGGACAGGACCCTTGCAGAATTAATTTCCTGCCTTGATGCCAGCTGAACCAAAGCACTGTGGGCCTTTCAAGCATGTAAATCACAACAGTTTGAAATGTTTCCCCATAGTTATTGTATGCAGCCCATGAGATGAGTTTCTTGTGTGCTTTCGAGAGCAAAAATAAACAAATAAAATGGAGACCTGCTTCTGCAAACCTCACACGGGAGCGGGCCCTTACTCATCTGAGTAGTCTCATTCAGTGGGTAAAGGACCCATGGGCCATAGGATCAGGCCCTGGAAGAATAACGCAAATCAAAACAAATGAAGAAAGAAGGGTGAAATCTTGGCCCCACTGAAGTCAATGGAAAAACGGCTGTTAACTTTATGGGGCCAGGATGTCACTCAATGGGTATGTCTACACTACAATTAAAAACACAATGGCTGGCCTGTGCCAGCTGACTCAGGTCTGCGGGGCTCAGGTTAACGGGCTGTTTAATTGCGATGTAGACATTCAGGCTCATGCTGCAGCCTGAGCTCCAGGTCCCTCCCACCGCACAGGGTCCTAGAGCCCTTATCCAATGATAAAATGTGCTCTAAAATCTTGGGCCGAATCTCCATTGAATTTACCAATATTGTATCCTGCCTCTATTATTGATTGAGGTGCTATGCTTGACCCGGTGAGTTTAAGAAGCAGACTGTGGAGGAGGAAGACAAAGGAGAAAAGCTTTCCTGACCTTTCCATTGCTCTGAATTGCCAGCCTTCGCCTTAAAGTGCCAGACACCACATTTAATGGAAAACTATGACAAAACTAAGGCTCGCAGTTCTGCACAA
The DNA here is from genome assembly GCF_965152275.1 of Natator depressus. Lineage (NCBI taxonomy): Eukaryota > Metazoa > Chordata > Testudines > Cheloniidae > Natator > Natator depressus. The sequence continues at coordinate 7,841,924 of NC_134246.1, read as the reverse complement.
GTGGGAGCTGTGACTCCTAGCAGCAGCTGCAGGAGAAAGGGTCAACCGCTTAGACAGTTTGCTCTGGGGCTGTATGTGGTTGTTCTTTTCAACCTGACAAAGTGATAATTCAATGCAGTGAAGTGACGGAGAGCAGGGCACAGTACATGAGAGGCTTTTGCCAAGCAACCACTTTAAAGCCAGTATGAAAAACAGCACCCCACATAAATGGTAGTTTGACCCTGTGGCCCTGGTCCCGTCACATACATAGCATGGAATTTGGTTCTAGTAGAGGATTATGTAAAGCGAAGGTCCCGATTACAGTGGTTCTTAAAGATCACACAGAACTTTAAGGAAGAGTTGGGTCCTAAGCCATGTGTCCAGGCTGAGCTCCAGCTTGTGCAATTACATTTTACTCGCTTAAAGCCTGAAGTTTTCAAATCTGCTGACTGGATTGAGAAGTCCAGTTCCCCATTACAATTAAAGGGAATTGGGTGTTCAGATCCCTTAAACAGCTTTGAAAACCTCGGCCCAAATTCCCTGGCACAGTTTCATTTGCCTGCGGTGTCCTTCTGTGTGTCCCGTGCTATAGCATTCTGAGATGCTCTATGGTCCCAGCGGCAGTCTTCTCAGATCTGAACTAAAACCAAATGAAAGCAGGAAGCTGTTACGAAAACACAACCAACTACGTGCAGAGCAGCAAAAAAATGAAGCAGCAAGCTTGTTATTCTTCCAGAAGAATGACTGAATATAACTGCCGAGCAAAGAGGGCCAGTGAAGTCAATGGAGCTATGCTGGTTTACACCAGTTGAGGTTCAGGCCCCTTGTCTACTGTCCCTTTGCCAGGGCTAAAGACACAAAACTCAATATGCCAGAGGAAGCAGCTTCAGGTTCCGGGCTGTGGGCAGCTGGGACATAAAAATGGGAGAGAGGCATCATTTCTGTTTCAGGGAGTCAATGGAAGGAACGCTGGATGGGCTTGTGTCTTTTTGCTCCTCCAGTTTGATTTAGATTTTTTTTTAACATGAGTTGCAATGTTCACTGTTCAGTCACCAAAAGGGAAGTAGAAAGCCAATTACACACTGTACTGGGCAGGAACTGTTGAGTAAAAATGAAGTTTCTGCCTGGTAACGTTGAACAAAGACTGTACTGGGAATAGAGAGAACCAGCTGCTTTGGTCAGGACTGCACTGGAATAAGAAGTTGCTACTGCTTTCGAAAGGAACAAAGCTCCCAGCCCAGTGGCAGGATGCAGAAGGCCCCGGATATAGTGAAAGCACTGTTTAGTGGGGTGGAGAGTCAGAAGATGGAGATTCTTCTCCTTCACCCCTTAAATAATCTGGAGCTCTGCTCTACGGAGGCCCCCACTGACAGCAGTGTAGAGGGATCAGGTAGGTGTGATGGAATCGGGGGCGGCCCATGGAACTGCAAGCATGTAGGTGCACTAATCCACACTCACACACAAAAGGGAAAGAGGATCACAGCAGCTGGAGAGGTTGCAACAGTCCCTAGCCGGGAGCACTGGGCTGTAGAGAAAGCAGCTCTCCTGTCATTCTGTGACCATGGTGGTGGTTAGGAGGGGAATTCTATTTTCTATTCCCCTGCTGGTATGGAGCCACCCTGCACAAAATACATTTACTCAGGTTCTGTGCACAGGGCATGAGGCCTGGGCCCTTTCGGTCCTCATTGTCATCTCTTCATACACACACACACACATACTACAAAAAAACCAACATTAAAGGTGCTGGCTGAAACTGCAACGCATGACGGCTAAAATCCTGTCCTCATGTCACAAGATTGCATGTACCTGGAGTTGCTGCAGTAGGCAACAGAAATTCACCCCATGCTGTGAGCCCCCTTTGCACAGGAACATACCAAGGTCCAGTGGTAAGGATGAAGCTTTAGCCTCAACCAGCACTGTGAAACAGCTGGGCAGCGGACTGTGGGGATTAAAATGCTAGCACCGAGTGGATGTTCTGTCAAGACAGTAACTTCTTCAGAACACTGGCACAACCAGACAGGGACCTTAAACTCTATGATTCTCTGGCTTGCAGTAAAAGTTCGACACAGCCATATCAGTAAAGGCTCCAAGTGCTCTGGGACAAGTTGGAGGATTAAGAATAAAAATAAATGTTATTTCACGTGTAGTTTCACGCACGAGTGCCTAGTCAGGAAAGCTCAATTGGGTCCTGATGTAAAATACAACAGAGGATCCACATCAACATCTCTGCCACTGGCAAAGGACAATAAGTCAACTCAAGAGAAATCAGTTTCCAAATCTCACAGCCCTGTAACCTGTCATTTTCTGGATGGCTTTATTATAGCTTTCCCTTAACTCCCAGTCTAGAGACTAAAGAACTAGACTCCTTACTGACTTTCCCTGAAATCGGTTAAACAAATTACTGGCTTTATTCACTGATGGTGACACAAAGTCAAATACTAGCAGGGAAAGGCCAATAATATGTCATTTCATATTATTAAACAAACACTTGCCACTAAGGGCCACATTTTTCTCTGTTGTATCAGGGCATCTCCAGAGTCAATCCCCTAAGATCAGTGGAATCGCTTGGATTTATACGGTTGTAATGGAGCGGTTTATAAAATATTATAAACAGAGCACTATATGCAAGGCTCTTTGGTCTCTGGCACAATGGAACCCAAGTCTATGGCAGCAACCCCTAAATTCTGTGGCAACATTAACTCTGTTCTCCTGAAATTGCCGTGCAAGTACACAGCTTATGGCTCCCTGCTGAAAATACACCAATAATCATCTTGGACAGTGATTGTTTTCAAGGGTGGGTTTTCTCACTCTGCTCTCCAGGTTACCCATTGCAACATCTCTTCCTTCTCCCATGGGGATTTCAGGTCTGAGTTAATGTTGACAGTACCAACATCAGCAGCCTCTGGTTTCCCTTGCATCTAGTGAGGGCTTCTACACCAACTCCTGGGAATGGTGTTTGAAGGCAGAGACAGATGGGAGCACCACTCTTGCAGAAGCTGTGATATTAACAAATTAGGAGGCACTGAGGGCACTCAAAGCATCCATGCAGAAGGGCTGTCTTGCGCTGGTTTCAGGAACTTGACAAATGCCAGGCCTGTCTGCTCTGTCAGTTGGGGAAAATGCAACCCCTCTAATGGAGGAATACCAGGGAAAGTGTGAGTCAAAACTGCCAGGGTTTCCCACTCCCACTGTAGGAAAACCCTTCTGAGGTCATGGCAGCATGTGTCCCAAATGGAACATTACAGCAGCAGGATTTGAAATTTACACCAGAAGGGGACTAATTTTTAGCTCTGTCTGGGAAGAAGCAACATTAGGTATTTCAGCTACTATTATTTATATTGTGATAGCTGCTAGAGGGCCCCAATCCAGGATCAAGGCCCCACTGCGATAAGCACTGTAAACACACACACACACACACACACACACACACACACACACACAATCTTTTAATGAAAAGATGGTCTGTGCCCCCAAAGAGCTTATATTATCAGTATACTCTTTTCCCTAAAATATGAACATCGCAAAACTGTGAATTTTCAGTATTTTATATTTTTAAACCCCAGTTCTCAAATATTTGGCTTTAATGCTGATATTTTTGGGTTTTAGGGATTGAAACTGAAAATCCCAGGAGAAATTGTACTTTAGGAATAATCCTGCACTGGCGGAGAGCTCAGCTGGGTGATCACTTTTCCAGCTCTAATGGAATTAGATTCCATTAGGATTCTATGGGCCAGAACCTTAGTTGGTATAAAACACCAAAGTTCCCTTGGCTTCAATGGGATTATGTCAATTTACACCAGCTCGGGATCTGGCCCATATATCAACCTGCACTCATACTGTATCTGAATCTGCATTTTAATAATTTGTTTCCAATACAAGAAAGCATCCCTATTTAGGAAGGATGCTTAATATTAGGCACTGCAATAAGACTTAAAGTAAAGCATGTTCTTAGGGATTCATTCCTGAATCAGAGTCATAACATTTTTTAAAATGATTAATATATTTGGAATAAATTCGTATTAATGATCACATAAATTAAAATCTGGAAGAAATCCAACTTTTTAAAAGCTTCCAGCACTGTTGAAGCTATGTTCAAATTGACTTTGTGTTCCAAATGTACCTTATGTGGGAATATATTTTCCTTCACCAATATTTTGGGTATGGGGTTGCCTCATTAAGAAGCTCCAGTAATCATTGTGATGAGTTGATTGTTAGGTTCATCTGGCGGTAAGACCAATTTTGAATATGTATCGTTAAAAATAATCCAAGCATGACAGATATTAAATCACTGTTGACGTAGTAAACCCTGTTTTTAAAAAAATCCACATTGTTTAATTATGCCAACAATTCTTTCATCTTTTTTGCAACCAAATTACATGATGCAAAACTCTGCACAAAGGGGAAATTTGGTTCCAGTGCGTTGCTGGAAAATTGTGCAGGAACATAGGCCCGGAAAAAAACTGACATAAAAAAATTGGTGTCTTAAAAATTCTACACCATATATCGATTCTTCTTGAAAAATAATCAAAAACTTTTTGCTTATTACTGTTTTATATTTGAGAAAAACACTTTTTTCCTTCTACAGAGAGACAGCTCAAGGAGATGAATGGCCATGCAAGCATTATTCCAGCACCAATATGTCAGCTCCAGTTTAAGGTAGCTTTTTAATTTGGTAATTTCCTTTGTTTGGGACTCAGTTATTTAAAGAGGAGCTATATCTCCATGCCCAGGATTGGCTTGAAGGCACCGTGCTGACTGGTCCACAACTTGGAAGCTCTATGGGTTTCATTGCCAAGTTCCATTTCTTTGCCATGTTCCAGCCAAGCCAAACTAAAGCAAACCTCCATCTGGGCCATCCCTCTTCCACAAGCCCCTTTTCCAAGCCACACACACTTTGTCCAGGCTGGGATATACCAGGTGTGGTGAGGCAGCGGGAAGGAAGTGAAGCCAGAAGGTACAGCTGGGTGATTAGTGAGGAAGATACAGGAAACTCTGTTATTGAGGGCAGGGTGCACTGGAAAGGTGGGAGGTAGTGGTTGCTTCATTTTCTTTTTATTGGTAAGTGTAAGACCCACCAGCTTGTGGCTAATGGAGTGATGAAGTGATTGTTCCTCTCAGATATGTGGTGAGGGCTGTAGCAGGCAAGTGGGTGTAGCCAAGGCCATCCCTTTTCCTGGTCTCCACACTCCATGCACTCCTCCACAACACATCAAACGTTCATGGAAAATGCTCATGTTTATCTCCACAGTGAATAATTGCTCAATCACTCACCTTGTGTGTGAATGTGCATACACTGCTGGGCCAGCCTGTTTGAAAATTTGGCCCTAACACTTTCAAAATCTGGGATTATATTTGCTAAGCATACAGGGAATCTTGGAGCACCAAAACCATTCCAGTGTATTAGACTGGGTTCATTGCGCAACCCTACGCAAGGACACAGAACCTCTCTTATGTCTTAGAATGTCTTCAAATTCATTAACCTTTGTAAGAGCCTCATAGTAGATCATGAAATCATCTCACCAATGCAATAGGCCTGGTGTTGGATTTCTAGAGCTCCCCTCTCGAATAAACCAGGGATGGTGATATCATTCTGTACTGAATGAGTTTTCTGTAGACCACATGGTGTGATCCTATCAGGTCTTGACTTTACATATTCTTGATACTTAAGCATGGGATAAAGCAACATTTGACCTAGTTCCTGTTACAGAATCAGAGAATATCCCTTGTCTTGTCAGTGATCCCTGTGAAGTTAATGACAGTAGTAATTAGTTGCTTAAACAGTTCAAAAAGCTGTTTGCTAGTGACTGTGTATGTTTCAGGTTTCACCCAATCAATGCGTAGTTTGCATGGAACTAGCCAATCAATAACAAAGTGTTAGTTCTGCCCTCTTTCTAAAAGAAAAAAAGATAAAAAGTAGATCGTATGGTTAATGGGCTAGCTAGATAAATAGGATGGCCTATATGGAATGAGTTGGTGATATCCGTTCATTTCCCAGGGGAAGGGTATCATGATCATGAATTAAATAACCAGCCTTTATCATCACAATTGGTTCCAATTGGCAACCTTGCCAGCAGTCCTCGCAGAGAGGCCCAGGCCAGAATGGGTATGAAGACTGAAATACTAAGAGGTCCCTCCAGAACAAGACTGAGGCAGACTGGTATGGCAGTGTAGTTAGATTCACCCTGCTGCTACCTGTGCTATGGGGAGATGAGGAGGTGGGAGTGTTGCCATTGACTTCAATGGGGTCAGCTTTTCCTCCATGGCGGTCAGCATGGACACCCTTCACAGATTAACTGTTCATTTACAGAGCTGGCTCCTACCTGCACTTATTTACACCAGCTGAGGACCTGGCATCTGGGTGTTTTTTAAGATCATAAAGTCTACACAAAAAAGTTGGCCTCTTATTGAAGTGGAATTGAATGGTTGAAACGTCAATATTTTGCGAGCATAAGCATCTGAATGATCATAACCTGGGTTATAAAAATAATAAGCTTCTCCTAGAAACTTTCGTATGCGTGCTCTGAGCTAGGGCACTGCCGGGGCTCAGTGATCCTTTTGACCTTCCTTGCTCATGCCAGGGTTACTAAACAATAGTTTGGGGTCTCGTTTGACTTTTTAATTTTTATTAATGCCTGTCTTTATACTAGTGAAATACACAAAGGAAGATAAAGGCAGGTGGAAAATATTACAAATACCTGGCCAAGGTCAGTGACCAAGATTATTGTTGCACAGTGGGATTTTTAAGCACCACAAATCTTTCCTCTCAATGAACTCTGACAGTCTATTATAAACAATGCTAAAAATGCACCTATATTCCCTTTCCACTAGGGCCGACCAGGAGTCAATTACACTGAATTATTCTTATACTAGTTTTTCATTCGGTGTGAAAAGCAAACAATCTAAAAATGTTAAAAGGCCTATGCAAGATCGATGTCAACCAGATCATGCTAAGGCAGGTACATTTTTATCCTCCTGAGAATAAGTACTAATGCATTTCTAACAAATGAAGAACTGCAATTCCATATTAAGTCACTCGGGGGCATGGAGAGCATGAGCTGCAAAAAGTTTAAGAAAGAGAAGGTCTATAACAAAGGAGTGCAGTAGAGAAATCTATAACTAATGTACTGAAATGAAGTTTTAGAGTTAAAGAAAGCTCTTTCTCTGTCTCTGTATTGCTAATCTATTTGTTCCAATGCCACAGGTTCTTTTCCAACAGAACTTGAATAAAAGATGAACGATTTCCTTGGAGTGGCTTGTCTGGGAAATCTGAATGCAGTTGGAATGGCACACTGTAGGGCCACTTTTTGACAATGTTTTAGTAAAAGGATAATGAACTGTGGCCACTGACAGGTAGCGTGGCTGATCCTGTAGAGGACTGTGAGATGTGTTAGCTCGTGGACACAGTGGACATGCCCAGAAAGTAGTGAAATAGCAAGGCTAGGAACAGGATGGAGGACAATAAGCCTCAGAGACAATGGAGCTGCACTGGGCAAAATCCTGCATTCCAGGATACAGTGCTGGAAAGACCTTGTCATTCCAGAGGGAAGACTGCTTTCTCCTGAGTCTCAGATCAGTTCTTTTCTCTCCTGCACTACGTCCACCTTCTCCTCAGCTCTTGTTCAAAAAAGGCAGAATGCGGTCTGTGTTACTGGCTCACTCACTAGTGATCCTGGATTTGCCAGTAGTACAGCAGCAGCCATCCAATCATTTCGCCTTTGTGGGTAATGGCAGAGCTGCGTGCCAGCTCAAGGGGAGCAAGACGGCGTTAAAGAGCAAAACGCAATAACCAGCCCCATAAGTTTTTGCACATCACTGTCCTACAGTGCTGTCTCCTTCATTTCAGTTAGAGAGCAACTCCAAGTAAACACTGTACGAGATCTCAGTGCTGCTGTATATACTAATCTTGTAAGCACCACTCATTTTTGCCCAGGCTATCAATGTAAAATGTTTCTACAGTGAAGTACATTTATTAAAGTCCTAATGGAATTAGAGTCCTCCCACCAAAAAGCCAGATGGTTGGTGTTTTTATGTTATTAGTTAATGCAATTTAGTATTAAAGTTTTGAGCTAAAAACAGGCTTGTTGTTTTCTTAATGGCATCTGCTTATTTTTGCCAGGGAGATAAATTTTTGTTTAAATGGGGCCATTCCATTTATTTCAGGAGTCAATTAAAAAAATGACCCCCCCAAAAAGGGGAATTTCAGTTTTGGAAACGATCCCCTTTAATTACTGCAGACAGGTCTGGGCTCAGTCTAGCTGCAGAGCTGAACATCTGAACAGAAGAAGTCTTCACCTTTCACATGGGCTAACCTCCAGGAAACATACAGAACCCCTCTAAAAACAAACAAAAAAACCCTTCAGCGTCAAAAAACTTCATATTTCTCACTGTAAAATATCTTCTCTAAGTGATTTGCTCCTACCAAGTGCTTCTGTGTGTAAAATGACAGGGATCTGAAGAAAGATGTCCTTGGTGAAGAAAATTATGATAACCTCACAGTTTCCTCAATCCTGAAAGTTTATTTCATATATAGGATTTCCCTTAGGGAACATAAGCCCTGAGTTACCTAATGAGCTCTTTGACATTTACATCACACTGCGCACAAAGGCAACTCAAAGAGAACTTCACAGGCACTATGAAAGAGACGCACAAAGAAGGCCCTGGGAAAGGCAGTGATTCCACAGTGCTGATTGTCCTTCTTTCATTCTTTTTTTCTTCCTCCCTTCTTCATTTTGTGTCTTACGATCACATGGACAATGATAGGGCCCGCTGACCAATTCTAGCATCATCCTGGGAATGAATAGGTATCTTAGAACAATACAATATCAGGGATTTCCCCAAAACTGGACAAGCAGCTTCTCTTTAACAGGAGACAGCAACACAGCACAATAATCTGGGTTAGGAAGTGAAGAAGGCAGAGCCGAGCAGCATTGGGATCTAAAGCCCATTCAGGTCAATGGGAGCTTCTCCATTGATGTCAATGACCATTGAATCACCCCCTTAGATGTAGTGTAATGACCTCTTGAGGTCCCTTCCAGCCCTACATTTCTATGATTCTACTTACATTGGAATTTGGCTCTTATGTAAAACCGCTGCAGTATACGGACAGTCTCTGTTATATCCAAATTCATGACCTTTTTCCTTTCATAGCACAGTATCAGTCCTGACCTTTAACACTTAGCAGAACGGAAGATAAAATCTCCTTTCAGTTAAAGTAAGTTTCCATTTCATGTACATTGTTTTGTGCTTATTTGAAAACACACAAAAATCCTGTACAGACTGTGATTCAGACATACCGCTGGGAGACACAGCATGCAGTACCTAAGCAGCAGCAACGCTGCAGAGTTTGTGGCTCTGCAAACACTTGTAGCAATCAGCCAGGACATGAAAGGTGCACAGTCTTACCCTAAAAGTATTAGCCTAGTGTATATGGACAGGTGTAAATCTGTGTAGCGCCACTGATATCAATGGATCGATACCAATTTATGCAAGTTGAGGAGCTGACCTTTTAACTGTCTTCCCTACACAGGGTGTTCGAGGAAGGGAATCCACTGTGAAAGGAGGATTCCTTCGCATCCATCTAGCAACATGTGTTAAGCTTCTCAGAGGCAAGACCTATCCGCTAATTAGGAAACATGCAAAAAGCTCAAGATCCACCAATGAATATTTTAACGAAATGATGCCAGATGAAGTAACACTTTCGCTCTCCTGTCTCTCTGTTAGTATCTGCATACTCACAGCCCTTGGAATAGAATTTTAGGATGTCTTATCATGGAAAACCGGGAGCCATATTTATAAGACTGTTCTGAGCAATGAAACAGATGAATAAATAATCATTTTAATTAACACCCTTCTATTCTATTCAATATTGGTTCTTATACCACCCTAATCACTGTCGTGTCTATCAGACAGGCATTAAGCAATGTGACTAACATCCCTCATATGTGGTTCACTCTTTCTCTCATCCTCCACCTGCCGGGTGAGATGGGGGGAATCTCAAAGCACTTTATTCAATTAAGCCACATGATTCCCTTGTGGGGGAAAGCAACAGAACTGCAATTATCATCATCTGCAGACTATAAACAATTTTGCATGGTTTTCTTGCATGTTTCCACATTCTGCAGCGAGTTTGTTAGCAGGCGATTCTGTGCAGCAAGGCTCTTGAGAATTGCAACTCGTAGAATGACCTCCAGGAAGCAGGGAAAGTTCTTTTCTGCTGTGTTAGAGGAGGGGCATGCTCTGTTAGTGATCAGTGTGTGAAAGGGCAGTCAAGAATTAGGCTGTGCTTGAACAGAATGAGGCTGAGAATCTAGCCAACAATTAGAGTTCATTGCTCTGTTCATTTTAGGACCTGATCCAATGCCCAGTGAAGTTGATGGAAAGACTCCCATTAACTTCAGTCTATACTAGATCACGCCCTTCCTGACTAAGTGATTGCTTTGATTTGGATCCTCAGTTTTCCTGGACGACTATGCTCCCCACTACTAATCTTAGAGCCTAATCCTGATAATTGAGCACCTCTGTGTCACTCACATGTGGCTTTTGGAAAGCCCACAGGAAGCTATTTGAGATCCCAGAAACTTGTAGACCAAGCTGGTGCACAGCAAGGATCTCAGGATTTGTCCCTTGGTGAATATCCCAGTAGAAGATGGTGTGACAGAGGTGACACCTGGGAAGTGTAAAGAGTTCAATGACTATACTGAAATGTTCCCGACAAGCATGGACTTTTGAGAAAATACATGTTAAATGGATTTCCTGGGGAATTCCTGGGGAGAGGGTAATACCACAACTTCAGTTATGGAAAAAACCCCAGCCTTTTGAAGCTATACACTGAGACCAGGGCCATCGACTAGCGAATACCTGTTCCGGGAGACTGGAGATCAAAGACCTGAGCTATATAAAGAAATGGCTGATCTGCCCAGCCTTCATTGTGTTTTCTGATCTAAAAACTGCTATGACCTTGAAATTGCAGGGAAAACCCTGTTGTGGGGTTTGAAAGACTGATACCTACCAGAGCCATATATTGGAGTTGGTAGGGATGCTTTGTATGCATGCAGGGTTTTTTTTTTCTGTTTTCAGATGCTCTGTACCTAGATGTTCTCTGTAATGCTTTTACCTTAGGAGAAAATGTGCTTGCTTAGAAGGAGCTGTGTGCTACGTTGTAACTGCAGGCCATACACTGGTCATAATCCTCAGAGAGAAAGCAAAGTGCAGGCACCGGCCTTTCACGTAGACTGGCTTGCTGGAGATAGCTATGCCGCCTTAAAAACCCCAGCCAGAAGGGAGAGAGATGCGGGTCTTCATCTCCAGGAGAGATGATGGTTGGGAGCCAGAAACTTTTAAATGGATGCCTTTCAGGGACCCTGGACGGGGAAATACAGGTGCAGTTACCCTGAAACTGTGACAGTTTCTCGTCCATAGCTCCCAATGCCAAAGTGTGGCTCATTTAAGGAACTGTTAGTCCAAATAGAACCTGGCCAAACATGGTGCATTGAGATAAATCTTTCTCTTCACGGCTTTGCTCTGATGAAAAGTTACTCTGAAGAAATTATTTTTTCTTCAGTTGAAGCATTTCCTGTAAACCAGAAGATATATGACTGTTTCAAAGAGTTTTAATACTTTTACCAGTAACTCTTCAGCACAGTTATGAAGAACTGTGGGTGAAGAAGTGCATGGTAATTTAGAAGATTTAATAGAAGTCAATTTTACACTTACATGCATTAACATTCACATGAGCTTGGTAAGAAAAAAGCACTATTCAGTGTTCTCCCAGATACATGATACTGTTTGCCAAAGCCTTTAGTTATAATTAGTCAGATTAAACTCTATCCATAGATAGCTTCAACTCTATTCAGAAAAGCTACCTCACTTTCTATTTTTATGAACCATGCTGACAATAAGTACTCTCATGTCTAACAGGATATATTGTCTTTGCCCATTGCCACTTATAACCTGACAGTGAAAAATGAACACTTCAGCATTCAGGGAGTAATTTGTTACCTCTCCACTTCCTTCTAATTAATGAAAACATAAGGGAAGAAACAATAACTAGGTCTACTGTTCAGACAGAAAATGATTATTGCTGAGATGAAATAAAAAATATTCTTTGGCACTTGATTGACTCAGCAATGACATAATCAGCTGGGATTTTTTACTGACTGTGCAATAAAACTACCTATAACTATAAATGCAAAATACTTAAAGAGGTTTTTTTCCTCCCGGCATACTGTTAGAATTTCCATAAAGTCGATCTTACAGAACATAGACAAGAGGTGTTCTTTATAGACAAAGGGAGTTGTTATAGAAACTAAACATGAGAGATTGAACCCAAAATGCGGTCCACTCTGGCTTCACTCGCAAAGATGTGTTCTCTGGGGCAAAGTTCTCCCAAGCCAATGGCTAATCCTGCTGACATAGCTAAAGCACATCAGTTTCATAACCAGCCCTACCCAAAGACTGTCTCAACCCAAGGGACCAGGTACCCGTTTTGCAGCTGGGTGAACTAGAAGCAACCTTTCAGCATGAGATCAAGCAAGGCACAAATCCACACCCTTCAGGGCTGTAGCTGATCACCTCAACCACTCAGCCCCTGCACCGTGCTTCTCTGGGACAGAGTGATTTAATCACCATGCACAGGTGGGTCTATTTCCAAGTTAGTACATACTGATTCTGTGAACTTTGGTTGCCATCAGCCTTCACTGAAATGTAGAGGAAAGGAGCTCCTCAGCATTAGTCTAGTATTTGCTGGGACTGGTGACATATTTTAACAGCAGCTGTTATCGGTTGCTGTTGACCTTGCACCATCATTGTGGCTCACTATAACCTGTATCATTGCAATGGCTGTAATTTCCACCTCACCAGCTCATCATGGTACCTTCAGTCATTTTCTTTGCAGGGACAGTCTCCTTCTCGGTCCCCTTTTATTATGGACTAGATTAAAATAAAATAACTAACACAATGTGTCCCCGATTTCTGCAGTTTTAAAACTCACACAATGTGCATCTTTAAAATGGAACAGCTGCTGATATGAAGTGGTGAACTAAACGCCTTATCAGACATTAGCTAAACCAAACATCAGTAAAAGAACATTTCACATTTAGTCCTGGATAAAATATTCTACTTTTTAAAATGTTCATGTCCGCTTCTATTCTTCAATTTGCCGGGCCAATGACTGCAATCAGAGTGGATCCCTGTATCAGGGCTGAAAGGAGTCAACAGTGGAGCCATGTGAAGGTTTTAAATATTTACTTTTAAAACCTTCAGGAAAAACCGTTTTCCCACTTAGATAGAAAGTGCTGTCTGTCCTCTGCACTCCCATGGTTTATGTGCTGCTCACTGAACTCTGGATTTGACCGAATGATGCAATACTGGCATATATTTTCCTTGTGCATCCATATCTCTCTGCCAGTATCCCCCTATTATTTTTTGTCTTACACTTCCATTGTAAGCTCTTTGGGACTGTCTTTTTGTTCTGTCTACAGGGCCTAGCACAGTCAGGTCCTGGTCCATGACTGGGGCTCGCAGGTGCTATTGCAATAAAAATAACAAATAAATAATAATAAGAATAGAATAGAATACAATCACATTTCAGAAGATTTCAGTAGGCCTCTGTAGCAGATCTTCAAGTAATGTACATAATACATAAGTGTAATAACACTCCTGAGTGCATCATCTGTGGGGCTTAACCCCAGGCCACTGGATCTAAAAGCATGGACCTTCTCTGCTTGAATTATAGGACCAAATCTGTTGGTTTGGAGGCTATAGCAGATCCGTTAATCTCTATGTGGTCTATCCATGAGAAGGGGACAAAGACGCAGGCTGTTAGAATAGGTTATGAAGTCTCCTGGCTGGGGAATTTCACCCTGAGCTTCAGGGGTCCATAACAACTCAAATCCTTGTATGGACCATGATGCCCTCAACTAGGTCATCAGTGGGATTGAACTCTGGACCTCTGAATCTAAAAGATTGAGCCTCTGTTACTTGAGCTAAAGAAACAGCTCCATTGACTTGAAGACAGTAGCAGACTGAAACCTATAGAGGCAGTTAAATCAACTAGCCCAGACAAAGAGCTACACTATGTTGGCATGGATTACATAAGCAATAGCATGTTCAGCAGATATTCTGTTCTATTCAGGTTCTTATACCACAACCATCACCCTGGTATCTGCATTTCTGTTTAAGAATCCATCTCTACACTCTCATAATTTCTTCACTTACCATCTTTGTATTGGAAAGCTGGGGGTAAACATCCCTACCATTACCTGGAGTCCTCAGAGCTCCTAGACTCCCTTGAATCTGGTTTTAGACCTGCCTAGGGCCCTAACAGAGGGAAACACTGACTGAGTACTCTACAGCCTCAGGACTCTCTTGTGTTGGGCGCTGCAAAAGTTCTGTTCCATCATCCTTCCTGCTCAACACACATTCCTGCTGGGGAGATAGTGACTGATTGGGGGCTGATGTGTCATCCACATGTTAATGACATTTGACTGTATGCTCCCTTTTCATTGGATCAGGATGGAGCAGGCTCTCTGTTTCCCCCACATTTTGTTGAGAATGAAGGCTAGCTAGCAGAGGCTCAGTCTGGACAAGATGGAAGGTGAAGCAGTACCTTGCTGGCCAATCAGTCCTCCTCCTCAGCATCCCCACTCAGTAAATACGGCGATGTCCAGAATTAAATGTGGTAGGTGGAAATGTTTACAACTTTAAATTATTGCAATAAGCAAGAAATAAAGTACAATGTTGGGCCACCGGGCCCATCTTACAGTCCTATATAGGGTCTGTGAGAAGAGGTTTTTTGGTTGATCGAAACCATTGAAATGATGCAGTCCTAGCTCCCAGGACCCAAACTGCATAGGACTTAATGGATCAGAGCCAAAACCTTGAATAACTCCCCAAAGCAAACTGTATGCCATTGCAATCTATGGAAAAGAGGAGGATGAGCTCCAAGAGCCTGATTTGACACCCGTTACACTTTACTCCACGTGTATTCCCCTTGATTTCAATCGGACTACTCATGGAGCAAAGTATTATTCAGCATAAGGGAAGGTAACAAAATCTGGCCCCAAGCAAGTGCTCAGGTGTGATTGGTGCTAGTCTTTTTCACTGCACTTAGTTTAAGCCCTGCTGTTTGTCTTACACCAGTAATAAATAAATGGGAAAGTGCCATTATTCATTAGTCACTGTGGCTTTCGAGGAGGAATACATGGCTACATATGAGTGACTCATCCCTAAAGGGCAGAATGCCTTTCATTCTGTTAAATAAAGGGTGAGATTCTTGGGTTAATAATTGTGATACACAGCCAGAAATAATTAGAGATGTCAGGACTGGCAATCATAAATTACTTCTTTTTAAATAACACACCAAAGGCGGAGTTGCAGAGACAATAGAAAAGTGCAGCTCAGCAGAGAAGTTCAAATGAAAGAATCAAGGCCAAATCCATTTCTTTAATTCCTTTTCTGCAAAAAGGGCAATATAATATTCAGGGTCTCCAATGGACTGACGTTAATTGTATGTGATTTCGTCCCTTGTTAACTCCTTTAAGTGAGAGGGAGAAGTAAGAAATCCTGCAGCAGATCTGTGCATATAAACTACAAAATAGACAGTAATTTGGGGGCAAGTTTTCTTCCCTGGGTGCCAGGGGCGGGGGATGCTGTGTTCTGGTGGGGATACCAAGGGTCTGCGCTGCAGCTAGCACTCCCAGGAGAAACTCTGGCTGAGAGTCAGGTAGGCTGACGGAAATTCTGATATCCAGAATCCCTCATAGAGACACAGGGGGCACATACCAAAGTGGTAGCTCTAGCTCCCCTGCTCCATGCCCAGCCAGCTCCATAGCCAGCTCCAGCCCTCGCTCTCCCTGCTTTCAACTTGTCCCTCCCCTTCCATCAGGCAGACAGTTCCTCAGGTGGCGGGGGGAGGGGAGGGAGGAAGGGGTCATTCTTGGATGGGATTCTAGCTGGTACCAAATCAGGGCGCAAGGAGCTGGGGACTGCAGGGAGTGGCTAGAAGCTGGTCTTATGATAGTTGTGACAGACTGACAATATCCTGCACTATCCTGAGCAAACCTTATGGAATTATGATGAACTTTACTGAATTAAGTTAAACCCTGCTGAATTAGGGTTAATACCTTCAGAGTATGTTGTATTAAAATGCAGTTGTGTACGTGTTATCATGGCACTATATGCACCTCTAGTAGGGAGGGGGATGCTAATATACTTCCTTCATTATCAGCCTTTAAGGCCCCCCTCTCCCCACCCCCGCCACCAAGAGATATGCATATGCTGGTTCAGACTGGATTCTCCAGAGACCAATAGACAGAGAAAAGATTTTGGATAAACAGCCTCAGTTTAAACTGACTGGGGGCCTTTGTTCTGATCCAGTCAACGGACAGAACCTCTGGTCCATGGAGATCCCTAATCTTTAGATAAGGGTTGGAAGGACTGGGCCTACTGAGGCCCCACAAGACTGGGTGCTTGACCTGAGCTGGAGCTGTGATGAACTTGTAACCACAAGGAAACCCTTGGGGTGGGGTGTTGAAAGACGGGGAGCTTAGCAGTATGCCTGTAGGTTCTTTTGTTGTTTTTAATATGTTTTCTCAGTCATGCTTTTTACCTTAAGAATAAAGTAAGCTTGCTTAGAAAGAACTGTGAGGTATCTTATATCTCTGGCAATCACACGGTTATCAGTCTCTGCAGAGAAAGCAAACAGGTCTGTTTAGGCAGAATGTCTTTGCTGGGAATAACACAGTAAAGGCAGGGAACTGTTCAGCCTGGAGATACCCTGTGATATGCTGTATGGAGCGACTCACGACCATGAGTGCCTACCTCACGGCGGACTCTCAGAAAACAGGGCAGACACCCCAAGCTGGTGGTGTGTTCTATAATTAGATTCACCAAACCAGTAAAAAATGTGAACTCTTGGATCACTATACCAGTCTTACCATGGACAATCCCCTTAGACTCCCCAGCCTGTCTCGCCACCCAGGCAAACTGGACTTTGTGATAAAAGGTCACTCAAACTAAAAATCACACCACATCAGGTTGCTCCCCATCCCAAGAGACCAGTCACTTCCTCCAGATCAATTGGTACTCCAGATCTTACACCAAAGACAACAATGGTAGCCAATTTTATAGTAAACTAACTAACCGTTTATTCGCTAAGAAAAGGAAATGAGAGTTATTGAGAGGTTAAAGCAGGTAAAATATATGCACAGGTGAGTCACAGTTTGTAATTCCAAATGGTGCCAGTTTTCCAAATGTCTTCTCAGGATACCCAGATTATCTCTGGGGATCTCTGCTTTGTATCTGGTACACTTCCCTGTAAGAGTCCAGACAGTCTAGAGATGCAAGATCTCTCCTTGAATCCACATTTATAGCTTCTTCTCACAGAAAACAATCTGACAGTGTTACTGCCCACAGGGGCTTTTCCTTTGAGTGAAGATCGCACTTTGAGTCTTTAACCTCCAATCATCACACACAAAGTCCACTTGCTTTGAAATTAGCACTTTCCTGTTAAAGTTCTTCATTTGCATTCCACAAGGCTTCTTCGTTGTTGAATGGGTTATTCAGTCACAGGGGTATGCAGAAAGCAAATATTTGCTACTACATTATAATGGGATACAGCTAAGTGAGAACAATGCAAGTAACATCCCACTTGTTTTCATGAAGTTTAAACACCAAATACACTCTTATCCATTTAAGAATCACTTGGATCTATACTAATATACAAATGTATTGACCTGGGGCTCTGGCACCTGGTCTGCCAGCATCACTCACGTCTCCACCCAAGAGAGACAACAGCTGGGGAGCTGGAAGCCTGGCAGTGGGAGACCTTTCAGGACCACAGAGGGGAGACACTTGTGCAATTGCCGTGAGCTGTGACCAATGTTCCTTCTAATGTTTAACAGGCTGTATGCATGCAAAAAATTTCTTCTGAGCCGCCGCCGAAGGAAAAAAAAAAAGGAAAAGAAAAAGCAGCTGCCTCCGAAGCCGGCGTGCACGCGGTGTGTCGCCGTGTGCGCAGGGTTTCAGACCTGTGCGTGCACACACACAGCTTAGAGGGAACAGTGGCTGTGACACTAGTAAGCTGTTAGACCAAGGTATTCTGAATTCTGATGGCTCCAGTTTTCTCTTTCCATCTTTTATCATGAATATCTGGTTCCTGGTAAGTGAATCTCAGAAGGTTTAGAGTTGAAAATCCCCCAGATCATTTCTGAATATGTTGAACAAATATGTTCCTGTACAGATCCTTGGGGGACCCTGCAATTTACCTCTCTCCACTATGAAAACTCACTGTTTATTTCTACCCTTTGTTTTCTATCTTTTAACCAGTTACTGATTCATGAGAGCACCTACCCTCTTCTCCCATGACTCCTTACTTTTCTTAAAAGCCATCAGTGAGGGACCTTGTCAAAGGCTTTCTGAAAGTCCAAGTACCCTGTATCTACTGGATCACCCCGTCCATATGTTTGTTGACACCTTCTAAGAATTCCAATAGATTGGTGAGGCATGATTTCCCTGTACAAAAGCCATGTTGACTCTTCCCCGACACATCGTGTTCATCTATGTCTCTGACAGTTCTGTTCTTTACTGTAATTTCAACCAATCTGCTTGGTACTGAAGTTAGGCTTGCCGGTTTGTAATGGCCAGGATTGCTTCTGGAGTCTTTTTAAAATATTGGCGTCACATTAGCTATCTGCCAGTCATTTGGTACAGAAGCTGATATGTTACATAAGTGATATGTTACATAACACAGTTACTAGTTCTGCAATTTCATATTTGAGTTCCTTCAGAATTCTTGGGTGAATACCATCTGGTCCTGGTGACTAACTACTGTTTAATTTATAAATTTGCTCCAAAACCTCCTCTACTGAAACCCCAGTCTGGGACAGTTCCTCGGATTTGTCACCTAAAAAGAATGGCTCAGGTGTGGGAATCTCCCTCATATCCACAGCTGGAAAAACCGGCGCAGATAATTCATTTAGCTTCCCTGCAATGGTCTTGTCTTTCTTGAGTGCTCCTTTAGCACCTTGATTGTCCAGTGGCCCCGTTGATTGTTTGGCAGGCTTCTGCTTCTGATGTACTTAAAGAGAATTTTCTGTTACTTTGTGTGTCTTTTGCTATTTGCTCTTCAAATTCTTTTTTGGCCTGCCTAATTATACTTTTACACTTGACTTGCCAGAGTTTGTGTTCCTTTCTGTTTTCCTCAGAGGTTATTCTTTGCAATGGATTTTCTGTAATTACTATTGACTGTATTGAAGCTGACCATCCTTTCATTTGTATGGTACAGGATCTTCAGTACGGTGCCAAGTAAAACTTAAAATGAAACTTAATAAAGGGAAGCAAAGGGGGAAAAATATTTCCTAATTCAGAGTGATCCTACTGGACAGAAAAAAGAATATTCCCCACAACCTGGGCCCCAAGGTCCCAGTAAAGAACATTATACTGAGCATAATATTTGTATTGCTGTAGCATCTACAAAAGATCAGAGTCCTGTTGTGCTAGGCACAGTTTACAGATTGATGGACAAGACAGACCAAAGCTTGAAAAAGAAAGTAGTAGCCCCATTTTACAGATGGGAAATCGAGGCACAGAGAGATTAAGTGATTTCCCTAAGGTCACACAGGGAATGAGTGATAGAACCAGAAACTGGACACAGATCTACTGAGTCCCAGTTCACTATTTTAACCGTTAGACCAGAATTACCTTCAAGGGGCAGTGGATGAAGACGTAGATTTGTAATTGCCCTTTATCTCGGCTATTTATTTCATAAAATGCCATTTTGTGGTTGACGTTCTCTTTTCTGTAATATATCTGCCAGTAAGAATATAAACACTTTTATCCTAGAATACACTCTGTTCTAATGCTACAAGTGTGCACTATCGGCTGGAGATTCAATGGAGAAATTTAGATAAGAGTCTGGGGTTTGTTTTACTTAAATTTTGTCTCATACATTTAGATACTTAGTCCCTTTACTGTGAACCCAGAATATCCTCATTATAGGAGAGGAACCCATCCCATGTTGAAAAGGATACATCTGTTGAAATGCCAGAGCCTAATGCGTTCATCCTACACTGAAACAAGTGTATTACCTGGTGATCATATTAAACATAGGGTCCATAATGTAATGGATTTAATCAGCAATTTACAAAAGGGAAATAATCATTTTGAAAAAACAGATCCGCTGCTGAGCCAGAGAAGGATTTCCTCTCCTCCATGAGGTGCTGCTTGCCAAACTGGACTGAAACACTGCTGTTTGGCAGTACTGTACATGTGACTGGTGCCCACAGTGTATGTTAGCCAAAATCATCTGCCAACACGACTCCATGGATTGTCCCTTAGCGCATGTTCTAACGACGAAGGGCATCATTTTCACAACACTCTGGGCTGTCGGGGACCTGGGGGAAAAACTCTCACACTTCACAATCACAAGTGCCCTTGGTACTTTCTCTGGAGAAGGAATTGTCAGATCCCCAGGGCAGTTTCTGCTTGTTCTTCCTGCACTATAGTTTCCTCTGGAAACAGCAGTGCTGAGAGTGCTTTATCCTCTTCTGCATGTGTAACCCACACACCTTCTGGGTGCAGTGTTGTGTCCCATCTAGTGGCACCGAGACCACTTAGAGCGAGAGATAAAATGAGTCTGCTCTACAGCCTTAGCTAACAGCCAGCTGGCTCTTGTCTCATGCACTAAGCTCCATGTTCAATCCTGCCCGCTGACAACCGGGGTCTGTTGGTGTTACAAGTCCAGTTGAAATCCTGGACGAGCCCCCATTTTTAACGCTGACAGACCCCAGCAGTCTGCAGGCAGGATTGAACCTGGGGCCTTTGGAGCGTAGTGCATGAATCTCTAGTGCATGAGCTGAAAGCCAACTGGCTGTTAGCTAAGGCTGTAGAGCAGACTCATTTTATCTCTTGCTCTAAGTGGTCTCAGTGCCACTAGATGGGACAATAACACACCCAGAAGGTGTGTGGGTTACACATGCACTAATGGTGGGTTCTCCTCATATGGCAGTGACTGGTGAGGGGTATGCCAGGACAGGGGAAGGGAAACAAATTAAGAGTTGAAGAGTCTGGAAGCACAGGGGGGCAGGCAGGGAAACATCAAAAGGCTCTCTGCTATTGGGCACCCTACTCCCAGCTCTGGAGGGGGGCTGTCTAGTGGTTAGAGCAGGGGGCCTTGAAGTCAGAACTCCACACACTTAACTCTTGCACTGCATGAACGTGTACTTGGTTGTGTGGGGGTAGAGCTCGGAGGGGAATGTTCAGGGGACTCTGTCTCACCTGATAGCTCCCTCTGACCTTTAATGGCTACTGTGCAGTTGGCCAAAAAAACAAATTTGGTTTTCCCTTCCAGTCTGCCCATGGGCTTATTCCTGTACCTGGAAAATGACTTGATTTTCTAAGGTCCTGTCCTGTGCACATTATTATTATTATGCAGGAAGTAAAACCAATAATCATTGGTAGGATGAGACCCCAGAGGATTCAATAGTTATTTATGGTAACTGGCAGTTTGCTTCCAGGCCTTTTATAACACACAGCCTTCCAGCTTTATCCAACAGCAGCCAGCAAGGGCCAGTTTTTCAAAAGCACCCAATAGCTGAGCTCTTTAAAAAATCTGGCTGCTTATTCTGGTGCCTAACTGGGACCTGCATGCCTCTGAAAATCTGGCTCCACATTATGAATCACATTGGGTCTGACTCAAGGCTCATTGAAGCCAATGGAAAGACCATTGCTGATTTCTGCTGCCTTGGGATTCGGCTCATTAGATGTAATAGCAAGTGCACTGTATGGCCCAGTCCAGGCAGTTAGAGCAACTGATTGGCCATATGTGTACACATTTCAAATTGCTAGCTCTGCCCTGCTGCCCATTGAGCACGTGTTGATTGTGCTTAAGCCAATTTTGTACACATTCAAAATCATATTGGACCAGATATTCCTTTGCATACTGCTGCTAAGCAGTAGGCCTGTTTCAGTGTTTCTACTCAATGCCTCAACCTCTAGCTAAAGGTAATGTGATAGAAGTCCTTCAACAAAACAAGATTATCAGCTGTCACAATCCAGTTTGCTCTTTTAAAAGATATATGTCAGTTTACATCAAACCATTTGTTGGATAATAGAATATATTAAAGGGACACGGTCAAGGTTTTTAGGCCACAATTTGACCTACCTTAAAATAGTGTTTATTAGATGGGGGCATTTATTTGGAGTTCATAATCTTTATTTTTTATTTTAAAAAAAGGACTCTCACCCTTGCAGAGGAAGTTTAAAATCTACAATTAAATGAAGGGAAAAAAAGGCACAACAATAGCGTTTTACTTGTATAGGACCTACACAAATGTATTTTGTTTCTCTTCATTCTCTGTAGTTTCTTGCAATAGCTCACTAACAAATTCTGTGGCTAGAGCTACGTTGTCATCATTGAGCACACAGAGATGTTTTGTCATGAAACTCCACTGAATAATATGTTTTAAGATTTTTTTTGGTAAAAGGTAGTGAATGTCCTCCGGAGTAGAGTCCTCTCTTCACAGAATATCATGGTCAGGATCAGCACTCCATGAAAAATGACCTGGCGGGACCACTGCTAAGGGTAAGATGGGAATTTATGCCTTATGGCTCGTTCAGTCCTTGGACTCTCTGCTGAGAATGTCAACAAGTTTGACTTTCTGTGCCAGCAGAAGTGCTGATCCTTATGATAAGGGGAACTGGCCTGAGACAACATTGTATAATTTGAAGTTGTTATTAAAACCTGTTGCCCTCCAGAATACAGGGAGAAAAAAAAATCACTAAATGACATAGGACAAAATAATTTGGTGAAAAATGTCCCTGAGAGTGTCCTGACAAAAATATATCTCACCTGCACTGATTGGTCTGGAAAACAAGGCCAGTAACAAAACACGGTTGCCCAACAACTACAGTGATTTAGCCTGGTCCTGGAGGCCAAGTCTTTTCTTTTATGGGTGTAATTTTCACCTTATAAAATTTGTGCCTCTATCTTTGTGCCCGCAAAATGAATTGCTTGGCAAATCTTAGTACTAGTGCCCCCAGCCCTGAGACCTAGGCCTGCAATCAGGTAGGCATGTGTAAACATTCAAGGCTATGCCCGCAATTGTATTCTGACCAAAACTGTACCCGAGATCTTTAAAGGTGCAGAATTGAAGGCTCAAGCTGCAATTTCAATCAAGAGCAACCTTTCTCATGTATATGTAATGACCCTGGTTTCTTATCAGACCCTGAGCCAGCTAACTGAGACATAGAACCTAAGATATTCCAAGAAACAGACTTATATTGTAGCTTGATCAGAGATCACTCTGCCAGAATTACTGCTGGGTCCAGCCAGTTACACTTCCTGGGGCATGTCACTACCATGCCCCTTAAGGTCACAGTCCACTACAGTGTAGCAATGATTTATTCTTTGATCATTTTGTCCTTTTAATTTGGGTACCTTGTAAGCTGACCAGATAGCAAGTGTCAAAAATCAGGACAGGAGGTGGGGGGTAATAGGTGCCTATGTGAGAAAAGGACCCAAAAATCAGGACTGTCCCTATAAAATCGGGACATCTGGTCACCCTAGTACCTTGATTACACCCACTCTAGTTCTTCTGGGAAAATTTCACAGTAGAAGACCTGATTCCCATTTCATTCTTTCTCTGGGTAGGGACAAGTTAATCGATTGATTACATGGCAGGACTGCCACCTTTTATTGTTTGACTGACTCCATTTCAATTTACCAGCCTTTGTCCTATGGCCAGGAGAACCAAATGCAGTTGCATGATACAAATCATCTAATAATCCTGTGTACTCTTTTAATTTCAAATACATTAACAGCATACACACAAGTTCCATTTCAGAATGTATGCAATAAAAATGAATTAACTGAACAGTCATTAGGATATAATGTGGTAGCGTTAAGGTGAGTCATCATATAATTACCATTATTTCTAATGCAGTTACTGCAGAACAATACATATAGCCCACACTTCTAATAAGGTGCATGCTTCACTGCACATGCACTTTTATGCACACTCAGCTTATATACAAATATTATTGTCTGATCCATTGCATGCTTGCATTGGAGAACTGCAGATCTACGTCAGATGTGTGCATAGAATTATAGACTCTCAGGGGACCTCAGGAGTTCATCTAGTCCAACCCCCTGCTCAAAGCAGGACCAATCCCCAACTAAATCTAAAAGTATACAAGCAAAAGCACATGTATACTTAATGGCTGAATGTGTTTGAAAATCTGGACTGATGCTATTGGGCCTGATCCAAGGCCCACTGAACTATATGAGAGTGTTTCCATTGGCTTACACAGGCTTTAAATCAGGCCTTACAGGCCATCGGTTAACCTTTCACGAGACTCATTTTCAGCTGAGCTATGAAGCTGTCTGCTGGGATCTGCAAGGTTCTCCTACAGAGAGTTGTTTGAGGACAGATGAGGGAATGTGACAAACATATTCTGGTAAAGCTGTAAGTTAGTCATCTCAAATCTGTGTTTAATATAATATTTAAAAGACAGTGACTGTATGTAAAATTGCATTTAATGAGGATTAATATACATGCACCTTCTACAAGTTTGTTAAACTTCAGAAAATATTTTCTTATAGTCAATTGGTTTTTAAGTAACAATTTAATAAATCAGCTAATGCTAAATAAACACCCAAAATGTGGAAGACAGGAATGGGATGAAGTCCACCAATGGCTGCCCATTCATTGTTTAAGAATTGATCATGTGGGATATGCTCTAACAGACAATGCCTGGTTAGGGTTGGATTCAAAGCCCATTGATTTTAATGAGCTACGGATCAGCACTTAATGTGCAACAAAAAAGGTCATCGCTAACCTGATTGAGGAGGAAATTTCTTCCTGACCTCAGATCTGGTGGTTATTTTCACTTATTACTAAAGCTAAGTTTTTGTCACAAATATTTTTAGTAAAAGTCATGGATAGGTCACAGATAATAAACAAAAATTCACAGAAGCCTGTGACCTGTCCCTGACTTTCACTAAAAATATCCCTAACAAAATGGGGAGACAGGTTCAGCACCCACTGCTTCTGGGGCTCGCGGGTCCCCCACAGTCCCCCAAGGCTGTGGGGAGTGGGAGCTGTGTGGTCTTCCTGCCCATGGGGTTGGGTTGCTGCGGGGTCCTCTACTGCCCACCGTGGCTGGGAGCTGCAGGGTCCCCCATCCGCTCGCCATGGCTGGGCAGCTGCAAGGTGTCCCCACCATGGCTGGGCAGCTTCTGGGGGGCAGGGTCCCACACCGCTCACCACGGCTGAGCAGCTGAGGGTCTGCCAGTCGCCCGCCCACCATGGCTGGGCAGCTGTGGGGAGTCCCTGCCGCCCCCGGCTGGACAGCTGCAGGGTGCCCCCATGCGTGCAGGGGCTGGGAGCTGCGGGGGGCAGGGGCGTGGAGGGGCTAGCTGGGAGCTGCAGTCCAGGGCAGAAAATGTCATGGCGGTCAATGGAAGTCACGGATTCTGTGACCTCTGTGACATAATCATAGCCTTACTCATTACATGTGAGTAAGACTCACCCTTAACTGTTACTTGTATAACCCTTACCAGGTATCATCGCCTTCAGCAATTCTGATGGCGTATCAGTGCGTCTGACTATACAGTACATCTATACACCCTGCCCCAGTATAAGTAATGTAGCTATTGCACCTCAAGGAAAACAGATGGCTTCTTTCATATATATAGTCCCATTGTCATTTAGGCAAAGAAATGAGGGGCCAAATTTTCAAAGATAGCGTGGTGCCTAAAGATGCAGCTGGTGCATAGTGAGATTCTCAGAAGACCTATGGAGACTAAGCGCCTGACTCCTGCTTTTGAAAATCCCACCACACACCTAGCTGCCTCTTGAGATGCCTAAATACCTTTGAAAATCTGGCCTGTGGTGACATACCTTTCAGAATAGCTTTTAGTGGTAGCTACTGCTACAAAGACAAGTCACAATGGAAATGTTATGAGTGGCAGATATAGCTCTGTGATTAAAAACGGAACCAATCAAAAGTATCATAAAGAATATCAGGGCCAATCCAGCATCCTTTCTCCAAGTGGATCCCTCTGCTAGCAGCCCCACTGATGTCTGTTGGGTTATAAGTAAAATTTACGCATATGAATAAGAGTTGCAGGATAAGGTGCTTAAGGAAAGGCCCTTATCTCTTCTGGATCATTTATAACTTTACTGCAAACCAGTTTTAATCAATCTGACTGTCAACTGTGCTAGTTGCTTTCTATACAACTACTGTATGTGACTCACAATTTAGCTAGACTATGAGTCTAGGTCAATGCTCCCAAATCACAGCTGAGCATGTCATAGGTAGGATGTGGGAGGTAATTGTCCCACTCTACTCGGCACTGGTGAGGCCTCAGCAGGAGTAGTGTGTCCCATTTTGGGTGCTACACTTGTAGTTAAGTACTGGAATAGGCTTCCAAAGAAGGTTGTAAAATCCCCATCATTGGAGGTTTTTAAGACAAGGTTAGACAAACACCTGTAAGGGATGGTCTAAGTTTACTTGGTCCTGCTGCAGCACAGTTGGCTGGATGAGATGACCTATTGAGGTTCCTTCGAGCCCTACATTTCTATGATTCTGTGATTTTATAAGCAAAAGTAGTTCCTTCCATGGGCCCCGTTTATAATGTCAGGCTACAGAGTGCCTGGCTGAGTTTAAGGATAACAAAGCACTAGCAAATGGATTGTAGGAAACAATCCTACATTGGCAGAAGGATGGACATCTCTACTTTATAAGTGATGCCATGATAACAGGCAAGCAGGGTTTTCCCTATGTGTGGCTTCTTCTGGATCAAGAAAGTTGAGATTCCACTGCATGTGAATAGCTGCGGTGAGATGGTACTTCTCCCCTAGCGAAAAAGCAAACGCTGGAAGCAGTAATGAGTTCCTATTGCCTGCCATTGTGTGATCACATTAAAGACTCTTCAAACATTACGCCCTGGGCAATATCAAAACACTTCATTTGCTGCTATGATTTTGACAGCAGATTTTAGACTTTGTGCAAAATTAAAGACAAGAATAATAGCTTTCCTTTCTGTTGTTCATCACACTAGGAAGTATGCATTTTGTTTCATTACAGCCATTTTTTTCCTCCCCAAAACATCCTTCTTCTTGCTTTTTCTTAACAGTATCAAAGGCTTTATAGCTCTTTAAAGAGAACTTTTACCTGTATCTAATGATAAATTACATACTGCTGTAAGTGCTATGCAGTGCATACACTGTTGGCTTGCACTGCTGTTCATTCCCATCTTTCATGGATCATATTGTTGGCTTCCTTAACCACCATCATCTCTTTGCCCTTGATAACCTCCTTAACATTGGCTTACTGATATTTTCTTAGCCCTCCTGGCCTCTTTCCTACTGCTATTATGCACAAGTTCACCATGAATATTTTCTCTGAGCCCATGTGACAGATAATAGTGTTTTTCTTAATTGCTAATCACGTCTGTTAGTGAGTTACTTGCAGGAGAACAGTTAATTCCAGACCACTTAGAAATTCTGCAGAATGGCTTATGGTACATGTGGTGCTTTTTGCAAGGCCAGTTCCAGATAATATAGTCCAGAGAAGCTGGCGATCAAAGGGAATTGCAAAGTTGGAGCAAAGATTCAAAATTAAATAAGGAAGTTTTGTTCCCATTCTTGGGCAGAAGGAACACAGAGGATGATGGCCAAGTGTTCATGTAAATATCATACTGATGTGATCATACTGTCCACAGGTCCATTGTAAAACCTTATTATTCAGAAATCCAGAGCTTTCAAAAATGGGTGAATTTGGTATGCCTGCATACACTCAGCACCAGTCAGAGTTATGCACAGCATCGTGTTTTCAGCACTGTCCGTACAGCTCAATCTGGGGGTGCTCATGCCGCTGCCAATGAAGCGAATGGGAGATTTGTTATTGACTTCAGCAGGTGCAGTGCCAGACCGCTTGCCTGCGCAGCCCTGACATTCCCGCGCAGGGTCTCTTCTGATCGGAAATTGCCAGTCATGTCAAGCCATTTAATGGCTTTGGCAGTGGGATGATAATGAACGCTCTCCTCAAAATCAGGCAGTTCCATTGACTTCAACAGGGCTGCAGGAGCTTAGGTGAGGACAGAATGTGACCCTTTGGGTTTGTAACCAAAGCATTAAGAGACAGTTGTCTGAGTGGGAGGGGGAGACTGAACATGTGCATGTTGCCTACAGGAGTAGGAGCTTTGTTGCTGATGTGATGAAGCCAGTGATGTTGACTCTGAGGACTAGCTGAAATGGCAAGAAAGAAAAGAATTAAAAAGGTGGGCTGAACTGAAGGCACAGCATTAAAAAAACCAGGAGAAAATGAAGCGATGGGTGTTTTGTTTGTACCTGGAAGAACCCTGGGAATTCAATCCTCTAAAATATCCCTCACTTCCTCCGAACAGCTGCTTTCGCTGAGCTAAATAAATCATTCTTCTTGTTACCTTGTACTGTACATGCAGAAAAGATGTGTTAGAGCAAAAAACGCTCCGAGTCCCTGCTAGGGCTTAGTTTTTTCCATCATACTCTGTGCCTCATATTTCAGTTCAGAAGCAGCCCCTCCTCAGCCCCAAGAAAGAAAGAATCCTTGCGATGGTCAGTTATCAGTTGTGACCCCAAATGTTCCCTCCTTGAGATTTACAGTATAGAAGCCTGATAAGAAGTCTGTCAGTACATTAGTGCTCAGTGAAGCAGTGCAGAAGGACCCAAGGGGAGCTCTCTGTGCCTACTATCTCCACCGATCTTCCTGACACAATGGTGTAATTGACCACAAGGATACCAAGTGCTTTCTTATTGTTCTTAGAAACATTGTCATGGCCTGGTATTCTATATCAGGCTGCATTTAGAAGGTGGAAAGGGCATCGCTGCATTTCTGATATGAATTTATTCTAGGCAGTTGGTCTTTGCAGTGGAACACTGCAGTGCTCCATTAACTACAAAAGATATTTCTGTACCATTTGCTAAGGCATGAGCGTCCTTTCGCTGTTAAGCAGCGATGATGTTAAAGTGAATGAAAAGAGCCCTTTCTGAGTGAAGACACAGGAAGCCAATTAAGAGTTCTTGTTTCAATCCAAATGCATCTTCCCAAACACATGTCCTTTCAAAATAAGGCAGAGATTTAGCTTGCACAATGTGTTTGAACCCTGAACTTTTTAATTTGCACATGATTTAAGAAAATCTAACTAGTTCTATTGGGGAATTGGCTGCTTTTTAAAAACTACTCTTTGCTGGTTTCTTTATTCCAACACCAAAGTAATTTATGTTCTCGTTTGATTTCGTTCTCCCACAAACAAAAGCCACAATATATAATGTGATCTCTATTGCTGGAGTGTTTGTTGTTGGAAGGGCATTGGAAAATAGATAAATGTCTCAACACAAAAGAGGATCCAGGTTTCAGAAAGATCACACCGATTGGAAAATACTTTTTCAGTTATATTTATGAGCCGTCCTTAGTTCACTGTTTTAAAATATGATGGTGTAATAACATTTTAAACCTATAGTAAGAGGTAAGTGATTGGAGCCTTATAAATACCTAAATAGATAGACTGCTATACAGATCTTTTGTTATGCTGAATTTTTGCCCATAGTTAAAACCGTTTGTACAATGCGGAACATTCCCCATGCCCCTCACAAAAAAAACCAACAACCAACAAACCACACAAACAATTAACAAACCCTGAAAAACATTTCTGTTCAGATTTGAGGTGGTTAGTATCTTAAGAGAAATATCTTTTAAAGAAAAGAGAATTATATTATATATGCAGGAACAACATGCTATCTCGTGTGTATAGAGATACTGAAAATCTCTTCCAGCCAGCTAGTGAAAGTCTTATTTCACAGTTATGTTATCATCAGAAGTCTGAATTTCATGACTTTTGAAATGTAAAGAAAAAAACGCAGACTCCTCTTTCAGCATATTAACTAAAATGATTGCAACATGTGAATGAATCAAAGTCAGCTGTTCAATAATAGACTAAGTTATCTCTAATATCACAATTCCATCAGCCAACGGCAAGCTGCTGCTGATTGTCTTGCAAATCTATAAAACATATTTTAAAAGATTCAGAGAGGCATCATGACCTAATGGCCTAAGCACTGGCTTGAAAAATCTGAGTTCTAATCCCAGCTCTGACACTGGTTCACTGTGATGTCTTGGACAAAGCAATCATCTATCCTGCCTCTGATTCTTCAACTGTAAAATGAGTATTATAATATACAGTTACTTACTGCCCTGTGTTTTTGTGAGGATGGGTTAGTGTTTGTGCAGCACTGTGAAGAGCTAAGTATCATTAATATGACTACTAATAATTGTGACTAGCATTAACAAATGTTTAACAGTTGTTTTATCCTCTCTGAAAAACACAGACCTGATTTGAAGGTGCATCATGGAAGTGAAGAGAAACTTCCAAGATGTGTTTTACAGGCACAGATGCATTTCAATATGGTCATGGACCCCTTGGTTTTCACCTGGTGGGATGCTCTGAGAGAGTCAGCATGCAGCTGTCCTTACTCCATTTCTAGGTGGTAATCCTATTGGCAGAGATCCTTGCAAATTGTCTGGATTTTTACAGTGTGCCCAGTGCACACAGAGATGGGATTCTCTGGGATGCTGTGACAAAGCAATCTTTTGATTGTGCAATAACCAGTATCAAATCCACAATGCCAGAGTAAAGTCAGTAGGTATGCAGTTGTGCACCTAATTTGCACTTGCAGTTATTGTGACTGTGCATGCAAACTGAAGAGCTCAATGTGCAAATGACGAGGCATATACAATGCCCTGATTTGTGCATGTAAGCATGTTCATTCCAAAACCTGGCTCATATTATTTCAGATGACTTCTATATGTGACTCTAAGGCCAAATCATTACCTTTTTAACTAAAAAAGAACAAACCCAATACAAGTTTTTCTCTTTCATAAAATGAAGAACACCACCTTTCCCCTGCTTTGGCTAGAGCTAAAAATTTGGCTCACAGATTTCAGAATCAGAAATGTTTGCTTCCATTGGGTCAATTATCTGCATTTTTAGATTATGATTATTAAGAATATTTATATTACAGTAGCTTAGTATTTTAGAAGGCTATAAATGTTTTTTATATAATCAGCATTTTAAAAAGTCTATAAACATCCACTGTGTTTGCCTAATGTACTATAAAAGCTTCCAAAGGAGTTGTTATTACCTGACCTGTCACTTCACACATGCTTTGAGGAGGGATTTTTTTTTTTTTATTCTTGTCTTTTTTCCAATCTGCCATTAATAAAAGGAAGCAAACCATTAACAGCTTTGGAGCTGCAAGGAGAAGTAAAGAGGTTTGTAAACTTGGATTCGAAAGGAAATGTTTGCAGCTTTTTACTAGGCTCTTTTGGATTCTCCACACACAACGACAGTATCAAAGAGACAAAATCAGTTTAGGTTCATAAATTCAAAACCACCAGACTCTGCTTCTTTTAAAGTAACATCTTGCATTTTGTTTAGAATGTTGCAATGTCTTACATAAAGTCCTGAATTTGTTCACTTTTGCATTCTGCTGTATATCTCACTGAAGCTTCTTTGGTTAAAGAAGTTAAAGAAGTTTTAATGTGTGTATCTATAGATACACACACACACATTCAGGTCCCTATCTCTGGTGGTACTCTGTGCACACAACCCTCACCATTGTCTATGCATGGAACAGGTATATGACCAAGACCTCATGAAAAGAGGCGGTCTCACGCCACCAATTTTGGTTCTGGATCCAGATGTCAAACACCGTAACATTCAGGGTGATTGGATCTGTGATTTTGGTTCTGTCCATTATACAAGAAGAGAGGACCATGTGTAACTTCAAATCCTGATCAAGGTTTGGATTGTGTGCACTCCAAAAGTACATGCGTCTTTTGCTCTGGGGATTTGGTTGGTGCCCACCTCCATTAAATAATTCCTGCAGTTCATGGCATGAGGGTGTGTTCTCAACCTCAGATGTCTGTTAATGGTATGCCCACAGCTGATTCAAACCAACAGATGGTATTACTGGGCCTCAGGTACCAAACAACCACTAGTCTTCAAGAAAGCTTCCACAGCTCAGCTCTGCTCTTTTAGTGGAGAATACCTGGAACTAGTAGTAGACAGGCCTGCAAGATTAGGTTGCAGATCTGATTAAAGTCTTTCTCAGGGGATTTTGTCTATTTTATGCTTCTGCACTGGGCTGAAAACAGCATGAGAACAACCTTTCTTGTCACTTGTGACACCTATCCTAGTTGTACAGAAATGAATTATATCAGGTGGCAAAAATGATCGGAGAGTTTACAAAACTTTATATCGGTTTGATTTGGAGTTTTGGACAAAAGTCTCTTTGGTGTCTTCTTCGGAGGAATGGCTTTTATTCATATAAGGCCATGACTGGGAAAACATCCTTTAGGCCAGGAGTTCTCACTACAGCTTTTTGGTGGCCTCAGAGTGCAGCCACCAACTCTTGCTGGTGGCCGCTCTGACAATTTTTCCTAAAATACTTAATTAGCTTGAGGCAAAACAAATAAATATGCACATACACATTTCCATATTCTTGTAATTTATTTATGTAGGATTTTTTTTGCAGATTCAATAATAAAACTAATGTACAGTTGTCTCTCTTCTTTACTGAACCGAAACAGACTAGAAACATGAATAAGGTGCTTTGCACATTCTAATTTTTTTTCTCGTTGTGTCTTTTGCTTTTTTTTTAAGACTTCCTAGTTACTAAGTCTCGTCTGAAAAGTGTTATTAAGAAACATACAAATATCACTTTTCACAACAGACTTATTCAGCCCTGGCAAGCCTGGGGATAAATTAAGCCCTGGATAGGGAGGTAGATATGGAGGCAGCAGGGGACAGGAGCCCTGGGGGAGGCAGCGAGGGCCTGGGGTGATGGGGGGGTGACCTTGGGGCCAGAGCTCGCCATCGTATGTCTGGGATATGGAGCCTGAAGCCCCATGGCTGGAGCCTGCCATCCGCCATCCCACCTCGGGAAGGTGGGGAACTCACTGGCTATCTGTTCCTCCAGCTTTTGTGTCTCCAGAGGTGAGCAGGGTCCAATCATTGCTGGCGGCCCCGGGGGAGGGCGCTGCTGCTTTGCCTCCCCATCCCCAATCACTGCCCAGGAGGCTGTGGCCACAAGAAAAGTCACTTGTGGCCGCCTGCGGCCACTGTGGCCACATTTGAGAAACACTGTTTTAGACCCAACTGGTCAGTGATATGCTGCCAGGCTCTGGATGCTTCTATGTGATAACAGAAGGGGAAGGAGAAAGACACAACAGATTTAGCTCCCTCCCTCCCCTACATCCTAACAAACCCTAGTGGTTCTATGTTGTGCACGGCCCTGGACTGCCCACATCATCTCCCCCTGGCAACCTCTGGAGAGACACCAGGAGATTTCTACAGCTCACGGAGTTGTGCTGGGTCCTCCTTTGCAAGGTCTACACTGTTTGTGCCCTGGGTATGCACTGGCTGTGCACTGGATCTGTACACCGTACAGTTTCTAAGATTCTTTTGAGTCTCGCGTGCCTCTAGGGGCATCTAAAAACGTATCTCGAAGTTAAAATCTACTCACAGACTATCAGTGTGCATGTGTTTGTGTATGTGTTAAGGGGAGGATGGAGAGTTTGGGAATCCCTCTTCTCTCAGTGTTGCTAGCAATTCTCAAGTGAGATGAGCACTCTGTTGAGACTGGGGGAATCTTTAATATACATAGAGAGAATTTAGACTTCTGGGGTCAGATCCTCACATCCTGCTGAGCTCTCTTTGATCAAGACCTGAGTGGAAAGGCGGGAGAAAGGCATCTCAAAGCTACCTTTCTACTCGCCCAATCCTGTGGCTGGGTTGGGGCAGGTCTGGCCCCTGGTATAACTTAGAGCAGCCTCAGGGATGTTCTACATTATACTGATAGTAGTGACTTCTGCCATCTCAGGATCATCAGGGTGCAGCATGCTGTGGTCATGCTCCTTTCCTGCTGCCCCATATCTCTATCTTGGGGAGCCTGGAAGCAGGTGGTGATGAGCTGGCTATACTTGCTTTATACCACACAGGGATATTCTAATGCCAGGGCAATTCCTAGCTGCCCCATTAGGGCAGCTTTCAGGCTGGCAGTCAGAGGGTGAGCCTTAGGGCCTAAGAGAGAGAGACAGGGGTCAGATGTGGTTTGTCAGCCACACATGTTAGTCTTGGCCTCTCTCCTATTATCTCACCTTTATGGCACAAGCCATTGAAGGCAATAAGGGTGCATTAATGTGACTTAGAGAGGAATTTGACCCTGTATCACTCAAATTTTAACTAATAATTCATCTCTGAATGAAATGTGCTGGGTTCCTCAGGAAGAAATGCTTTTAAGCCTGACCCTGAGAGTTACCAAGCATTGAAGTCAATAGGAATGGAGGCATGTTCAGGACCTCAGAGAAGATGCTCAGCACCTCATGTCAGTTCATGTGAGTGCTGGGTAGGTTAAAAGCTATTAGCTACCCACAAGTCCGACAGTCTCTGAATAGTATTTTCTTATAGCCTCTCATCAATAACATCAATTGGAG
The DNA here is from genome assembly GCF_965152275.1 of Natator depressus. NCBI lineage: Eukaryota > Metazoa > Chordata > Testudines > Cheloniidae > Natator > Natator depressus. Next base: position 7,807,409 of record NC_134246.1, on the reverse strand, counting down.
ATATCCATTAGGATCAATAATATAAAACATTATACAATTGCTGCATAACTGTATGGGTTTCTGCTGCTTCTATTAAACAACCTTTAAAGTTGTTATATCGTTACGAGGTACTATTAATTGTGCATATTTTTATTCACCTGTAGGTTAGAAATCTCCACTGATGCTATTATGATAATGAATAAAAGGTGGAGTAAGTCACCGGATCCTCATTCCCTTTTTCCCCTGTCAGGATATGGGGCTTGACATTGCAAGGTGCCAAGCATCTCCTGCCTGGTGCCAGCCGTCTCTTGGGAACTGAGGGAGTTCAGCACCTCGCAGGATCGGGCCCATCATACTGCATGTACAGGTAAATTTCTGTTTTTTCATGATTGGTTTTCAGAATCAAGGGTTCGACTCCTGTGAGATGCTATCAAATTCAATTCCAAATCACACAAAGGAGAGTGATCCCATAGGAGCCTTTATGATCCTTTCTGGGTGTGAAGAAGTGGCATGTTCTTTACAGCCAAGTCTGAATTATACAGAGCTGCTAAGTGAAATGTAATTGTGCATTGGCGGGGGACTCGGGGGGGTGGGGGGGGAAAGAGGATCATTAGATGAATGAGATGCCCAGATTTGGGGTTTTGCTTGCAAACAAACAAGGCAGATTCATTAGGAATAGGCAGAATCACATTTATCATTATTTATGCTTTCTCCCCAAGGTGACCTGGTGCTATCCTCACATTGATCTTTTTTTAAGCTGGATCTTGTAAGGGGCCGTGAAATCAAAGATCACCCACTTGCTTCCCTCACTTCAGGAGTGCAAGTCAATGCAACGTGCTCACATTTTGTGTAAGTACCTCACCTTAAATTAATGAGGAGAATGACTTTTCATTTGGCCAAAAAACTAGCATGAACAAAAACCCAGAGAGATACCAGCTTGTTCAGTTATTACATGCATTAATTAACAGGGCACCCTTTCAGGGGGTGACTTTCCCTGGCTTAAAGTTGGGCTTACTCACATTCCCCAACACAAGGAACAGATAGCGCATGCTCCCTGGGGGCCAGCAGCTTGGAAGGGTTCAGAATGGAGAGAGACTCGGCCAGCCGGTGAAGTGCCTGGGATCTCACAGTCAGGGAGTCTGTCTTAATGTGGTGCTTTTGAATCACGGCTCTTCTCTTGTTAAGGTAAGAATCAATAGCCTTTCAACTTCTTTCCCCCACCTCCTCTTCCGGATACGTTTCCACCAGGGAGGAAAAAAGGAACCAAAGAAAGATAGGTAACCCCTCCCCCACCAACCCCCTCTGCGCCTCCCCCCAACCCCCCCCCCCCCCCCCAAAAAAAAACCAACCAAAAACCCTGAGGGGAGACAAAGGTCTTCCGGAATGGACATGGTCTCTGTCTCTGTCTCTCAACAACAGCGCTTACCATACATAGTCTGGGCCTGGTGAAACCTTGGGACAGGCAGAGAGTGGTAAGATGAGATGGCTCTCTATTTGGCCTAGCTAAAAATAGCTGAGGGTAAAAAAAAAAGGCAGAGTCAGGACCCTGCAGGACTAGTAGTCAATGGGCTGAGAGAAGTGACTGAACTCCAAATACTCCCTGCTCGGCCGTCTCCAGCTGACAGGCTATTTTTTGCCATGGTTGACTAAATATGGTCAGGGAGGCAATGGCATGAAAAGGGGCCACTTGCCTGGGAGTGCATGTTTCAGATGCTTAGCTGGGTATATAAGCACTGGAAAGGTGGACTCGTTTTCTGATCAGAGGTTTCCCCCCGCCCCCCCAGACTCTGTGCAGCAACCCCCCCCCTTTTTTTTTTTGTTGCATGCGTGCTCTTGGTTGCATCCTGACCTCTACCTCAGGCTGACCCTTTGGGGGGGGTGGGGAGAGAAGAGAGGAAGGGCGGGCGATGGTAGACTTCTGCAGACACAGCCATTATGCATCAAGGTGTGCGGCAATCTGAGCATGGGAGGTTGCCTCTCCTTAACTCCTGCTTCAACCTTCTATTCTGCCTCTGCTCTTCAGTGCTCTCTCTCTCTCTCTCTCTCTCGCTCTGTCTCTTAGCCTTAGCTGTAAGCTTTAAAGCTCTCCCTCCTTTCCTTCCCTCCTCCCACCCCACTAAGCCTGCGATGCAGCAGGAGGGATTGAGTTGTAGTGGTGCTTTTTGGAGGGGGGTGTGTGTGTGTGGGGGGGTGTGTTGCCTCATAATTTTTTTTTCTCCAAGTGAGGGCTAATACTATTACTGGGCCTGCTCTCTTTTTCCCTTCCTGCATTAGAGATTGGCTATAAGGAGAAGGCTGACGGCTGCAGCATGAAGCGCATTATTACCTTGTGATTCCATGACCCTCCTCTATGCATCCCTAACTCTCGAAAGCTGATTCAGCTTTCAGCTAGTGCTCTGGTGACTCTACTGCTGCAACAGAATCTTCTAACTGGTATGTCTCTTTTTTCCCCCCTCTCCTATCTGTCTTTCTTTTAACTGCATCAGCTCCGCTTGTTTTTAAACACTTTCCTGGCTAATGCAGGACTCGGTGCCCATCAAACTTGCCCAGGGACTTAAATGTGTGCCTCTGCTCTGTTGACTGTGTGTTTGTGTACAGAATGTGTGTTTTAATATGTGGGTGGGTTAGGAGACCTTTTTTTCTTGTTCTGCTCTGGCATCCTCCGCATTTAAAAAAAACCCAAAAAACTGCAGAGCAAGCACTGGACTAGAATAATCTGAACTGAAATGTCAGAACTTTGACATGCAATCATTTTGCAAGGTTAAACCAGCCTTTAAATGCCTAATACTGATATGGGCTGGCTAATGACCCCTGGGGGAATTTTTTTTTTTAATACCTAGTAGCTGCGAGCTGAAATAATACCAACAAGAGCAAAGCTGAAACGTGGTTAAACTTACCCTAAGTTGCAGTGATCTCAACACTGCGGTGATTAACCATTGAAATGCTGAAAAGCGAGTATTAATTACAGACATGTGGTTTATGGACAATCAGAAAAGGAACGTCAGGGGAAGAGAAGTTATATTTTCACTGCAAGGAATTTAAAACGCAGGTTACACTTCATGTGCCAATTGACTATTCTTGCTTCTGAAGCAAAGAGCTGACTGTGGTCATTAAATTTTTTATTATAGTGGTGTATATGTGCACACGCCCATACACACATATATAATGATAAATATATATATATATATATATGTATGTATGCACAGTAAAGATATACTGTATAATGTGTGTGTGTATATATATATACTACATATACACATTAGATAAAATATATGTAATATATATTATGTGAATACAATATATATTATATCTGTGTATATATAGTAAGCCTCTGTGTGTGTGTGTGTGTGTGTGTGTGTATTAGAGATTGTACATTCTTCAATCATGTGTAATTGTATAGTGAGAAATCCTTGATTTGTGCTGTCATTTTAATTGCTGGGTTTCTCCTGAACTGATGATATCGTCTGTGCCTCAGAAATTTTTTGTAAAGTGACTCAATTCAATCTAAACTGTACAGAACGGATTGCGGGCGGGCTTGGCCGGAACTAACACAAACTTCCAACTCATTTCATCTTCCTTTCTCACTTCTCCCCACTGTCCCCATGAATAAAGACCTTCACCTGCATCTCCCATTCTTTGAAGCTCCAAAAAGTTCTGTGCTATCCAACTGTAGATAGAATTCTGTAAAATGACTAGGCAAGTGCATAGAGGGTCTGAGGAGAAGGAGGAAAGCCCTGTGAGCATGAACACATGTCATTCCCCACCCCCCTCCCTTCGTACTCTCCCCTCCCACATTTAACTTCACTTCCATTAGCTCAGGCTGTCTTCCTTGCTTTCATCAGTTCCTCATCTCTGCACTCCTCCTTTGTCAAATGACACCAACCATTTAGGATTTCCCTTTCCCAAGATTTCTATGCCCCCAATCAGCATGCAATATTTTCCACTCTGAATGAATCAAGAGACAGTTAAACCAGCTCAGATGAGTGAGGGAAAATTGGGTAACTGGAACACAACAAGACCTGACGAAATGTAAAATAGGGGTGCAGATATTTTTTACTACGCCAAACAAATTAAAAAGGGGCATTTTTGGAAAACATGAATTTCCATGAAGACCCCGAAAGTGAATTAACAAAAATTACATACACTTCCACCAGGTGTTACTAGTATAAAAGCAATTGCCACTTCGCTGTACTCAGCAAGACTGGATAAACTTGCCTTGACTTTTATAAGTCATTAGCTAGGGGTTCTTTTCCTAATCTTTAGTTTTAAACCCTTTAGTTTTAAATACCTTATACAATATTCTCCTTATTATCCTTTAGTTGGTGTCCAATTCATCTGCAAAAGTTTGGGACTGTACAGGAGAGCATACATCAAAATTTATTTAGGGAAAGGAAATAGTGTGTCGATTACAAATGTTTTAAAGGTCGAAGAAATAAAGTAACCATCCTTCTTCCCACACTTATATTTACTGGTGTTGGGACAAGGGAAAACAAAATTCAACTGAATGTCTCGGCCATGCTAAACTCTCCCTAAGTGTCTGATTTTTCCTGAAATCAGAGCAATCAGACGTTCATTCACACTATTGGTGTGTCTATTTAAACCCTCAGTTCTCTCTCCTGCCTTAATTTCCTTGCAGTCGTGCATTCTGATAGTGTCACAGGTCCACCCCTCTTCTCTTTAGTCCCAAAAGGTTGAAATTTGCCTTTAAATTAGATAAATAACAATAAGTGATAAACTCAAACAAACAAAAAGGAATAAAAAAAGATGTTGAATAAAATCAGGGCTAAAGCACGTGAGCTGTGTAACATGGCAGGAGTAAAGTAACTTCCGGGACTTCACAGCAATTAACTTTCTGAAACACTGGCATAGTGGGACCACTCTGTTTCTTTTTGGTGGTGATAGAAGTTGACTGAGAACTGGGAAATATTTACTTCCCAGTTTGCAGTTATATTCTAAAATGCAGTGGAAAAACATCGATACAATTAAGTATTCCAAAGTGCTTAGTTTGCCAATTGCTAAGTTTACTTAAACCCTCTTTAAAGGGTTCATTAGAAGACTGTGAGAAATGGTAAAATTCATTAACACTAAGGCAGCCATTCTGCATTTGCCTGTAAATTGGTATTGATCTGCCGGCTCAGGCTAGGGGTAGCAGTCAAATGAAGCAGGTGAGTGGACAAGCTAAGCATACCATTACAGCAATGCTGAATGAGCATTAAGCGCCCCGTGTGACCTCCTGGTTTGCTTGATGCCTAAAGCCTGCCCATAATAGTCTCGTATTCAGTACAATCATCATTTTCAGCAGTGCCACTCGGACCACATTGTTAGGGGAGCTTTAAAGCTCAGAGTGGCTGTGAGGCAATGAGGGAGAAAGAGAGAGAGAGAGAGAGAGAGAAAGAAAAAAAAAAAAAAGAGAGAGAGAGAGACTGACTGTCTAATGCAAACAGGAGAAAGAGCCATACACACACACACACACGCACGCACGCACGCATGCATGCATGCATGCAGAGGAGTGCTTGAGGAGTAACTTGCAGACTTCCACTCTGGCCTGTGCTTTCTGGCATCTAGCTTTGGCTGCCCCGTTCTGTTTTTTATTTTGCATATCTGCAGGTATGTTACAGACATCCTCAGCTGTCATGGAGTTCAACTGGATGACATTTTAAAAAACATTTAAAAACCAAACCCCAAAAGGCATATCATTTCTTTCCGGGGTTTCGTATCTGCAAGGTAGTGTTTCACTTACAATGACCTGCAAAGGAAAAATCTCTGGAGTCTCTAGGTAAGATCCTTTCTTCTTCTTATGCTTTAACCCCAACTAATTGATAAAAGCAATTCTTTGTCTGTAACGGATTACTTTTCTAACCCTGGCGAATGGAACAGGCAAGCTTCGTGTTGATTTGTAAGTTATCTACCAGACATTTGATTTTTTTTGGGTGGTATATACCCCAGATTGGCTCTGATTGTTTCTAAATCCTGGGATGGAAAAAATTCAGGTGTCTTTATTTTTTTTTCCTAGTGGCTTTGCAGAAAAAAGAAAAGAAATCCCTCCAGTAAGATAGATAGATATTTGTCTGATTTTTTTTTTGTACTTGAAAGTTTTGGATTTCAAATGAAATATCTACTTTTCAGGTGAACTGGATGGGATTTTTGTTTTCTTTTGCTTTCCCCTCACTCCCCCCATCCCATTTATGTGAAAATGAAGCACTGTCAGGGGTAAATTGCCAGATTGCTCAGACTTTTTGTCCAATGTAGTGTCCATTTCTATTCTCGGTGACAAAAATCAGAAACCTGCAGAGGAGCAGCTATGGATTATTGGAGATTAGTCTGAGGTGGGGAAAGTGTGCGTGTGTGTTGCTGGAGGAAAGAGAAACTCTGCTCTTTTAAATTGAGCCTTAACTGAACACTCTTGGGATGCGAATTCTGAATCAGCGCTATTTACTCCTGTGAACATATAAATGCACATATTGAAACTACCTGCTTGAGAGACATACTTCTTTATATGCCCATATGAACCTGGCAAGCTATGGAATGTAAAGAAGTATGTATTTCAGGTGGGGATCATTCTCAGTGGAGCAATGTGTGACCCAATGTTAAAAAAAAAAAAGGGAGAAGGACAGACAGAAATTTGTTTAAATGCCTGACATGGCAGACTGACCGGGGAGTCAATTGATGATCTTGTTCCAGGGCGTGTATTGTTCTGTCACTTTGCCTGTGTCAGCAGGTGGAAATGCTCATCAGGACATTAAATATTCAATATGCTGACTGCGGCATGGGCTTTGAAAGGCAACGCCAGAAGAAAGCTTGCTGTCCACTTGTGTTTTTTAACAAGGGTAGAGGCCAATTGCTCTTTTTTATTTGTTTGTTCCTCCCCCCACCCCTCAAAAAAAGTAGACTAGATGCCAGCAAAGCAGATTGAGCTTTAAATCGAGAAAAGAGAGAAAGGGATTGGATAGGAGAATAGAGGGGACAGAGAGAGAGAGAGAGAGAATACAATGATTCTGCCTTAGCTGTGCAGTATTTTAGCTCTAAATTAATGTACAAACTTAGGCTTTTTGAACCTTTCCCATGTTAAAAGTTCTCATGGTTAAAAGCAGTGAGAAAAGATATCCTAATCGTCTTTATGATGAATTCTATTAACAGCCATCAAAACAATTTAAACATAGCTAAAGCACAAGCAGCCCTAAATATGTACATATATTTTCCCCAAAAGAATAATAAAATCAGCAGGCTTGAATTCGGGAAGTCTTATTAGGCTTTTAAACATTTTTTTTATACTGTACAACAAAATGCATTTGGTTATTTTTCTGCTCTTCTGAAATAATGGTTTAAGAAGTAAATCAGAATGAAAGAAAATAGCGCTATATATTGGATATTGTATGTATGTAGAACTAAACCCTTATCTGTTTACGGTTTCATTCTAAAAGTATCTTTGCACTTCCAAAACCACCCACCTCCCCACAAAAGTGCCTAATGCAGATGGGTTTTTTTGTTTTAAACTTCATCAAAAGTATTTTTCCTTCCCCAAAGTTAACCAGATCTCAACTAGTGGTGCTATTGGAAATTAACCTGAAACTTTTTGCTTTAATAGAATGATTTGCCTCCTGGTTAACACCACCTTGGATTTGCTTTACTGCTAACATCTCACTTGATAGAGTCCTGGCAACTTGCTATCCATTGCTGGGACTGATCAAGCAACCAACAGACATTTGGTTTTGGAAACTAGTAGAGCATTGCGTATTCTAATGGCCCAGAAGAGTAAGTGAGATAGTGAATTTGGATTTTGCAAAAGTCCTTATTCTCCTCTATTCAAGGCAAGCACCATTGTCACTTGTTACATGTATGCCAAAGGGGATTTAACTATAAGCAGGAGCTCATGAATAACTGGTTAGGAATGGCAGGCTGAATACCACTGAGGTTTTATTCTGTATATTATTCAGTAGATATTAACTTTTTTTTAAAGTAAATGCTATAGGAAGGGAGAAAGGGTTTAGCTGTAGCTGGCTAGGACAGGCGAAAATCTTTTTATTTGCCAGGTTGCATTAAAAAAATAGACGTTACACTGAATGAAAGTGAAACTGAGCTAACTTCAGTACCACCGTGTAGGGCTGAGATACATGTCAGGGACCAGAAAGAGCACCTGTTATAGTTCAAAGGGGCGTGGTCCTTCTGGCCTTGGTATTTTTTTAAAATCATGTGATCTTTGCTCTTTAGGAGAATCCCACTCATGACAGGCCCTTGGGAGCCTGCAACAGGTGCAGGTCCCCACAATAAACTGTTATGGTTTTTCTGCCAGAAGGGATGACCTTTTGGCATGAATGACAGATTCCCTGTATGGGGAGGGAGAGTGAGGTGACTCATGGTCTTCACCTGCTGATATGCATCTCACTAGCGTCCCCCAAGCTGCTTAACTAGGCATGTTTTAAAAAAATATTTCCCTTGTTGCAGTAGATGGGGGGAGGAGCCCATCATTGTCTAGTCTGCAATTCCACCAATGAAGGCAGCGGCCAGTGGTGGAATTACACGGGGAAGACATCCGAACGCACTAAGCCATCTCATGGAGGCAGCGGCTCCTTCCCCAGACGAAGTCCATGTTTGACATTAAAGTATGATGGCAAGAGTTTGTGTTTAAATAAAGAGACAAGGTGTGATGAGGTTATATATTTTATTGGACCATCAGAAGTTGGTCCAATAAAAGATATTCCCTCATCCACCTTGTCTCTCTAATATCCAGGGACTGACAGAGATACAACGACACTGCATGCTTAAATAAAAGCACTAGTGTTTTGAAAATAGATTTAACTGAGCAGTAAAACTACAGATCGTAGGCTTGGTTGCAGCTTCCCCTTATTGTAAATCACCTACATGACCCTGATCCACGGAATTAAAAATGAGAGAGATTCTCAGTGTCATAGATAGAAAACAAATTTTCCCTTTTTGTTGCTAACGTTTTCCTCCTGGCTCAGGTTTCACTGAAACTTGGTGTTGCTCTTGCGCTCAGGGACACCGGCTCTGATTTACAAGTACTTGTGTTCCTAATGCCATTTTTGCCTACTTTTCCCCTCTTTAAATTAATAGGTTTGTTAATCCAATGGAATTACGAATATTAGGATGTAACTAAGCATTCAGATTTATTTTTATGTAAATATATTGGAAGCTATAATTTTAAGCGACGTCTATGGTATTTTAATATCTTGGCAGAAGGAAAATGAGCGGAGGGGCGATAAAGGCATGGGGTTATGTGCTTTAAGGAGCAGCGTACGGTACAGTTTAGCTCAGCGATGAGGCCTTCTGCTGTAGCTCTGCTAAATGCCCAAGTCTGGATCTTAGCTTTGCTGATGTCCATTACAATTCCCTCTTGTCCCCACTTGCTTCCCTGTAACAATGCAAATGACCCTTACGGTCCCTTCTAACCCTGTGCTTCTATGATTCTACACACATCTCTGTGCTTCTTAAAACAGCCTCATGGAGACCACGTGCTAGGATGAGAATGAAAAGCATATGGTACTGAGCGAACATCAAAAGTTGTGCTCCAGTCCTGTTCCCATCCAAGTTAAAGGAAGGGGGAGCCTGCCATCAACTTCAATAGGAGATGGATTGGGCCCTAAGTCCTTGTAAAAACATTAGGCTACTCTCACTGCCTGGTTGATAGTTCTTTCTTTAATTAAAATGGTAACAGGCCCCATCCCGCAGAACTCACCAATTGAAATGAAGATTCAAGTTATTTCCATTTTGTTCTCCATACAAGAGAGATTTGTTCCCGTTTTTCCAGTCCAATCATGAGTTTGTTCCTAAGAATCCCTCCGCAGTTCACGTTAAGCAAGAAATTTTATTGGAACCAGTTGGGAAATTCAGGTGCTGTCATCCAAATAGCAAGCTGAGGATTGTGAAATGCCAGTTATGGAAACAGTAGCTTTGAGAATTATAAAAGCTGTAAATCCAGTGGACCAAATTAGTTAAAATTTTCCTATACTGTGCCTCACAAAATCCAGCCGTTTTAGAACTGAATTTTCCACATGTAAGCGAAACCATCCCCAGGTATAAAATGGCTATTTTGCACACACTCAAGAGAGCACAAGGACGATTTGTGACGTACTATTTTCCCAGTGTGTGTTTAGGTTTCGTTTGTTGTTCATCTTGATGGCAAGTGATGATGATGATGATGATGATGATTGTATATATTTAGAGCAGGTGGCCAAATACATTTCAGTACCCCTTCTAAAAAAAGTCTGTTTGCAATTCAAGTTTAATAGTGCTTTCATCAAGCGCAATAAAGCATTTTATTGCACAAGTATTTCAAAGCATGTGCTGGCCCCGGTAAAAGCATTAGGAAAGGGGTGCATCAGCAATCTCATTTAAAACTGTCGACCCAATGTGAAAAATGTTGCGTTGAAGAATAAACTGCTATTAAGCATGATTAGATTGACCTGCAGGACAGATATTTTAGCTGCTGCAGCACAAGTCGATCAAAGTGAGCATCGCTTGGATTGCAAAAAATTTTTTTTTAATGCCCTAAATTAAAAATGAAAGAGCCTTAGAATATTTAGGACCAGAGTGTGACTTTGGGGATGAGATTTGTGCATTTGATTCAAAGGTTTTTTGCAAGGCAGAGAAGGGCGGGGGGATGTATTAATTGCTGCCACTTTAGCATAAATTGAAAGTATGTTACTCAGATCAACCAATCAAAAAAGAAATTGTGCTGACTCAGGGTTTGGACTAGTCTGCACGTCTGATTGCAGAAAAGATCAGTACTGCACTGCAGTATCTCTCCTTTCCTTTGACACCAGCCTAGCTGGGCAGGGCTTCCCTTGTGTTTCCCAGGACTGGTTTAGGCCCGGAGCAAGAGAAGGCCCTAGAAAGAAAGAAGGAAAGAGGGAAGCCTTTGTGAGCCCGAAGCTGATAGTTATTCTTTTCAGTCAATTAGCAGGATCTCCCGTCATAAGTCTGAGGACAAATGCTAATGGCATGAATTGCTTAGGATATATTTAAAACAAAAAATAGTTCCACCACATCATGTATCTAATAGTGACTGAGGGCGCTCTGTTGGGTTAAATATATTTGCTTATTGTTTGATCCCCCTGAAAGCTTAGAACTGCCTTTTAAATACACCAGTTGCTGTCCCTGTTTAGTGAATGATAGTAGGGTTAATCTTTGCAGCCTGGTATTGCAGTGGCTCTCAAAGTGGACAGCTACCTTTAAAAAAAGTATTTCCATTGGACTGTGCAAGGTTATTGAGAGAGAAATGGAGTCTAGCAGTTAACGGAGGGTGCTGGAAATCTAGAAGTCTTGACTTCTATTATTGGCTCTGACACACTCACGTGTGTGGTCTTTGTCAAGTCATTTAAAATTCTCTGCCTCAGTTTCCCCGTCTGCAAAACGAGGTGAATAATATTTATGCAATTATCTCGGTAGAATTGTTGAAGGTTTTATTTAGATAATGGGCCAAATTCACTCGTGGGTGTAAACACTGTCTGAATTAATGAATTTATATCAAGGACAAGTTTGATCCATTGCTAGTTAAGTACTTAAAATACCAGCTCAATACCTGAGAGACAAGGTTGTCTCTTTCATCAACAGAAGTTGGTCCAATAAAAGATATTATCTCACCCACCTTCTCTCTAGTATTGAGCTGGTATTTTAATCACTTAACTAGAAATGGGTCAAACTTGTCCTTGATATAAACTCATTAACTCAGATGGTGTTTATACCCATGAATGAATTTGGCCCATTATCTAAATATCTCCCATTATCTCTCATCCTGGGACCGACATGGCTACAACAACACTGCCTAGCTAAATACTAAGTATTATTATGTAAAATATAATTCACTGCTACTGCAAACCCATGCACACAAACATATCCATGATATATATGATATACTGACATGTTTCAGTTTACAGCTTACCATTGCATTGTGTATTAAACAGAGAGTGAAATCCTGGCTCCACCTAAAATAAATGGCAAAACTCCCATTGACTTCAGTGGGGTCAGGATTATATCCAGAGTACCATTAGCCATATACAGGCATTACAGGCCAACAGGCTTTTTAAAGATAAGCCCAAACCCTAGTCTGTAGTGATTTTACAAAGCTGTTTATGGGACACCTGACTCACTTCTTCCTGTACTACCCATATCTAGCTGGTGTAGTGCATGTGTAACCCACAGACCTCCCTGGTGTGGTGTTCTGTCCCACCTAGTGGCACTGAGACCACTTAGAAAGAGATTAATGAGTCTGCTCTACAGCATTAGCTAACAGCCAGTTGGCTTTTAGCTCATGCGGTAGAGGCTCAGGCACTAAGCTCCAGAGCTCCCCGGTTCAATCCCACACTAAACTCTGAGGTCCCCAGTTTGATGCCGACGACCGGGGTCTGTCGGTGTTACACAGGCATATGAAGCCTGACATAACTCCTAGAAATGGCTCAGCATGCACAGGAAGGAGAGTAGGCCCAACATAGGATGGGTTGTTCAAAATGATCCAAAGAGTCTAGTGTGACTTCGGTGTCTAATGGAAGAATTCCACTGCTGCAGGAGAAAGAGAACACAAAGAGCCAACGCTGACTTTGCAAAGCAGCTGAGCAGTTAAGATAGTGAGCAATGATTTTTGTCATGAAGCTTGTGCACTTGGAGTTGTGGCGCCTTATCTGTCCCCAATTTTCAGACTCTCAAGTGCTTGTTGCCGGTTTGTGTGCAACAGAGCAATGTGGCTTTTTGTCCTGAGGTTTTTCGGAAGCTAAGGAGTCTGTGCAATGCAAGTGCTTTCTTTTCATGGCTGTGCAGCACACAACTTCTAGTGGGTGTATACAGCTATAGATGCATATGCAGATCAATTCACATCTTCTTTTATCTTGTATTCGATCTAAAGATATGTTGTTTCAATTAGTTTACTTTTAAAATGTTTTTTCTAAGTCCTATTAAATCTAATCCACAATTTTAGCCCTATCTTTAGCAGTATTAACTTTGTAGAGCTTCAACACCCACTCCAATATGTACATGTGTGGTAAGTATATACACATAGTAAATGACAGATCTCTGTTGTGTATATAATCTTTATACATATGCACAAATTGAGCCTATTCAGAGAATAATTGTATTTTTTATAATGAAGGAATTACTACTTTCAAGGGGAACTCAACTGCAGAAGTTTTCAGCAATCAGATCATTCACCAACGACGTTCTGAAGGAAGGGGATACATAATATTTTGTCAGGCCAATTGACATCCTGAACAGATGCAGGGTTTTTTTATTGTTGTTGAATTTTTTTTTTAAAGAAAGCATGGTGCTGTGTTTGCAAGTTGTTCGCCATGCCCAGATATGGCCAGTATTTGAAAGTGTGCCGCTATCTAAAAAAGCCCAGAGGCAGTCTGATGAGTCCAAGGGGACTACAGAACAGCTGATATAAATAGTCCTCATTCTCAGCTGCCCTTCTGGTGAAACTGTATTCAGATGGCATCTGGGCAGTGAAGTAGTGCAGGCCTCCTCGTGATAACCAAACGCAGAAGTGCAATGCGATCAGTGACCAAACAGCTGTAAGAACATGAGCCACTCCTGCGAAGGCCTTACATAGGCAAGTAAACACAGGCATTTCAGGAGTCGGCTAAAGCGACAGGAGCAGGAATCTGGTGACCTAACAGCAACCAAGAATAAAGTTCATTTTGAAGGCTAGGACACCAACTGTCAATCTCAAAAAGTCACTCTTTCTACTTCAGAGGCATGACTTTGCCTTTCCCTTTTTAGCCCATTCAGTTCAAATTAAACTTGCAGGGAGAGAGCAAGGGACAACCCCTCACACAGCAGAAACTTGAAACAGTGCAAGTGATTACTGAAGTAAACAAAATAAGGCATTTGATCCCGTTAAGAGGTCCAGTCCTGCTCCCTTTGAAGTCTGTGGGAGTTTTGAATTAAATCTTAAATGTAGTCCTGGTAAGCAACATTTTTAAACTCCCCATCTCAAAGAAGAAATAATAAATAAATACATAAGTAACAACAACAACAATCTAGAGGCATCCAATTGATCAAGATAAATGTAAAATAATGAAGAGCACATGTGGATTTGAGTTATAATATATTCATGTCTAGATATAGATATATACAGTTTGTATGTATGAGACAGACAGATTGCTTTGTATAAATCTAGGCAGTAGGAGCCTTAACCAGGTCATCAAAGGAATCACTGACTTTTGCTTGAATGCGGCTTTGATTGGAGTCCATAGCCCTGTTTGTCTGAATGGAATAGGGGACATGACATTTATGTGGATACACAGAGGGCTGGCTAAGAGGGTGAGATTTTTATGTAAATGATGCATATGGGGGACACAACTGAAATGTATTTCAGTCTGTACACGAGTAATTCTGTTGAAGGATGAGCTCGGGGAATGTAAAGGCAGAATAAATTGCGGGAGGGTTTTCTTACCCTTCTTTTGTTTAGACTATATAATTATTTCAATGGTATAACCAGCAAAGAATATCATGCTCTTGTTTTTGATCTGAAATATTTAGCACATGAAAAAAGACTGTCAGAGAGTGCATTGATGAAGATATACCAAAATTAACACCTCTCAGTAGCATACATTGCATAACCCGAAGCGGTCAGTAAGGGAAAGGGGAAAAAAAAATCCCTGAATACCTTTTTGATGTGAAATGGTATTTTCTTATCTAGGAATGTGTTAGTCATTAATTTAATACACAGTGTTTGTCCCTTCTCTCTTTCTTCATTGGTGTCAGGGCTCTGATGCACTTGTGAGCAGAAACATATTTCTTTCCTTAAATTAAACCAGCTTTTTACTAAGATCCTAAGACACAAAAAAATCTATCTTGCCATTTCTGCAAAGAACAGCAAAAGTAGCCCTCGCCTGGCTGTTCTCCCTGCACTTTGTCCCCCATGTTCATTTGGTCTGTTTGAAACCGAATTTATTCCTAGGAAAGCCCCCATCAATTTCCTTTACTCTCTTGTTGACAAGTTTATTAAAAACCTGGGCAACTATGTATTATACTTTTTATCAGTATTGCGAAAGAAAGCATTCTTTGAATAGATCCCAAAGTTACGGATTGAGCCTTCGCATTTCTTGTTCCATAGTTTCGCTGAGTCAGCGCAGCAAACACAAGTTACTATCTATTTTTATTTTTTTTTCTGAAGAGACCTTTCCTTAAACGACGTAAGTAACAGTGTCTGGCGATGGTAAAGGGTTTATGGGGTGGATAAATGCAGACATATTTCCTTGATGGGCTGTGATTCTTTGCTATTTATGTGAATAATTAACTAAAAATTGGAATTAAACGTCCATTTCTCAGTGAATCATTACTGCCTGGCAATTGAGGCAATACTGTTGGGACAAGAAATATTAAGTTATTTCTATGTTTAAACAATACATGCAAACAAAGTCAAATGATAATTGTAATACCCTATGATATCTGAACTGGGTCTCTATTAAATGTATTAGTAATGCAGTGAAGCTTCTTGGACCAATTTCACCAGGTTTGGCTTGATGTCGCTTGTCTACGGGTGTAATGTTATGGGTATAGCTGTGTGATATAGGAACTTTGCTCATTTTCTTTAGTCATAAGATTAAAAGAGGAAGGACGCAATATGTTGCACCAACCGTGTTAAAAATAAAACACTAGAATCAAATAACCTAGTTTCTGTTTGGTCATGCAACCGAGCTTTTAAATGTTGAAAGAGCCTTGAAAAAAGTTGGTATGAAGGTTTTTGAGCTGACAAAACAAAAGACATGAGGAAAAGAAGCAAATGGATAGTTTAAAACCAGAATTTTTGAACCAACAAACAATCCCTCTGATCTCACAAACAGCATATTTCTTTACCTGTGACAGCGTTCAAGGATTTTTCAGTTGTTAAACAGGTTTGCTGGAATAATTTGTCAAGTATAACAGGGAGTTTTCTGTGTGGTGGAGAATCATTTGTCACAACACACAGTAGTCCACCAGAGCAATCCTAAAAGCTCTGTGCAACTCCATAATTAGATAAGAGTTAACATATGTGTATTACATAGATCGTCATTCATGTTATAGGATACATCAGAGCAGGGGACTGCCAATATTGTGCTGTGCATAAAGTAGGCAGTGCGTATTCTGGGCAAATACATCTTACTTTGGGAGTTTATCTACATCACCATTTGCTCCAATTATAACTAATTGGACACATATTGCATTTTCAAAGCATCTAATTTTCTATTGATTTTAACAGACTGCTGGTGTTTTGTAGTATACAGCCAGATGTTATATCAGTTGCTGTTTTAAAATGCTGAATATACTGCCCTGGATAGGATTATGCAATCAGCAGATATTTTAAAACCTATTTAATTGTTTGGTTCATAAAATGCACCAACTGTATTCGGGACCAGCTTCATTCTCTTTTAATACCCTAGCATAGTATTGCAATTGCAGAATTCAACAGATGCAGCTTCAGGAAACACATACATATTACTGCATTTCAGATCAATGACTTCAGAGTTTTCTCCATTACATTTCTAGGGTCTACGTATTTAGGCACCAGAACGCCTCAGAGAAATATGACCATTGTAGAAGGGGCACTGCTGCTACTCTCTTTCTTACATTAGAGATGTATCTGAGCCACAGCATTTGCATCAAATCCAGACTGTGAACTCCTTGCATTTTTTGGGTGGATTAGCTCTGTGTTTGAATTTGGCCCTTTATCTACACTGGGCCCAAAATTTGGATCCAGATCTGGATGTTCAGATGCAAGATTTTGATTCGGGCCTCTCTCTGTCTTAAACATTAATAAGGGACAAACTGGCTAATATTTTTGCCACAGTAGGTTTTGTTTGCTTTATTCTTCATGGTGGAAATTGATATATATCATAGTAACAAGGTGTAACATCCAAATAAACTTGGACTCTCAAATTATCAATTGCATTTAAGCAAATAACCACTGCAGCAGGATTGAAACAATTGTCCTCTGTTTAGCATCATTGCAGAAATAGGATTTAAAAGTTATCTCTAGCCCAAAGAATAGAGAAGGAAGGGAGCTGGCAAAGTATATTCAGTGTTGTACATTTGTACCTTAGAGGCACAAAACAAGCGTGGAGCATGTTTGTATATTGGTATCAATTACTGGGACATAGGGCAGTTAAAACTTGACGGTGATTGTGTTTTGGAGATACAGTGTTACACATTGGGTTGTGGAAGGTTTGCTTTTGCTTTGCTGTCTTTGTAAGCCATAAGCAGAAACCTCATTGTGTTTGTGGGAGACAGGTGAGTTCTACAGAGGTGTGTAGGTTAAATATACATATTATTAACTTCAGGTAATAGTTTTGGTTTGAAAGATTCAGTAGCCAGTGAGATGTCTGCAACTACTCTAGTCCCCCCAAGTGCTTTTTAATAAGTTCAAATAACATCTAAGCAGAAGATGCATGTGCCCTGTTTGTGCTGTACTTTTGAGGGTTGAATACTCACATTTTAAAAATAGATGTTAAGAAAATGCAGTACAATCTTTCTATTATATATGATTTAAATCTATTATAATATGATTAATATTTGACAGCTGTAAGGAAAAAATTACCAATTAGTTTATACTTTATGGCTTACAAATTATACTTTGTGCAGAATACAGAAACCTGGGCATTGATTTAAACATCCTTGCAAAGATACAATGCAATCAAATTGAATCATCTGCAGTACAAGTATGGGCCCTTTGGTGAAAAAACAACAAAGTGAGAGATAAGAGGCTCTCTGTGTTATCAAAGGGCATTTCATTTTGGGGAAATTCCTTCAGATTTAGCAACGTTTGGATGGAAATCAAATAACGCATTAACTTGTGGGAGGGAAAAAACCCTTCTAAGGCTAATTACTAAGGGAATGTGTACTTCATTAAGATAAAGCTGTAGAAAATCAATGTTCTCTATTGTTGTTTTTTTTCCTTTTGATTGGATTTTAGAATGATAAATTGTTAATGCATTTGATCTAAAAATGATTTGTTTATTCAGATGAAGACCAATAGTACTTTGTCTCATTTGGCCTTTTAGCTTGTAATGATAATGGCTTTGAGGGGCGTTCATTTTTCAAAAGGGGTTTAGACTGGACTACCCAGTCCAGTAGCCAGGCTCACTCCTAGAGTCAGAAGGATGGGCCCAGTGCAATGGTTCAATGCAGGCTAATTCTATTGCATGTTGAATCTTCTGCTTCATTAGGAATATTGACAATTTGTGATAAACTCTTTGGCTTCCCTGTGCTGTCTATAACATGTCTTTATTAGAATATCGAGACAAAGGCAGAAAGCTCTTCAAGATAGAAGATCTTTTTGTATTACCTCCTAGTGACACTCACCTCCATATTAAAGATTCTGTAACCTGGTACATTTGGGTACCCTCATGAGCATAAGTATTAGCAGAGGAGCCAGTGTCTGGGATAACAATACAAGGGATGCATGATCCAGTGCTGCAGCTCTTCTCTATGGCTGCTTTCAGATAACAACAATCCCATAACATCAATGGAATGTCAGGACCAACCAGGTGCATCCAGTAGCAAAGCACGTCTTAAATGCACTGACGTCAACAGCTCACACAGCTTGTTGCATGCTGAAACAAAATGCCCATGCCTGTCATGATTTATGTTGCATGTTCCATGAAGCAATATTAACTGAAGGCGTTTCCTCCCCCCTCTTCCACCAGTAAATAATTCCTTTTCCCCCCTGCAATTAGCCAAAGGATGAGTTTAATACTTCCAGGTCTTCTCTGTCTACGTTTATTTAGTTTCTTGACTTGATTATCTCTTGAAATGGTGCCTAGAGATAACTTGATTTAATTAATTGTAGAGCTCTTCTTTAAAAGCGATTCTCTCTTTCCTCTGCCCTCTCCCCCATTCCCATTTATTTATGGGAAGCTTAGAGTAACAGGTTTGAGCAGTTAAGTGATCTGTGATACTTACAAATACAACCCAACGCCTGTAGCGGTGAGCTGTAGTGCTGGCCCATTTGTTATATTTCTACATGCAGAGATTCTAAGCATAGGCATTTTGCACAGTTGGTAGACAGCTACAACGTCACCTTTCCCTTAGTGAGCTTAAAAATGCTTTACATATGTTAGGCTTAAAGATATATGCGATATTCATGTGTGACCCCCGATAAAACAGGCCTGATTTTATTGAACAGCACAAATGATCAAAATTGATATATATTTTACTTAATTTACTTATTTCCAGCAACAGACTGTTAATTCTGCAGAGCCTTGTGAGACAAATCTCTCTCAGGTAGCTGAAACATAACTGCCATGCTTACAATTTGGGCAAACAGAGTTTACCAGCACTAAGTACTGTATAGTCCTCAGAATGGCTCATGCGTGCTTTATTTCTGGTTCCCATCCTGATGCCTTACCCCTTTTCAAACAACAAATCAAAAGAAATGGAAGGGTGCTGTGAAACAATAGCTGTTTTCCTTTTTGCTCCTGTTTTTTACTTCCCTTTTCATTGCTCTCCTTTGGTTAGTTGCAGGTGGCCAAACTCCCGCCCCTCCCCCCCAATAACTTTTCTCAATCAGATATTAAACATATTGAAAATCCTAGCTTTAATGCCAGGTTCGAGGCTAATGTGGATTGGTGGGTTCAGAGACAGAGATTGCTAACCCCTGGAAATGTTAAAGATTATATTACTTGTTCCATCCCATCTGCTGAGAGAAGATGTCCTGTACAACCCCAAACCTTTCAATCACAGGATGACTTACAATAGTGAGTGACATTGCACATGGTCTACTGACCTCTGTAGCCAGTACCTACAGGTCATCATTGTGAGCAGCAAAGCATAAAACACAAAGGAGAACAGCAAACAATAAAACATTTAAAGGAAGAAAGCGTGAGGCGGGGGATTCAAGTACCCAGATTAGGCCCATGGCCTTTACTTATGTTGGATCCTAATAATATTTTAGCTCTTGAAGAAGAAGAAATTAAATAATGGGTTTAAAAGTGCTATGGCCTGGAGGTTTCTATGGCAGAGTAGGAAGTCCACTACTTCAAACTATCTATTACATTCAGACCCACTGTTCAGATCTAGCAGCTAAGAAGCTTAAATAAATCCTGACTGCATGAAAATGAAGCTGTTTGAACCAGGGCAACAAGTCCAGAAGAGCTCCAGGTGGCTGTGAAGGAAAGAACCCCGAGGAATCACCCTTTTTGCTTTCCATGAGCCATGAGGCCAAATGCTTTGCTAAAGCTGGTAAAATGGAACCAAATCAACTGTTCAATGGATTTGGTCCCCTTCAACCAGCTGTAGCTGTGCATTGATCACTCAGATGCAGCTTGAAGGATTAAGTACTTGAACTGGACCAAGACAACTAAGGTAGCGGAAGACAAATGGCCACATGGACCCTGTCGATAAGGAAATTATGATGACTGGCGCCTGCAGATCTATCACCCTGACTCTAAACTGGTGGGCTGAACCTGAGTCATTATGTGGTTGCCAGTCAATTCCGTGTAACTGAGACCCCTCAAGATTGATAATCTCAATCTTCCCACTGTATTGATCTGAGCTGTAATTCAGAACTGTATATTTTAACTGCAAATGCTGCATTTTCACATGTATGCACTGAAGCCTTTCAAAGAGCCCCATGCCTCAATGTTCCATCTATTGTGATGATGAATAAACATTTTGACGCAAAGTTCCCTTGTCAGTATTTTGTACTATGTGATAAACTGATCATTCAGCAGGCGGTCATGAAGAAATGTATGCTATATGGCCAATGCAGCTAGATGCAAGAAATGAGCTACAAATAAAAGATACTTTCTAAATGTCCCCAGACTGGTAAATATCCTCAGCTTGTGTAATCAGTGCAGCCACGTGTTAGGTTTGGGAGTCTATGGAGGGTAGCAAACAAATATGCTCCAATAATGGTCCTTTGTTCTTTAAGTTGACCTCATGCTCTTAAGGACTTGGTGTAAGGTATAAAGTCCAATCTGGCCATAATGAACATTGATGTTATGCTAATAACTTAAAGAAAACCACGCACTTGCTACTATAATAATGATGAGTGGGAAAGTAAGCCAACTGTCGTCTTTTCCAAACTTTATCGTAAATCTATAGGACTGTTACAAGCTACAGATACTGCTGGTGCAATGGGCTAATAAGACCCAAATTCTGATGTGAGATTATATATTTCCATCATTTTGGGATACTCAGATCAAATTCTCTGTTGGCATAATTGAGTGCACTACTGTTGATTTAAATGCAGTTTTGAGTGTTTTCACCAGGAGAGAATTTGTCTCCCTTTAGCCCAGATTTAGGCCCAGATACTGAAACCTACATGAATGATCTACCAGAAGCCAATGGGATGTTTGCTGGAGTCTCACCTTAATTTGTAAATTATGTTCACACTCATGTGTATTTTTATAGGATGAGAAATTAGGGAGCAATGTTATTAAATTAGAGCCCACACCTCAAGTTAAAAAGCAAAGTTCTGTTTCTGTCATTATTAAGGTTTCAGAGTAGCAGCCGTGTCAGTCTGTATCCACAAAAAGAAAAGGAGGACTTGTGGCACCTTAGGGACTAACAAATTTACGTGAGCATAAGCTTTCGTGAGCTACAGCTCACTTCATCGGATGCTGTAGCTCACAAAAGCTTATGCTCAAATAAATTTGTTAGTCTCTAAGGTGCCACAAGTACTCCTTTTCTTTTTGTCATTATTAAAAGACCAATTTTGTTAGATTTTGGAGGTATTCAAAGATACTGGAGGAAATCCTGACCCAATTGAACTCTGAGATTTTTGGCCTTGACTTCAATAGGGTCAGGATTTCACCCACAGTTTCTTTTTTGAAAACCAGTGAAACTGAAGTACCGCTCACAATAGGTAGACAAAACTAAATCCTCCCAGCTAACCTTCTTGGAAAATAGCAGCCAGAGTGACTCACATTCTGAAAAGCCTGGTCAAAAGGCAACAATAACAAATTTCACAAAACATGACTAGTAACAATATAGCAGCTATACAGTGAAAGCATGTTCTGCAATAAGGTAATCTTTTGTTAGAGATGGTTTCTGTATACTGGAAATGACTATGGTGTTGTGAAACTAAATTCCCATGAAACCACTTTGAAAATGTAGGTATAAAGTTGTTTGTTATTCCCCTCCTGCCCCCCGCCTTCAATTAGCTGGTAATTATTAGGAAATATGCCAGCAGGGATAACACAGTGTATCAGAGCTGATTAGAAATATTTACACTTATTTTTTAAAAATGAAAAGGTATAAAGCAATGCATCCAAAAATAGGGACTTTTTATCCTCGTAAAGTGAGCTAGGTATTTTTTAAAGACACACAAAAAAGAGGCTTTTTCATCATGCAACACATTGCAGAACACCAAGATCACATACCATGAAAATGCTTCAGAGAAGGATTTCCCTGTGGAGTAATGAAAAGCAACAGGATCCTATGCATCGTATTATTGGTGGCTGGAGACATCACACATACATCCATGGATAAGCAGTTTGCTCAGTGGGAAGAGACCAGGCTATGCTGGATTGTAAACTGAGTTAAGCAATGCCAGCCCTACCCTAGGCAAAATATGCTGCCCTTCATCTTTGTACCTTTAATTTGCAGACGCAAATAATTGTGTCTACAGTTTTTCCACTAACAGCCATTTGCATTGCAACTTATAATTAATGTCAATGTCCAAACACCCGAGTGAGCCCTCAAATTGGGCCTCAGATAATTGTGCAGATGCAGGAATGAAACCTGGTTAAGGCTGATTGAAAATGTAGCTCTCTGAATTGCCTTCACAACATCCCAGAGCCACTAAGTCAGAGTAGCCACTGAAATAGTAATTTAACCCTACTTCAGTGTCTACTAGCATCACCTCAAGGCTGCATTGCTGCCAGGCAAGGGGCACAGATTCAGAAACAAGGAAGAAGAACAACAACAAATATTGAAGGGAAAGGGAATCCTCAAAACTAGTCCCCATTTGCAGACAGTCTAGGCTGTGAATGATATCAGGACTCTAGAAAGAAAAAAGAGAGAGTAAGAACAGATGCTTCCAGCAGACAGTGGACTGGGTTTTCAAAATATTACTTCCCTCCCTCCCTCTCTTCTCAATCTGGGTAATTCTCTCTAATTCCCACGGGCTGCATCCAGTGTAAACAACACCATTATTAAAATTCTTCCTTAGTAATGATAATTAAGTTGCTAAAAACATCAAATGGGAAAGCTGGAGGCATCATAACTTAAACAAAACACAGAATGTAAATGAATGTAAGTGGTTTTTCTTCTTAAAGGTGCCATATTGAATAATACCACATCAACAGGTTTGGTTGACTTTTCTTTTAACTTTTTGGACAGATTTTCTGCAATTAACACATGAAAATGCATGAAGCAACTGACACACCACATAATTGTACAACGTATTTGCACAGCCACTCTGTAAAGCATCCATTTATCCCAAGGCATTATTTCTCTAGCAATTGTTCTGTATATGTGCATATAACAATATTTTAGCATATGTACACCTGTGAAAACACACACACGTGTAGATACATATAAAAATTACACGTATGATATTTTAGTTTGATAAAATGTACTTATCAAATACAGAGTGTTGGGGTTTTTTTTGTTTGTTTGTTTGTTTGTTTTTGTATATAAGCACTTTGGCCAAGATTTGCAAACTTGGATGCCTAAGGTTAGGCATAAAGTCCATGTAAGTGACCCAATTTTCAGAGGTGCTGGAAAGTTGCAGCTCCCGCTAAAATCTATGCCGCCGGGAGCGTTCAGGACCTTTGAAAATTAAGACATTCATTTAGGTGCTTAAAGATGCACTGATGATTACCTTTAGGCACCCATGCATGAAAATTTTTGTCAGTATTTTTATTGACTAATTGCATTTTTATAGAACAGGAAATTCAATTCACTCAACAAGGAATTTCTGTAACAATATAGCCAATGACAGTCTATTAGAGGAAATACGAGATTCAAGAGTAAGGCTTAAACATAATAGAGTACTATGCATGGATTACACCAGCCTTGGGCCAGATCCTCCAGTCAAGACAAGCTACACTCAGAGCAAAACTGGAAAGGACCAGGTTGGCAAAGGTGGCTTTAAGCCCCTGATCTGTGCTGGCCTGATTCAGAGCAGCCCGTGGTCTGCAGTTACTTATGCTGCCTGCCTAGGGTTTCCAAGGGACCTTTCTGGCAGCTAATGATTGTTGGGGCATAGGGATGTCCTGATCAAGCAGGCTCTCTCCTGACTCACTCAGGAGGCGGGAAGGAGAGAGGTAATTCTCCAGGGCTCTCTTGTGTGTGCAAACAAGATAATTTGCATTAACTGACTCACTTGCAGCCAGTCCGTGCAGAGGCCAAAGATCGAACGGGCCATAGAGAATGAAGTATCCTGTTGTCCCCTAGAGATAATTTCATGTGGTCAGGGTTGAGGTTCATCCACACCCTGCTGGGGCCAAGCAGAACACCTGGGCTGTCGGCCTGGCTCCCTGAAGGATCCCTGAATACACATAAAAAGGGAAATACAGTCGTTCGGTGAGATATAAAAAGAGTTTGATTCCACCCCAAAATAGCAACGTGCTTTTCAAAGGTGTCCCCTCAGCTCCTATTGACGTCAACTCAGGCTTGGGCTTGACTTCAGCAGGGGAAGGAGGAGGTACTGTGCACAGAATACATCAAACAATTCTGCCACTGAGGAGAGGTAACCCCCGCAACAGTCATTGGATCAGCGGGGGCCTTTATTTATTTCTTAACAAACCTTCATGGCTTAGGGCCCTCGTTGGTGTTATTTGCACATGTTAGTTCAGATCCCTTTCTCTATGAGGATGACACCATGTCCAGGAGGCAAGCACAGTCTCTCACTAGCCGGGCAACATTTCCTAGCACTTAGAGAGTGGCAGGATTTTCTTCGCTTCAGGCACAGATTAAAACCACAAAGAAATACCAACAGGTGTTGAGCAGAACAGACCCGAGTGGCTTTTCCAGAGGGAGCACTTGTCTTCATAACCCACTCTTCTCCTGCCATGACCACACCAACCTGGCAGCCGTTACTCAGGGTAAAATCTTGTCCCCATCTTCTCCCGCAGGAGCTGGTGTGATTCGGATATGAAGGGGTGGGGGAGGGGTAGAAGGGGTTCCCTTACCATGCACTCTGAGGGACACTGTGGGTTATGGCTACAGCAACCCGAGGGGCATGGGGGATGGGAACAAGAAGCTCTGCAGAGCCACAGGGCCATATGGCCCAGGGATGGGGAACTCAGGGGTAAGCATACCCCTGGCCCTATATGCCTATTGGTTTCCATAGGAGACTCCCAACCCTGGCTAACATCTCCCAAGCAGCCACTTGAACCTCCTGCTTTATGGACAGCCAGTTGCTTAGTCAGCCCCAAGAGGATGAGACCTCATACAATGGCCTTAAAAAAGAAGTCACAGAGCAGAATGGGGGCGTGGACAGCTGTCACAGCAAGGTCCCTGCAACAAGAGCGAGCCACGGACTTGGGGAGCACATGGGAGGTGGGAGAGGATCACTGCAGCTCAACGCATACAAGCTTCCATGGTAGGTACCAAGCGTGGGCTTTATTGCCGCTAGAGAAGGAGATGTGAGTGACTCACAGGGGAATGAGGCAACTACCCTGGAAACCACAAAGAGGAGTTTTTATTGGGCAGGGGGCAGAAATACCCAGGCTGGGATTTGGCCAGGAGATCATCTAGGTTCACACTCCAATCCATGCAGAGACCCAGGCTCCCCACGGTCTTTAACTCCCCCACATGTGTGCCATGTACCTCGTTCAGCAGCACATACTTTTGGTTTTTTAAAAACACATATGAAAAATCGATCCACTTCATTGTGCTTTGCATAAGCCACAGTGGTGGGTGGAAGTTTTGCCACTGACTTCAAAGGCAGCAGGATTGGGCTGCATAACAGTCATTATTAAACCTTTAGCCAATCGGCTTCTAAATATATCAGATAGAACTGTAATTCTTTTCTAAACGACAGGTCCCTTACACATGGAACCAGATAATGCTCGTTTCCTGGAAACCTATTAGCTTCTCAAACAAGACAACCCTGTGGACTCAGCCCCCAAGCGTTTTGTGTAAATATTAAATAATTAGCGAGAATAATCCTTTTTCGTTTGACCTCTGCTGTAATAAAGACCCTTGTCTGGAAATGCAAGTGTTATTTTGAGCAGCCATTCATAACCTGAATCTGCTAAACAGATCATCCTAAATACCCTAATGCTCAAATATCCACAGTATTTATATAGGATTTAACAAAGATAAAAAAACAGACACACTCCATGACCCAAAGACCTCCCAGTATGTATCAATCAAACTTCAGAAAGGAAGATGGCAATGGAAGGGGTGGACAAAATTAAGCTAATGTGAATTATATTATATTAAAAATTAATCCTGTATGTTGGGATATTTTATTTAGGGCATCTATCCATGCTCTTGGGGTCCCCCTGACATAACTTAAAAATACATGCGAAGTACAGCAAAACAATTTAAGATGACCCATCACTAGGCAACTTAAACTCACGCATCCCTGTCCGCCTCCAGCAATGCCCCACTCTTACAATTCTCCCCCATTTACACATATCTGGAGGAAATAGAAGACAACCTTTGGTATGTGTTCAGAAGGTCATCAGATTCTGGCTACTTCAGACCATTTTGAATTGTACCTTGAATGTTGGCAACTGGGCAACTCCAGCTATTTGTATTTGAGCTCTACATTTTAAATGTTTTATGTGTCTGTCAGCAGTGAATCCCTAGCAGAAACTCCAGATCCAAACACCCCTGAGCACTGAGGAAAAATGGGATCTGGATTTGACCCTGCATTTTTGGGTGGGACCCAGCTCCATCACTCATATTGTGGCTTGGTTTGTTTCTTGCTGGGGGTGACTGAATCTGTGCCATCACTGTTGGGTACAGTGATCCTATTGGTCAGATTTTGTCCATAGATTTTTATCATGTTTGTCCTTTTTTTTCACATAGCTCTTCTGAAAAAAGAGAAGTGGGGATGAAGGGAAGGAACCCACAGATAGCTGTTCTATGGTGACATTTCATCAAGTGATGGAAGCCCATTTTCAGCCAGGGAGTGCTACAGTACCATAGTGCCTGAGTAGAAGCTACTCTTTCCTTGCTCACAGCTGGCATTGACATATAGCCGGAAGGGGCTCTCGGCTACAAAGCTAAAGATGGTTAAAGACATTTAAAATTCTATGATGTGAGCACCGTCTACACCAAGAACATCATCTGAGAGGAAGATGTATTTTGATGTACCAGGCAAAAGAGAGAATACAAATTACAGCTCTCTGGCCAAAGATATTTTAAAGATACATGAAAAATATATATGTATATGTAACTAACAGGCCTTTTCTCATTGGTCTTTATTGACTCTTTCTTTTAAAAAAAATATTACCAGTAAATATAATGGGCTGCCTGCATCTTTCTTCCTGGATGAATTATGGTTCCTGTGGGGCTATTTATCACCGAGGGCAATGATTGGGCTGATCATACAAGTGATCTGTTCAGCGCTTGACTTCACTTCCCAGCAGGCTAGTGAACATCCCTCTTGTCTCAGGATAGCTGGCATTTGCAAGGTCCTGCCATGGGTTTTGTTACGCTAAATAATAAATATCCCACTTAGAAAAGGGTTGTAAATCTTTCCACTGGGCTGGAAAGAATTTGCATGTTTGCATTCATTGAGATCGGTGCTGCATTAAGTCTTCACAATGTACTTAGGTAGAGACCCCGAATGGACTCAGTACAAAGATAAGAACTTCCTTTTAATCAGACTCACAGATATTTTGTACATCAGACATGCCAGAGCCAGCTCGTAGGAAAGAGACACAGGAGCAGGGTACTTAGCGAAGTGAAAAATGCACCTACCTCTGCCAAAAGAAGCAATTAAATAGTCAATAATATTGACACAAGCTGTAAGTAAAAATGGATGCAATAATAATACATAAACAGGTTAAATATAAATAGTAAGATACACTGGAATGTTGTTTTTGCAGTTTATTGAGGGCCATATTATGGCACGTCCTGCACTTTCATGCAGGGACTTATGGGGCTGTGCAGTGGGGAGACAGCAGCCTCTAAGGAACATCTACGTCATTGCGTATGCATGGGAATGGGCAGAGCCCTGGCGGTGCCTCTCGCTGAGGCATGTGCAGAGTGGGCATTGTTTCCCTCCTCCAGCCCTGAAGCAGGCACAATCTGGGAGACAGATTGGGATGGCCCTCTGAACCTCAATCTGCTTCTCCATCTGCTCCTAGGGCAGTACTCAGAGCTCGTGGCGAAGCCGCAGTGGAGCCCTCAATTGTCATATATATTTACAGGATCAGGCACATCATTCATGTTCCTGATTTTTCAGGCTAGCTTCTGCTAGCCTTAAGCTCCTTCTCTCCTCCAGCAGGACTACTTGGGGCTAAAGTACTACCCCAAGTTAGTAAAGCTGACCAAATTTGGCCTTACCTTATTGTGGGTCAATTTTCAAAAGAGCTCGGCAGCCAGCAGTTATCACTGTTCTCCATGGGAGTCAAGCCCTTTGGGCAATTTGGCCCTATCTGGCTAAGAGAGGAAATGAACATTATAAAACAGCATTTCCCCCCATTTTGTTCTGTGAAACCAAATCCTTGGTTTATGAGTGTTAGACAACAAAAATATAATGATAGAACAGCAAGTGTCCTCTCAAAGCCAGATGAGTGGACTTTTCTGGTCTAACCTGGGCACCGGGAGTTGTTCAAGTGCTTGCAGATCTGACATGAGAAAAGAACCAGATTTCAAAGGATAAGAAAAATAAAAGCCCTACACCTCAATAGTTTGAATGGCCTGATCCCATTCTCATTTACACCGGTTTTACACGGATGTAACTCCATTGACTTCAGGACAGTTAATCCTTATTTACACCACTGTGAGATCATAATGCATGTGGTCAGATTTCTTGGGTCTCATAAACCACCTAATTCCCATAGGGTTAAGGAAGGACTCATTGGCTCAGTGCGCACACCAATATACAATGGAATGGCAAACAATCCATGGTGATTTTTTGAAATGTTGATCTCTGTCAACCAAACTCATTTGGTTTATTACCACAAGATCAGATTGGCCGCAAAGCTTGGGACCTGCCTATTTGAGAATCTAGCCCTCTCCCTCTCCCTCTTCACCTCCCTTGTGATCAGCAGAGGGGCTGGAACTGGAGTCCTCTCCATGTAGATGGATAGGGACACAGCTCATGGGAAGCTTTCCTTGTCTCTGGACTTCCCCACGTTGGTCTGAAATAGCACAAATATATTGACTTTCTGGGTATGCTGTTTATCAGTTTTCCTAGGTATCTGGTGAGAATAAGGACAGTGGGCAAATGGGGCTTGGTGATATTATGTGGGATTATTTGCCCTGTTTATGAGTTTGATCCAAAGCCCACTGAAGTCAATCAGAAGACTTCCATACACTTCAAGGGGATTTGGATCAGGTCCTGCCTGTACTGATGTGTATTATGGGGTTGGGCTGACTGGACTAGATGGACTTTCTGTATTAATATTTTTATGTACATGTTTTAATGTATGTCAGGGCATCTAGACCTGGTACAGATAGGTGCCTCTCATAATACAACCTCATCAAGAAATAAATAATAAGGCATGTGCCTCTACCCCCCTCCCCTGCCACCACAAAACTGAGGGGGGTCTAAACATTGTAGCATCACCTGAATGTGGAGCAGTTATTTTGTATCTTTGAATTCCTCCCTTGGTAACACCTCTGCCTCCTGCCCCTTCACCCCCACCCCAAAAAACCCCAAACATTTTATACAATACATGACGGATAGCTTTTTTCCCTCAGGAAGAAAGAAAGAAAGATTTTTCAAATGCACCAGGTTCAATTGTGACTTAACATTTCTGCCCAAGTAAGGGGTGGCGCCCAGCAGCAATGACCCAGCAGTAAACAATGATGCCCCATTGTGCTGAGGAAGGGGTAAGTTATTTCACCCCCTTTTGTGGGGCAGCTCTCCCCACTTCTGCCCAGCTAGGTACTCTTGCTGGTGAGTTGGGGATGGGATGCAGAGCCAGGGCTCCTCACACTCCCCCACCTCTGACCAATGCCACTGAAGTCAAGGGGAGTACTAGCGTGCAAATGGGTTTTCAGGATGCGACCCATCTAACTTGCTTCGAGGAGGAGAGTTGAGCAATTAGTTTTTGCTGCTCCACCCTCCCCCCTGCATCCATAGCTGGAGTCACAATCAAAGCAGAGCCAAGCAGGGTGCAGGGCCATACACCCCTGCGCACTTGAGCGAGGGCGGTGACAGGCTAGCCAATAACTCTTAATATCACAACCCTGTTTTTCTTTAAATTTCTTTCACTCAGAAACTCAGCAGCCCGGATCTCATGTCTTTGTCATTTTATTCAAAAATTAATCTCAAACTCAGAGAGAAAACGATATTTGTTCCTGCACAAGGGGAGAGGTTACATGTCCATTTGTGTCCTTACCATTTTCTGACACTAATCTGCATATTTGTTTTTAATACTGTGTTCTTACTGCTTTGGATCTTACTGACAATGACTCAGAACTTTCTAATAAACTAACTTTTTGGTTATCCAACAGGAATTTCCTACCATGTCATCTGTCATTTATTCTTTCTTTCTTTCTTTCTGAAATGCAAATATACCGAGGTTTAATAGCATCACTCATTTTTTACTGGTTGGCCATGACAGCAGCCAGCTTGCCCTAGAACCCAAGGAAGTGTGGATATTTTACAAACCGGAAAAGGTCAGGGAGAAAGCATGGAGGTCATCTTACATTTGGAGGGGGTACAAGTCACTTCATGTACGAGTCACTTCATGTCCTTTTCTTCATGTTGAAGACATTCATTCTGTGATGGGTTTAGTAACTCAAAAAACCCATCCTTGAATCATGAGGGACAGGAAGTGAGAAACCCCACAGGGCAGTGGGGCCTGCTGCTCTTACAGAGAACTAGCAAAGGTTGGTTTGCTCTTGGCCAGTCTTTAAGAAAAAACCATGACCAGCTCGTGAGGGCAGGGACCAATTGTTAGTGTTAAAGCCATGATTCAATGCCCATTAGAAGAATTCTCATTGACTTTATTGGGCTCTGGATCAGGCTCTTGGAGAGTAAATAGAAGAGAGGTGATAGGAGGAGAGGAAATTTGTAAGGGGAAGGGAAGAATGATATGGAGAGAAAGCTCCAAGAATAACTTCATTGCATGCCCCCCATATACCAGAGCCACGCTTGGATACATTGGAACAGATGGTGTAAATGGGCATAGCTAGATTAACTTCAAGGTCAGTTTACATCAGATGGGGTCTACTACTGACTATAGGCATTAGCTGTTATGATGGGTGAGCGCTGGAACTTTGTCCAGTTTTTCCAAAAGCCTGGTGAATCAAATCTCTTTAACAGGCAGTAGGATCTCTTTAAATTGAGGCATTTCCATTCTTTTTGTACTTAAAATTTCTTGGGGGCATCTTCCCAACCATCTAGGATATTACTCATGCACAAATCCCACATGGGGGTCTGACTCTGAAGTTCCTATGTGTGCAAAACTCCCATTGACTTCTGCAGAGCTATTGGCCGGGGATAACAGCTGCAGGACAGACCTACGATATAATCATTTTGAATCAAAACTCAGGATTTTTAAATATGTCATTAGAAATTAAAGGGACAACAGAGATGGGCCTTACAGTACAAACTTGTGTAGTCATGCAGAGCTCCACTGAAACAAAGAGCAGAACTAGCAAGCGTAAGGGTTTGCAGGATGGGCTCCGTGATGTTTTCTGAATGCTCAACTAACCAAAAGGGAATTAACATGCTGAAAATATCAGAAGAGTTTGACTTATGTGACAGATTGTTTCTAAATAAAATTCCTTCCATCCTCTTTCCACATTGCTCCTCGCTTTGCATTCATTTTGACACTCTTTATCCAACCCCTAAGAAAGGCCTCGTAGACAAAACTATCAAATCTCCGAGCTTCTATTTTTAATACATGCTTTTCACTGACTGTGAAATTCACCCAGCAGCCTAGGTCCCTTATACTGTGGCTCTGCCGTTGTTGCTGTGGACAAAGCTGGACAGTTCTAAGAGGAATCTACACCCCCTACTCATGGGAAGGGTAGGGGTAAGGCAAGGGATGGCCATGGAGATAGCCACTGGGGCTATGATTACAGAGATTCACGGCCACAAAACCCCACAAAAGGTGTATGTAGGGGACAGAGCCCTCTGTTTCAACCCAGGGGCAAAAGCAGCAGCTGCAACTGGGCTGCCCCCTTGTCCCACTGGTGGATTGGAAGGTAGATTCCATCTTGGCAATCTCAGTATATTTCCTCTACTTGTAGCTATTCATTAAGGGGAGCGTTAGGGTGAATTTCACTTGAAATGAATATGAGAAAGGATATAGATTCTTACCACATTTTGTACCATCCGTTATGGCTGACGTTTGAGTCAATAAAGTCACAATAACAAAATCAACTAATAGAACTTACTGAGCCTAATGATCCTGGCCCAAAACCAGACATCTTACAGGCGTAAATGTTTTGTCCTTTTCATTTAAAAGAGCAGAACAGAATGTGAAGCATACTATAGAAATGTGACTCCAGCAACAATTATGGAAAGCTATTAGGAACCAAAATGTAGCTACTGACTAATTACCGGATAGGAACCCAAACCAAACCCCAGATCTGAAGACCCTCAAAGCTTTGGAAAAATTTGGATCTGGATACAGAACCAAACTTTACATCTCTGTTACATCTCTGGTAATTTCAAAGGGTTTATTTGGTAAACATAATGAGCCTGATGTTGCAGTTTTCATGCTGGCAAACACCTCCACTGTCACCAATAGAAGTCTTACCTGCGTCAGAGTCGAAGCATAGGTCCGGGGCTGATAAACAATGCTGAACCTTCCACATCAATCGGCAGGCAGAATGACTGCAGGATATGGCCAATACTAACCACACTCACCTTGCCAGATAATCCGTTTCATGCGTAGATTTGACGTTTTGTCATATTACACTCTGCAATTACTGGGGAATTGGCCCACACCTTAAGTGCTGTGCACCCATAATTCGACCTCATCTGGAGTTGAGTGTTTCCAGCATTTCTCAAAAGTCATGCTGGGCCTGGAAAAAAGACAGCCTGGTTCCCATCTCATTTGCAGTTGTGCTACGTGGATTCCACTGATTTGGGTGCGGTAACACTTCATTTACCCTGATGTCAGAGACATCAGAATCAAGCCCAGAGTTCCTACCCTCGCTTTACTTCCCCATCTGCGGTAGAAATGCAAAGTACTGCCCTGCTGTACATTTTCTTCATTTCTTTAGTTTTTCTCCATAAGACCAGTTCTCCAGCATTAAACTTGACATTGCAAAGAGTTATGTGGAGTGTTAGTAGGTTTTCAAGCATGAATAAATTGATTCAATAACTGAACAAATCGGATGCATCTTTTAAATGGAAAACTGACATAATTTCCCAACTGACATAATATCCGCTAATCAAGCATATTTAATCTGCTAATCCAGTCTTTCTTTGCTAAGTGCCCCTTATAATGTATAGAAATATCAACTCGATAGCAAAATGGTGTGTAAAAATGAGGATGAGCTATGAGAAACAGTGCGAGAGCAATCTCTTTAAACGGCTTTTTACTGGATTCAGATTCCCGTTTCCAAAAAAACCCAACTCAGAAGTTGAGTTAGGAGGGCGAGCTAGCAGAAATGCAGATGTCCTCATGATCTCACAGGGGAAGCAGGTGTAATCAGCCACCTGGTTTGAGGCGATTCTTGAAGTCAGCCCTCCTGCCACCCTTTCTATTTTTAGAAACACATAGCACAGTCCCCCCCCCCCGCCTACCCCCCAGTAGTGCAGACATAGAAAGGAATGTGTGTGCAGAGCAGAACCATGTTTTAATTCTCTCATTCCAAGAAATTACTGGAAGTTTTGCTGTGGCATCTACACAGACTCCCTGTTTATTTTTCATTTATGATACAGCAACATGATTTCCAAAAAGGCCGCATAGCTCTCCCTCCCAAAGCCCTGCAACTATCATTTCATCAATGCAATTCTCTCATGACAGCCAATTTAACAAACGGTTGCTTTGCAGGCTGTAGAGAATTGGCTCTTTTCCTAATAATTCTGCTAATTTGCTTAACTTTCCCAGATTGCAAACAGCCCGGCTCTCAAAATACAGTTTTCTATATGAACCCATAGACAATTTCATGTATGAGAAGAGACAGGAAGGTGGATGACTTGAGAGGAATAAAGCACGTAGTCTTTTATTTTTGACCTTTGGGCCAGCATTCAGATTTGCTTGTAAGTAAAACAAGCATCCAAAATATATTTCCCCTAGGGATTTACACTACCCTTTTGCCTCTAATTATTCTGACTTGATGCCTTCCGTAAATTAGTTAACGTTAGTTAAATTCTGTTAGTGAGTTCCAGTCCCTTTAACGTATATTGCTACAACCCTTTTTATAGATAGCCGATGTCACTGACACAAGAATTGTGATCTTGACGAGTACTCAAGCAATAGCTCAAGGCAGAGAAATAAAAAATGTGGATGGCTAATACAAATGTTTGCTCAACCAGGAGAAGAAATGAAAGCCCTGTTAAAGGTAAATGTCAGACTATTTAAAGACAATGTTGGCTATTGATTTTTAGTGGAGACTATCTCTTTAAAGGATTGAAAGCATTCCTTTAGATCCGAATGATGGAAAGGCATATCTTTCTGGAGAGCAAAATTAAGTTTTATGGAGCAAAATGAACCTCCTTTAGGACTAGAGAGGTGAAATATTCAACCAAAAGTCTTTCTTGAAGTAAACGAAGGGCAAGGAGGTGTTTTAAATAATGATGAGCGATGACAAGATAAGCAAACACAGCATTTGTTTCACTGGTGTCCTCCAGTGAAAAATGAACACTCGTGCATACCTGGTGATTTGTTGTATAAATGTTAAACGTTGCCCAAATTTTCGATTCTGCTTCCAGCTGAGGGGTCATTGTTCACTGTTCTACACTTGTACATTTCAAGCTCATTAAGGAGCGTTCACTCTCCCTGCAGGTTGCACCATAAATCTGAAATGTACCCTTCCCTGGCACATAGTAGACTGGATCCGCAAAGAAACATAACCAGACTAAGGTGAGAAGAGTGCTAATCAGAACTGGTGCAAGGCAGCCAGGCATGTACTGTATAGCCTTCAAGAAGAACGAAGCAAAACACCAGTATTTCAATAGCTAGGACCAAGAGCATGTGGGAAATTCTAATGAACTTGCCAACTGTTTGTCATTGTTTATACAATACAGCAGGTTTTGATTTTACATAATATGTAAAAAACCTTGAATAAAAAAAGTTTTCTAAGAGAACAGTAATGTTTTCTTTTAACTTTCCTTATTCCTGGTGGTTCCTTCCATGAAATCTCTCCAGAATGCCATTACAAGATTCCGTTTTGCATGCATATTGTGAATTGCTCTTTCCAAATTCTAGCCCCTGTTTATCACAAAGGTGAGGATAACAGTCAATGCCGTATGAAAATTGCAGTACACTTTTAGATGATGCAGTGGACCCAACCCTGCAGTTTTACCCAATGTATTACCCATGCAAAATTCTCATATCAATGAGCATTTTGCCAGCATTAGGAATGAAAGATCAAACCCAAGGTAATGTAGTTTCAGTTAATACAAATGAAATTTGTATTTGAACACTGCCTTTTTTTTTAAAGTCTAATTATGGATTTAAAAAAGTCTACAAAGCAAACAACCCCCAACCCCCCCTCTGCCAATCAATTCCCTTTGAATATCCTAACTAAGCAATCAGTCAAATGAACATTTGAGGTCTGATTTTAATATGTCTAGGCAAACTAAAATTACTGTTTGTCCATGCAGATCAGATAACTGTGTACAACAGTACCTGGTTTCTGAGCACAACCATGAGAACTATTTATATAAAATGGACACATGCACACATTTTGCATCTGTAAATTGCATACCTAACCATAGGTGCTGGAACTTGGGGTGCTAGGGGTGCTAGTGCACCCTCTGGCTTGAAGTGGTTTCCATCAGATACAGGGTTTACAGTTGGTCCAATGGCTCTCAGCATCCCTACTATACAGATTGTTCCAGCATCCCTGTACCTAACCAATTTAAAAAACAGTTTTGTGATACTTTCCTTGTGACAACAGATTTATTGGGAAACAACATTATTTCCCACCACACCAGAGTGTCTGACCTTTGCTGTATGTAAGTTCCTCAGATCTGTAACTAAATCTAAAGGGGATCCTAAGTCCATTACTCATATATGAACCCAGTTAGGACTGGGCCACTAAATAAAAATAGAATTCTTCATATATATTGGAATGTAAAAGATTCTAGATGCCACTTCAGGGCTTTATACAATTGTTCAAAAGCATTTTTTCTTAAGTGAATTTAGTGCTGGTGGAAAGATCTGGACTGACTTGCTCTTGCTGCTTATTTTTGAGGTACAATACATCATCTCTCCTGCAATCTAAGTCATGTAAAGCATTCCAGTATACTACCCCAATTGGTCACTTAAACTTCTGGGAATAACATTAAAAATAATTAAGAAACCACTTATTTCACATAAGCCCCCTGACAGTCATCAGTTAATAATGTCATAAGGTCACTACCAACCCAGGTTGGATTTGAACAGGGGACATAAGACAAAAGGTTCTTCTTCCCTACCAGATCACTGCATTTTCCAGCTATGAACAGTTCATGTGCATTGCGGACTTCCATTTTAAGATCATTGCAAGATTTAAAAAGTTAGTTACCATCATCCTTTGGCAGCAAACTGAAGTTGCAGAATTTTGTGACTCTTGTGTATTCTGAATGCAGTGCAATATGGTATTGATGCCCCAGGTTGCTTTATGATTAGATGTATTATTTCAATAAGGAGGATTTAAGATAGCATTAAATGACAGATTATACAATTTTTTGAATGTGATGTTCATCTGAATTTTATTTTTTGGTGTCTTGACTCATTGACTTGATATCTCTCTATTATGCACACACCTCTGGAGAGGTTTCTGGCAATGATTATGCATAGCGTTGAGCTAGTGAATAAAACCACTCCAGAAACTGCTTTACAGATTGCAGTATCATTTTCTCTATAATTGTCTCACAAACTTAAGAAGTTATATGGAGAACATAGTGTACAGTGACAGATTGTACATTTTTACAATGTGCATCAGATTTTGCTAAGGGTTTCCGGACTTACTTCTGACGTTTCTTGGGGACTTAACTTTAGGACCAACATACTTTAGTATACATATATGAACCACCCCTCATGTTGTCCAGCAGTAATGCAGCATGAGCTGTCTCTTTAATATGGATGACACACTGATTTTTCTAAGTTATCACCTCTCCATCTCTCATTCATCTTTACCGTGAACTGCTGTGTTTCTGACATCCAGCCCTACCTTATCAGCAGCTTCTTCCAGTTCAATTGAAACCAGAGGAAATTTTTGGCTGGAGGTTCTTGTTATGTATATAATGACTTCCTCATCTCCCAGCTGGAACTCCGCGATCAGGTGATCAAATCAAGGCTCTGGACACCTCATTTTAAATCCAGAAATTCCCTACAGCAACATACCATAGTAAATCAAAAGTGAGGATACCTGTCCGCCATCTGAAAATATATGAGCAAATTATTATATCCCATGCTTACTTTGAAAAATACTAAAATCCTGATCCATGGATTTGACTGCAGTGTCAGCATTCCTTTCCCCCTTACTAATGCCTTCCAAAATCTGCAAAACTTAGCCCTATTCCTTGTATTCTCTCTGTAGAAGCTCCCTGTGGTCTTATGTATCAAATAAAGGTCTCATTACTTAGTTGCTGTACTCATCATGACACTGCTCTCATTTATCATCCTGTTCTCAAAGCTGCTTCTATAAACCATTAGGTCTGCCGCACTTTCGACCCTTCAATTAGGAACTCACTCCCCTACAATTCCCCACCCACCAACAACGCTAACTTTGTTTCTTGATAAACTCCAGTTAAAGGAATGATCTGCTGCCGGTGTCAAAACCACGGATACATGTTCCAGGACCAGACTTGAGTGACTAGTTCTCTAAATATGGAGCCACAGTGCTGGGCCTCAGTGCAAATCCACCACTCCACGTTCATTTCAGCTGCACACACCCTGCTGCAAATGGAGTTTTGTAACTCACCACCTTCAAGCCCCAATAGTGCAACAAGTGAATGGAAGGCAGCCCGTGTTAACAAGAGGGTCCTATGTTTGTACATATGTAAATAGCTTGGTAATAGATAAGGTGTTTTTTTCATAGATTCATAGATATTAAGGTCAGAAGGGACCATTATGATCATCTAGTCTGACCTCCTGCGCAATGCACCCACCCACTCCTGCAATAAACCTCTCACCTATGTCTGAGCTACTGAAGCCCTCAAAATTATGGTTTAAAGACTTCAAGGTGCAGTAGAGGGTGCTCAAGAATGTCTAGCATAGTTTCTGGGCTTTATAGGACCAATACACTCCACATTTGTTTTACACTACAAATTGCCTCCATTGTGCAGCTCTTTACATCGGCTCTTAACACAAGGTGGTACACATGAGGCAAAATTCATCTCACGCTGACTGATCTTAATATCGTGCTCTTCTGAAAAATAAAGACCTCTTACTCCCATGTCAGTGGAAGAGACGACCTAAAAGGAGAGCAGAATACTGCAGCTGAGTACGGCCATGAAAATCCGAACTGTCACTCAGGCTGGTAATTTGATGCAGTTGCCCCCAAAAAGCAATTGACCTAATTACTGTGAAAGTGTTATTGTCTGCTTCTGATTTTGTTCTATTTCATGTTTGTGTTATTTCCAATGTGCCCTGAGGTGCTGGCATGATAGACACTTTAAAAGGCTAAATTATTTGTGTTTAGCACTTTGAAAGAGAAACAATAATCAAAGATCTACACCCAACTTCACATTAGCTACAGACTTGTGCATATGCAATTCTGTTTTTACCCCATGGGCCATGCAATTTGCTACTTTAACCTAGTAACACACTGTTTAAGGAATACAAGTGACTCAGTCAAAGCAATGGAGTCTAATTCTTCTTGTGCTGTGTATAACCTGCATAACTATCCTGAACAGCAGGGCAAGAGCGGATCCCCTTACAAATGTACTTAGCCTTGGAATTCAGATATATAATTACATAGAGTTAATTTACAGTGTGACATTTCTGAACAGGTAATTAAAATGTTTCATTGTTGATTAATGACCTGCAAAATAAATTATTAGGAATGTCACTGTTAGCATTATGATTATTATTACAATTTAGA
Source organism: Natator depressus (assembly GCF_965152275.1). Taxonomy (NCBI): domain Eukaryota; kingdom Metazoa; phylum Chordata; order Testudines; family Cheloniidae; genus Natator; species Natator depressus. Next base: position 7,768,196 of record NC_134246.1, on the reverse strand, counting down.
GAAATTAAGGCCGTTCACTTACATTAAATTAAACATGAAAGCACAGAGGTAATGTACTTTAGACAATATCTATTTACTCAGAGAGCGTATTTGATGCATGTATTACAGTACATTTGCTAGGACCATACATCACGGGAAGTGCTGTTCATGCTGGCAGCAGAAACCTAGCACTAATACATGTAATATTCCTGTCCAATTCCTGCAAATGTAAGAGTAAGGTTTGCTGGACTTTATCACTCCTCCCACCGTGTAAAGTTCTTATAAAAGCTGGTACTGAAATTCAGGCTTAAAATTGCATACTAAATGTTGAGACTAAATGCCCAAGAGAAGATCAAATCTTGGTCATCATCTTGGAGCAAAACCACCATTCATGCCCATGGGATTACTCGCAATGGCAAGGTGAGCAGGGTTTACTCCCAGATTAAAGAGAAATGGAACAAATTTAGGGCCAGATTCTGCAAGGAGTTGAGGACCCTACTAAGCAAAGCACCTAAATACATGTTGGACTTAAGTATACTAAACTTGATTTCAATAGGACTTAAGCACAAGCTTAAGTGCTTTGCTGGATTGAGGCCCAAGCGCCTCCTGTGATGAAATAAGCACCCTCAAATTCCATCCAGCTGCCTGACTGTTTCATTTGGGGAGTGTACAGACTAGACTTTACAAAGGTGCGAACTACCTTGAGTTCACTGGCAATCCATTATCGCAGGGTAAAAAAACCCCACTGAAGATGTGAGTTCAGGGTGCTCAGCACCTCCCAGCAGGTTCTCAGGATTAGCCCTTAATGATTAATAAGCCCTTAATAATCTATAATGAGGTGTATAAAATAGCTCTCCAGATCTCTGCTTCTAGCTTGAAAGAGACTCCTCGATGATAGCTGCTGGAAATATAAATAACGTAGAAGTACCTAGTAAGACAAGTAACTCTAACAAGGGAGCACCTGGTGTGGCTTAATGGATACTGCTGCTTAATTATGGAGTAGAGAAGCAACTTGAGGCTGGGAGGATTGAGGAACTGTTCTCAGCTTCCACATGGAGGGTGTATTAGGAACTGTATTCTTTCCTCCCCGGTGAGGGAGGCAGTGGAGTCTCACAGGGAACCCTACTGCCCCTCTAACTAGCATGGCGTGGTCTACAATCCCAGCTATAGCCAAGGCACCCACAGGGCGAATCTCAGTTAAAAATGATGGCTCAGAGCAAAGCCACAAGTAAAAAGCTTCAGACCAGCTAATATGCCCCTGAAATCCTGATGTTGTAACCAAAGGCCCTTTCTACAGGCGGACGCACGTATCCCAGTCAATGGGGTGAGGGAAAGGCCATACTTTGTAAGTTTCTTCTGCAGAAGCTACAGCAAAAGAAGATAACTAGTGCCTAATGCTGCTCCCAGTAAATCAGTGGGAGCTTTGAGATGGAATGTAATGGGAGCAGAATCCAGCCCCCCATGGATGTTTTTAATTTTTAAAAGTATTTTTTGCAAAATCATATAGTATTTAAAAAAATACTCCTTCCACTATGGCTTACTTTTACTGACTCCTATTCTATATTAATTACCTGTATTAATGCAAAAGAATGCTCTGTATCTAACAGCCACTTATTGAAATCAGCTCACGTCATGGACTTATTTTAGCACTGGGATAGATATTGCCTCAGACCATCTTTCCAAAGTGGATTCTAGATCTTTTAACAATTTAATATGTCAAGGGCCAACTGCCCCTTCATTCCCTCCATTTCTGTATTCTACTGCATGCCTGTGTCCTTGAGCCAACAGAGTTAACCTCTAAGGAAATGTGACCTGCAATGACATGAATAGCAGGAGGAGAAAAGCTTTTAAAAATTTCATCTTCCAGTCAGATGGCCTATCCAGGAACCAGTGAAATTATATCTGAACAATGTGCTCTTTAATGTAATCTCAACTAGATCAAAGAGGCTAGTGGAATTTCATGAAAAGGTCCCAGAGTAGCAGCCGTGTTAGTCTGTATCCACAAAAAGAAAAGGAGGACTTGCGGCACCTTAGAGACTAACAAATTTATTTGAGCATATGCCTCCGATGAAGTGAGCTATAGCTCACAAAAGCTTAAGCTCAAATAAATTTGTTAGTCTCTAAGGTGCCACGAGTCCTCCTTTTCTTTTTATGAAAAGGTCCATTTCTCTTCTGTAATACAGTCTTTTTAAACTTGAGGAAGGCTGGCATAACTGGGCTGTGCTGCTTTGTTTATTCTGAACACAAAGCTAGGTTTTGTTTAGAAAAGCAGAACAGCAGCACCACCAAGGTTTTCCCATCGTCTTTATGCCACTGTAAAAAATTCTACCAAATAAAATTCTGCAAAATGCCCAAACCGCACTGGTGCAGAATCCCATTTGGGGCCAGTTTTTGGTTTGTTTTCATTCACCAGATCAGGCAATGCAACACCAGTTTCATACGTCTCAGAGAGATTGGATATATTGGAAGACTTGGTGTTCTTTTTTTCATGTTACACGCGTGTGGCTATACTATTAGCTATATTAAGTCTACAGTAGAGTGTGGGGCAGTGGACTAGGCTGGACTGGGAGTTGGGCGACTTCTCTACTCATAGCTCCGTTAATGACCTGTTGTGTGATCTTGGGCAAGTCACTTTCCTACGCTCATACCCTTTGTCCTGTTTATGTAGACTATAAGCTCTTGGGGGTTGGGATGGTCTGTCATTGTATATTTGTACAGTGCCAAGGACAACTGGGCCCTGATCTTGGTTGAGAATTCTAGGCTCTGCTATAATAAAATCATCATAAATAACAGAACTTGTGTCTTCATCTACATAATAGGGGGAAAAGTCTTCCCCGTCCCTTTTGTTTTTAAGTCACCCACCGTTGCACACTATCATAATAAACAAATTAGGGATGGTCTGTTCCATGTATCAGCTGTCCAAGAAAACTCACCCATTATCCATTGCAGCACATACCAGTTTCTCTCATGAGGACTTCACAAGGATATTTCAATTCAAGCACTTGAACTGCTATTGTGTCCAACGGTAAGCGGTATTTTTTTTTTAATAAAGCATTGACTGAGAAGTCCCCACTGAAATACTCTTGTGGAGTCTCCTGTGGTCCTTTGTGCCACTGAATGCTTGTTGGGAGCATGAAATTAGCTTTCTACAATTTAAAACTGCAAACTTTGCCCTGGTCCCCAAAATATTCAACTATGAATCTACAGCTTGTGAAGCTGTGAGAGGATGAGCCCATCTCTCTGGAGTAGCGTGACCAGATGTCCCGATTTTATAGGGACAGTCCCAAATTTTGGGGCTTTTTCTTATATAGACTCCTATTACCCCCCATCCCCTGTCCCGATTTTTCACATTTTCTGTATGGTCACCCTACTCTGGAGGGGCATAGGTGGCATAGCAAAGGTGGCATATATTTTTAGGCCAGGTGCCAATCATCCCAGTGTCTCTTTGCTAAAGCAATATTGGTCAACACAATAAGATATAACCAGCCCTGAAGAAGAACTCTGTGCAGTTCAAAAGTTTGGACCTTCCACCAGCAGAAGTTGGTCCAACAAAAAATATTACCTTACTTACTACCTTGTCTCTCTCACATCTTGGGACCAACACAGCTACAGCAACACTTCAAACAATAATAATAATAATAATAATTAATGACAATTTATGTTTAGACAGTGCCTTTCTTCCAGAAGGATCCGAATGCACTTTATAAACCACACATAAAAGAATCATATTGCCCATCCACTGTGTTTCGTTGACCGAAATACAGCTGTCTGAGGGCTGAAAGACAATAGAATGCACAACAGCAAAACAGAGACGCATGGGAAAGAAAAGTGAACACCTTACCCAGCTGAAACTATAGGGATAGCAAAACTGAACTTTTTTCAGAGTAGCAGCCGTGTTAGTCTGTATTCGCAAAAAAGAAAAGGAGGACTTGTGGCACCTTAGAGACTAACCAATTTATTTGAGCATAAGCTTTCGTGAGCTACAGCTCACTTCATCAGATGCATACTGTGGAAAGTATAGAAGATCTTTTATACACACAAAGCATGAAAAAATGGGAAAAAACTGAACTTGTCTTGGAAAAGCACAGATATACTGTATGGATGCCAACTGTAAGATAAAATGAAGGAGATGCTGTTGCCTGATTCAGGAACTTCCTAATTTGAAACTGTCTAGCTGCAATAAGCCCATGAGAGGAAGGATGTTTTTGTGACTAAGGCACTTGACTGGGACTGGGACATTCTGACTGGGTTGGCATTCAAGGGGCTGGGCCTGCTAGTCCTATTCCCAGGATGGGTAGGAACCAAAGTACCATCTGGGTTCTCTCGCTCTCTTTTTTTTTTTTTAAATGTTCATGTTCCGCTGACTTTCTGTACTGAGGAAAGCTCAGCCTCGAAGCACTATTGGAAACTTAGGCCATTTAGTTATGTACAGGCTGCTTTTGTTATAAGCAGACACAATTCACCCTGCTCACGCTACCCCACATCTATGAGATTAGCCCTGATTTAGGAACCCAAGTGTCTTTTGGGCCAACGGGTTACTTGGTTGCCTTTTCACCTTAGTTCTGTGTTCTGCCGAACCTTCATCCCTAGTAAATTATGCATGGGTGGTTTGTGATGTGGATTATTTTACACGAGGGACTGAAATGAGACCACAAACTCATTTGGCCAGTCAGGTGGACTTGGGCCAAATTCAAGTGCATTCATTAGGATTTCGCAGGGCAAAATTTGGCCCAATCTGAAAAATTACAGTGTGTCCCCTTAAAATAGACAGCATTTGTATGTGAAGGCTTTTATGTTGTATAATTAATTAGATATATGTTGTGCTATAATATTATATATTAGATGTAGCAATTATACTAAGGGTTTAATTATTCTAATGAAAGTACCTAACTTATTTGTACAGTTCATTTGTTAAGGCTGAATGATGGAATGTGTGAGTGGATTTGGCTATGCGTTCTGTATCCCCTGAAAAAATGAGACAGGACATCTCAAGAGATTATCCTGGTGGACAAAAATATTTAATAGGAAATATCTACAGTAAATAAACTCAATACCGGCAGACTGATCTAAAGATAAGGGGGTTTTCCCTTAGATTTTGGCTGTCATGTTGATAAAAGGGACACACATTTTTCAGATCTTTGCACACTAACAGATGTATCTGATTCAAAATACATGCAGTGAACCTACAGTAAGTGGAATTAAATTGAACGTCAGTACCGAGGATGTCAATCCAGCGATTTTTTTCTTGTTTGAATTATCTCCTGGGTGGTTGAGCACAATTGTAATTGAAACTATAATGTTTCATCTCTTTTATGCTATTATTTATCTGAAAAGTTCATCCACTACTGTTCTAAATTCCTTCCAGAAATCATTCAATTTACTTTTGTTCCACTCATGTTGAAGCCATCCTCTCCTGCATTAAAGTGGTCCTTGATTTTGACCTGGCTGAGATTTCTATTGGATGGCAATTCTGACACTTGAGTAAATATAGCATTAACTGGCTTAAAGAAATCTGTTATGTGTAACTCTGTACATGATTGAACAGGGACTTTCCATGGCAAGGATAAATGTAGAGCTCAGTAGGGTTTTTTTTCTTCACAGGGGTTTTCTGTGTGAATATTTTCTTCAGTTTCAGTCCGGGTTTCACTCCCCTAGAGGTTTGCTTTTAGTTTGGGGTTCAGACGAACCCCAAATCACAAAGCGAAGCTCAGTCACATCACTGACTTTCACTTGGTTTTCCATCAAAACCATGAATTCTGAATGATTTTGATGCAAACCCACCCATCAGCCCCACATGTTTTGAAATAGGCTCCCATGATCCTTCCAATGAACCTGATCTGATTTCTGGGGTACCTAACAAAATTCCAGACTAGAACCGAATTTAATTGGTTAGTCTGGATCCAGAAATCAAACCCTTTAAATGTCCGAGGTGTCTGAATCTGAGATTTTGTCCAACTTGGATTCCCAATGTTCAGGGAATGTTCAGAATGTAAGGGAATGTAAGGGTTTTGTTGACTCCCATTGCTGCCAGAAATCTAGCAGGTGTTTTGCGTTTTGAGGGTGTTCGAACATTATGAAAAAAAAACCCACCTTTTTTCAAAAGAGTATAACATGAATTCCTAGGGCTGCAGGCTGCCATGAAATACATTCTGCTTAGCTCAGGGAATGAGTGCAAGTAATGCTCTTCATAACATTCAAAATGCCTTAACTGTTCACGCGAGCACAATAAGAGGAAAACAACACAGGCAATAATGCACATGGGTGTGGAGCGTGGGGAAAAAAGGGAATATTGTCTTTCAAATATAGCCAATGACAAGTTAAAGCTGTAAAATGCACTCATCTGTGTCCACAGGTTACTAAGCATCTAGCAGAAGTGTGTGTATTATTGTTAGGACACAAGCATATCTCAACATCCCAGCCTCACTATTGCCTTGGGGTACAGACATTAACCATAATATGGGGAATACAAGTTCTTGTACATATGGTGATGGCTGTAGTGTTATAGGTGGGGTTTATCTGTTTCATGTGTTGTGATTCTTGGGGATTTGATCTTTCCCATATTGAGGCCAATATATCAAGACCCAGACTATCAACCAGAGTGCATGGACATAGATAGGTACCTGCAGAGCGATCAGTGCAAACAATATTGCATCACAGACCATTGTTTTCTGTTTTTGCATTACTCAATTCTCATACACTGTTCCCATGCACTATGCATATGTCTGCTGTGGCTACAATCCTGGTGTGTGTGTTTGCGTGTATGTATGTGTGTGCATGCATGCACGTGCTGCTGGGCATATGCCCGGGTAGCAAATGGATTGCATATCACTTGATACTATCCATTTATAAGCAATTTCAAGTCTGTTCTCACATAATATTGATAAACAGAAGAAAACAAACTATTTTACTCATCCATGAAGTCTGACATTTGCAAAGACAGTATCAGATTACTCTTCCTATATGCGAATAGAAAGCTAGATTGCTAGATAGACAGAAGTTTGTTCATGCTGAGTTGTAGCACCTAGCTTCTGAGATTTCAGACGGAGACAGGCTGAACGGGTATGTTTTCCTTTCAAATACTAAGAAACACAAGAGCTGGACTATATGTCACAGACTCAGGGGGAGGGATAGCTCAGTAGTTTGAGCATTGGCCTCCTAAACCCAGGGTTGTGAGTTCAACCGTTGAGGGGCCATTTAGGGATCTGGGGCAAAAATTGGGGGCTGGTCCTCATTTTTGAGCAGGGGGTTGGCCTAGATGACCTCCTGAGGTCCCTTCCAACCCTGATATTCTATGATTCTAAAAAAAAAAAAAAAAAAAAAAAATGGAACAAGAATCTTGCAGGGATTGTCCAAAATCCATGGAGAGTCCCTCATGCAGAAGCTTTCAGTGGGAACTTAATATTAGCAGATCTATTTTTACAGACACGTGTTGCTGGCCAGCTGCCTACATAAAGATGTCTGCAGAATTCCAATTGTTCTTATCTAAAGTGTGGAAAAAATCATGCTTTTGCAACAAATTTAATGGGAGAAATTAAATGGGCGTGTTGTGTTGTGTTGTGAACTGAATGCTTCTTTTTGTCCATATCATGTCCCCTTGTGGGGCCCTCCACTCTCTGAAAAGTGGCTTGGGAATCGAGAGTTAAGATCTTTTGGGAATATGATGAAAGAATATCATGAGCACCAGTTAAGCATTTTAGCAGTCAACAGACCTCTCTTAAATCACTTCACATAGATAAGCTCAGCTGCATGCGTGCATTTGACAGTATAATTCTGCGCTAGGAATAGAATACCAGGATGTTTCTGTTAATAGTGGACAAATCTGTTTGACTAACTCCATCCTCCTTCCAACTGGAGCTTTTATTCATGTCTGGATTATAATTTGGGGAAAGCGAAGAATCTCCTTCGATTTTGCTTTCAGAGTATTTTGACTGGAAATAGAATGCAGTTTGTATGAAACTGACAAGCCAGAAAGCGGGAAAGTTGGAGACAAAGGAGAAGTGAGGGGTCCCAGAGAGAGGGCTGAGAGAAGGAAATCAGAGCTCTCTATTGCCTAGAGGAACAGAAAAATCCTTAAGGAAGAAAACAAAAAGGGAACAGAAGGGTTTGAAGAGAAATAACGCCGCTAAATGAGATTTAAAGGACACCCTAGGCCAATTTCTAGATGCTGGACTTTCAAAGGATATTCAGATTCTGCATTTGGATCCCCGCATCAGCACTTGAGTGCCTAAAAAGGGCATTTGTGTGTCCGTCTGAGCATTGAGATTTTCACATCCCAGTAAGGCTGCCTGCAACAGCACTGTCTCTTCTAGAGCGGTCCCTCATGGCCAGAGTTCCCTTTGCAGCGACCTCCCTCTATTCTTCCTCTTCAGGGCCCTTACAGATTCCCCAGAGCCTCTCTTATACATCCCTCCAGCCTCCATTTGGGGCTGGCTTCATGCCCGCAAACAGTTCCAAACAGTCCCACCATTAAAGTCCATCACTGCAATCCAAAGGCTCATATTTACCTCTGGCTCTTCTGCCATCCCCGTCGACCTCTTCCCCTGCTGCAGTCTGCTCATCACAGGGGTCACCTTTCGTAGCTGTTTCTCCCTGCAGTTTAGCCTCCTGGCTCTAGCTTCCTTCTCTTGCCAGTGCCTCCTGTGTTTTGAGGGTGAGGGCAGTCTGCATACTGCCCCTTTCCAGGCTGGCTGGAATAGAGGGGAGCCCTGACCCACCCTAAACCACAGGGCTTCCAATCTTGGGCCCTTAAAGAAACAGTATCCTGGGGTTTCCCTTCATCCAACTCCTAATTCCCTGGGACCGCTTCTTCTCTTCCATTACCAGGTCATTTCCTGGGCCTTTGTTCATTCCAGCTCCCTGAAACTGGGTCTTCTGGTCCCCTCTACTCTTTAACGGCTAATATACCTCGTTACAGGTCCATATTTAAAAACTGGGGTGGGTTAGGGTGATGGGGACAATTGGGTGGGGTAACACGGGCAGTGGATCTAAATGCAAAAGAAAGGCCATCAAACGCACAAGGAGAGAGATGTTTTATATGAAAAGGGGGCTGAGGAGAGTAGAGGACAGGGTGCTCGGGTGCGCCTTTGATCAGGAATAAGAGTGTCTGCTTCAAGGCAACGTTATTTCACTCTAAGGCAATATAGGCCAAATTCATCCCATTGGTAACACCACTGGATTCAGTACAGCTACAGGGATAAACTGGGTGTTATACTAGAAAAAGTTAGCTCCTTCTTCACCTGCCTGAATTCCAGGTCCTTGTGTTTCCCCTTCAAATCCAATGACACCACGAACGCCTCTCCCGCAGAACAAGGAGTGGGGCGGAATGTCCTGCTCCTAGTGCTTGCCAGTGATGTAATCAGCTCTTGAAGAGGGGACACAGAAATGTAGACTCAGGTCTTGGCAATCACCAAATGTGAAGGAGGAACTAATTTCTCAAACACTGGCCCGAATCCTAAACTCCTAAGCGAGGCCAAACTCCTGATAAAGCCAAAGGGAGTTTGACCTAAGTTGAGGACCTAGGATTTGGCCCATTGTGTCTTAAAGCACACACGCACGTACACACACACATGCACACACACAAAATCACACACACATAATTTCTTTTTGAAATCCACAATTTTATTCCATTACTGGGGCCACGGAGCTACACTCCCATCCCCTGTCTTTCAACGGTTACTTATTAAAGTCTTTTTTGCTCACCTTAGAGTGCAAGATGAATAACTGTAGCCAAGCGGTTACATGTCTCAAAACAAAAATGGAATTTGTAAGTGCGAGGGAATGTCTGCAGTGTTGGAAGGGAGAGGTAATTGACATTCCCTTGGGTAAACCTCTTTAAAAATTCCGGACCTGGTTCCTTTGGATTTATTGTCAGTGGTGTAGCACAGGCACAGAATATGATAATGTTTATTAAAAAAAAAAACCCAAACCAATCAACGACAAAAACATAAGTTCAACTCCCCAGTGTCTCTGAAGGCTGAGAAAGGCAGGAGACAGGATGACCGTGACCTTAGTTTGATCTTCAAACTATTCAGTAAAAAATGCTAGATTAGTGCACAAAGCTAAATTAGAACACAAAAGGCCAATAAAGGGCTTTTAAATGGTATTGAAATAAACAAACAGTCTAATTAGTGAGCCCAGGAATCTCTTACACAGAAAGGGCTAAATATGCAAATGAGGTCTAAGAGAGAAGATTAGCATTCTACAAACTAGACGAAGTGCATACACGCATAGGATAGTGCATTTCTTTGTGATCTGACGCTGCCACGTCTCCCTGAAACTCTGCAGTATGGTTCCATTACTTGCGGTGGTGTGCAGTAACACACAGAGTTGATCAACTGCCGACTCCCCAGGGCTTGCCAAGATTTCCAGAGAAGTAATTAATAGAATTTGCGTGGCACCCCACTCCACATAATGTTGAGAGAAGATAGCCTTGAGAGGTATCCTTCCCACTCTCCCAGCACACGCTGTATGTCTATACATACTGCTGCATAGACGCTAGATACACGTTATACACACCGTAGACTTGATTAACTCCTGCTGTCACAAGAGGACATGCAATGAATGACACTTTGACAAGAAGGGAATTTGCCACCGTCCTCTTCCTGGCTTCTGCCTGAAATGGGCAGCTTTGGGTTCCAGCCAGGGCCCCACCAAAAGAAGCCAACTACGAGAAAGTAAATTCCTGTCACTTATTCCAGCCCTTCACTGTTGCTGCTGACAACAGGTTAGTCTTTCTGAAAGCAGAACTTATTGCTGGACACAAGTGCTGAGGTTCGGCTAAATATTTGTAATGGCGTCGTATCTAATCCAGGCAATTCAACTTCAGGGCCCCGTGATTTTACCCTTTGAGGGGCTACAGTGAAGGCTTAGATATTATTTATTCATTTAGATTTACGCACACAAACACACACACACACATACTCAAAAAACAGTATCTTTCTCTGTATTCTAGATGCCTCAGCCATAACCTAAAACTGCCCCAAAATGAATATCCAAACAAATACTATAATCCAGCAGCAGCAAACTAACCAACTCAAAATCTCAAATCCCCTTCCTCCAATGGTTCCTCACTCTTATCATTCCTTCCTGTTTCAAATGCCTAGGGAAGAAGATGGCTTTGCAGTTTGATCTGAATGTCATCAGATTGAGGCTGTTGTTACCACAGGGGGTCATAGGGAGTGAATTGCTTGAGATCTTCAAAGACTGTCTTGGCTTTCAACATGTTACCATTGGGGTTAAAACATAAGCAAGTGACTGCTGACTTTTGCTTCTGAGTTTGCCTTGAAACGAGTCCCCCTAACTAAACACTATGACAATTTGCCCCTGCGCTGGACGGCAGAACATCTCCGAACAATGACGTTGAAGGTCTGCCAGTCTACTGGTAGATGTTGTTTTGTTTCTATAATTAACAGTTCCCTGGTATTTTTCAATATTTTCCTCTTCCAATCATTTAAACCCTCATTCACTTGGGGGAACTCACAAGTGAAACTTTAGGTTTCCATCCTGGTACATTTGTATAGATTTAAAGTTTCTAGCATCAGACTGCAGAGTTTTTCAGCATCGTTGATGTCTACAAGATCTTCAAGAGGGACCTCATGGATTAGACTCCTCATTCTTCTCCAGTATAAATCTTTTTTGTTCCCTAAGTGCCTTTTAAAAAGGGTCTTCCCACTATGAGGACACCATAAAAATCTACCCTCTTGTTCTTGTGTCTACAAACATGTAGTTAGGTGTTTAAGTGGCTTAACCGCTGGTAAAAGCACAATGAGCTTGATGAATCTGAATAGCTAATTTTTCAGGAAGTGATCCAGGTCTTGCTTATGGCAATGTGTGCTTGGCTGACTGACTGGAACACAGTGTTAAGTTTGTTGAAGTGAGGAAGAATAGCATTAAGAACAGCAGTTGCAATCTGGCTAATAGCCTCTCAAACTGTGCCAGTATTTTCTGTACTTTCTTGTCTCTTTCATCCTTCCTGGATCTCAGCGAAGGTGCTTGAGCAATCCACTGCTCCAAAGTTCTAAACGTGGTGCATGCCTCCAGTTATAAGTGGTTTTGTATTGCTGAGATCATGGGTTCTGTTTGGGGGGAGCATTAATACTGCTGATCCCTAGTGATATTTCAGAGTGGCTGCTTTGCACTGCAGCTGAAATACCAAGAGGCTACCACAATATCATGTCTATGAACCAGAGGTGTTTTTCCATGTATCGGAAGCACAAATATAACTGTGGTCTCCGCATAGCCTAGTCCCCATGATCTTCTACATGACACACAATGCTATTGACCAGGGTCATCCAACCACTGGTCCCTTTAAGGCTAAGAACTCCTAGAGGATGGATGGATGGAGGACAATAAACCATTAGGATAAATCGTGCCTTGTTTTCTTCCCACAAGCCCCAGAAGGCTTCTTCTCATAGAAGACACAGAAGGCATGGGACCAGTGCAATAGTTTGCTCTGTGTGTGTGTGCACACATACATGATGGGGAATGAAGATCCTGCTCCAGGGACCTGTACTTCCTGCATTTCAGTGCCCACAGCTCCAGGAGGGCTTTGTACACCCCAGTGCAAAGGGTGGTTTTGGAAGCAGGGTGAGATGGGCTGGATAATGGATCCATGGCTGTGCGTATCCACTGGGAAACCATTTGTCTTGTGGAAGGGCATCTGTAGGGAGACACAGCAACCAAGAGGGCTACTGCTGCAGTTAGGTCAACTTACTCCCTCCTCAGAAATCACACTAAAGAATCTCTCAGAAATTTTATTTATATATTTCTGTAGACGTAAAGGGCCTGAGTTGGCAGTGATGGCACCCATGCAGCTCCTGCTGAAATCAAGGGGAGATTTATGCAATGCAGAGGCTGCAGAGTTGGGCTGGGTCAGGATGCAGTTCGAGTCAGAACTGCTGACCTTTGTACCACTTTGCAGTCTGCAAAGGAACACAACGTTCTGTGGGCCAGTGGCATAAAACAATCTGCAGTGCTGAAAGGCACATTCCAACTGAAATATCCAGGAACACCTTCCTCCGCTCCATAACGCGGTACAGCTCTGTGGTCCTACAGATGCCAAGTATGCTGGGTGCCTAGGCCCCAACCTCTAGCTGACTGAGCGGCGAGTGTGGAAATGCGTCTGGGTGCCTGTCCCTATGTCCCACATATGCTCACACATGATTCCTAACCTAAAGTAGCAAATATAATTCTGTCACATCTGACATTGAGCTGTCCAGTGATCCTTGCCAGGCAATTGCCATCATTTAAGTTCTGTGTCCAGCTTCCATTCTGATTTATACTTTTGCTTTTATCCCATTTTTCTGACTTGTTTTCGTAGGGTGGACGAAATGTTCTCACTCCAGATAGATGACAGTTTGCCGATAAGAGGTGCAACTTATCACAAACAGCTTTGTGCTCTACTATTTTTTTCTCGAATGCTTAGCCTGTTGGAACAGCTTTAAAGTCTAAGATGATATTGTAGGTCTTCCCCCTGAAGTGTTTTCCCTCCTCTCTTTCATACATTATGGCTTCAAGAATCAGTCCTTTTAAAACAAAACACTCCAATCTTTTCCAGTTCTCTCAAATATTTTGCCTTAAATGAACTTTTTTTGAAAGCTTGATGTTCCTTGAATCTAACTTCAGAAATCATTTGTCACAGCTACAGATACGCATTGCAATCAGAACTATCTGTCAAATCTTTCTTCAAGCAATTATATGACAATTTGAGCAGTGTTCTCAGTTGCAGCTCAGATTCTTTAGTTTTCTCACATCAAATATGTCATGAAAAAAAGAAATACTCAAGCTTGTTCTGGTTTAAAAATCCCCTTCTTTTTCTCTGTCTCTAAAAGAAAGAATAAGGGAAGACAGACTCAAAGAGAAGTGGGGAAATGAGAGCGGAAACCACAGTACAACTAGCTCTGGAGATGAGCCCAGTAGGTTAACAGGACATTGTAGAGTTGGTTTTAGCTCAGCAAAACAGGACACTCAATTAGAGCTAGATGAATCATTTGTAATTAATAATTTAGGCCAATTAGAGTTGGGCCTCTTTAAAAGTTTCAGCCTTATTCAATGAGTTTCTCCTCTTTTCCTGTTTGTGAATTCTCTGCAAGCACAGTGCGAAATCCTCTAACGTATTCATTGTTCTAAATTGTTTGCTGACTACTTTAGCAAATAATTCTTAGTCTGCAGATTGTTTTTGCATTGTGAATAGTCATTATTAGAAATTCACATTGTTTCAAATGCTTCCATGATTCACATGATATGGCTTCTTTCCCCTGACTGGACGATTTGCTGTATGTAACTAATCTCAATTTCAAATTGCTTATCCAAGTGTAAACTTTGAAATCCACAATTCAAAAATTCACTGTTATCAGTTAATTGTGCAATTCGGAATTTCCTTTTGAATATATATTTACCTCCTCATTGTAATAAATCGTGTATGCTCAAATGTTCATGGAAAGGGTTGCAACAGAATCAAATTGCAATTAAAATTGGATTGAGTATTCATTAGTAGAGAGTGTTGCATTGTGCACCCAGGTCTGCAGTCAATAAGCAATTCTTCACTTTTTATATTACAGCACAATAGTGTTCCTTGGTCCATAGGAGCAGGTTACTGGAAAGGAAAAGGAAAACGAAAAAAAGGCCAGTTTTGTGTTCTTGCTGTAAAATACAGGTAAAGACATCTCCAGTGACACACACTTTCTGGACAGCTGCAGAACTAGAATCAACCAAACTGTCCCATATCGAAGCGACTTGTTTATGTGGTTTATATTATTGTTGAAGCCTTATTTGTCTGATCCAGTCTTCTTGCCTCCCTCAAGGGACCCCCAACCTCTCCACACCCCACATTCCTTCTGCTGCATTAAGGCTATTGAGGAGGAAAATATTGGGGCTCCGGAAGTAGGGAAGCGTAAGTTGGGATTTTCAAAGGAACCTAAGGGAGCTAGCCACCTAGTTCCCATTGAAATTCCTTGAAAATCCACATCTGTGAGCTTCCAGCAATTTTTCCTAATAGCACTCCTATGGCAGCTGATTCACAGAGGAACATTTTTGCTAGCCTTCGCCATTTGAAGCCATTTTTGCAAGCCTGGCTAATCAGAGATTTACAGGACATACCAACATACGTTGGTGGTACTAGAATGAAGGGAACATGGAAAACATGAGGTCCGCACATGGCCTAGACTTTGGTTTGTAGCCTAGCCTGGAAAAGGATGGAGAGAGCTCAAATTTCTATGACTCTTGGCCAGTCTCCTCCCTCACCTTCACACACAAAAAATGGCTCCTGGAAGCTCTTGAACACCTTTTATGTTGCCTGTGCTACCTTTCAAGGTGACAAAATGCGGGCAGGTTGCTTTTTATCATTAAGGAATAAAATGAGTGGAAACGTTGACTGCTCTGAATCGAATATAATTGGATATGAACAATCTCAGACAGTACCATTGTCAAACCATTGTTGCCCCGTCCCAAACAAAGACATAGTCCAAACCCAAGGACCCAAACTTCTGCATTGGCAACAGTAGCTGGGAGACAACTGGTGGGTGCAATTCCACGTACTGCAGTGCACAGGGTTGTACCTGCTTATCTGCAGTCCTGAATTTGGCCCTGGGTTTTTTCTTTGTTTTATTAAAGAAGTTAGCCAGAGGATCTCAAGGTGCTTTCCAGGGTTGGAATTCAGCAATAAGCATATACAATTACTGTCAGAAATACATGCATAGACTACAATTGTAGAGTGAAAAAGCCCTGTTTTGAAGAGGGTTGGATGGTAAAAAGAGAAGCCATACAACTCTGTTATAGTGCTCTGTGTGTGTGTGTGTGTGTGTGTGTGTGTGTGTGTGTGTGTGTGTGTGTGTGTTCACAGAGTTAATTTAATTCAGACATTCAGGGACACTATTCCTAGATGCCACCAAAAAAAGTCTGCATCTAAGCAATGCTAACCTTTCCCCCAAATCCGTTTAAACCTGACCTTGGCCTTTGCTGTTTCCATGTGCACTGTGTCAGGGTGTCCCAATGGGCCCAGTGCAGCTGCACACAACCTCTGTAGCCAGATACTTAACCTTCAGATTCACTCCTCTACAAACATCCACCAACAGTTTGCAAGGTCAAACCCCAGAGCAGCACAAAGGAGCCTTCAGGGAACCCTAAAACGAAGGAAGTGTGAAATTCAGGTCTGCAAACATACTGCAAACAAGGTGCCTCTTTTACACAAGACTTGGTTATAACCCTGAAAGAGGACAAATCGCAGCTGCTGTCTTTATGGGCTTCATTTTCTCCTGGCCCTGGGAAAGCACAGCCCAGGCAATTTCGGCATGCCAGTGACATGGTTCCGCAGTGAAATGGCGCAGCTGAGCTGCCGGAGCCTCCTGCAGCCGCTGGAATCGATTTTTTGTGCGGCTTCATACATCCTGTGCAACAGATAGGATTTCAAAACTATATCAAAGGGTTGGCTTTCCTGTGCCTTTCCAGGTCCCAGGGTGCATAGAGGCAATTGAACAAGACACGCTCACTTTTTTATGATCGAGTTATCCCAGTTTCAGTAAATAGATGTCTGCATTTTCACTTCCACCTGAGAGGAGATATTGTATTCCCCAGGCTTTCAATTTTTCATGCTCCTTTGGGGGGAAAATGTATCAGAAAAAAGGAAATTCTAAGAGTTAAAAGAACAAAAAAGACAGAGAGAAAAACTTCTGTCAGCAGCTTTTTTTCGCTTTTATCATAATCCAGTTAAATATTTTTATTTCTCTTACTCCATTTTTCTTCTGCTTTAAAAAAAATAAATGGTGTGAATTTAGGGACTGATTGAACAAAGCAGTTGGGCATCTGTGAAGACTGGTGTGTGTGTGTGTGATCTTCCTGCTCCCTGTTCTTCTTTCACTAGGCAGTATGCCTTGCTGTTGGCCCCACATGCCTTACCCTGCAGCCCGCAAGATTGCGCCACAAGTCTCAGAAATGCTCCCAGACCCTCACCCAACACCCCCTGCTTGTACATGATAGAATGCCTGGAGTCTTGCATATGCTAGTTGAAACTCACATATTTTCTAGTTACGTCAGTTGGCTTCGGGGGTGCGATGAACCTTTTCCAGCAACATAGACAACTTGGTCCTCACAGGTCAGCTGGGGAACGGCTAGAATGGGGTTTCTCCAGTACTTTCATGAGGTATCGTCTGAATATCATATAAAGCATAACTGCATGCAACAGGGAGGGGTGTATCTCGATGTTCCTCCAGTACGCAAGCAACATGCTTCTTCGGAGTCCCATGCACTAGCCCATTTCCTTAGGGACGGACACAGCAGATTTGGAACGTACTGTATCGATACTTGTCAGAAAGCCTTCAAACTCTCCTGATACAAAAGGCGTCCCATTATCTGAAACAAGGCTCTCTGGTAGGCCAAACATAGAAAATAAAGCGATTAGGCAAGAAACGAGCTCCTCTGAGCTGCCTTGTGAAATCATGAGTGCAAAGGGGTAACAGTCAACCGTCAAGGTGCCAGCAGTACTCAACTGCAATTCTCGGCTATGGGCTGTCTATAAACTACCGGTTTCCAAGGGGCCAGAGGAACAGTAGCTCTATGCATTGTGCAGGCTGAGCATGACGTCACATGATGCTCGACGTCTTAGTGCAGCCCTGGCCACCAAGCACAGCTATGCAGAAATTCCTCCTTCTTCGTAACTTCCAAATGTCCTTCGTGAGCCACACCCAGGACTGCTAGTCGCATTGCTGCTGGAATGATCACCCATGCTCCTCGGCAGAAGATACATCGAGCAGCACATCTTCACTGGGCACTCGGAACACATTTCGTAGAATGTAAACAAGGTTTACGAAAGGCCTGGGTCCGGCCAACCCACTTGTACAGCACGTATCACCTTGCACAGTCCAACGTTCTGAGGAGTGGTGTCAGCAGTCTGCCCTAAGTCAACTAACATATCTTTCGTAAAAAGCATACAGTGTACTCTGGCACCCTTGCATGCAGAAATGGCAATGTCTTGAAAGAGCACGGGCAAGTAAACTACCCTGACCAGTATTTGTGTGATTTGTTCTTAAAAATCTCCAGTGATGGGGATTCCACAACCTCCCTTGGAAGCCTGTTCCAGAGCTTAACCACCTTTATAATTAGAAAGATTTTCCTAATATCTAACCTAAATCTCCCTTGCTGCAGGGTAAGCCCATTGCTTCTTGTCCTACCTTCACTGGATATGGAGAACAAGTAATCACCATTTTCTTTATAACAGCCCTTAACGTAGATGAAGACTGATCAGGTCCCCCCTCGATCGTCTCTTCTCAAGTCTAAACATGCCCTATTTTTTAAAAAAAATCTTTCTTCATAAAGGGTTTAGAAAACCGGACCTATTATTTTTGTTGCTCTCCTCTGAACTCTCTTCTATTTGTCCACATCTTTCCTGAAGTGTGGCACCCAGCCAACAAAGCTGTTTCAACAAGAGGGCCGTGAAGAGCACCTGCGCATCATCATATGTAAAGAAACTCTGGACCCATCAGCCTCCCCACGGTTGCAAAGCTGTGACTGCCACTCCTGAGAGGGGTAAGCACAGTAGAGCTAATAATAATCAGCTCAGTTTAATGAAGGACTCAAGTAGTTCAGGCTCTTGATAAAATGAGCCAGAGAAAGACAAGGTTCTGTGTAATTGACATTAGAGATGGATGAATTAGTTCTTATTAAAAATAACAGCGAAGAGCATTGCTGGGACCAGTTTCATATTGCAGAGGAAGATGGGTGTCCAGTGGAATGTGGCATGGGAACTATCAGATGCTATCAGATGATTCTGAGCCACAAGGTGCGATAGGCTGCCTTATATATTGTCAGAGGAACTTATTATTGTTATTTAGAAAAAAAACAAAAAACAGCCAGGCTCATTTCAGGAGGAAAAAAATCTGAAAAAAGCATAAAATAGGTAATTTTAGGTACCTGTTATAGGTAGTTTTCAGATGACATCACATAGAGTGGAGTTTTTTTTTAAAAAAGGAATAGATATAAAAATTTGATCTGGTCCCTTTAATGAGTTAGGTGTTATATCACCCATGCAATGGGCCAAATTTTACAGTGGTTAAATGCAGCTTGAATGTAAATTGGTCTTGAATGGCCTGATCCAAAGCCCATTGAAGTCAATAGAATTCTTTCTGTTTACTCCAATGGAGCAGACCACCCATGATCGACACACTATAGATGGGGGCTGCTGGTTACAGGCATGGCTTTGGCATACAGTGGGTGGGCAAAAGGAATGTAACTGACATATCAAGGGGCTTGATCCTGCTCCCACTGAAATCAATGGCCAAGCTCCCACTGATGTCAGTGATGCAGGAGTAGATCCCAAGAGGTGGTGGGTGGGGCACTGGAAAAGGAACCCAAAGGAGGGTGCAATTGACTCAGTTTATGAAGCCACAACATATACACCTGCTCATGGGAAGCGCTGTCAGTCGCAGCATGACGCATTGCTGCCACATATAATGGAAGGAAACATGGAGAGCGTGGATCAGCATTCACGTTGCGCTCCCCATCAGTACCCGGCCCAAGCCAGGGGAGACGAATGAGCCAACCAGCGGACCACATATGGTGATGAATCCTGGTCACGTGCCCCCTGAGGCACGTTGCGCATACGCTAAGAAGAAGAAGGGAGGAAATCTCACAAAGGATTGCAAACTAAGCCCTTTTACACATGACAAGGAGGAGAAAAGGAAAAACCCTGAAAATGAAAGATTAGCGTAACATGTGGTGCAGTGTCTGTGGTGCAGACCCTGCTCGTTTACACTAGTGTAAATGGAATTACTCCAGTGACATTACTCCAGTGTAAATGTGAGAAGTTTCTGACAAGCACACACACATGTGCGTGTGCACCCTTTACTGGGCAAGAAGCTCCAGACCTTCCTGCAGGTATTTTCAGCTATTCACATGGAATCACATAGGGATGTAAGGTAACAGCATATTTTCCATATTCTCCCCCGAAAAGCGTGGGGGTTGGGCAAAGACATGTGGTTTAAAGCTCTTCCAAAGTTGCTGCTCTTAACATTCCCTCTTCCCCTTAAAAAAAATAAATAAATCTGTTCCTCCATTTCTCATTGAAAGACAGCAGCGTCCCATAAAACGTTGGCCGCTCTTGAGGGATTAAATGAAGATTTCTCCAGCTAATTATAAAAATGCCAGGCAAAAACTGGCCCAATATGATTTCTTACATTAAACAAATGTTATAGCAGTGAAGACTTTTAGTGGCACTATTTGCAGTTCTGGCCTTTTGCCAGCCTGCTGTCATTAAATCTGTCGATTTTAAGTATCAGCTGCATTTATTGAAAAGGGAATATAAATAAAACTCTGACGCCTATTAAAGGAGCCTCCGTGTTTGGGCTGTTTTTCAAGATGGTGGACTGACGGCCATCGTGAGTGTTTGTTGAGAACTTTCCCATATTTCCCAATTAGTGTTGAGCACAAGGAACTCAGCACCTCCCAGAATAGGGCACAGAGTCCCTCCAGATTTACACAAAGAACAGAATTGACTCTAGTTTCTTTTACTTGGCCATAGATTTATTATTGAAACTGCAAGTATTTTCACATTGAGTGAAAGCTCACCTTAAATTGGAAATAAATGGCATTTATTTAAGTCCCTACTGGTACTTGAACAAATGGTTATATCCTGCAATACTTTAACCTTTGGCTGTCTGCAATGGTAAAAAGAGTGGAGGAAAAACCAAACTGGAATATTATATAAGACAAGGAGATGCTTTAATGCAAAAAGATGACAAAAGTCACCATTCATGAGACATTTATATGCCATTAGTCACACTTTCTCAAGACTGTGACCTTTCTGTGTGAAGAACTTGGATGTGCCTAATTATAGAATCCCAAACCCATGCTATACAAATATCCCACACCACAGAGAAGTGTGTGTAGGTCAACAAAGGCAGACTCTTTCAGGAATATGACAATACAGGGTTGCGTTAGCAGGGTAGGCCCGATGAAAAATTGCCACCAGTAGAAATACATGGTCAATGACCCATGATTCAGAAATGAATAGGAAGCAGGAATTACATTTACAGTCAAATCATTATTTTTTTTTTTAAACCTTGAAACCCAAGAGCCTGATCATCAAAGTCTACGAAAGTGCTGATTTTCTGCCAGTCAGGTCATGCTATTACAGCCAGGCTATAAAAGCTCCCTAATTATGCCATTTTTTTAAAAAAAAGTGCAAACTAATCAAATTTAAAGGCTTTAGTAAAAAAAAAAAGTTTTAAATGAAAAATGAGGCCCTCATGGACAAAGTGACAGCAAACACCAAATCATATCAATTAGGCAAAAAGCAGGAGAGCCAGGGCTCTCAGATTTTGTGCACATCTTCATAGCAAGATTGTCCTATTGCTATTTCCCTGCCCGCTCACAGTAACTTGGACGATCTCCTTTCCCCGTTATAATTACAGATCACCCTTGACTACAGTGACTGCCTACACTGATAAAAAGCACCAGGAAAGTTTTAAGATACATCAGAGCATTTTAATGCAGGTTTTCAGCTACAAACACAGAGAATAGATAGCTCTAGGAGTCTGATTTTCAGATGTGCTGAGAATCCACACCCCTACCTGAAACTCAGCACCTGTAAACTTTAGGAGCCATGCAACCAGCCAGCTCTCCACAGACCAGCAGCAATTGCGCAGCAGAATATACTTTAGCCACCTCTAATTTACATCTAACAAAAACAAGACACTCCACCCTCCTAAACCAGATGAGTGGGGTTAGCCTGGGTTTGGGGCTTTATAGCCATGCTCAAGGAAGGAACCATTTAGACCATGTAATGGTTTATATTTTAATTACAATCCAGTCACACTGAATTGTTTTTATCTGACAAAGATTCCTCATATAAGAACCAACTATACTCACAGGAATGCCAAGGGCTGCTAGAAGCATTATATAAACATGCACAATTGGAAAAACTCAGAATGGATTCCCACCCCTGTCCTTACTGAAAGTGGAGAATTCCCAGTCCTCCAGCAATCCTCTGTAACTACCTTGCTCAACTCTATGGTGCACGGAACAGGAGAGATTGATACATGGGCTGACCAATGCAGAGTGCAGTTGCTAGTTATGCCCGCCCCCTCCCCCCCAGCCTATAAATTCAGGCCACTGGGGCATTTAGTTCCTAAAGCAGCTGCTACTGTCCACCTATCCAAAGTGAGGTGCTCTTCTTAGAAATAATAGTGTCTAGAGAGGTTATAACAACTTAGTGTTATGGATTTAATTTCAAAGCTCCATTATTCTTACCCAAATAGACTCTGATCACCTGTTTATTCCCTTAGTGCACGAGACAGATTTGCCGTTTTCACTCTTTAAAAAAAGCTAGTTGTTGCTGATGTCAAATAGATCTACTGCAGCACCTAGAAGGGTGTAAGTCCAGCCTTGGCTGTAGTTTGCTGCTCACAGAAGCAAAGTTGTATTTTCAAAAAGAGTAAGAACCATTTAAAAAGAGAGAGGAGGTGAATTGTAGGAGCTGAGTATAGGCCTGGGAGCTAGCAGCCTCTAAATTCTAATACCAGCTCTGAAGATGATCCCTGCTGTGGCCTTGAATAAGTCACTTTTCATATTTCTGGGCCTCAGTTTCCCCCCTCTGTTGAATGGAGGATAATACCTGCCTCTCAGAGGTGTTGTAAAGATCAATTAGTTAATGTCTGGAAAGTGTCATAAAGATGGAAAATGCTAGAGAATTCTTAAGCGTTTTAATTAAGAAAAAGCTAATATCATTATCACATTTGCTACTATATCAAGCAAGGTCAGTGCTGATCCATCTGATTTACCCTGAACATAGATACAAGGTTTATACATCTTTGGTACTGCCTTCCCCATCTTCTCTAGGAATGAGAGATGGATTTTGCCAAGCGTTGTTGTCTGAATTGCAAATACTCTTCCCCTCTGTTCCACATGGGATGCAAACAGATCTGCATTTAGTGTGCAAACACGTCTTCTAAAAAGAACATAAGAACAGCCATGCTGGGTCAGACCAAAGGTCCATCTAGCCCAGTATCCTGTCTTCCGACAGTGGCCCATACCAGGTGCCCCAGAACCTGAAAGGTGTAACGGAAACTGAACCCCTATGACGTCTGTCTAGGTCAGGGCTTGGACATGGAAATTGGAGCTGAGAGAATGATGTAAACTATTTTTTTCGTGCATCTTTGGGCTTGTTTTCACTGCAGAGTTAACTCGAGTTATAGCTCAAGTGTTGCCCCTAACTTGAGTCCTGTATGCAACACTCAACCCCTTTACTCAAGTGTGGCGGTGCTTTTAACTCGAGTTGGCTGGCCTGTCAGAGGGTATAGGCTAAAGCTTGATTTAGCACAGTTCTTCAGCTACTAACATGACTGAAATGTGGACACAGGCTAGCTCCACTTGAGTCCCCCTATCCTCCAATGGCTTCCCATAATGCTCTGTGCACCCAGAAAGGACAGATACGTTCTCCCACAATTCACTGGGAAAGGATTCCCAGAACAGCTCAGCTTACTGCCGCACAAAAGAATCATGGGATATGCCCCCAGAAGTATAATGCCACCCATAAGTGAGTGTAGCGCCAGTCTGGACACAGCAGCTCAAGTAGTATTTTGCAGCGTGGCCACTTGGGACAGGAGTGTAGATAACACAAGGGGACTCTGCAGTGAAGATAGACCCTTAGTGGCATTTTTAAAGGAATTCACTTTGGCCATTTCATTCCCGTATCTTATCTCTCAATGCCCAGTCAGGCAATGAAGTCTTTTAATTTAACGACAGTGGATTTAATGGGCTCAGAATAACAACAGCAAGAAAACTAAAGGAACAACAAAATAATTATGGTGGGAACCAGTGAGTTCCTTGGGTTATAAGGGATGCTTTATTATTCTTAGGTTCAGTCTCTGAAACCCTTAGTTGCAGCTACTTCCAGCAGACAAGTCTTGTGAGCTCCGCATTCAGAATGTTCTGAAGTGGTGTGACTTCACCCAGTTCTCGAAGCGCCCTACATTATGGGGCCCCTCCAGGTGAGCTTTTCCTGAGCTTTCGGGAGGCCAGGTTTAATGGTAGGCATGTGATTGTCAGTATTCGTGCTGGAACAGAATGTGACTTGTCTGGTGAAAGACACTAAGCAACCCAGTCTGAATTCAGAATATTCCTTAATGGCCCATTTAGACAAAAAGGGGGTAAATATGAATAATAAGGTCGAACAAACCATGGCCTGGTAGATACATTGTGAACTGGGCCAAAATACAGCAGTCTGTCTGCTGAGTCGCATAAGTTGCTATAAACCTATCACCTCAGCGCTCCATTCTCTGCACTGGGTCCCCACTGAATACAGGCTCCATATTCCCAGCCCTCCACTGGAATTGGCCATAGCCATCCTGATGAATTCATTTACCATTTCTTATGGCTGAGCACATTCGAGTTGAGATATGAAGAGAATCACTGACCTCACCAAGAGTTTACTTGTGATAGGCGTAGGTCTGATTTATACTGCCTCCCCAGCTTCGTTCGTCAAAACCGTTAAGGCCACTTCTACATGAGCGGTCTAAGAAACTCACATAATAGCTTAGTTTTCTCCCTGGGGAAAAAAGCCAGTAGAAGAGAAGAACGGTCTAGTGGGTAGGGTGCTGGCCTGGGAGACCTTTCAATTTCTTGCTCCACCACAGACTTCTTTAGGCAAGGCACTTAATCTCTCTGTGCCTCAATTCCCAAGCTGTAAAATGGGCTTAACAGCACTGCTCTAGCTCACAGGGGTATTGTGAGGATAATTACATGATAAATTGTGAAGTGCACAGGTAACACAGTAATGGAAGCCCCAAATCCTTCCTCCGTACATCAGGGATTTCACTCATAGTGTCCTGATTTAAAAAAGCCTTGAAATTGTTTAGAGAATGACATAAGGCAAGGAGAGGAAACCCATAAACTCACCTCAGAGGCATCTCAGAAAGGGAAGAAGGCCACAAAGGAGCCGTTCAAGGATACAGACAATCTTGAACATTTCCCAGCAATGAGGGATGCATAATTTAGAGCAGCCCAAGGCCATTTTGTAACTAATTTTACATATTGTAGATCCTGTTCTCTTGTATTTCTCTTCTTCCCATTCTCCCCAAAATACTATTTTGGAATAAAAAAGAAGAGGTTTATTTGAGGAGAGAGGGACGAGTGAGGAATGCCCACTTGCCCAGCTCAGAGGGTTGGATCTGGACAGTTGTATTATTTTGCTGCTGCTATGTGAGTATGGGAGAATCATCTTAGCTTAATATTACGTGCATTCCAGCCGTTAATAAATCAGCTAAAAACTATAAAGCCTCTTGTTCCATGCCCTGCCCACAAACTGTTTGTGACCTTCAGCAACAGAATTATGATGATGATTATGATTTGTATTGCCATTCTACCTGGGAGCCCCAGTCAGAGACCAGGACCCCATTGTGCCAGGCACTGTACAAATACAGAGCAAAAAGACAGAATTGCTGCAATTTTTTTAACAAGGATCTGTTAAAATCAGCTCAAACGTTTTACAGGATCATCATAGATCAGCCCCCAAACAAAATGATTATGTTAATGAGTAGTACCTCCAAATACTTCATTGGCTCAATATACCCACTTAGAGGATACATTCCAATCTACTCGATATAATGAGTGTGAGAGCCAAAGGAGACGGTAAAGGCACCATCCACACCAGTTGCCTACTTGCTTCAAAGACCTTCTTGGAGAAAAATACAAGGTTGCTCCATGCAACATCAGACTGTAACTGCATGGCCCCCTCTGCACGGCGGTTTTCGGTCTTGAAAAGGGCCAGATTTGCTGAACTGCAGATGTGGATCTTCTTTTTATCCACAGATCCCTGGGGGGCCATGCAGCTTCCCCACACCTCTCTGCTGATGTGCCTCAGTTGTGACACCAAGGAGCTGTGTTCTCCCGGTGGCAGATTAGACGCCACATCCATTCTGTGTTTGGGTTTCCTGCTTAGACGGTCAGTACAGATGCCAGCTGGTACATAGGATGTTGGTGGTTTTGGTGATGATTCTGTGAGTAGATGTGTACTAGGAACTGGACTGGGATCACCGGACTCATTTCCCTGAGGCCGCCGGACAGCCATCGCTTGGTAAAGCAATTGAGTCTACTAGGATTCAAACTGATGGTGACCTGTGAGCAGGGGTGGGATTGAGGGGAAAAACAGGTCATTTGTCAGGCTCCACCCACAAGAATCAGCTCTGCCCAGGTGAGGCATCAAAATGAGATATTGCTCACGGTAGTATGTGCAGATATTCAAAATAGGATTGGGCGCAACTGGCCTCCTTCGGCTTGGCTTCCCCTCCTTGGCAGGAATGTGCCCATGTGCTCCTTTGTGATGGGGACAAAAGCAAGTCATGGTATGTCCCAAGGGTACCACACATTTCTGTCCGCAAAACGAGAAGTCGGTTACAGTAAATCACACAGGTCTGTGTATAGACGCTGACATTCTAATGTGCCGGGGGGGGGTGCTCACCCCCAACTCCACCCCAGGCCCCACCCCGATTTTACCCCTTCCCCCAAAGCCCCACCACTGCCCAGCCTCTTCCCGCCCCGCCCTGCCTCTTCCCACTCTGCCCCCTTCCCCCGAGTGCACCCCGCTCTTGGTCCTCCTCCATCCCCCCCAGCACCTCCTGCACACCGCGGAACAGCTGACTGTGGCAGGAGGGAGGCACTGGAGGGGAGGGGGAGGCGCTGGTGACCCTCCCTCTCCTTTTCTTCTGAAAGAGTTAACAATCTTGCCATGTCAGTGAGCATCACTAGGCATCCCAGTTAACACTTCACTGAGATGAATTATGGCAGTTCACACCTCTTGCTCCAGGCTCTCTGCAGATTCACCTGGATACCTCTGCATTGGTTACACTCAGTTCACATTTATACGGTTTCCTTTAGAACCATAACAGCTCGAAACTTAGGCCATGTCGACACTTACAGGCTTACAGCAGCACAGCTGCACCAACAGAGCTGTGTACTAGGAACTGTAAGAGTGCCCATGTAGTCACTTTATGCTGATGGGCGAGAGCTCTCCAGTCGACATCATAAAACCAGCTCAACGAGCATCACTAGTTATGTCGGCGGGAGAGCGTCTCCTACCAACATAGCGCTGTGCACACGAGTGCTTATGCTGGCAAAATGTATGTCACTCAGTAGCGTGTTTTTTCATACCCCGGAGCGACAAAAGTTTTGCCGACATAAGTGCTAGTGTAGACATGGCCTTAAAGACAGAGAGAGAGAGAGAGAGAGAGAGAGAGAGAAGCTGAAATTCTGGAGAAGAAAGCAGCTTGAGAGAGGTGCCAGCATACCACACTGCTGCATGCTTGCTGAATCCAAGCCCAGTCTGTGAGTTAAAGGCTCCATTCAATCCCTCAGGCAATCTAAGCCTAACTTTTATGGACTTTGAAAGGAAGAGACTCATCTGTATCACTTGAAAATCCCTAAAACAGTAAGTGGAAAAAATATCTCAGTAAGGCAGCTTGGAAATTATGGAACTAGAGTGAACATCAGAATCTCACACAGTCAAGCTTTGTCAAATGGTTTTTTGCGACACGTCTGCAACATTTCAGCTATGCAGTTTGGAAGATACCCAACTTATCAACTACCTGGGCAAATTTCTCTTTCTTTCCGTAAATGCAGAAATCAGGTAATTGCACAAAGCAGCACTAACAACATAAGAAATTGAGGGCCAGGGGGGGTGCACCTTACTCACATTGACAAGCAGTTATAGGAATAGTCACATTAACTTCTCATGTGAGCAAGGGGGTTCACAGTCTGGTTCCAATCCGCCTTCAGCCCTTCCCCAACTCATCCCCTCTATCATTCATGCCAGGTGGAATAGTTTGTGTCCAGTTGCTATGGGTACCAACCAGCCATCCACCCTATGTTTCTTTGAGTGCCAGGTAGTTATTCCAGAAATATACAGGTAAGTCAATCACAGAATTACTCTTTAAAAGAACCGTTATTATGGCAGATAGATTTGGCTAAATAAGATTTGAACCCTAGAAATCAGGACCAATTAAAGTTGTTTGAGTGGCACTATTATTGGCTTATATGCATAGGGCCAAACCATGAATCTCTTGCTCAGTCATTACTTCTGGGTCTGGCCCTTAGAAAAGGAAGATGTAAAAAATATTTGGGCCTGCTCTTGCAACTGGAACAGTGCAAACAGACTCTCATGCCCCTCAAATGCCCAGTTGACTTCAGTGTGGCTCCCTGACAACCGGAATTGAGATGTTGAGACCAAAATTAACCAAAGAACACGAAAAGAAGAAATTCTTTAATTGCCTCTTCACCAATGCTAGGAGCTTGGGTAACACACTAAAGGAATTGGAATTGCTTATTGATGAGCATACATTTGGTCTGGCATTTCGGAAACCCGGTGAGATGATTCACACAACAGGAATGTTAAAAGAGGAGAAAACCTAAAATCATCCCTGATAAAGTTTTCCAATCACACAAAAATTGGGGAGTCGTAAATAATGAAGAGAACAGGTCATCTGATACACAGCAATCTGGATTGCTAGGTGAGCGGGGTACATGCAAACAATATGCATTTTAATATGACTAAATGTAAATGTATACATCTTGGAACAAAGAATGGCCATACTTACATAATGGGGGACTCTTTCCTGGGATAGAATTTGGGGGTTTTGGTGGATAATCAGCTGAACATGAGCTCTGTGTGGCTCTGTGGCCAAAAGGGCTAATGCAATCTTAGGATGCATAAACACGGGAATCTCAAGTAGGAGTAGAGAGGTTATTTTATGGCGCTGGTGCGACTGCTGCTGTAATATCGTGTCCAGTTCTGATCCACAATTCAAGAATTATTGGAGAAGGTTCAGAGAGTAGCCATGAGACTGATTAAAGGATTTGGAAACATGCCGTATAGTGATAGACTTAAGGAGCTCAATCTATTTAGTTTAACAAAGAGCAGGTTAAGGGGTGACTTGATTACAGCCTATAAGTACATTCACAAGGAACAAAGATTTAATAATAGGCTCTTCGATCTATCAGAGAATGGTATAACACAGGTGGAAGTTGAAGCTAGACATTCATACTGGAGATATGATGTAAATTTTTAATAGTGAGAGTAATTAACCATCGGAACAATTTACCAAGGGCTCTGGTGGATTCTCCATCATGGACAATTTTTAAATCAAGATGGGATGTTTTTCTAAAAGATATGATCTAGGAATTAGCTTGGGGAAGTTCTCTGACCTGTATTATATGGGAAGTCAGTCTAAATGATCACAGTGGTCCCTTTTGGCCTTGGAATCTATGAATCTATGAAACATATCAACAAGAGGAGCCGTCTATGCCAGTGGTCACCAACCGGTTAATCACGATCCACTGGTCGATCCTAAAGGATCTCCCAGTCGATCACGATCTCTGGTGGCACAGCAGGGCTGGAGCTAAAACAGGCTCCCTGCCTGCCCCAGCCCCACGCCACTCCTGGAAGCGACCAGCAGCCGGGGGTGCGGGGAAGGGGTCTCCCTCCTCACACTGCTCCTTCCTCCAAGCACCACCCCTGCAACTCCCATTGGCTGGGACTGGGGAGCTGTGGCCAATGGGAGCTGCGGGGGTGGAGCTTGCAGAGGGGGCAGAGTGCGGCACCATGTCCTGCCTGCCCCCCTCCCTCCAGGGGCCACAGGGGTGTGTTGGCCCCTTCCAGGAGTGGTGTGGGGCTACAGTAGGCACGGAGCCTGCCTTAGTGTCGCTGCGCTGCTGACCGGGAGCCACCGGAGGTAAGTGCTACCTGGTGGGAGGCCTCACCCCAACTCCCAGCTCTAAGCCCCATCCCGGAGCCAGCACCCTATACCCCCTCCTGCACCCCCATACTCCGCCCCAGCCTGGAGCCCCCTCCTGCACCCAAATTCCCTCCCAGAGCTTGCACTCCTCACCCCCCCTGCACCCCAACTCCCTGCCCCAGGCTCAGCCCAGAGCCCCCTCCCACACTGCGAACCCCTTGGCCCCAGCCAAGAGCCCATACCCTGTGCCGAACCCCAACCCCCTACCCCAGCCGAGTGAAAGGGAGTGAGGGTGGGGGAGAGCAAGTGACGATGGAGAGAGGGCGGGATTGAGTGAGTGGGGCAGGGCTTTGGGGAAGGGGCGGGGTAGATCCTGGGTTGCCCTTAAATTCAAAAAGTTGGAGACCACTGGTCTATGCTGACACAATTACAGCACTGGGAGCTCATTCGGCACACCCCTTGAGGCTGGGACTATATTTCCCTTTGTGTTCTGGACAGTGCTGAACTCATTGCTAATGCTTAACAAATACCGTGTCTAATCCTGCCAAGGCTTCCATTGACTTGCCTAGCAATAGGGTTGGGCCCAATCATTGAACATACCCTGCAGATCTGGACAAATTAAATGCAATACTTACATTTTATCTGAAAACTCAAACCAAATAAAAATGTTTAAATCCAGGGCAACATCATTACCATGAAGATAAATATTACTTCAATACAGTTCACCATAACAACGGGCAGTTTATTAAAACCCTTCACAGTTTAATTTCTCCAGCATTTTATATTGGACGGCATTTTCATTAGAAATCCCTGGCAAAAGCTCAGAATGCACTAAATCATTTAATATACTGAAGTCTCAATGTATTGAAGCAAGAGAGTCTAATTCAGAAGAGCAGACTTTGAACAGTGCGCTGTGCTTACAATGCCAGTGTAAAATGTCCTATTCGGATCAGTGTAAGGTGTTAGATGCGTTTAGTTCTAAAGCTCTTTCTGTGCTTTCATTTTGTTTAACAATTTGCTGCCGTGTCGCATCAGGCTGTCGCTGCAGTGAGCTGTCACCTGGAGAGCCGCAGCTGGTGTAAATCAGCATAGCTCTGTGCCTTTCAGGGATTTACACCAGTAGAGCATCTGGCTCATTGTCTCTGACACATGGTTTTGCTACCTTGGTCATCCTAGATTTGACATAAAGAAACTGATTTGAGCCGCAGCATCAGAGTCTACCAGAGATTCAGAGTTCAGTGAAAAATGCAGTGAGCTTGGAAGCCAGACATTTAGACTCAATGTACTAAGAATGCTACTTAGCTCTTATATGCACTAATGATGTTTTACAAATACTGACTGTTTGTATGCACTAATGGCTGGAAGATTCATTGCAACTAACTGCATTTTTTGAATGATCGATTTAAAAAGAGCTCTTATAAGCTTCCAGCACATGGCTACGATCAATGGGCCTTAGCCTTGAGAGTGTGCAGAGCACTCTCAGCTCCCCTTGCACATGGTACATCCTGTCGGATCCCTCCCAGATGTAAGCAGGGTCTGACTGAGTTCGCCCTGATAGCTAGTGGGGGAAAAGAGGTCAGGAGCAGACTGTATTTGCACTTGCACTTGCATGCACACACCCGTACTCTACCTGGTGGCGAGCAGATAGACCTGCTGTGCCAAAGTGATCAATTTTGGCTGGGTTGGGGTTACAATTCACCTTAGTATTGAGCGCAGGGGTAATGAAATGTTGTTATCCTTCCTGTAGGAGTCAAGGGCAGCAGAACTGTACTTCGCATGCCTGGATTGAGATGGTCACCCTAACCTGAACCTCACGAGCTAGACAGAGGGTGGGAAGGCCAAATCCAATTGAAGATGGGGGTGGGGGTGAGGACAGGGGTTCCTACTTGACGGTATGGCCGCTGCCTAAAGAGTCCCAGATGCCCTTTGACCCTTCCGTCTCTAGAGTTTAAAGACAGAGCTGTTTGGACTCAACTGAGAGTCTTTGTATCTGCTCAGTGATGACTAGAGCTGAGGACACTGATGAGCGGGTCGAGGGGCTAAGCCTTAGACCTAGGATGAGGACAGCGCTGCCGTGAAAGACAGCAAAGAGGCAGTAGCACAGAGGCTCCCTGCTCCCCCCTGAGGTAACTAAGAACTAAGTGGGGGAAGCTCAGAACCAAGGTGGCCGCAAGCAGCAGAGATAACCATGGTGGAGATGACAGTGGCGAGCAGTGCCAGAGATAGCAGGGGCAGTGAGTTAGTTGCAGAGGTGGCAGCTCCAGTGGAGGTATTGCTGGACATCCTCCCCCGGCTCTCGGGGTGGAAGGTGGACCCATGTGTATGCACCTCTGAACTCTGGGTCTTTGCTGACCAAGGAGGACCAATTGTGAGTGGGGTGCAGCAGAGGGAAAGGGGAGTGGGGTGTTAAAAGGACATTTGCTTAGACTTTCACACTGCAAGACACTGCTCAACGTACTGAGGGGTGGGTGTTTGTGTATAGTCACATGCTTTTGAAAGTGGTTGTGGTGCTTTCCCCACTTAATGCTGAGTTCCCTTTATTATACACAGACTCGGTGCTTGCGAGAGGGGAAGTATTGCCTCTTCAAGGCACCTTGGAGTGGTGTTTAGTTTTCCCAGATTCCTGAGTGGGGGCGTGAACCGGGTCTGTTTTGTATTGTTAAGAGGAACCCCTAGATATTCAACCCGCCCTTGTTGCTGCCGACTCCCCTGGCTGAAGGGTTACAAATCTATAAGTCACAGTTATTGACACTTGCCACATCTAAGCACTTGGTACGATCCTGCCAAGTGCCGTGGAGCAAACTCCCTCCATGGGAGTCGAAGATGCTCAGCACCTTACTGGATGAGGCCCTTTGGCTTATTGCTGGTCACCATGGGTCTACTCTAATAAACAAGAGAAAAGAAAATTGTCACATTCAACAAAGAGCTGGGATATATTGCGGACCTTTCGAGCTACTGGTTTTGCTATATTCAAAGGCTTGTATTGGAAGCAGGACTTTAGAGAAACAATGGCACATTGTCAATAGGATACACCGGACATTATTAATAAACATTAGGAGGCTTGATATGATCTGGCAGAAGCAATATAATGAAATCAAGTACTGGAGCTGGACGGGGAGGGGGAGGAATCTGAACAAGATGCTTAATGGCTCACTGGACTGTGAAATGCAGTGGAGAGCCAGGTTGGAAAGGACGATCGTTTAATGAATTCAACACGTGCACCCTCTGAAAGCTTTGCTCACCATTCCCCAGAAATGTTTGACTCATCTGAAGATCCTGATTGTATAAAAAGAAAACAGTAAGTAATAATAGTAGTAATATGAAGATCAGGACCCTTATATCCAATTCATATTTATAATCCAGCAAATGCCTCACCTAAAGCCCAAAGATTTATGGGTTTGCATCTATAATTAATATCTTTCCTTAAGCAAGGAGGGGAAGGTTTTTTTCATACAAATAAATCTGGTGCTACAGACCTGGCTTTGGAAGACTAATATTAATCCCCAGCAAGACATGATTATTGAAACACAGACACACACAGACAGACAGACAGACAGACACACACACACACACACACACACACACTTCTTTCAGTGGACTGACCTGTGAGGCTTTGAGGGGAAAAAGGAATGGGGAGGTTTGATGGGTGTCTGCACTGAACAATCCTGTTTCCCAGAGATTCAATTTGCATCAGGTCTGTTGTTAGCAGCAGACCTGTGACTGGAAGCCAAGGTTTCATACAGGGCTTTGAGGAAGAGTTGATCGATCTGGTTTTAGTTTCATGAAGAAAATAAACAGTTGGGCTGTAAAAGGGTCAAGCCGAATCAGGGTTAATGAAAAAAGAAAAGGAGTACTTGTGGCACCTTAGAGACTAACCAATTTATTTGAGCATAAGCTTTCGTGAGCTACAGCTCACATGACTCGCAGGAGGTCAAAACTAAAACAATCTTTCTCTTCTTCTTCCTCTCTCTCACCCCCACCCCACCCCAACTTTTTCACAAGTAAAAAGTGCCAGAAGAAACCAAGTTGTCAGATACTTATAGATTCTTGGCAGATCTTTTGTAGTCAGGGGATCTAGGACTGCGGTCTTAAAGATAAGAAAAATTCATAGAGAGTGGAAGTGTTCCATCAGCCTTCTTCCTGAACTGAATTGTCATACACCGACTCAGAAGGCTGACTCCTCGGCACGCTCCACTTCTGCTGGTCTCTGCCCTGTGGCTATCGATTGTATCCCCACATTGGGGTCAAGCAATATATGTGACTAGATCTTTGCAGCTAAGATTCTAAGGTTGCTCCACTTGCTTTGTGCTACAATTCCTGAGCTGAGAACGCCCTATGCCATTTATTAAGCAGATTAACCTAAGCAGAGTAGAACAACTTTTCTGAATTGAGAAGGGCTTTATCAGAACAATATCAATCATAACTGGAAAAATACCTCCCCCCCCTTAATTTAGTGCCTCACACAAGAAAATTTGTCAAAAGCATAATCACATTTAATCAGGCGTAGTTTGTAATGAAAGTGAAAGCTTTTACCCGTCTGGATCCAAAGTGGCATAGTAATGAATATATCTGAATGGAGCCCAGGTAGTCAGTGTGTTTACACTGCACTGAGCTGTACAATATCTTCATTTAACTCTGATTTTAATTATTCATTTTTAATGACTGTTCATCTAAAAATCCCTTATGTGCTTAGTAATATAAGAGATTATCAAATATTACAAGCAAACACGGGTTTCCTGTCTAAGGACAAAAGGCCCAAGCTACTGTAAACAAAGATGCTTGACGTGCTGAGTGTATAGAGTTTTTGGAATATAGACAGGGCTACAGGGCTGGAATTACGGTGATGCCCTGGGCACAATCCAGAGGTTCTTCAAAGCTATAGCAGAAAATCCAAGCAGGGTAGGCAAAGACGGGCATATGCCACCTTTATGTCTCCCAACCCCCTGATCCTGGGAGCTTCATGTGTGGCAAACTTGCATAGTGCCTGCCTGATCTGTGCCTGGCTTCTGTCAGGGGTATAAGTTCCACAATTTCAAGAGTACTTACAACGGAAGAAGGAGGGAAGAAGGAAGCCTTAATAGAAAACACTGGTAAATGATGTTGCAATAGCTATGTTATTACCAAGTATTAATATGGCTGAACACTACCCTCGCCTCATGTAGTGTACAACTTGCTCCTACTTCTTAACATCTGCAAAGAACATAGGTCACAAGTGCCCGATGAAAGCTCTTACCTTGAAGGCCTAAAAGGTGGAACAAAGTGCAAGACAATGGCTCCGGATGGAGAAATGCAAATAGCCCAGCGGTTGAGGAAGTTGAAAACAGTGCAAGATACACGTTGCCGTAGCAAAGGTACAACATTGTCTGTAATCCCACTTTCATGCTTAAACATTTCTGCTGTAAATAATTGCTACTAACGTAAGTGACATAAGAGACGGTCTGTCTGTGAGGCCACAATGGAATGAATCCTGGTTCAGATTTGTCTGAAATGAAAATGTTAAAAACCAAACAAAGACAAAGTTAAGAAAGGATTAGGAGGGCAGAGGTCATTTGGGTATCAGTTCAAAGGACTCTACTCTCCAGAGAAAGCCTTGATTTTAATTTCCTTATCAAGAGAACTCCAAAATTAACACTTGCCTCTTTTAGCTCTTGGTGAACATAGCTTATTGACTAGAGCAAGAGCAGTATGCATGGATTGTGAGAGGAGGGAAAGCTGCATAGGTATTAACGCAGTTTAAGGATTTAGGACTTTAATAAAGATGGTAAGGAGCGGAGCTGTGCAAAAAAGATCCGCAAAAAGTACCATACATCTCAACATATAGAATCACAGGGTTGGAAGGGGAGGTCATCTAGTCCAACCCGCTGCTTAAAGCAATCCCCAATTTTTGCCCCAGATCCCTAAATGGCCCCTTCAAGGATTGAACTCACAACCCTGGGTTTACCAGGCCAATGCTCAAACCACTGAGCTAATTTGCAGCAACATGTAACTTCTTCTTCTCTCAGGGCAGCTATGCCCAAGGGCAAATGTTCATTTACTTCACACAGCATGATGTAATGCGGGGAGTGATGCAGTCCTGTAAAAATAAGACAGGAAAATGTAGTGTCAGCTGAAAAACTTGGAAACACTGTTCTGTTATTTCTAAAGGACATGCAATCTTCTAAAGTGTCTCTCTCTGTGTTACTTGGTATTGCAGGTTGTTACAGCAAATACAAGAAGTTTTTCCATATCAAAGGTAAGAGGTATGATGTCCTGAACTTGCTGGAGGAAGCCACGTATCATATGTGTGAAGACACCTTTTACATTGTTATTTCCTCACATGTAGGCTACATCGATTTATAGGTCTCTTATCACTTTTGATAGTTCTTTGTGAGAAGACAGGTATGACTCATTCTTCATGTTCTACAGTCAAACAACTCATCAGTGTTTTCACAAATACTATATAAAAATTGCATTGAGATCAATAGGCCTCTCTATATTTCCTGGTTGGATGAATCTGGGATCACAAGACTTTCTAACCAGCAGTAAATGCTCTGTAAGGAATGGTACTGCATTGGCAGAAAGACAGCCTGAGATGACTGAATGGGGCTTTCCCATCTCTAACTTCTATAATTTTATGATTCTGTGAAATGAATATTATAACACGGACTAACAAAGTCCCATCATCATGATTTACTATTAATTATCAACATTAGCCTATTATTAATTAACATTTGCACCATCTATCACCACCTGGCCAGACTGATCATTTACAAGCTTGCACATAGATTGTTTTAACAAAAGCTTCAGTACATCATAGAATATGTTTCACAGTAGGGTTGTCAGAGCCTCATCTGTAAGCTTTTTACTAATGCACTTTACAAAGTATCTTCTTATACACGGATGAGGAATGTGGCTGTATCCAGTAATAATTTCATTAATTATGAATAAAGCATTTACAAATGTCACCCTTATCTAAAAATGGGGATGAACTCATTTTGTTTTAATGCAGATGCAATATGTCATTTGTGATCCCGTAGAAAGCACTGCTGGGAGAGCAGGCCAGCGAAAAGGTCTAGGAGCTGAGGAGATTTACACCATTAAATAAAAACAAACAAACCTCACTGGAGAAAAGAGAAGAGAGTAGCAAATGGCATCAAAATTAAACTGACCAAGTTCCAAGCTGGTGAATGGAGGGAATGTTTAAAGATGCCAAGAGGTGTTGAAAAGCCCAGACTGGTCTCAGTCAGTGACCTTGGGCTAGGACTGAGGCCAATAAAGCACTATCCTAAGTTGATGGTAAGCCCATATTTTAACTGGTGTTCTTTCATTTACAATATATTCAGCTGGCTGGCAGCTCACCAAGACTCATTAGCCACACAGTCTTTATCATTGCAGTGTTTTGGTATTGTACGTCCTGTAGGATTCCACCCAAGTGGTGGAAAGTTTGTTGATGTAAAATACATCACCGAGGTTGTTTAAGTCCACTGTAAACACGTCCCTATTCATAGCCTATTTAGTGGATAGAACAGACTGAATACTTCACAGTCAAAAATTAAGGTCGCAGGTCAGCCTCATTGTCTAATGGTGAATTCTCTGTTTATTATGTTGAATGTATTTGTTGTTTGAATTTGTTCACCAAATGATTCCTGATTTGCCCATCCCACACGAGCAATCTGTTGGGAGCACAGCTATTCAAACTCTTCAGTCCTAATACTCATTCCATGAGCCGTGTTATACAGGAGGACAGACTGGATAATCTAATGGTCCATTCTGGCCTTAAACACTGTGCAGATCTATGAATATTTATTATGGGCAAGATTTTCAAAAGTCACTAGTGATTTGGGGTGTGTAGGTTAGTTTGGGTACCCTGCTTCAGACATGCTTCAAGTGACCTAATTTTTAGGCTTCTGAAAAGTGTGCCAAAGGGCACCCAAAATGTAGGTAGCCAAAATCATGATCATTTCTGAAATGCGTTGGGCTATGAATTTAGCCCTCTTTTTGCATAGCAAGATCCTGGAAAACTGGTCCTGATTTTCTTCAGATGCTTTCATTCATAAGTATTTGCTGGCATTTGGATGAAGACTATATATATGTATATATGGGTTGTTTACAAACTGTTGTGCCAACTATTCATTACTCCAGCTAGCAAATAATGATGGAGAGTCAGTGAGGCAGAAGCTGCAGATGATAGGAGGGGCAGAGGAGAAGACTCTTGCACCAGCAATGAGAAGATTATCAGAAGGGACAGATTTGGAGGTAAGTATTAGATGAATAGAGGGAATGGAGAGAATAGCTGAGAAAGACAGGGGTGGAAGGAGTCTGTGGAAACCCTATAGATACCTTCAGGGCCATTGCAAACTAGATCTTGAAAGGAATTGAGAATAGCTGAAGTTATTTGAAGATGATGGTGGACTAATGTATTTTTTTCATATACATTTATCCTGTAATCATATGGTCCATTTACCAAGGTTATTACCTAATTTATCCCGCTACTGCACGATATTTTCAGTGAAGGGAAGGGCTAGTAATTTCATGTCAAAGTGATTACCTTGCCAGGGACTTACTTTGCAGCATCAGCCATCTACTTTTGCAAATATACTGGTGCAGATAGACTGCAAACCTGTTTATATTAGTACCTATTTATTTTAGTGCCAACTACATATTAGGGTTAAATTATTTTCCTGCTCCCCACCAGTTTCTGCGGACAAGATTTGCCGCTGGCCTGGTTCCAGAAATACTTGCTATAAATTAATTTTTGCTGATTTTTTTTTCAAAAATTAATTTACATTGATTATTTCCAGTCCTGCTGAATGAGCCATTGTACACTCACCCTTCCCTCTCCCAATCAGGAAAACCAAAGTCAGCCCAACACGTGCTCCTGTGATTACCAGTCCAATTGCACGAGACTGCTTTGAAATTTACAATATTCCCCCAAACCACAAGCAACTTAGTTTTCAGCGCTAGCTGACAGAGGATGTATTTATTAAGGTTTTTAGCTATTTGCCAAAGTGTCTGGGTGGCAATCATTTCACAGGGTTATAAAAATTCTATTTCCTCATGCAGTCAAAAGTAAAATATAAAACGTATTTTGAAAAGTGGAGTATAACATTTACATTTTAATCTCACAAAACGCTTTAGTTTCTGACAAAGTAGGTTTTCCTCTGTGTGTGTTATGGGGGTAGGGGGCAAAAAGGGGGCGTGCGGGGCAACGGATTGCAGTGCAGGTTGTTTCCTGAAAGTAATATCGCAAGTGCAGCACCATGAATGCCATATAAAAGCTGACTGGAGAGATCATCACATTTCTAAGTGGTTTTAGAGCCAGATTTACAACCAACAAAAACTAGAGGTGCGAATACACATGCAACTGAGCTTATTTAATTACCATAACTGCATGTGCAAAAGAGGTAATTATCTGCACATAGGCCATATCTGCATATGTTGTCATCTGATTTGCATGTTAATACTCAACACTGGGACAAAGTGACTTAGCTAAAATTAATCCTGATTTACACTGGTGTCAGCTGTATCAGACCTCAGGCTCTTTGTGTATCACTAAGTTGAGACTGTTTCTTAGAAGTGGTTGTATCAAAGTAGATGAGTTCTCATTGATTAAACTAGGGCTGACAAACGAAATAAAAAATAAATGCAGTTGATCGCGAGATTAAAAAAATAGTCACCATTAATCTCAGTTTTAATCGCACTGTTAAACAATCATAGAATACCAATTTAAATGAATTATAAATATTTAGGATTTTTCTACATTTTCAAATATATTGATTTCAATTACAACATAGAATATAAAGTGTACAGAGCTCACTTTATTATTTTGTATTACAAATATTTTCATTGTAAAAAAGATTGCAAAAGGATAATACGATCTATATGTTGAAGCATGAAGGGGCATATGAATGTTTAGCATATTTGACAGGTAAATACCTTGTAACGCCAGCTACAACAGTGCAATGTGAACACCTGTTCTCACTTTCAAGTGATATTGTAAATAAGAAGGAGGCAGCAGTATCTCCCTTAAATGTAAACAAAGTTTTTTGTCTTAGCGATTGGCTGAACAAGAAGTAGGACTGAGTGCACTTGTAGGATCTAAAGTTTTACATTCTTTTGTTTTTGAGTGCAGGTATGTAAAAAAAATTCTACATTTGTAAGTTGCACTTTCACAATAAAGAGATTGCACGACAGTACTTGTATGAGCTAAACTGAAAAATACTATTTCTTTTGTTTCTCTTTTTACAGTGCAAATATTTGTAATAAAAAATAACATAAAGTGAGCACTGTCTACTTTGAAATCAAGATATTTTAAAATGTAGAAAACATCCAAAATATTTACAATAAATTTAAATTGGTATTCTATTATTCTTTAACAGGGCAATTAAAACTGCGATGAATGGCAACTATTTTTTTAATCTAATTAATTTGTTTTGCATAATCACTTGAGTTAACTACAATTAATTGATAGCCCTCATTGAAACATTGGAGAAAATAAGTTATATAAAGTAGAAGCTGGTGCTGATCTGGAAGCTGCACCAAAAATTCCATGGGATAGCTGAGGCACTCAATCCGCCTTGCACCTGAATTAATTACAGTTGTATTTCAACACCTGTAAAAATGAGATGAAGATGAATAATGGGTGTTGGACTGTGTTGTTTTATCAGCATTGGTGCTACAGCATGAAGCAAAGAAACACTGTGTCATAGAAGAGGTGGAAGAAAAAGCAGCCAGACAGAGCAAAATGAGTCATAATGGTAACGTGGATCTTCTTTTTCTCAGAGCTCCAGATCTCAACTGTCTATGGAGCTATTTCCTACATTTATTTGGTGTCATTGCTGATGGCTAGTTTAGCTTCAACCCTTTTTTTAAGGGGTTTCCTCTTCCTTCTGGGCAGCTAGCTGCAGAGAGACTCAAAGGCCTACTTTTTGAGATGGCCTTCAGTTTACCTTTACATTTGCACGCATACAATGGACTCTGCCTGCAAAAGTGACTGCACACCCATTTAGAGTCTAGTTCAACCAGAACGAAGTGCTCGGCTGAACTGGGACCGACTTAAGCAGGTGCTTAGGTGCCTTGCTGTATTCAGGTTTAAGGGCCTTATCCTGAGAAATGCTGAACAGCTGCAAGTCCCACCTCTCAAGATATGGCTCTGAATACATGCATTCGCATGTCCACACAAGGGAAGTAGGTAATAAACGGCCAGACTCAAGTATGTGAGAAACGGACGTCTGCCCAAACATGCAGGTGCCATCCACTGTATTTGTAACCCACTGGCATGAGCTACATATCCCCCTCCACCCCGCAAGCCCAGTTTGCAGAAGATCCAGCTCTGTTACAGTATGAGCTAAAGTTGAGGCTGCTCATGCTTTTAGTTCTGGAGGTTCCCCCATTCAGTCCCCAGTGTGTCGGCCAACATGGTGACCATCACGCATACACAAAAGTAGGGGAATGAAACTTGGAAGCATGCTTGAAAAGAGTTACAGATTTAGCCCAAGGAGCTCACTCTTCTTGGAGGCTCAACCTGTCTCCCCCTGAAAATGTACCTTCAAAAGGCTTGGAGGTATTTTTAGGCATGTCCTCTAATTTTTCCCCCCTGCAAATGCAATTAGTGGCATGTGTGTATCATCCAACTGCACACTTGCAAATGCGTTTTTGTGAAATCTTTATTTGGGGTACAATATCAGAATCTGGGGCTAAAGCAAGCTGAGAAGTTTCCCTGAAGAAATACTTCATTCCAAATGTTGTCTCTGTTTGAAGGGTCGCTTGTGATGTCAGTTCCCTCATCCTCTCAATCTCTCACATGAAATAACTGCCCGTTTCTCCCATCTCTGCCAGAGATAAAGGCAGGCAGTACAAGATGAAAAGTTATGAGCATTACTTACTTGGTTCATAAAGTTACACTGTACAGAAATATTACCTTAAATCAATTAATTCCTTAAGTAGTGACTCTACTGTAGCTTCTTTCAAAGTCCTCTCACTCTATCCAAACTCTGAGAAACCTAGAACAAGACTGTGCCTTATAACACAGATTAGATGCCCTTCTTCAGTAGTCAGCCCATGCTGTAGATTGATTCTCGGTGGTATGAGACTAAGGGATACTGAGATAACTAGATATAGAGGCACCATTAAAAAGTCAACATTTGCCAATAGTTATCCGACTGTGGTAGTGGAGATACTGCA
Organism: Natator depressus; assembly: GCF_965152275.1. Classification (NCBI taxonomy): domain Eukaryota; kingdom Metazoa; phylum Chordata; order Testudines; family Cheloniidae; genus Natator; species Natator depressus. Next base: position 7,726,344 of record NC_134246.1, on the reverse strand, counting down.
ATTATTGTCTAAGACCCGGTTCAACAAATCACTGAAGTATGTGCTTATATCCCTTTGACTTCAAAGTTAAGCACGTGCTTAAGTGCTTTGCTGAACTGGCATCTAGGTAAGTAGAAAGACTGAAATATTTCAGATACAATAGAGTCCTAACTATTGGCAAATGGAGACCACTGAAGCCTGAAACAATCTGACAAGATTATGCAGGAAACTCACGCCAATTTATTAAACTAGACTTGTCTAGATTGTTTCACAACTCCATATTGTTGGCTTTGGAAAGCATTCCCCTATGTTGTCTATGGGTGATTTTTAAAAGTGGTATGGTAGTCCATTCTTCAGTCTGCACATGAGTCTGTATGCACATTTTAATAAACAGCCTATCCTGAGTAGTTAGCAAAAACGGACAGCCGTTTGATGAAAGGACTAATGAGTCAGAAGCTATGCTGCCTTAGCATGTAAAGCATTTGGGTTCCAGACAGATGGTCTCTCTTCAGTCAAAGGCACTTTGGTTGATTGTTTTTGTTTTCTCTTCTAATTGAGGATATTAGAACTGGCCAACACATCAAGTGTGCATCCAGATCCAAACTTTCCCAGCAAACAGTGGGGAGTTCATTCTTGATCACTGAAGAATATTTAAAATCCAGCTTCATGTCAGTCTTTGGAGGATCAGGATCTAGCTTATCTACTAGCCTTCTAGCTTACTGTAATTAGAGCTGGTTGGAATTTTTTTTCTCCTCTGTTGGCTATGTTCCCTGGTGGGACTACATTTCCCATGATGCACCATGGTATCCTTTCTACCTGAGATGATGTGATGCATTGTGGAAGATGCAGACTGTAGTCTGGTTCATAGAGTAGAATGGGGAAATGAGGCACTCAAGCTCCAATTCCCTTGAGGCACTGGAGTGAAATTTCCAATGGAAATTAGTTAGTTTTCAGCTGAAATTTTTCAGTTTTTGGATGAAAACCAGAAAGTTTTCAGTTTTCAGTTGTTCAGGTTTTTTGACAAAAGTCAAAATTTTCTGCAGAAAGCAGACATTTTGCACAAAATCTCAATTTGACACCAAGTTTTGATGGAAAAATTTTGACCAGCCCTAACTGTAATATCTGTAACACCATATGATAGCTTTAAATGGACAACAGCTTTTTACAGTTACTTGGTGTTCCAGGCTTTGATTAATTTGTATTGGATTGCTTTCAGTTATTCCAACTGCTGGGCAATGGAAAATTATTTGATGATGGTTTTTTTCTCCTGTGCAGCTTGAAAATGTTCTTATTAGACTAGTGACTTAAATATAAAGAGAGAGTCTCAATTGATCTAAATCCCTATAAGCTTTGTTGAACTGAAGTCCGTGGAGCTACCCTGATTTACACAACTGAGAGTCTTACCTAAACTTCTATACAAAGTCACTTTTTTTAAACAGCAGCATCTATTATTACTACTGAAAAGTCTTCACCTTACCTGCAGACTAGCTGGAAGGATATATTTCCTCTAGGATACACCGATCACCGTAAAGTCAGATAACAGAACTATAATTCAGGAAAGAGTTGGCATAGAGAAACACAAGCTGGTAAGATGAAGAGAAGCGCCATTTTGTGTGGATTACTTATAAAAGGTTAGTAGCTCTTTCAAGATTTTCATATCCATTCCCATTTTACAAAATACATTAAACTCTTTGTCCACGCCACCATGAAAAAGAGCCAAAGCAGTTTTTGAAAAGAGCAGCAAAGAAATACAACTGCTCCCAGAAATTTCGTATAGTGACACACTGAAAGTAATGTACTCCCCTCTGAGCTAAGATCAGCTATCTTTTACTACGCTACTGGGCTGAGTATGGGAATACATATCATGGCATCCGGTTGTCCATCGTGGCTAGAAACACTTGTCGAAGGGATAAGAAAAACCCCTGGATACTGATTGTTGGAAAATTCAGGACACTACATATGGAAATTGGTAGCAAACTTTCCTGAGCTCCGTGCAGTTTACGAAGGCTGCACAACCTCAGCATTTGTAAGGGGTTCAGAAAACCTTGGGGTGTACTCCTCTCTACAGCGTCCCTGTACCTGCAGTTTGTGGCGGTGCTGATTTCTGCGGTGAACAGTATTAATTTGCTATAATTTTTCTGCAGCTGTTCCTGCAACTGTAGAAAATACCCAAGTTCCCTTTTGTATTTCCCCACACATGTTCAGTGCACCCATTTCTAAAGAAGATCCTTTGAAGATCTATGCAGGACAGCAAACCGCTATTGTGCTGGATCCCAAGCAGACGTTTGGATCTGGGGGCCACGTTATCCTGAAGTTCAGGGGAATTTGGATTCAGGGATTTAGTTCTGGCCCTTCCCTAACAACAAATAGGAAGCTTTGCCTTGGGCAGAGACATTGGAGGCAGACATTTCTAGTAAGTCCTGATGCTGTGTGGCAGACAAGAGACAGGAGCATATTACCCTGTATGCCCGCTTAAACAGGGGTAGGTTGTTTTGCAGGAGATGCTTCTGGGTAGTGCAGAAAGTAGGCAGAAAATGGTCCCTTTCCATTTCACTTTCCTGGCTTGGACCCAGCCTAGATGCTTGTGTTCAGCTCAAGCCACTGCACTGCCCAATCCTATCGCCGCCAAGCAGCAACGGCAGATGCTCGCTACAGTGAGTATCATTCCTCAGATAGACTGCAATGATGCTAAACGTAAGGAGATTGCTTTTCAGTGAAACTGATGACATGCAGGACTGGCCTAGAAAAAAGAAAGCAAGAGAATCTAAAGTCTAAACAGATCTGTAGTTTCTCTGCTAGAACAGAGCATAATCAATTTTCAGCCTTTCGAAACGAAAATAGCTCTGATTTATAAAATTCCACAGTTCTCGTCTTTTCTCCTTTGTGTCTCCATTGCCTTATGAAGAGCTCAGAGTGTTTGCACTTTGTGATCCCCATGTTGGTATCCATAATAACAAAGCTTCGCACTTCCATAGCACCTTTCATCTGAGGATTTCAAAGATATTGAAGAGAGGTAAGCCTGGGGACCTGACATGTGGTGAGGTTAAGTGACTTGCACAAGGTGACAGAACAAGTCTGTGGCAGAGATATTGGGAGAAATCCTGGCCCTGTTGAAGACAATGGCAAAACTCCTATTGACTTTAATGGAGCCAGGCTTCCACCCATAGAACAAAAGTGTGAAATTAAATGTTTGGTGTTTGCATCAGTGCAGTGCTCTGTTAACAAACCATGAGAAGCCGCTTGGTCTACAAGTGTGAGTTCTGCTTCTTGCTCTGTGATCTTGTGGGCAACTCACCTTAGCTCTGCCTCAATTTCTCCAGCTAATAATAATTATCTACCTACTTCACAGGGGTGTTTCAAGGCCTAACCCAAACCAGGACTTTGAGTACTGTATACATACTAAGTCTCATTCTGTCGCTTTTCACAACTGAGAGGAATATTCCTTCATATTTATGGTTAAACAATGAAGGCCAAGCAACCTTGATTTGTTTTGATTATTGTAAGCTATCATGAAATATCAATTTACTTTGTGGATGTTGGTTTCACAAACTCCATGGTTTGGAGTGCCTGAGAAGAAATAGTATCCAAATGATGAAGAATACACTTTCATTTCTGCACTGTTCTGTGTTTCTCATATGACAAAGAGAAACTGTATATGAAGCACTGTTCTTTGTTGCCTCTATGGGAATAAAGGAAATGTATTGTCAGTTTCTTTATTTCTGATCCCAGTTTAATATGTCAATCATCTGACTTGGATCAAAGAAGTCACCTTAAATAGGTATGAATGGAGACTTCTGTTTTATCTTTATTATAGGAGCTAAATAAATGGCTTGTTTGCTCTTGTAAATCATAACATTTCTAAATATATTAGCTGTCAGCTAACCTGCTGACTAATATAATGTCTATTTTGTATGGATTTTTTTTCCTTTTCAGATTACTTTGGTATTGACTTATTTCAAATCATAATGCACAAAATCACAGACTCTAACTAGACAGGTTTAACACTGTGATTAATGAAAATATAATCCCAGCTACTGTACAGCCATCAGAAACCAGTTAGCTAATGAGAGTAATCACAGAGGTGGAAATAATTACAAGAACATAAAATAGAGGTGGAGTAGTAATAACATTTTCCTTAGTGACTTAAAACTGGTGAGCAAATGATTAAACTACAATCAGTTTACTGAGAGGGGTGGGAATAAATGAAGAGTGGATAGCAAAGGATTTATGAGTAGCTACAGCAAATAAGGACCATTAGACCACATCAGAGAGCATAAGCAGAGTGGAATAGAGAGGCTGCAATGAGATACAGTACAAGGAATAATTGTACCACGGACTGTTGGTGACCACAGTAAATGCATCATTAATATATAATCTTTGCCTGCGTGTCTGTTATATAGCATCTTCCATCTAAGCTCAATGTGCTTCATAAATATGAATTAATTCAGCCTCATAGGAAGTATTATTGTTCCCATTTACAGATGTGGAAACTGAGGTAGAGTGGGCAAGTGACTTGCCCAAGGACTTTTGTAGTTTGTCATCACCGAAAGCTCTGTATAGAATAGAATTGTTTGTAGTATTTAGTGGCTAGTAGAGGCCCTAAATGCGATTAGGCCCCGTTATGCTGGGCACCGTACAACCACTCAGGCCTGGTCTATATCTAAAACTTTGGTCAACCTAGCTGCATCGCTCAGGACTGTGAAAAATATCACGCCCTGATATTACCACCCAACCCCCAGTGTAACCCCCAGCCTCTCAAGGGAGTGGATTTTCTACCGCACTAGAAAAACCCCTTGTGTGACTGGAGTACAGCTGTGCTGCTGTAGCGCAGACATTCCTGCGCTGAAGAACCTAAAGCTCTACCTGGAGAAGGCAAAGGAAAGGGTCCTTTCTCTCTGTTGTCTTATTTCACTAAAATGCTGTACAGGATCTCGGGATTATTATTATTACTGAGGTTATCCTCCCTGGGATACCTAGAGTTTTACCTCCTAAGGACTGACAGACTTTCCCCTGCTGGAATCATACGAAGGCTGGCATATCTTTTCCTTAATGTATTTACTGTATTTAAAAACGGAACAAAACTATTAGACTCAAGCCTCAGAGAGAGTCAGGGGTCGATTGTTTTAACACCCAACCAGTGGATCACAACTGTGTGAAATCAGAATGATTGCTCTGCTCAACAGGCTGCATTCATTTTATTGGCAGCTGCTTTCTTGTAAGCACCTGGACCTTGAACATCTGCCCAGCTATCCGTGAAAATGTCCTGCTACACACACCTTAGCTCTGATCCTGCCCCCACTGAAGACAAGAGGAGGTTTCCCCACATAAACACACGTGTGCACACGCACACCACACACACGTGCAAACTTATGCACACATGCAATTAAAAATATATGTTACTTCAGATTTTGCCTCCTGAAAACTGTCACCTGTTTCCCTTCAGAGGGCCTGGTTTAGTATTCACCCTCTCTTTACACTGTTGTTAAGTAGCAGTCGATTTGAGAAATCTCAGAGGTGTAACCTGTTATATGTGTAAGGGGTTTAACCATCAGCAGAGTCAAAGCCCAGGGAGTGTTTGCGTTCCAAGTTCTAACACTTCCCGTGGTTGCATCTTTGAATTAACAATGAAATGCCAAATGCATGAATCCCAGCTGGCTGATGCTAAGTGCGGGGAACGGGGAGGGAAGGGTATTTCTCTTACAGTTGCTGCTACTTTGGAAACACCGACTGGTGATGAACTAGAAATGGCAGAGGTATTTGTGTCAAGCTGAAATTGGGTCCTGATCCTGAGAACTGCCAAGGTCCTTAGACACAGCGGGAGTTGAAAGTGATCAGCCCCAGGATAGAGTGAGTCCTTACACAGCAGGTTGATATATTTACAGCTGGCAGCACACCATTCTGTATATTAGAGCATTTGCAGCTGCAGGCTTTCTAGTTAATTGATCCTGTAGCTAATTAACCCTATTAGCTCACTCTTTTCATTTGCTACCTTACTGCTCCCCTCCATTTTTCCCGTTCATTAATAAATATATTCAACAAATTTCCCCAGAAACTCTCCCTTTGGGTTGAAATTCTCCTCACTTTGTGTCAGCTCCATGGTGCTTTTTGTTCTCTTGGAAGGTTAAGCATGATGGGCCAGATTCACTGGCACACCCTGACCGCTTGACACCGACCCAGCAAAACGAACCAGCGTTCCTATGTGTGTGGCTCATCCTTAGTGAGGCGTAATACCATACAGCTGGGAACACAATTATAAACAGCAGGCCAGAACCACCATTGGTATAAACTGGCCTGGCTTCATTGAAGTTAATGGAACTACACCTTTGCCATGAGGCCTACAAAAAACTTGACAATGGTTAGGCGGCTGGTGTGCTGACATCACTGTTCATCCTGTGGACCAATATTTTCCTCATTGTTTCCTTGGATTCCCGTGTCTGTCTCTTGTCTTAGATTGTAAGATCTTTGGGATGGTGGCTATCTTTTTGTCCTGTGTTTGTTCAGCACCTAGCATGGTCAGGTCCTGGTTCATGACTGGGGCTCCTAGGGTAATGACTGGGGCTGTGGTAATACAAAAAGAAACCCATAAATAATAGTACACCGATTTACATCAGCTGAGGCGCTGGTCCAATGAGTTTATAATCAATTTAAAATACACTTTCAGGCATGCGCAGGACAGATTTTTCTGCTAAGGATTTCAACTGCTTTGAGCCAGGGGCCCTGTAGAGTTGCACAGCCCACCATGATACAGCTAACAGCCTCTACCTTTCACAGCTTCCTGGGGGGGACCAGAACAATTCAGAGAAATATGAATAACTAGTGTAGAGCAAATTTGGCTTCCATACCTGTAGGAGGCTTTTCCTTGCACTCTTGTAACATTTATTGATGCCTGAGGTAACAATGAGTCTTGTAGGGAAAAAATGGAAAGGAAAACCACTGGACGAAGAAATGCAACCCTAGGAAGAAAGCGGGAGGGCAATGGACTCTGCTTGAATTGCTGGGGTTGCAGAGGAAGCTATATTGTTAAAACAAGCACCCCTCTTGGCTTGAGGGGACTGAGCCAGGCATTTGCTGGAATACAGAGCCCATGATGGTCAGAGCTCTCAGAACGGGTGAAAGAGAAATAACATAAAAGACGAGTGAATGTGCTCAAAACCGAGATATTCCAAAGCAGGGATAGGATAGCAGAAAGCCGTGGGTCTGGGGAGACACGGTGCGCCTGAATGGGATGTGGCTAGTTTAGATCTGGAGGAGCTGGCCAGAGCTGAAATCTGAATCCAATTCAGAGATGTGCAGGATCAGGGGACAAGCAAAGGAGAGCCTGGCTAGATGAACTCTGGAGCATAAAGCTGATAATTAGTCTTTCAAGCAAATGCCCCTTCAATACAGCCTGAGTATCCTACATGGCCTGATGTTGGAAAGGGAAAAATAAATGTCCTGAGAGAAGACCGATGAAAAAGGAAATCTTTTCAGAGATGAAAGTCAGTTCTCAAGGGTAGGTGCTGGACTTGCAGGTGAATTATTGCTAGTTGATAACTGATTACAGAAGGTTTCAGAGTAGCAGCCGTGTTAGGCTATATCCGCAAAAAGAACAGGAGTACTTGTGGCACCTTAGAGACTAACAAATTTATTAAAGCATAAGCTTTCGTGGGCTACAGCTCATTTCATCGGATGCATGCATCCACTGCATGCACCCATCCACCTCTTTCACCAGAGCTTCCTCGGCAGCTGAAAACCTCTCTCTAGTAACAGAGCAGTCTCCTTAGGCTGAGGAGCTGAGAAAAGGAGAGGCAGGAGAAATGGAAACTCCTTCTTTATAGGTGATAAGTTCAAGAGAACTTTTAATAATAATTATCTATTCTATGTATGGCAGCAGCAGCCACAAGCCACCCTCTGCGAATCAGCACCCCATTGTGCTAGGCGCTGTACATACACATATGATCCCCTGGCCCAAGCAGTGTACAGTTTAAGTAACTGCTTGGTCACTAAAGATGGATTGCCTCTTCTAAATCTTTTCAAATATCGTTTGCCAGGACTTTTTTTTAACCCTGCCCATATTTTCCGTTTATCAAGAGAACGTGTTCCCCTCACGTCCTCATAAGAAATAGAGTGCAGTAAGATATGCCCACTAGCTGCTATTTTGAAATGTCTCCACTGAAGGCTAAGAGAATGCCAGAGGGCTGAGATCAGAGTAGTAACATCAGGCCCCGATCCTGCATTGTGAGTTATGAGGGTGCCTGCTTGGCCTGCACTGAGCCCAAAGGGGCTCACTTGTAGGATTGAGCCATTAAGGTGAATGCCACAGGATATCTTTAGAGCCAGCCTAGCTGCTCTGGCATCAAACCATGCTGAGGGGTCAAGTCCATGGTACCTTAAATATAAAGAACGAGTCCTTCAACCTTTCTGATCCCTTTAATATCCCTTATCTGTATATTTATCTTCCTGAAGGGAAAATCCCATAGAATTAGAAAAGAATAAGTTTTCTGTACATTGTTTTTGACCATCCTATAGTTTCATAGAAAGTCATAGCTTTACCATCATGTTCTATATAAGGGCCTCATTGAAAGCCTAGAAAGTCAATGGACATACTCCTGTTGACTTCAATAAGCTTTGGACCTGGCCCATAGAAATGTTCCAATTTTTAGACTGATCCAAAGCCCACTGGCGTCTTTCCAATGACTTCAGTGGGTTTTGGATCCAGCCCACATGCACAAAGTTGGCAGAATTGGGCCTCATGTTTCAGTTGAACTCTATTGCTTGCATACCTATTAAAATTCATAAGACTTTTCCATCAGGGTATTTTATTTATTTTAGTTTATCCACAGTGTGTCCATCCAAAGTTCTAGGATATGCGAGGAACATACTTACACTGACCTTCTTACCTAGCAGGGTAGCAGTGAGGTTTAATTAGCTATTATCTGTAGAACACTTTGAGTGCTAAGTCTTCTTCCACTTCTTCTAGCCTTAGCCCCATCTCTATGGGGCCGGCTCTTCAAGTCCTCCTTCTCCATTCCAGTCTGTCTTGAAGCAGTTCCTCGGAAACTCCACGGCTAATCAAATCCTCTTGTATGACATCTGTCCATCTAGTTTTGAGTCTTCAAACCCTTCTCTTACCCTCCACTTCTAAGTTTAACACTCTGTTTCCTATATATTCTTCTGACCTTCTTTTCCCATGCTCAAAACATCAAAGCCAGAATCCCCTCATGTCTATAATATGCACCACCTTCCCCTTGCCCTAATTCATTCATTCTGAACTCAGTCCATCCTCGTAACATCCATCTTAACCTTTTCATTTCCACTGTATTCAAGATCTGCCTTTGTGCCCAGCATTCGGAGCCATACTTTGAGTGCCAAGTGCTACATGTATTAAAAATAGGGTGAAATATAAGGCTTTGAGATAGACTCCTGTAAGTAGGAAAATTGTGAGCTAGCCTTCATTATTTGACATTTGAGTTAGAAACCCCTGAAAGTAGAGGGTTATAGCAGAGGAGAGGCTGCCATACAGAGCTAGCATGGCACTCACAGCAGCTCTGCAGTGTAAGAGAAAAGGAGTGGAGACACACACTGAAGATGATCATGGCAGGAGAAACACCCAGACATTGATCCTACTGGTGATTAGAAGATTTGCCTCTGTAAAAATGGGAGGCAAAGCCATAAAAACCAAGCAGCAGCCACTTACGGTGAGACTTCTGCAGAAGGCAGAGGAAGGAATTTGGCCAAAAAAGAAAGTAACTATCCAGCGCTGGTCAGAGAATTCACTAGCATCTTAGACTGCCCTGGCCACCCTTAGCCTTCCATGATCTGCTCACATGTTCTTAATAGGTAATGAATAACGGCGTCAGAATGAAAGATCTGACACCTCGAGTGCACTGGATTCTTGTTTTCTTCAATATGAGATGCCATCACTGTGATTCAGAGAAAAAGGTCCAAATATGATTAACCAGACAGTGCCCAATGTGCCAATGAGTCCTTGGCAGCCTGCTTGGTGTGCCATGACTGGAAGCCATGATGCCCAAGCTCCCAGGCTTGCGGCTCCTCAGCAGCCCAGACGTCCCAGAGCTTCAAGGGTTCCTGTCTCTGGGGCAGCCTTCCAGGTGAACGGCTCTGGTGCCAAAGCTCCATTCCCTTTCACCAATAATTTAAAAACTGTTGATTTTCATTCCAAGTCAGAACCAAACCAGACTCTGACCTATCAAAAATCCGCCATGAACCAGTACTACCTTTCTCCACCCGCTCTAGTTACTAACTCATTGCTGGGGTACTCCAGCACCAGATTCACCTGGGAAGAGTTTGGATCGACATGCTTTATTACTCCAAAGTCTTAAATTTAGCAGGGAGTTGTAATAAACCATAGAAATGTGTGCCTAAGTGTTTTCCTAAAAGAAAACTCCCAGTCATGAATTTTCATATTCATTCCTTATTAATGAGACAGAGCAAGGCGCACTGAGTTGGATTTCACCCCTGGTAATTAGAGGTGACCTACCTATTGCTGCTGGATGAAATAGGTCCACATGGTGGGCTATAAAAAATCTAAGCACCAATTTTCCAGTTGGAATTGGTGACCATTAATGCAATCCCCATTGGTTCTTAGCATTTCAGCAGTGGCCTTTTGTCGGTTTAATTTAACCTGGATGCAATAAGCAAAGAAGAATAAAGTAGCTGGAGACACAGAATCAATGAACATACCCTGCAGCTGAAGAATGTGCAGAGACTGCGAAGAGGATCTTCGTTAGCTATTCACACATTAAGAGCATTCACATGGTTTTTCAGGAAAGGCCTTTTTTCCATGCATTTATTGCTAATCCTGATCTGTGGATTTGGCGCTCCTCTTCCGGGAACTCACAGCTCCCGGGTGATCACATTATCCCCACCAAAAAAGCTGGACACTGGGAGCAAGTCAGCAGCAACCTGAAAAAGAAACTATATGATGCTGGTTGGAGAGGGAGAAGATAATTCTTCACTGGTGTCTTCTTTAATGGCAGGCAAAACAGAATCTCATTTTCTTTGCAGCCCAAACAATGTAGCACAGCTATAGCATTACTTGTGATTCTTGATTGCCAGCATGTAGTTTGAATCCCATTTGTTACTGATCTAGCTACGTCCACACCTTCCCGGCAAATGGAGGGATGTTCTGCTAGCTGAATCAATCAGATTGTATAGCTCCATCAGCCGGAGGTCCAAGACCAGAATCATCTCATCTGGGTCACGCCAGCTGATCCATCCTCCATATGTATACCTAACGCAAGCACGTCTGAGCTTGGTGTCGCACGTGTATGTTCTGTGAAAGCCAGTGGAAAAGCTGTGATGGAGAAGGAAAAACATGATATGGCCCCAGAAAAACAGCATGAACCCAGATTAGCCCATAGCGAACCACTTACATGGCAAGCTTCCATCAGACAGAGAAGAGCAGGCTCTGAGAGTGTTGTGTTTCTGAAACAGAAAGAGAAGAGAAGGGCTGATGGCTAAGGCTTCCTTCCCATATTCTACCCCTGCCTTTTTTGCAGCGGCAGGAGGGATCCTCAAGTCATATTCTCCAGCCCCACAGATATGACTTGCTCCATGGCAGCTACCAGTGGTGGATGAATCTGACTCTAGGGGTCTTAAAATCCCACTAACCTATGGTGAGGGTGTATCTTTTCTGCAGGAATTCAGTGCTTTTCATTGGAACACCCCTGCAGGGCAGGTGGGAATTGAAGGTCTCATAACTCAGCTTTGTAAGCTCCCAATAGCTTTAAGGCGCTCTGATCCGTGCCTCCTCCCTGCAGAGAGGTAGGAAGGACAGCAGTGGAGCTGCTGGGCGTCAGGAGTTCTGGGAAATTCTGGCCCTAAGCCCTACAGAACCCCAACCAGTTCTGCAGAGCTCCAGTCCCTGGACACAGCTGCCTAGGCTGTCAGCCCTTTCTGGCAGCACAGACTTCATTATGACTCTGCATTTCTACTCCTTCCATGATGCTAGTCAAGCCATTAAAGCCTGGCTGCAGTGTTCCACACCTAGGGACCCCCACCAGCTCCTAAGGGTCCTTGCCAGTGTAGGGCTCAGAGTGGGTTTGTTGCTTCCCTTATTATGTGCCCCTCATTCCATCTCTGTGTTAGCTCTGCCCTCCTGCCCAACGGGCAATAATGACAGACATGAAAGTGGAAATGGGGAGATCCCAGATTTAGTCCCTGAAAACTTCAAGCCGATGGAGATGAAGGATATTTCAGATGCCATTTCACTGGCATAGAGGAATAGCTAACGTGGCCAATCCAAGGCAGAGGGGTTAATGGCCATAGACCCCTCGTGGCTTCATTCCCTTTCTCCCTGGCCAGGTAAATGGTGCAGAAGGGACACATATATAAAACAGCATGAAATGGTAAAGTGGTGGCTATTCCCACTGGCTGTGGTGGATACAGCAATTGCTTATTGTAGCCCAGGCCTGGAATTCCCTATGCTCCCTGGAACCAAACAGACTAGAATCCCAGTAAGGTTGACCCTTTGGGCCTTGGAGGCAGGGAAACTGAATGTACCATTGAGACCACTGGAGGAAGCGGGTGGGAGCAACAGTGGCAGACTGGGGAGGGGTGTCCACAGCAAACCTTGCAAAAGGCTCCTGTCTGCTCTGTGTAGACTGAGACGGGAGATTTTCTGGAACTTTTCGTCAGTAGCCATTTGCCCTGGCAGAATTTCTTCTCATATGCTGCGTGGTACATAGTGGCCACGCTCCCGGCCACAGGTGGCTGCATTTCAGTGCAGTTGTATATAACATGCTACAGCTGTGTGCACAGACTCGGAACCCAGGACCGTTTGCACTAAAAGCCCAAGCTCCTGCCACTTGAATTAAAGGAACAGCTCCATTAAATGTTGTTAAGCAGCATGGCCTTATCCACCAACTAGAGAGACATGATCGTAAGTACTAAGCCAGTTCATCACAGATGTCCTCTCTTAGGAAATGCTCATCCAAAGAACCTAAGGTCCATGGGAGTTTAAATCCCATATGGGGTGCCATTTTGGAAAGACAGATATTTGTCACCGTGGGGAATCACACCAAAATCGCCAAGTTCTAATGCATCAGCTTAAAAAAAAGCAACCCACGTTGGCTGGAAGTCTGAAGCAGGCTGTTGTAGTTACTTGGGCTGGCCACTAGAGGAAGATGTTCACATGCCAGAGTGAGCTGTAGCTCAAGAAAGCTTATGCTCAAATAAATTGGTTCGTCTCTAAGGTGCCACAAGTCCTCCTGTTCTTTTTGTGGATACAGACTAACACGGCTGCTACTCTGAAACCAGAGAATTATGTGTAATTTATGACACCCTCGGGGATCTTCCGAATGATAGGCCCTGTGTAAATGCAATTTTCAATCCGGCCTTAACTAGCTCCTCCTTTTTGTTTCTACAAGTACAAAGTCAGCATAAAGTAGGTTTCAGAGTAGCAGCCGTGTTAGTCTGTATTCGCAAAAAGAAAAGGAGGACTTGTGGCACCTTAGAGACTAACCAATTTATTTGAGCATAAGCTTTCGTGAGCTACAGTTACATGCATCCGATGAAGTGAGCTGTAGCTCATGAAAGCTTATGCTCAAATAAATTGGTTAGTCTCTAAGGTGCCACAAGTCCTCCTTTTCTTGGTACAAAGTAGGGTCAGCTTGGAGATCTACGTGCCTGACCACACCCACAATTCCAAAAGGATTCCGGTATTTAAAAGCTTAGTCTAAACTATTATTCTTTATTACTGAAATGTTTGATAAGGATTCACATGCACTTCCAGTCACGTGCAGCCTATTAGGAGCAGCTTAGTCGTCTGCGTAGTGTTTTATACCGGGCCTGTCTCTGTGGCATCGGAGAAGAGCCAGTTGGGAATTTTTTGAGGACAAAGCATGTTGTTGGGAAGGTTTCTTGGGTCCAGGGTGGAATTTCTGCTTAAGCCCGGGAGAGAGGGAATCACTGAGACCCACCCCAGAATATCCCAGTGGGCAGGACAGTCAGCTGGGAAGTGGGGGACCTAGGGCTCATATCCCTGCTCTGCCTGATTCAGTGTCCTAATCACCTGGCAATAGAATCCATCTCTTTTGCGGGAGCTGTTCCACTCTGTATTAACAATGACATATTCATTAGGCCATAGCGGGAGAGTAATGAATCAGGCTAGAGCAGGGCCTGGTACTTGGACTTTCTGCATCCTAGCTGAGTGCTCTAATCACTTGGCTATTGTTAGAGAGGGGGTCTCACTTTTTTCGTGGAAAATTTCAACAGGCCTTGGTTTCATCCCAATGCAGAATAGGAAAAAAAGGAAATCCTGAACCTTTTTCAAAGGACAGGACAACAGTTTTCTGCCCAGCAGTATATCTGCGTGCCTTACAAACACTTGATTCAGACTGTGAACACGACAGGAGAAGCGATTTGATTTCTCAGTGCCTGTACTGTTTGACTAAAGGTTCTAAACTTCTAGCTATAGTTATTCACATTGTCTTGTCCTGTGAATTTCTTCAGAGAAGGGCTAGAAACAGAAGGGGAGAGAGAGAGCATGAAGTCTTGAAAAGCATATAACAGAATGCCTATTGTCCACATCACTGTATACAGTGATCATCTGCTTTCTTCTATACAGGACTTATTTTTTCCTTCCACTATGATGGGAGAAATAAGAGATTACAATATATATATTCTGGTCACCCTATCTCAAAAATGATAGAACAGGAATAGCAAGGGTGTAGGGAGAGGTGACAAAATCATGAGAGGCGTGGGGAGATTTCCTTACAAGAAGAGATTGTCGTGTGTGGTGAAGCTGAAGCTGTCCCACTCCCAGGATATTAGAGAGACAAGGCAGGTGAGGTAATATCTTTTATTTGACCAACTCTGTGGAAGTTGGTCGAGTAAAGGATATTACCTCACCCACATTGTCTCCCTGAGAAGAGAGTGTGACTGTTTAGAACACTAGAGAAGAGACAAATAAAGTGGGAAAGAAGAGAGATATGCAGCCTGTTTGCAAGGAGCTTGGAAAAGGTTTGGGTCACTACACTACGATGATCTTTTAATACAACGGCTAACAGAAATCCATGAGAAAATGGAAAGAGAAACCCCTCTATATCTTAAGCACAGCTGGAAGAGTCTTGCTTTTTAATTACACAATTTGGAGCTTTGAAAAACATCCCAGAGGTAGTCTTTTATCTTTGCCACACAATCTAATAAATCACATCCTTCTACCAAACTTCCTCATGGCTCTGGGTTAGACAGTAGTTAATCCATGTCAACGACTTCATCTTTTTTGAAAGTGAGGTGCCTTATTTCAGTGCTTTTGCTGCCCGAGCCCCTGTTTCCATATAGGTGACTTTTAAATGGAGAGAAAACATATTACAGCAAGTTCTTCAAAGCTGTGATGACGGTTTTATTTTTACAGGACCAGGTAACACATCTTGTGCTTCTTAGGCAGGGTTTTCCTTGGGGTGCCCATGAAGTATACTTTTCTCTAGCAATGGATGTGCCCATCTGTAGTCAAGGGTGCCCTCTTCTGGCACAATGGAATATTTAAAGTATTCTTTAATGGAGTAAAAAGAAAAGGAGTACTTGTGGCACCTTAGAGACTAACAAATTTATTTCGTTAGTCTCTAAGGTGCCACAAGTCCTCCTTTTCTTTTTGCGAATACAGACTAACGTGGCTGCTACTCTGAAACCTTTAATGGAGTAGGAGAGCTTATCTGTAAGACTGTTCACCAAACTACGGAATTGATAGTAACACATGCTATCGTTATTAATTATTATTACTATTATTATTTTATTTATTTGTACTGCATTAGCCCCTGGGGCCCTGCTATGGCAGACATTGATACCTGGAGCACCCCTTGGCAGCCCACTCATCCCTGTCTCAGTTTCCCCTAATAGGTTTTAATGAGGTTTTAATGTAGTGAACAGTGTCCCTTCAGGCTGTGATGAGCTGCCAAAATCTTAACCGGTTCCCTCCTCACCCCACGAGGGGGGTCATGGCCCGCCCCCGCCCCTGCCCCCCCACCCCGGGACTCCTGCCCCATCCAACCCCCCGCGTGCCTTGATGGCTTTGTGCTCAGGCCCAGGGAGGCAGAGGCGAGCTGGGGCGGGGAGCGGTTCCCCAGCGCGCCCCCCCGGGTTAACTGCTGCAGCGTGGGCAGCCCTCCTCGTGCCTCCCCCCCTGCCCCAGCTCCCCTCCGCTCCACCTCCGCCTCCTGGGGCCTGAGTGCGAAGCCATCGCTTGCTTCTCAGCCCTCCCAGGCTTCCCGCACGAACAGCTGATTCGTGGGAAACTGAGGGGTGGGAGGGGCGGAGAAGTAGAGCGGGGTGGAGTGTAACTCGGGGCAGAGGCAGAGTGGAGGTGAGCTGGGGGCGGGGAGCTGCCGGTGGGTACTCTGCACCCACCAAATTTTCCCCGTGGGTGCTCCAGCCCCGGAGCACCCACGGAGTCAGCGCCTAAGGTGCCACTTTTGGCCGGTTGTTAAATTTAGAAGCCTGCGAGGGACAACCAGTTCTAAAAGGGCTTCTAAATTTAAGAATTGGTTCCAGCGAACCGGTGCAAACCAGCTCCAGCTCACCACTACCTTCAGGGGTCTAATTTACTTAACTGAGGGCCAAAACATGATGCACAAACAAGCCTTTATCCCAGAAATTAGCTACTCACAGTAGATGACCAGACAGCAAGTGTGAAAAGTTGGGACAGGGGATAATAGGAGCCTATATAAGAGAAAGATTCCAAAATCGGGACTCTCCCTATAAAATCGGGACGTCTGGTCACCCTAACTCACAGGCAGATCTGGGCTGGCTCATTCCCCTTAACAAAGACTCTCACAGGTAAGCTGAGTGCCTGACCCCTCAGAGGGCCAGGTACCTAGTGACATATCCCCCTACCCTCTGAACCTTACCCTTCCCATGGCTAGCTACAGTATCTGCCCATGTCTATATGGGTTCAACCAGGATGACTAGCAAAGCCCTCTTGTTCTGGGCCCTCTTGTTCTGGGCCCTCTTCTAGAGTCAAGCCCCTTGCCACCACCTGGGATGTGTTCCCTCTCTGAGCTCAGACCCTTCCCAGGTCAAATTACTGCAGCTCTTCTCCAGAGCAGTGTGTAGTTCCTCTATGATCTGGACCACATGCTGCTAGCTGGTAAGGACTTTTTGCTGGGACCAGATCTCCGTAGGGCTTGGCACTTGTAGCTCTCCCCCTTCAGAACCTCTGCCCTCTAGGAGTATCCTTCCTAGGTTCCCTTTTCTGAATATGATGCTGGGAGACGGTGCCAGCTGATGCCAAGGTCCTTAGGCCTAACTGAACACTGACGAATGCACAGCTGGAAACCAATATGAAAATTGAAAGGTGGATAAGGAATTGGTTAACAGGGAGACTACAGTGGGTCATACTGAAAGGTGAACTGTCAGGCTGGAGGGAGGTTACCAGTGGAGTTCCTCAGGGATCGGTTTTGGGACCAATCTTATTTAATCTTTTTATTACTGACCTCAGCACAAAAAGTGGGAGTGTGCTAATAAAGTTTGCAGATGATACAAAGCTGGGAGGTATTGCCAATTTAGAGAGAGACAGGATATCATACAGGAAGATCTGGATGACCTTGTAAACTGGAGTAATAGTAATAGGATGAAATTTAATAGTGAGAAGTGTAAGGTCATGCATTTAGGGATTAATAACAAGAATTTTAGTTATAAGCTGGGGATTAAGTTATAAGAATTTTAGTTATAAGCATCAATTAGAAGTAACGGAGGAGGAGAAGGACCTTGGAGTATTGGTTGATCATAGGAAGGCTATAAGCCGCCAATGTGATATGGCCATGAAAAAAGCTAATGCGGTCTTGGGATGCATCAGGCGAGGTATTTCCAGTAGAGATAAGGAGGTTTTAGTACCGTTATACAAGGCACTGGTGAGACCTCACCTGGAATACTGTGTGCAGTTCTGGTCCCACGTTTAAGAAGGATGAATTCAAACTGGAACAGGTACAGAGAAGGGCTACTAGGATGATCCGAGGAATGGAAAACCTGTCTTATGAAAGGAGACTCAAGGAGCTTGGCTTGTTTAGCCTAACCAAAAGAAGGTTGAGGGGAGATATGATTGCTCTCTATAAATATATCAGAGTGATAAATCCCGGAGAGGGAGAGGAATTATTTAAGCTCAGTACCCGTGTGGACACAAGAACAAATGGATATAAACTGGCCATCGGGAAGTTTAGACTTGAAATTATTCGAAGGTTTCTAACCATCAGAGGAGTGAGGTTTTGGAATAGACTTCCAAGGGAAGCAGTGGGGGCAAAAGACCTGTCTGGCTTTAAGATTAAACTCGGTAAGTTTATGGAGGAGATGGTATGATGGGATAACATCATTTTGGCAATTAATTGATCTTTAAATATTCATGGTAAATAGGCCCAATGGCCTGTGATGGGATGTTGGATGGGGTGGGATCTGAGTTACTACAGAGAATTCTTTCCTGGGTATCTGGCTGGTGAATCTCGCCCATATGCTCAGGGTTCAGCTGATCGCCATATTTGGGGTCGGGAAGGAATTTTCCTCCAGGGCAGATTGGAAGAGGCCCTGGAGGTTTTTCGCCTTCCTCTGTAGCATGGGGCACGGGTCACTTGCTAGAGGATTCTCTGCTCCTTGAAGTCTTTAAACCATGATCTGAGGACTTCAATAGCTCAGACACAGGTGAGAGGTTTATCGCAGGAGTGGGTGGGTGAGATTCTGTGGCCTGTGTTGTGCAGGAGGTCAGACTAGATGATCATAATGGTCCCTTCTGACCTTAATATCTATGAATCTATGGATCAGTCTGGCTTACCTGTGAGTTGGTGTTATCAAAATAGATATTAGAGTTTAATTTTTAGACTTTATGAAATGCTTGTCAAATGCCACATGTATTAATCCTGCTTATACCATCTGTATCCCATGTTCTCAGGTAATGTTGAAATGTTTGCTCCATAACTATACAAATGTTACCTGGGGTAAGTGACCGGTCCTTTGGGACTGGGAATAATCCCAAAATTGTTAAGTGTCAGGGGGTAGCCATGTTAGTCTGTATCTCCAAGTGCAAACAGATGAATATCATACCAAATGGACTGAAGGTAAAAAATCCATTGCAATTGACATACTACACTGACTATGGTGAGAGATTCTCCCAAAATTGTTGTGACTTTTGGTGTAAAGTGACTATCTATCACACAGTCCAGCTTGCCTGTGGCAAGACAGACTGGAATACCCAAGGGGACTGTCTGTGTCTCCATGGTAAGACTGTCCTAGTGCTTTAGGAGTTCATGCTTTTTACTGGGTTGCTGAAACCTAATTATAGAACACACAACTGGTTTGGCGCTTCTGCCCTGCCTTTTGACAGTCTGCCTGAGGCTGGCGCCCACAGTTGTGAGCCACTCTAGACAGTGTGACAGGGAACTCCTTAACCAGCTCTTCTGGGAAGTCCTTCTCCTCTTGACTGAGCCCTCAGAATCCTTTACTAGGCCCAGTGTTCTTTAACTAATTAATTCCCACCCAAGCAATTAACTAGCCAGAGGGGGATCTGGGTTGGCTCGTTCTCCTCAGTGGAGCCTGTCACAGGTTGGCTCATTCTCCCTAGTGGGTGCCTGACTCCTTCAGAGGGGGGCCAGCTGTCTTGTGAGAGACCCCAGCCATCAATCAACACCCCATTGTGCTACATTCTCTGTAAACCCCTAACAAAAAGATGATCTCTACCCCTAAGAACTTGCCACGTAAGTAAAGCTCACAGTCTGAGCGGCAGGCAGAGGGCTCACGAAATTGTTAGTGACGGTGGCTGGAGGGGTTTGGATTATAGCAAAATACTGATGGGTGGTCCTGCCTTTACCAGTGATGGCTTGTTCTGTTAACAGAAAGTAGAAACATAATAAAAGAGCACGTGTAATGCCCTGTGTATATTCCTATAAAACACATCTTTATTTGTGTACGGAAAAGGGTCTTTGGTGAAATTGGCCCGACACAGCGCTCAGGATATAACGATTGTAATACAAATGGTTTTTATCTGTATCTGGAAAACAAACAAGCAAAAACGCAATGGAGCAGGGTCTGGACTCAGTACAGTACAGTGATAAGGATATTTAACACTTCTTGTCTGTAGAGCTCAAAGTGCTTTGAAAAGCTCCATAAGCCTCAATGTCTCCATTTTATAGATGGGCAGACTCAGGCCCGGAGCGGGTGACTTGCCAGATGTCATGTGTTGCATCAGTGGCTAAGCCAGGATTAGGCCTCCTGACTCCTAGCCCAGTGCCCTGTTCCCTAGGTCCTGCTGACTAAAGGTTTGGAATCAAGACTGTGGTTTCCTATGTCCATTAACATATTTTTACAATTTTATTTTGAGTGTCACTAGGAATCCAACCAGCCTGGCGGAAGACAACTTCTTTGGTTTGGTCTGGTTCGTATTCTCATTCTAGCTAACCAGGTTTAGCCATTTCTAACGTTCCCAGCACTATCACAGCTTTTGTTCTCTTTAGTACTTGGATGAGTAAAAATGAATGGCATGTAGACAACAATTTTCAGGATGAGGTCCATAGATTGCAGACTCTTCCAGGGCACGTCACGTGACTGACTATTTGTAAGCGGGGGAATAGTCCCGCTATTGTGGGGAACTTTCCTGGCTTCTGTACTACCCCGCTGAAGTGGGCTAGCAAAAGGATCTGAGTCCTCGCTCCCACTTCCTTTACCCAGTGGCCTCCCTGCCCTTGAGGACTCCCCTTCCACTCTCCTGTCTGGCAGAGTCCTCGTAACCCCAAAAAGGCTGGGCCCAGGATTCCTGGGGGGCTTGACCCCCATCCCTGCTGTGGTCACCTAGGACAGGGGCTAAGGTGTCCCCACTCCGGGGTACTCTCTCTGCACTGGGCACTTCTCTGACCCACTGACCATTACATACAATTTAAAGCAAATGCAAGTTATTTAATCAACAATTAATTTTAAAAAGAATAAGGAAAAATGGGAAAGGTGAAAGGAAACACATCACCCTGCTCTGTGGCAGGGAACATCACAAACAGCGTCTCTGGAACGTCCGGGCAGTTCACAGTCTGTTCCTTGTAAATCCCAGGCCTTCTTCTCAAGCCCTGGCTGTGCTGCAGGGATGCTGTGGGTTGGACACTCGCTCTGGTGGTGGCCTCATGCTCTCAGGCTCTAAGTGGTAGGACCCTTCTTCCCAGTGTCGCCCACATCCTGTCGGGGTTACGATCCAAGCCTGGCCTGGAGAGCCTCTTGGCTGAGGCGTCTCCCTGTGCTGGGCCCGCTGCCCAAGGTCCCCCTCGCTGTCCCCAGCTGCTCACCGCACCCAGCTCCGGACTGCTCCAGCCCCAGCTCCACCACTCGGTCTCTGCACGGCTGCTGCTGCTCTGCCTCCAGCTCCCTGGGCTGCTTCTCTGGCCCCTCTGGCTCTGGTTGCTGCAGCTCTGCTCCCAGGACAGGTCTGCTCTGCAGGCTGCTTCTGTGACTCTGCCCCCAGCACTGACCTGCTTCCTGGGCTGCTCTTCTGGCCCCTCTGGCTCTGGTTGCTGCAGCTCTGCTCCCAGGACAGGTCTGCTCTGCAAGCTGCTTCTGTGACTCTGCTCCCAGCACTGACCTGCTTCCTGGGCTGTTTTTCTGGCCCCTCTGGCTCTGGTTGCTGCAGCTCTGCTCCCAAGGCAGGGTTTGCTCTCTCTGCGCTGCTTTTCTGGCCCCTCTGGATCTGGCACAGCTCTGCTCCCCAGCTCAGCTCGGGCCCCTGCTTTCTCCTTAGCTCGGCCCCACTCTGTCTGACCCAGGCAAATCCAGCTCACACACAGGACGGGACCTCCCCGGCCTCCTGACTCCCTGATTAGCCTGCCCGCCCTGTCATTCAGGCTGACCTGGAGCATTGGCCTCTCCCCATTGTTCCTGGGGTCTATCAGTCTCAGGGTCCTGATTTCCCATAGACCCTTCCCCTTTTAGTACTGGAGCTAGCCAACCAAAACACCCCCACTGAATGTTAGTAAGGGGGCAACAGTCCCCTTTTATATTGGTAAAGCACTCTGCAGATTTAGAGTGCTACATAAATAATTTTTAATATTAGCAACAGGAAAGAGGAAGGAGGCTGCCGCTCTGTGATGTGGCTTAGAACAGTGTGCTTCCTTTTGGCTTAACCACTCTGCTTCGGCAAACGTAACCTGAAAATGATCAATCGGTTTCAAGGGCTCCACCAGCTGCATTAAAATTAAATGTAGACTTACAAAGCATAGGCAGCTGACTGCAAGCCTCCCTCACTGGCCTGGATTGCTCTGTCAATGCCTGGATTGCATTCATGTTCTTTCAGTGTAACTGCGTAACGTTAGAATTTACCAAATGACTCACAGAGAAGAGTACATTGTGTGCAATGTTTGGAGTTCCAACTGTGTGTGTGTGAGGATGTGTCCAGGATGGCTGATTACTAAATTAAATTGACATAGACATGTCACGAGAAGGCCAGCGTTCCACATTTGACTTTTCATTTCCTGAGTAAGATGCCTGTGGTTCACTCGTCGTTTCTTCTGAATCACCCTATGCAGAATCAATAGGAAGCTATTTCAGGATGTGCTATTTCAAAAGGTGGGATTTCCTGAGTGATCATGATCAGCATAGCCACGTGGGTGAGAAACTTGACAGTGGACCTTACCCCTCACATCTGCTTGAGCTAGTCCAGGGTAGTCCACTGTACTGCGCTCTGGTTAGGGCTAAGCTTGGAGGATGACATAATGGAGGTTTCTAATTGGTGCACTAAGCCGCTGTCTGAATAAGCAGGCTGCTGTGTAGTGAGGAGTAGTCAACAAATGCTTGCAAAGCACCATCAGATCACCAAATAAACCAAACTAGAAAAGTAGAGGGTATTATTTTGAGGTAAATAATGGAGCACTGTTGAATAGCCAGGCTGGTTTCGAGGTGGAAAGAGCTGAATGCGAGATGTCAATTAGACCTACAAAAACCCAGGAACATATTCTCGAGCACCATCTACTGGCACTATACCTACAAACTATTTACAGACATCTGTCATTTACAGAGCACTGCTGGAACAGGGGATGCCCATATATTTGTGGAGAGGTAGTAGATTATATGACACAGCTAACAGGAAACTCATTAAGAAGTCTGGAGCCTGCAATTTGCCATAAGGGATTAGGTCCTTGTCAGCCTTGAACTTTGTTCCTTTCTCAGGAGTTAGAGAACTCATTTCCACTGCTTCCTGAAAGCTCTTCACCTTCTTTAGGTTGTACAGCGCCAAGCATAATGGTGGTCCCAGTCTTGATTAGGGCCTCTAGGATCAACAACAATAATAATCATAATTAACAACAACCCCTGGCATGAGGGAAGGAACAAATGTGTGTGGGGGAATAGAGCCCCTGGCATGAGGGAAGGGAGGGGACAGATGGGGGGGGTTCAGGGAGTCCCACAGGGTGCTTGAGTGGGAGAATAGAGGAATGCAAGGAGCCCCTGAGATGCACGATGAACTCAGCCTACAGAAGCAGGAAACTATTACTACTACTAATAATAATAATAATAATAATTAATTGTTACTAAATAGAGCGTTCTAGATTGTTTTTCTCCCCAAAGCCACAAAAGTTGGACTTGTTTTCAAATGAACCAACTTCCCTTTCTCCTCCACTAGGTGGAGCAGTGAGACTTGCTGTTTCCTTCTTTCCCTCTTTTTCTTTAAAAATTTTAGCTGAGATGAGCATTGAGAAAAGTACCCAAGAGAGCCTTATTGGCTGGAATGAGTCAGTAATTTGCACAGGTGTCAGTGGAGCGCACAGAGCTCCGCTCAACCTCTAGGCTGACTATCCAGTTATTCCCTGAATTTCCTGCCCTACTGCTAGGCATATTTTGCAGGCCACTGACCTCGGACGTGGAGTGTGTATCTGCAGAAGTGCATAATTCTGAAAGAAAAATTTCTGCCTAGGACAGCTACACATTTGTGGAACTGGTATTTTAAGCAAGTTTCATTCAGGGTTTGTTCATTTCATTTTTCAGGGTTTATTGTTTAGCAATTTTTGAGTTTTATGTAGATGTCAAAAAATTGGGAAGACGAAGGGTTTTCTCTTTGTATATATGGCAATGACTAATGTATGTTATATACTGTAATGAGTGATCTCTTTATAAAGTTCCCTAGTATGCTTTAAAGCAATTGTAGTTTGCTTTAGGGTGCACCAGCAGGATCTACATGGACCAATTAATATTCAACACATTAGTGCGCTTTAGAAATCACACCTCCATAGTCTGTTCCCTGTAGACAAGCCCTGAGATACAAGTTAACATTTCCAGTACTTTTCTGGCATTTATTGGATAAACACTGATTTCTTTCTTTCTTTCTTTCTTTCTTTCTTGTATTGGGGGGTGTTTTATCAGTATTTATTGGATAAAACCAAAAATCAGAAGCCCTAATTAAAGAATATTCTTGGGTGGAGGGTGGGCAAACAGGGAAATTCATGTTTGAAATGTGCACTCCTGCCTATTCATGTATATATGAATAACTTCTATTTATCAGAAAGTCCAGGAGCCTTAATAATACTTTTTTCTCTAGTACCTCTTAACAGCCTCTGCGTTCACCTCTTGGTCTCAAGGACAGGGCTGCCAGAGCTGTTTTCGGAGCTGCTTAGAGCACAGTGGTCTTTTTGCACTGAATAAGGGAAACCCTTTGATGCACAGCGTTGTGGTGAATGAGTTCCCAGGTAGATACATGCACACCTGAGGTAACGTTCTGAGTCACTAGCTGAGGAGCACATAAGCTCTTTGGTTAGCCTTGTGCTGGAACAACCCAAATCCTTATATCTGGTTCCTTGTGCTACACCGAAAGTACACCTTTCAGAGCTCCTCTGTGATCACAATGAAATTCCAACGCTATGTGACGCTCATCTGATTTTTTCAGAGTAACAGCCGTGTTAGTCTGTATTCGCAAAAAGAAAAGGAGTACTTGTGGCACCTTAGAGACTAACCAATTTATTTGAGCATGAGCTTTCGTGAGCTACAGCTCACTTCATCTGATTTTGTGTGTTGTTGCAAACCTGAGACTTGGAGCTCAAGTTCACTGAAAGGGTTGCTAACATTCGCAAGCCTTATCTGCAAACTTGGTGCCATCTTGCATGGTCACATTTTCCCATGCTTTTGGCATGAAGCTAGGCAGTGCTCTGGAGGTGTAAAGCTGGCAGAGCCGCACCTTGGAGTGGTGGAAAGGATGAGGAGGCATGTTGAGGCTGCCTGGGGGTGTGACGGGCCTGTGGGTGCAACACAATGCATTGATCCCTGACCAGAGAACTGATCTCTAGGGAACTGCTTTTTTTGGTGTGTGTGTATATATATATACACACATTGTTGGTGTGTGTATATATATTGTGACGGGGCAAGGCCAGATGGCTATAGAAAAGTAGTGGGAGATAGATATATTAGCTCCAGGCTAAACAAATCCCTGGTACCAGGTTAAGTGAAATGGAAGCTGCTCCAGGTCAATTAAGACACCTGGGGCCAATTAAGAACTTTCCAGAAGGCAGGGAGAATGCTAGGTTGATTGGGACACCTGAAGCCAATCAGGGGCTGGCTGAAACTAGTTAAAAGCCTCCCAGTCAGTTAGGTGGGTGGGCATGTCAGGAGCTGTGGGAGGAAGTTGCGCTGTTGGAGAGGCTGAGTAGTACACACCATATCAGGCACAAGGAAGGAGGCCCTGAGGTAAGGGTGAAGTGGAGCTTGAGGAAGTGAGGGCTGCTGTGGGGGAAGTAGCCCAGGGAATTGTACATGTCATGTTTCTAAAAGGTTAGCTGATACTATTAGGGTCCCTGGGCTGGAGCCCGGAGTAGATGGGCCCGGGCTCCCCCCCCGACCTTTGCCCCCTGATTAATCACTGAGACTGGGAGACAACAGAGACTGTGCAAGGAAGGGTAACTTCTCCTCACCTCCCTTGCTGGCTTATGATGAAAATGGCTCAGTAGACTGTGACCCTTGTCTCTAGAGAAAGAAGGGTTATGTGGAGGGTCACAGTGAGCCTCTGAGGCTAGTGAAATCCGCCAGGAAACGCGGGACCCACGGAGGCAAGGATAGAGCTTTGTCACAATATATATATCAATATACACTGTGATTCATATATTCATGTAATATGTTACAGGTCATTGAGGCCTGGTATGAATGATACATGCTTGACATGAATGTGTGCATTGCAAGTTAGCAACCAAAGCAAGGACTTAAGATCAAGAACTATTAGAACTCTTTTGTGCAAAAACAATCTTATGTTCTGAGAAAAATACCGAAAATCATCAAAAAAAAGGAAACAACCCCCTCCGGACTGTATAAAATTGTATAAGAATTGGAGGAAATGGCACACCTTGGATCATGGCAGTCCGCCCAGGATTGTCCGTTTGGAATTGTGTGGGTAGAAGACCTAGTAAGCAAAGGCAAAGAATGGGTGATGCAATGGAGTGGACTATAAATAGATGCCTATGATTTCTGCAAGTCAGAGTTGTTTATTGATCCAGAGTCCCGTGTGGATATAGATGTGGTTTTGCCGGCTCGCCGCATCTTATGATCTTATTCTGATGGAAGGAACCTCGATTGGCCATTGGGACCATTCTGACCTTTGGACTCTGGTATAGTTTGGGGTGTGAATGTGGAGTGATTAAGGCTTGTTTTGTAAACAATAAAGAGCATTCAGAGTATTGTATACCAACACTGTGTCCGGTATCTGCTTGCTCCCCATTCCGTAGGGAGACCTCTACTGCGGGTCTAACATTTTAGCCAGTGTACATTACCGTAGCCCTATGGATGCTCTAAACTGCACCAGGGACAGTTCATGCCCAGCTACTCCCAGGATCCGGAGAGGTGCTCAGGTGCCTTGAAACTCTCTTTGCCTCCAGTTGCTGTGAGGGGATGCCTCTGCGTCTGTACAGGCTAACATGGTTACAATGATGCTCACAAGACTATCTCAGGTGGTTGCAGGGTCTATTTGTGCAGGTGGCGAACTCCTGACTTGGCATGTGGGGCAGGAAATTATTGATGGAGTAAATAGTAATAATTAAAAGTGCACTTGCCAATGTATGGAATGCATTTGCCTTGTTTTCTCTCATGCTACATTAGTCTGTCTTGTAATTATCAGCTGAAAAGGATGACTGCTCGGGTCTTCGGAAGGGGATTTTGGATCATTTTGCATCCTGGTTGCATTAATCATTGCATGTGATTAATGCCATATGATCTGCTGACTCTGAAGGAAGGCATCTCATTTGTTACACTGAGGCTGTTGCTCTTGCATGGAAAGAGTGAGCAGCAAGCAAATCCTGACAAACGCACACCTTTAAAGGAGTCCACTGTCCCTCTCTGGCTAGGATAATGCTGTGTGCTTTCCAGTGGAATCACTAAGATGGCATCACAGTAGAGTCAGACTACTCCACATAGACAGTGGAGGCTCTTCAGTGTGGGAAAGGTCACTATTATTGTTTGTATTCCACTAGTGTCGAGCACCCTACTGAGAAAAGGGCCCGCCTGTGCCAGGCACTGCACAAACACAGAATAAGAAAATCCCTGCTTCTAAAGAGACAAGACAGAGAAAGGGTGGGAGAGAGGAAGGGTTATTTTCTCCATATTACAGAAATTAAGTGAGTTGCCAAAGGTCATACACAAAGTCAGTGGCAGAGCTGGGAATTGTGCTGGGAATTGTGTCCTGTTCCTGTGACTTCCCTACAGGATCATCCTTTCTCTGCCAATGCTGCTTTGAATCATGATGAATATGCCAATCTGTCAGAACCAAAATGCTTCATTTTGTCTATTTGGAGGCCATTCTTGGGAAAAAAAGGCTTCCTGGGAACCAGGCATTGGTGTGTGGCTGAGATTTCTGGAAAAGAAGAAAGCCTACATGCTCTTTGTGACTGCCCATGGTGTAAATAAAGCATGTTACAGCCAGAGTATACCCAAACTCCATGTCATTGATTTCTCCTCCACTAGAAAGCTGGCCTACAAGGACCCAGAATTCAGCTATAGTTTGGCAGAGTGGCCGCACTGGTGTCAGAACTGGGACACTGTTGGTGCTGAAAGAAGAGGCCACATTATTATCCTCACTTTGTATTTGGTGAGGTACAGAGAGCTTGAGTGAGTTGCCCAAAATCACACAGTGAGGCTAAGGCAGAGCTCAAGGTAGAACACAGAAGTCTTTAAGCCCATTCCCCCAACTCTTGGGGGAATTTACATTTTTAAAAAACCCATTACCAAGATACAGCTTGATTGAGTACAATACATCCACATTTCAAAAGTTAATAGAATACATTTGGATATGAGCTTAAATGATCAAGCCATACAGAAAAGAGTCTAGTAGGTGTGACCGGGGTCCTAGTGGGGAGCCAGCTGGAGGCCATCTCCTCCCCTTCACTGCTCTTTCCACTGACATCAGGCAAGCCAGAGGCATCAGCACCATACTTCCTTTGAGACCTTGTTATGACATTAATTGTATTAAACTTAGTCATAATGTCATTCCCTATCAGAACATCCGCTGGAAGTTTATCTCGAATGCCGACCGTCAGTTCACTACAAAAATCCCCCCACTCCAGGTGGATCTTAGCTAAAGGAACAGTTACAGGAAACTCAGCTAAAGCCAGAACAGTTATGGTCTTGCCTGCCAGTTTGTCCTCCGCTCGGACACACCACTCCTTAACCAAAGTAATGTTTGACGCTGTGCCGCACCAACCACAACAATCCACACCATTCACCTTTGCATTTTTAATAAATTCATCACTACCCCTCCAAGATTCAGTCCTGACATAATTCACGAGACCCTGTCCTTCCCCTACATCCTCCTTTGGGGCTAGGGAGACAACATTAACATGTATGGGGTTAGCATCTGCACTCATAGTTATGGCATTGGCACTCACAGGGGTATCAGGTCGTGGGGTGGTTTGGAATTTTGGACAATTTGGCTTTATGTGCCCAGGCATTCCACACTGGTAACAGGTAACTGGCCTCCCTTTAGAGTAAGAGGTTTTGAACTCTGGGCTCCCATGAGCTTTTTTTTATCCACGCTGGGGTTAGGTTTACTCCTTTCTTTTAAACTGGGGTGAATAGTGAGTATTCTTTCCTAGGGGCCTACTTCTTTCATGACTTCGATTCTGCACAAATTCATCTGCAATTTCAGCAGCCTGCAAAATAGAATTGGGCTTCCCATTGCATTTCGCAGCCCGGACCTCATCTGGCACCAAATTTAACATTTGTTCAAGTGTAATTAATTGCATTAACTGTTCAAAATTACCCCAAGCTTTCTCACCAGTAGTCCACTTCCTGACAAAACCTAACAGTTTATGAGCACATTCCACATCAGAAATACCATTAGACATTTTAAAATTTCTAAATTTCAACCTGTAAGCTTCAGAGGTAACCTTAAAACATTTTAACGCAGTATCTTTATATTTTACATAATTCAAGGTTTCATCCACACTCATTTAATTGAACACTTCCCTTGCTTTCCCAGTTAATCTGGTCAGCAGGACAGGCAAACGCTGATCCTCTGGGATATGGTGAATTTCACAAAGACGTTCAAAGATAGACAGAAATTCCTCTCTGTCCTCAGTACCTTTGTAAATGGGGCAATTCCTTCCCAATTTTTGTTGTCCAGAGTGGATGGATTTCCAGGTTGTGGCAGC
This sequence comes from Natator depressus, assembly GCF_965152275.1. Lineage (NCBI taxonomy): Eukaryota > Metazoa > Chordata > Testudines > Cheloniidae > Natator > Natator depressus. The sequence goes on along the minus strand of NC_134246.1, from coordinate 7,696,801 downwards.
TTTTTCCACTCTTCCAACACTTGGAGCTGAAATTTGGCAGATTCCTATTGCATCTGGTGAGCCTTCTCCTCAGCAGCTAGCTGTTCTATATGTCTTAAATGGGCCTCTTTTTCCATTTTATCAATCCTTTCTTTAGCCTCCTTTTCCATATGAGCTATCTTTCGCTTCTCCAGTAAACAAAGATCCGTAAGCTTCTGTTCAAATTCAAGTTGTTGTTTGTTTCTTATTGCAAGCATTCTCACTGGGTCTGCTTCCTGATCAGGAACAGTCATGGATTCACCAAGGGCAAGTCATGCCTGACTAATCTAATTGCCTTCTATAACGAGATAACTGGTTCTGTGGATGAAGGGAAAGCAGTGGACGTGTTGTTCCTTGACTTTAGCAAAGTTTTTGACACTGTCTCCCACAGTATTCTTGCCAGCAAGTTAAAGAAGTATGGATTGGATGAATGGACTATAAGGTGGATAGAAAGCTGGCTAGATTGTCGGGCCCAACGGGTAGTGATCAATGGCTCCATGTCTAGTTGGCAGCCGGTATCAAGTGGAGTGCCACAAGGGTCGGTTCTGGCACCGGTTTTGTTCAATATCTTCATAAATGATCTGGAGTATGGTGTGGATTGCACCCTCAGCAAGTTTGCAGATGACACTAAACTGGGAGGAGAGGTAGATACGCTCGAGGGTAGGGATAGGATACAGAGGGACCTAGACAAATTAGAGGATTGGGCCAAAAGAAATCTGATGAGGTTCAACAAGGACAAGTGCAGAGTCCTGCACTTAGGATGGAAGAATCCCATGCACTGCTACAGACTAGGGACCGAGTGGCTAGGCAGCAGTTCCGCAGAAAAGGACCTAGGGGTTACAGTGGACGAGAAGCTGGATATGAGTTAACGGTGTCCCTTGTTGCCAAGAAAGCTAGCGGCATTTTGGGCTGTATAAATAGGAGCATTGCCAGCAGATTGAGGGATGAGATCATTCCCTTCTATTCGGTGTTGGTGAGGCCTCATCTGGAGTACTGTGTCCAGTGTTGGGTCTCACACTACAAGAGGGATGTGGAAAAATTGGAAAGAGTCCAGCGGAGGGCAACAAAAATGATTAGGGGACTGGAGCACATGACTTATGAGGAGAGGCAGAGAGAACTGGGATTATTTAGTCTGCAAAAGAGAAGAATGAGGGGGGATTTGATAGCTGCTTTCAACTACCTGAAAGGGGGTTCCAAAGAGGATGGATCTAGACTGTTCTCAGTGGTACCAGATGGCAGAACAAGGAGTAATGGTCTCAAGTTGCAGTGGGGGAGGTTTAGGTTGGATATTCGGAAAAACTTTTTCACTAGAAGGGTAGTGAAGCACTGGAATGGGTTACCTAGGGAGGTGATGGAATCTCCTTCCTTTGAGGTTTTTAAGGCCAGGCTTGACAAAGCCCTGCCTGGAATAATTTAGTTGAGGATTAGGGCTTTGAGCAGGGGGTTGGATTAGATGACCTCCTGAGGTCCCTTCCAACCCTGATATTCTATGATTCTATGATCATTTGCCATTAGCAGATTTTTCAGTTCTTGATCTGGGGCTTTTTTCTTAAGACAACGCTCTCTGTCAGCACAAATCTTCAAGGCTTTTTCCATCAAGTTCTTCATATAATTGTTGCACACTCATTGTAACGGATTTTTAACCCTTAAACTCTCCAATATCAAAATTAATTTTTTTGGCAAGAGTGTGGTTCTGATCCAAAAACCCAATTAACCTGTGGTAATGTGTATCCTGCCGACTACGCCACTGTGACTGAGGTCCCAGTAGGGAGCCAGCTGTGGTCACTCAATTAGGGTGAACTGCAAAGAAGACAATTCCCATAAAGCTGGTGGATATTCCAATACTTAGATTTACCAAGACAACATAAAACAGCTTCTTTATTACCTTACTGGTTACTCAGAAGTCCAAACAACACAGTTCCCTTAAAGTCAGGGATCTCAAACTCAAATCACCATGAGGGCCACATGAGGACTAGTACATTGGCCCGAGGGCCGCATCACTGAAACCTTTTCATACAACGATACAAAAGTATAGTCAAAAATGAAAAACATGAAGAGTAATATAGTATGCTATTAAAAGTCAATGTATTAACTTTTTAAAAACTGTAATGCGAAGAGGGGTTTTAATAAAATATAAACACACCTGTAACTATTTCTTATGTGGTCAGTAACACTGATGACGATCTACACCAGGGGTCTCAAACACGCGGCCCGTGGGCCTTTGCCTGCGGCCTGCCATAGGCGCCGACTCTTTCCTGCACCGCGTAACCCTTTCCACCCCCCCAGTCACAGCGCAAAGTCAAGAGGGAAACTGAGGCTCACCTAAGAATTATAAAAATGTTACAGAAAATTTCTAGTTCATCACAGACACTGTCCAGTGTCCCAGTGGAGAGACTCCTGGGCAATGGGGGAGGGGAACCTCTGGGTGCCCAGCACCCCTAACAGAGAGATCCCTGGGTGACGGGGGATGGTGCCCAGTACCCCTAATTAACAGTCTTTCATAGGGGTCTCAAACATGTGGCCCCGCCCCTACCCCGACTCTTCCCACCCCTTCCTGCCCCCATTCCAACCCCTTCCCCAAAGTCCCCACCCCAACTCTGCCCCCTACCTGCCCCTATTCCAACCCCTTCCCCAAATTCCTGCCCCTGCCCCACCTCTTTTCTGCCTCCTCCTCTGAGCGTGTGGCATCCCCGCTCCTCCCCACTCCCTTCTGGAAAGTCCTAAGCGCTGCCAAACAGCTGGGAGGTAGGTGGAGGAGCGGGGACGCAGCGCACTGGAGGGGGAGGAGGAGGAGGGGGGTAGGGAGGGAAGAAAGGAGCTTGGCTGCTGGCGGAGTCGGTGCCTATGGCGGGCCACAGGAAATAACTCATGGCCCGTGTGTTTGAGACCCCTGCTTAAAGTGATCCAGCCTCAGGCCTCCATTCAGGTACCCACATCAAATATGATGAAAATTTCTGTGAATCTTATTTCATCATATAAAAGGAAAGGTTCTACCAATCCCAAAGGATCAGACACATCACCTCCCAGGTTAATGAATGTTTCAGATCTTACCTAAACACACGCTACAGCCAATTCTTATTAACTCAGCTAAAATTCATTAAAAAACAAAAAAGAGGGAGTATGGTTAAAATATCAATATACATACGGACATGAGTTCAATTCATTGTGGTGCAGATTCATAGCAGAAATGGTGAGCTTCATAGATGCAAAGAGTTCCTTTCGGATGACTTTGAAGGCGGTCCATCACCGGTGCTTAGCTATATGAATTTGCTTGTTCCTCCACCATTCACACCATTCAGCCAAAAAGGTCTAGAGTTCAGGCTCCTTAGATTTCCGAATGTGCTTACAGGAAAGTGTCAAGCAGAGGTCAAAAGAGAACAGCATGTCAGCAACAGGCATTCTCTCCTTCACTTTCAACTGTACAAGGGCAGCCTGCCCACTACAGAGTGAGCCTGGCCAAAGCTAGCCATGTCATACATGGTATGCTACATGCCGTGGGCTCAAGCCTCTGGTCCAGCTGAGCTGCACCCACTGCAACATTTCAAAGAGAGATGAACACTGAGATATTCCGTACTTACAATTAATTTACATGATAGGATGTTCTTTTGACCTTTGAATTATGCAGGATGTTTAACCCTTGCTAGCCATGCGTCACAGTAGGTAAGCTTAGAATATCCCATACTGATGACATAAATATGATCTTTCTTTGCAAAGACATTTTGCTGCTCTTATTCTCATCTCATGTATTTTCCCCCTGGATTCTGTACCCTCTATGTTATATATACTCTTATCATCTTTGGGGGAAAAACCTTGCACTAAAAAAAGGAAGAGAAACTGCAAAAACACAGAAGTAGTATCAGTGAGATGAAGTGAGAAGTGACAAAAAGTTACTTCAGAGACAAAGACATCTAACCTCCTCCAAATGTATAGGAGACAGCTTGGGATGACTTCACTCCTTGGGTACAGCTAGTGAATCTAAGTGCTATCAGTATTTGAAATATGATTTCAGACTTAGTTTATTAAAAGCTGTAGGGGTGGTTGAGTTTCTGTTTAAATATAAAACCCCACCAGGAACTCCAAGACATGGAAGGATCACTTAATGCAAAGAACAGGCAAGAATCATGCCAAGTCCAGGATACTTTTCTCTATGCCGTGCATAATCTTTATATAATATATACATGATGTTTGAATTTTTGCTGCCCTGGGAACGGAGTGGGATGAGGGAGAAGATATACTCATATTTGTGGAACAAAACCAGAGGTGATATAAAATTAGGGTGACCAGACAGCAACTGGGAAAAATCGGGACGGGGGTGGGGGGTAATAGGAGTCTATATAAGAAAAAGACCCAAAAATTGGGACTGTCCCTATAAAATCGGGACATCTGGTCACCTTACAGTATATAAAATGAAGCTAAGAGACAGGTAGATGGTTTCATCGAGAGACAGAGAATGTAAGCAGGAAAGCAGGTACAAAGCTAGAAGGTGGAGATGAGATCAACAAGTTTATTATTGCTTGAGATTCTTAGAAATCAGAACATTGTAAAGTTCAGCCAGTTGTAATGACAAAACAATTCAGAGTCCAATGCAGCATATCTGCCCACACCCACCCAGCGCTCGTTACAACGTCAAACAACTTCTCAGCCTTCAGCCAAAAAGGTCTAGAGTTCAGGCTCCTTAGATTTCCGAATGTGCTTACAGGAAAGTGTCAAGCAGAGGTCAAAAGAGAACAGCATGTCAGCAACAGGCATTCTCTCCTTCACTTTCAACTGTACAAGGGCAGCCTGCCCACTACAGAGCGAGCCTGGCCAAAGCTAGCCATGTCATGCATGGTATGCTACATGCCGTGGGCTCAAGCCTCTGGTCCAGCTGAGCTGCACCCACTGCAACATCTGTGGGGAGGCAAAGATGGCGCTGCACTTTTATGGCCCTCTCCTGTCCCCTTTCTTGGGGCAAGGTGGGCATCCAGTTCAGCCACTGTTACAAGTTATATCTGCTTCAAGGCTGTTCTAACTTGGGACCCCTGGTAACAGCCCTAAGGAGCTGTTGGGACAGCCGGGATTGCAGCAATAGTCTGGCCATGCTCCCAACATGCCCCTCCCCAGGAACTGGTGACACCTGTTCTATGCAACCCTGGGATTCCCCCATGCAAGGGGAATTCCAGCTGACTGTTTATGCCAGCACCAGGTGAGGGGCTGGAATCTGGCTCTCTGTGTCCAAAGGGCTACATCATGATACAGTGGTTGGTTGGATCGCTCTGGTGTTACAAATGGCCAGTTAGGTTATTTATTTTGAAAAGGACAGACAGAGAGTTATGCCAGGAATGTGCCGTAGAATAGAAGCTGTCAAGGTTCCTCCCCCACTCTGAACTCTAGGGTACAGATGTGGGGACCTGCATGAAAAAAACCTCCTAAGCTTATCTTTACCAGCTTAGGTCAAAACTTCCCCAAGGTACAAAATATTCCACCCTTTGTCCTTGGATTGGCCGCTACCACCACCAAACAAATACTGGTTACTGGGGAAGAGCTGTTTGGACACGTCTTTCCCCCCAAAATACTTCCCAAAACCACAAGGTTTGGTAAAAAGCCTCACCAATTTGCCTAGGTGACTACAGACCCAGACCCTTGGATCTTAAGAACAATGAACAATCCTCCCAACACTTGCACCCCCCCCTTTCCAGGGAAATGTTGGATAAAAAGCCTCACCAATTTGCATAGGTGACCACAGACCCAAACCCTTGGATCTGAGAACAATGAAAAAACATTCAGTTTTCTTACAAAAAGACTTTTAATAGAAATAGAAGTAAATAAAAATAAAAAAAAATCCCCCCTGTAAAATCAGGATGGTAGATACCTTACAGGGTAATTAGATTCAAAACATAAAGAACCCCTCTAGGCAAAAACCTTAAGTTACAAAAAAGATACACAGACAGAAATAGTTATTCTATTCAGCACAATTCTTTTCTCAGCCATTTAAAGAAATCATAATCTAACACGTACCTAGCTAGATTACTTACTAAAAGTTCTAAGGCTTCATTCCTGGTCTATCCCCGGCAAAGACAGAATATAGACACACACAGACCCTTTGTTTCTCTCCCTCCTCCCAGCTTTTGAAAGTATCTTGTCTCCTCATTGGTCATTTTGGTCAGGTGCCAGCGAGGTTACCTTTAGCTTCTTAACCCTTTACAGGTGAGAGGAGCTTTCCTCTGGCCAGGAGGGATTTTAAAGGGGTTTACCCTTCCCTTTATATTTATGACAGAAGCTGTTAAAATATAAAGCAGAATGAGGCCTGCATTTTGCCTGGTTTTCAGGTGGGCTCTGCAGCAGGGAGCCTGCTGGAGCTCTGGGGTCAGAGAGTGCAAATGGAGCTCTGAAAAGAGACAGAGGGACTCTCCCACTCCCAAAACCCATCCCTGACTGGGGCGAGGGGTGGCGTCCATGACACCATCACCTGTTTTTTGGGGATGACGGCAGGGAAGCCCAGGGCAGGCACAGATACGACGAGTATGGTATATACTCCATGGGGTTGGGGATTTCAGCTCAGCTGCAGCAGAACATATAGAGGCCTCTTCCTCTGACGGTCACTGTGGGTTTGCATCCAGAGCAGAGCTGAGTATTACCTGAGTCACTTCCTATTATCCCACTAGCCCTCCTCCCTCTGGTAGGGGTATCCCACTGCTGTGCTGAGTCAAGCAATGATTTCTTTGGAGTTTCTGCAGATGGAGATGGAACCATTCTGCAAGGTGGCATTGATAGCAACAACGGCTGAATTCAATATCTAGGGGTTCCTCTTACCATTACCAAAGAGAACTGCCTAGAGACCCCGTCAAGCCATCTGGAGAGGCTCACGAACATGGGTGCCAACCTCAGGGCAGACTGTCAAGAAGCAGGGCACAAACCCCAAAGTGGCTATGTGTTCTCTAATTAGATTTCACCAACCCCGTAACAAGTGTGAACTCCACAAGCACTATATCAGCCTTACCATGGAGTCGCAGACTGTCCCCTTGGGCACTCCAGGCTGTCTTGCCACCCAGGCAAGCATGCCTTTGTGACAGAAGATCCCTTACACCAAAAATCACAACAATGTTCAGGTGACTCCCATTCCCAAAGGACCCGTCACTTACCTCAGGTCTGTTATACCTCAGATCGCTCACCAAAGACAACACTTTGTAATCAATTCTGTAATAAACTAACTAAAGATTGATTAACTAAGAAAAGAAATAGAAGTTATTTACAAGGTTAAAGCATGTGAACGTACACACTCACAAACAAGTTACAGTCTTAGGTTCCAGAAGGTGATAGTACCTGCTATACATACAAGTTCTGTACGTCCTTTAGGACTAACCCAAACTAAGCAGCTTGGGGATCCCTTGCTTATGCATAGAAATATTGCCCTCTCCAAATTCCAAGCAGCACACCAATGATAATTTCTTTTAATCCCTTCCCTCAGTGTTCAAGCTGTGATGGGACAACGGCTTGGACACATACCCTCTTCGTGGGTGTGGGGGATCCAGTCAACAAAGTCTTTTGTCCACTGATGTTCCACAATGGTTTGTCTGGTGTCTATAGGCCTTCTTTTTGGGGGGAGGAGATGACACCTCTTGTGGTAAACTAGGATGTCACACTTAGAAATGCTTCTTTCCTGACTGTCCATAAGAATATAAGAATGGCCCTAGTGGGTGAGACCAAAGGTCCATCTAGCCCAGTATCCTGTCTACCGACAGTGGCCAATGCCAGGTGCCCCAGAGGGAAAGAACAGAACAGGTAATGATCAAGTGATCCATCCCCTGTCCAGTTTACAGTCTTAGACTATGTCTACACTACAACTTATGTCAGCAAAATTGATGTCATTCAGGGGTGTGAATATTCCATCTCCTGAGCGACAAAATTACTCCGGCATAAGCGCCAGTGTGCACAGTGCTATGTCGGTGGAAGAGCTTCTCCCGTCGACGTAGCTTTTGCTGCTCACGAGGGTGGTTTTCTTATGCCCGTGGGAGAGGTCTCTCCTGTTGGCATAGAGTGTCTTCACCACACGTGCTGCAACAGCAAAGCTGAACCGGTACAGCTGCACCCGTGCAGCTCACTAAGTATAGGCATGCCGTTCATTAGCAAACATTTTTATAGTTACAGAGCAAACACTTAAATATTATCTCCTAACACGGGATACAAATATTATGAGTAAGATTAATAGATGCAGCATCCTACAAGCATTTCATAAAGTCCAAAAACACTAACCACATTCTTAAAACTCTAATAGCTATTTTAATAATACTGACAAGAAGGAGTGCCAGACTGGTTTCCAGCTATGCATTTGTCAGTGAGGCCCAGGGGCCTTGGCATGAGCTGGCCCTTGGTTTGCCAGCATCACATCCCCATCGAGAAATCTTGGAAAACTAAACATCGTACGTGGGCTCCTCTAAGAGGCAACACTTCTCCACTTGCAAGCACTGAGTCTCTGTATAACAAAAGAAAACGTATTTAATGGGAAGGGGAACTCAGCATTAATTTGGAAAAACACCGTAACAACGATTCAAATGTATGCCAACGTAAGTAAACATCTGTCCCCCAGTATCTTTGGCAGGAGTCCTTTGTCTCAGTTTCCCACCTTGTGGTGTCAAAGTCTTCTGGATAAATGCCCCTTTAACATACCACTTCCCTTTCCCTCTTGTGCACCCCACTCACAGTTGGTTATCCAAAGCCAGTGAAGTCTCATAATTCAGGGATGCATTCACATGGGTTCACCTCCTACCACAGTCAGAGCCCACTCAAATCAATGGGAAGATTGCTGTTGATTCTAGTTGGTCTGGAACATTCCCCAGAAGACTGACTGGCCCCAGGAGAGTAAATGATTAATTGCACGAGGATTGCACTAAATTCAGACTAACTGTAATAAATTACGAGCTGGACACTACAAGACGCTGAGCACTTCCTGGAAGAAGCTCAACATCCAGTGATTTGGATAGCAATTATTCTCAGGACTTGCATGGCAATCAGACTTGTGTGGCAATAAGCAGATACATAGACAGGGTATTATATCCTATTCTGGTCTATGAGTGGAAGGATTGCAAAATTCCCCACCAGGCAGGTAAGGTCACGAGTTCTAACCCCGACAGGGTGCACACAGAGTGATCAGAAAGGGGACAGATGTGCAAACAGCCTTGTAACCATGACTCTTGTCAGGGAGGCTTACTTGCAGCAGCTGGAAATGATCTAAAATCTAAAGGGAACTCTCTGAATTGAAACTTGCAGAGTTCTTGGTCCCTACCTGGATAATTCTCATGTAGTGGACAGCTTGGACCAGGGCATCTTTTGACTGCAGAGTAATATTGCATTTGTAATACGCAAGAACTCATTTAGGCCCTGACTCTGCAAAGGTACTCATGAAGATGGACCCCTGAACTTGCATCAAACCAGTTGCAAGATAAGATCTTAGTTGGCATAGTCCAATAATTAGCTATGTGATTGCACCTTTGAAATTTACACCTGCAACAATTTCTAAATGGTCAAAGTCCTTTTGCTGTAAAACTTCGGTAAACATGTTGTAATTTTTTTACACAACACAGTTTTTTTAATGATTTCCTGGGGGATATTTTCAGTCCTTATAATCTAATTGTAAGGACTGGAACATCAATAACAATTTGCAGCTCTTTTCAATACAGTTGACTAAATTTGCAGCATACCATGCTGGAATATTTCCAGTTGTACATCTGAAACTCGTGATCGTCACATATGATAGACAATATCATTGTAGATAGGCTTGGAAGGATTAGATTTTTAATGGTAATGTCAATGTCAATAAATGTCAATAAACATCAGTTTTCACTGCATACACACACACACACAAACTGACGAAAAAATATTTCCACTGCTAATAATCGAACTTTAGAGATAGGCAAAGTAAGAAAACTGCTCCTTGAGAACTCATTAGAGTTTGATTAAGGATATTTACTTTGTATATTTTGACATGTGATCTTGATCATTTGTTTTTTAGTGGTTATACATCTTTAATTTTTTGAAATTGATGACGACTGTCATTAAATAATTATTGTTTGACCCACTCTGTTATCTCCCCCATAATTTCCTGAAATGGTGAAAATTTAAATAGATAAAAATCAGGGGGGAAATACTTAAAACTTATAATTTTGTGCAACTGGGAAAGTTTAAATGGATAAAAATAGAGAAAAAGGCTTAAAGATAAATGTTGATATTATTCGTCAACATTATTTAAAAAAATCAAATCCTGCCAAGCCTAATGATAGATGAGTGTTTTTATTTCATTACGTTACAAGGGTAAAGTTCATCAAAATCACTTGTGACAGGCTTAGGATAATGAATGATGCAGCCAACAAGATTAACTACAGACTCAAGTGCTGACATTTAAGATTGGCATGGGAAAAATTGAAAGCTTGGACTAGATCAGTCATCTTCATTTTTTTTTTTAAAGAATATGAGTCGCAGTCATTTAAAGTTCATGCATCACTTACAATGGATTTTTGTCAGATTTCTAGCCTTCCTCCTCTAACCCCCTAGCAAAGAAGTTATACGTCCAATCCGAAAAAGAAGGAGCAGTATTAAACAGCAAAGGGACATGCACACAGCATGCTTAACCTCTCTTCAAAAACAAAGGTAAAGAAGAAGGGTGAATTGTGCTGCCTACTGCCATTCATCTTGCTATGCAAACAAGTCCATGTTGACTGTGCAACCAGTTTAACACCCCGCTCCTCCCTGCACTTTGTCATTTACTCTAGGACAAAGCTGAGTGGGAAATGCTGTGAATGGTAGCATTGTAACCTGCTTTGCACTGGTATAAATGACTGCACAAACTGCAAGGAAGCAGACAGCTGGGCCCATTGACCTCACTGACTATTGAAAAATGTCCAGCATCTCATCTTCATAGAATCATAGAGTATCAGGGTTGCAAGGGACCTCAGGAGGTCATTTAGTCCAACCCCCTGCTCAAAGCAGGACCAATTCCCAACTAAACCATCCCAATAGAATCATAGAATCTTCTGACCAAGCCTAAAAGGAAAGAAGCAAGAGAAATCAAGCCTTCCTGAAGCTGAGGGGCCAGAAATGTGATTACAGCCCACTTGACTCTCAATGCCTACAAGTTGATAATAATGATAACAGTTTGCCTTCTTACAGCATGATGATACGTTTTATAGCATTTGGAATATGAGGCAATTAGAGAGCTTTCTAAGAGATGGGTACGTTGAGGTCCGGAGAGCTCAATTAACATGCCAAAGCTCACACAGTATATGGTCAGTTATTTATAATTATTTATTATTTATTTTACCATAGCATATAGGGGCATAGTTACAGACGAGGACCCCACTGTGCAAGGTGCTGTACAAACTCAGAACAAAAAGACGGTCCCTGCCTCAAGGGGCTTACAACCTAAGAATCAGACAAGAGATAACAGATGAACATAAGAACAGCCATACTGGGTCAGACCAAAGGTCTGTCTAGCCCAGTATCCTGTCTCCTGACAGTGGCCAATGCCAGGTGCCCCGTAGGGAATGAACAGAACAGGCAATCCTCAAGCAATTCATCCCGTGTCGCCCATTCCCAGCTTCTGGCAAACAGAGGCTAGGGACACCATCCCTGCACATCCTGGCTAATAGCCATTGATGGACGTATCCTCCATGAATTTATCTAGTTCTTTTTTGAAACCTGTTAGAGTCTTGGCCTTCACAACATCCTCTGACAAAGACTTCCACAGGTTGACTGTGTGTTGTGTGAAGAAATACTTCCTTTTGTTTGTTTTAAACCTGCTGCCTATTAATTTCATTTCATGAACCCTAGTTCTTGGGTTATGAGGAGTAAATAACACTTCCTTATTCACTTTCTCCACACCAGTCATGATTTTATAGTCCTCTATCATATCCCCTCTTAGTCATCTCTTTTCCAAGCTGAAAAGTCCCAATCTTATTAATCTCTCCTCATACGGAAGCTGTTCCATACTCCTAATTATTTTTGTTGCCCTTTTCTGAACCTTTTCTTTTTAGAGATGGGGCGACCGCATCTGCATGCAGTATTCAAGATGTGGGCCTTCCATGGGTTCATATAGAGGCAATGTATTTTCTGTCTTATTTTTTAATGATTCTCAACATTCTGTTCACTTTTTTGACCTCTTTGAGAACTACATCTCTCTTCCTGGTTAAATAATAGTACATTGTGAGCTAAGGGATTGCTGCAGCTCCAGAGACAACAGAAGCTCTCAAGTGTTTATGATCCATGTCCGTTTGGGTGGGACTCTGGGCTCAGGAAATAGTTCTGAACAATAAAGTTGAACGTGTGTCTATGCACTGGCTGAACTTCAGAAGATTCAGTAGACTTTGATAGGGATTTGTGCTCCCTTCTAAGCAATAACCTACAGGTTAAATCCACACAGGTGGTTCCTGTTGTGATGATGCCAAATTGGTGTGGCCATACTGAATGAATGGTGTGAGAACATGGCTTGACATGACTGAACTGCGAAAGAGGATTCTGGGAGCAGAATCCTTCTCTGAGCATCAGGCAGATGCCAGAGGTGAAACTGAATGGCTCCATGCTGCGTGTATGATCAATATTGATCTTGGAGTCAGCAAATATGTCCACTTGAAAGCAGACAACACATGTAGAGCATCCTGAGTGGAGTGTGGGCTGACCGGGGCATCTCGACCCTGTTGAAGGACCCACGCAGGGGGCTGAAGTGAATGATTGATAAGGGAGTGAATGTGGGGTAATGTTCAGTTGGCACCACTCTGCAATCTCCTCCTAAAGTATTAATTAGGTACAAATTAGTAGCCACACGCCCACTGGACGTGCTTTTAAGACATGTGACTCCTTTGAGGAAAAAGAGTATAAAAATCAAGCAAATTAAATTACTGTTGGGGGAATTCCTTAATTAACACTTAAAGAAGCAATGCTGCTAGACAGAGTAGCCAAAACTCTGCTCTGTGGGCTCGAGTAGGACTGTGAGCTTGAGGGGTTTCCAGGCAGCCAAGGCCTGGCCTTGAGGGAATCCGAGACAGACCAGAGGGCTGAGGAGACCAGACCTGGAGAGAAGAAATCATCCATAGAATTGATAACCACCTTCTCTGTTTGACAAGCAGGACCTGTGTGAGGCTAGCACAGGACCTGTTTGTGTATGTTTGTGAAAGAGAGGCTCACTAAGAGGAATGTATAGCTCTTAATGTATAGTTCTTAAATGTCTAACATAGGAGTTATGTGCTTAATGTAACCCTTTACCTCTTGTGTAATTCCTTCTCAGATAAACTGCTGTGTATGTAAGATAATTACTATGGACCTTTTTCACTGGTATGACAGTAACCTGCTCCACTGGGAGCCATTAAAGATCCATTTCAGGGGTAGTAGCCCCCTGGTGCAAACATTTGGTAGCAGAGGATGGTTACTGTTGCGTCCAAGAAAAAAAGGTCTTTAAACTGAATCAAACTGTTCCTGAACTTGTTGCCTGTGAAGAGCTTGGTATCCTGAGTCACTGGTGTTAACCAACTAATTTAAATATTGTTCTGAATCAGTTCTGACTTATATTAATTTGAGCTTGGATTTAGTTGCAGTACGCAGAGCGGAAAATATACCAGTGAGTGGGGTTGTATTGGTCATTCCTAGGGTCGATGATGTTTCGCAAACGCAGACAGGGAAGGGTCGACGAACCGGAGGAAGAGGGGGATGCCCCGAAGCCTCCAGGTGTGGTTGATGAGCATTTGTTAAGACAGATGTTTAAAAGCGAGGGGGTCTGATCCATGTCTGGCTGATGCAGTCCCCACACCGCGAGACAAAGTTGTAGGCAACTTGCTGTTGAGGTACTGAAAGTGTTACACTCCCAAGAAAGCCCAAACAGCAGCACATGTCATCTGTGTTATGTATTGTGCTGTAAATAAGCTTTCAAAGGAGTAAGATGTTTTGGAACGTCAGCGAGATGTTGTGCAAAGAAGTTTGGAACAGGAATTGGAAAAACTAAAATTGCAGAATGAAAGCCTGAAACATGACTTGGAAATTGTTGGAGAACAAAAATGTAACCAAGGCTCAGTGAATAACAGTGTTAACCCATACATGTCTGGAAAGAATAAATATACAGGTGGAAGAGGAAGAGGAGCCCCTTCCAGGGCCTCTGGCAGCCCAACCAGTAGTGATAGCAAAAATGCCTCAGCCTTCACAGCAAATATAAGAGGAAGTCAATTGGCCTCTGACTGAAACTAAAAAACAAGCACTGGCGAAACAAATGGACAGTAAGAGAACGTGTTTGCCTTGGCTGTTGGAATACGTGGTTAGAAAACATTTAGCTCCTGAAGATTTAAGAGAACTGATCATAACTTATGCTGGCCTTACGGAAGGAACAGCTTTGTTGGCAGAAACTGACGCAGAATTAAACAAAGGTGATAAAGACGGTGTTATCCAGAAGGTAGCCCGATACTTTCTGACCCCCTCTGAATTGAGAAGGACGGCTTTGTTACTACATCAGAAGGAAAAAGAATCTGTTATGGCTTATTGTATTAGGTTGTTGTTGGTATGCTCCCTGGCTGAAATCGAGGAGAAACAGCTGACAGATTTGATCTATGATGGTTTAAGGAAACCTATTAAGGTGGTCATAGGATCCTGGATGGATTTAGGTCAGGTTGAATTGATTAAAGCAGCTCGGGAGGCAGAAAGGGTAGTAAGTGGAGCAGGTAGTTCTCGGAAAGTGATTAGTGAGGCTCTCTACAGCAATCAAGCAGGATATAATGGCTCCAACCATGCTGATATGGGACATGGTGGTTGCAATGAAATAGGACCAGGCCGAGGATGGGACGGTAGGAGACGTGGAGTGTTTAGTGGAGGATCATTGCAAGCACAGATATGGGCTCAACTTCAGGAAAGAGGGACAAATATGGCCTGTTTGAATGGGCAACCTCTGGAGACTTTGCGAGCTGCTTTAAGTGATTTGATGGCAAGGACTAGATCACGGTCAATGCTGCAACCAGGAGTTAAGGCTGTTGAGACCGTGGGAACAGGTACAGAAGATCTGCCGGTGAGTTCTTGTGATTTGTTATCCCTGGAATTGGCTCAGATGAAACTGGCAGCTCCGTCAGGGTGGCTCCACATTTCAGTAAAAATGCCTTAACAACCCCTGTCCCAAAGGTAAATGTTAGTAGCCCAATTAAGTAAATCTTCCGTGGAAGAGGGGACAGAAGGAAACATATAATAGTTGCTGGCATTAATTAATACAGGAGCAAAGGCAACTTCAAGTATTAAAACACCTGCCGTGGGTAGTAAATCAAACTAAATTTTAAATACATACAGTGGTTTGTAACAGCATAACTGGAAAAGCTATATTAAAAGTAGATCTGGTACAGCAGGAAAAGTGAATGATTAATTTGGCAGAAAGACTGGTTGTGAAGAAAGAGACTGTAAATAACCAGGTTATTTCAAAAGGATTAAGAAAGTGAGCCTGTAAAGTTATGGCAGCTGTGGAACTGCCAGACAATAAGTGGATATGGGAATTTCTCATGGTTTGGGCTAGAAAGAAAAGGCAGTGGTAAAGATAGTGGGGAAAAAAATGGGTACAGCCAGCTCCTCAATATTCCTATCCAGCAGCACTGTCCCCCACATTAAAAAAACCCTGTTGCAGTATCTAAAAGCACAAGGGGTAGTAGTAAAGTGTCAGAGCCCCTGCAACTCCCCGATCTGGCTTGTACAGAAACCGGATGGCAGATTACATCCCATGGTTGGGCGGAATCATAGAATCATAGAATATCAGGGTTGGAAGGGACCTCAGGAGGTCATCTAGTCCAACCCCCTGCTCAAAGCAGGACCGATCCCCAATTAAATCATCCCAGCCAGGGCTTTGTCAAGCCTGACCTTAAAAACTTCAAAGGAAGGAGATTCCACCACCTCCCTAGGTAACGCATTCCAGTGTTTCACCACCCTCCTAGTGAAAAAGTTTTTCCTAATATCCAACCTAAATCTCCCCCACTGCAACTTGAGACCATTACTCCTTGTTCTGTCATCTGCTACCACTGAGAACAGACTAGAGCCATCCTCGTTGGAACCCCCTTTCAGGTAGTTGAAAGCAGCTATCAAATGCCCCCTCATTCTTCTCTTCCGTAGACTAAACATCCCCAGTTACCTCAGCTTCTCCTCATAAGTCACGTGTTCCAGTCCTCTAATCATTTTTGTTGCCCTCCGCTGGACTCTTTCCAATTTTTCCACATCCTTCTTGTAGTGTGGGGCCCAAAACTGGACACAATACTCCAGATGAGGCCTCACCAGTGTCGAATAGAGGGGAAAGATCACGTCCCTCGATCTGCTGGCAATGCCCCTACTTATACATCCCAAAATGCCATTGGCCTTCTTGGCAAGAAGGGCACACTGTTGACTCATATCCAGCTTCTCGTCCACTGTAACCCCTAGGTCCTTTTCTGCAGAACTGCTGCTGAGCCATTTGGTCCCTAGTTTGTAGCAGTGCATTGGATTCTTCCGTCCTAAGTGCAGGACTCTGCACTTGTCCTTGTTGAACCTCATCAGATTTCTTTTGGCCCAATCCTCCAATTTGTCTAGGTCCCTCTGTATCCTATCCCTACCCTCCAGCATATCTACCTCTCCTCCCAGTTTAGTGTCATCTGCAAACTTGCTGAGGGTGCAATCCGCACCATCCTCCAGATCATTTATGAAGATATTAAACAAAACCAGCGCCACGACCGACCCTTGTGGCACTCCACTTGATACCGGCTGCCAACTAGACATGGAGCCATTGATCACTACCCGTTGGGCCCGACAATCTAGCCAGCTTTCTATCCACCTTATAGTCCATTCATCCAGCCCATACTTCTTTAACTTGCTGGCAAGAATACTGTGGGAGACAGTGTCAAAAGCTTTGCTAAAGTCAAGGAACAACACGTCCACCGCTTTCCCTTCATCCACAGAACCAGTTATCTCGTCATAGAAGGCAATTAGATTAGTCAGGCATGACTTGCCCTTGGTGAATCCATGCTGACTGTTCCTGATCACGTTCCTCTCCTCTAAGTGCTTCAGAATTGATTCCTTGAGGACTTGCTCCATGATTTTTCCAGGGGGAGGGATAGCTCAGTGGTTTGAGCATTGGCCTGCTAAACCCAGGGTTGTGAGTTCAATCATTGAGGGGGCCATTTAGGGATCTGGGGCAAAAATTGGGGATTGGTCCTGCTTTGAGCAGGGGGTTAGACTAGATGACCTCCAGAGGTCCCTTCCAACCCTGATATTCTATGATTATATTATAAAAATATCATTGTAAATCTACCCCTGTTGTGGTCAACATTCCAACTGTAAAGGCCGCGGTAAACGGTTCTCTGTACTGAATTTGTTAATTGTTTCTTTATTATGTTATTAACCTCTTTGAATTAATCATAGGCTACATTATAAGAACTCCTGAGTTCCCGTTAACACCATCTTGGCTAATAGCCTCGATGAAATTATCTCTTTCTTTTACAAAAAATAAAACCACCTCGTTATAGTCTTGGCCTTTATAACATTTTCTGACAGGACGTTCCGCAGGCTAATTTTCCTGTGTTTATTTCTTTTTGTTTATTTTAAACTGCTTAGCAATCTTATTGGTAACCCCTAATTCTTGTATTATAAAAAAAGAGAAGTAAATGACACTTATTTACTTTCTCAACAACAGTCAGGATTCATAGACCTCTATTGTATTCCCCATTTCGTGATCTCTTCGCCAAGTTGGAAAGTCCCAGTCTTGTTAATTTTTTCTTATAGAAAGTTGTTCCAGACCCCTGATTATTTTTGTTGCTTTTTTTTTTCTGTGCTTTTTTTCAGATATGGCTGTTGCATATTAAGTGAATGGTTTTTAGGGATTTATACCCAGTGATTCCAGAACCCTTTTTCTTTTGGGTGGTAAACGCTAATTTAGACCCCATTCTTTTGTACGTATAGTTGGAATTATGTTTTTCCAACATGCATGACTTTGCATTTGTCAAAAGAAAAGGAGGACTTGTGGCACCTTAGAGACTAACAAATTTATCCGATGAAGTGAGCTGTAGCTCACCAAAGCTTATGCTCTAATAAATTTGTTAGTCTCTAAGGTGCCACAAGTCCTCCTGTTCTTTTTACAGATACAGACTAACACGGCTGCTACTCTGAAGCTTGTATTTGTCAGCATTGAATTTCATCTGCTTAGTCACCCCGTTCTGTAAGATCCCTTTGCAACTCTTTAAAGTCTGTTTTGGACTTTACCTTAAAGTTTTGTATCATCTGGATGTGACAAAGTGGGGTTTTATTCCTCTTGTTATGTTGCATGTGAGTCTTACTGTCCAATCTGGATGTGACAAAGTGGGGTTTTATTCCTCTTGTTATGTTGCATGTGAGTCTTGCTGTCCTATACTATTACTGTGTGTACCTCAGTTTCCCTGTGTACTGCATCAATACTTCGGTGGTGGGAATTGGGTGTGTGATTTTTGCTGAGGCCCTTGGGGCAGGTGAGGCTACCCAGCCATCTGCACCTATGTAACCCGAGACCCAGCACGGGGGATGCGACCAGGTGACACCTTTTGCCCTGGAAGCAAGGCAAAGAGACAAGACAAAGAGACAGAAGAGCAACAGAGGGGTGTCAGAGGTCGGGTGGCTGGAAGCTGGCAGTCTGCACGGGGGGACTGGAAGAGGGGGAGTCCAGAGCGTCTGGCCCAGGACTCTCAAGATGGACTTGGCTGAAAGTCACTGATTTCTGTGCTAACAAGTTCTGTCCAGCGCTGTGTTCCTGTCGACTAATAAATCTTCTGTTTTACCGGCTGGCTGAGAGTCACGTCTGACTGTGGAGTTGGGGTGCAGGACCACCCTCTGGCTTCCCCAGGACCCCCGCTCAGAGAGAGGATGCATGCTCCCCCAGAGTCCTGACTGGCTTCATACGAGAGAACCTGGGAGCGGCCAGGCAACCCCAGGGGTCACCCCAGCCACCACCCAACTGGGGATGTGGGAGGGGCTGAAAGCAGCCAGGCACCTACCTAACCAGCAGGGGATCTTCATGGCCAAGTTCCCCATTGGTGGAGCTGAGATGGTTGGAGTTGGAAATGGAACTGAAACTGAAGGAGTTAGAGGATCGTGAGAGACAGAGGCTGCATGAACTGGTGATGGCGGAGCTGAGGAGAGAGACCCCTACTGTGGTGAGTGGGGATGGTCCCAGGGTTGCTAAGCCCGCAGGGAACTCTGAAATAAAAGTTCTGCCTCAGTTTAAGGAAGGGGATGATATAGATGCCTTCCTCACTGCCTTTGAGAAGGCTTGCAGTGTGCACCAGGTTGACCCTGCAGACAGGCTTTGGCATCTTACCCCCTTACTGGGTCCCAAAGCCATAGAGATGTTCAGCCAGATGGATTAGGTGGAAGCCGGGGACTAAGAACTGTTCAAACAAGCCCTGCTGCACAAGTTTGAGCTGACCCCCGAGGCATACAGGAAAGGGTTTCAGAGTATGCAGAAGATCCAGGAGATGACCTATCTGGAACTGGTCACGCTGATTGGGGAATACACCCCAAGTGGGTGAATGGGGATGGGGCCCAGACCAAGGAGGACATGATTGAACTGATGGGGCTGGAACGACTATATGAACTCTGTTCCCCTGACCTGAGGATGTGGCTGGTGTACAAGAGGCCGAAGGACCTGCGTCATGCAGGGCTGAAGGCTGATGAGTTTGTAGACAGCAGGTCAGGATATGGAATGGAATCCCAAGGGGACAGGCCCACATCAGTGCAGAAGGGGGGCCACCCAGGGGCTTCCCTGAAAGGAGTCTCAGATAATTCCCTCCCGAGAGGCACAGCCAATACCCGAGCTGAGGATCTGAGGTGTAATTCCTGTGGGCAGAGGGGCCACAGATGGGCCCAGTGCCAAAAGCTCAGGGACAGGATGAGCAAACTGAGCCCTCAAAGGGTTAACTGGGTGTGAGCCCAGCTGGAGGAGGAGGGGCTGGCTCCCCAGGCAGAAGGGGTTGGCAGTTTAGCAATGGCCCAAGAGCAAAGAGTCTCCCAGGCCATCTCCTTGGGGAGGCTTGATGCTCTGGATTCAAAGTTTTCAATCTACAAGGTGGGCGCGGGATGGCCCCTGAGGAACGAGTGCCTCATTCCCCTGGAGGTGGATGGGAAGCAGGTCACAGGGTACTGGGACACGGGCGCTGAGGTGACACTGGCCCAGCCTGAAGTAGGGGCCCCAGACCGGGTGGTGCCCAACACTTACCTGACCCTGATGGGCGCGTGCAGGACCCCGTTTAAGGTACCCATGGCAAGAGTACATCTGAAATGGGGGGCCAAGGAGGGGCCCAAAGATGTGGGGGGTTCACCATCAGTTGCCAACCAAGGTGCTGATGGGGGGGTGACCAGGCGGATTGGCGGGGCAGCCCCCAGAGTGCCCTAGTCATCACCCCTAGCCAGAGCCAGCGAAGGGCACTCTGCCCTGACACCAGGGGCAGTGCCCTACCAGGGGCACAGGTCCCTACCCCAGTGGGAAAGGAGCCACTGGGAACAGGTCTTGGCGGGGCTGCGGCCTCATACCTAGCCACTGAGAGGAGGCAGGTCCCCACCCCTTCCCCAGCCCCTGAATTCCAGACCGAGCTGTGGAAGGATCCCTCCTTAGAAAACCTGAGGGAACTTGCTGGCCAGAGCAGGGCGAAACCCCTGGGGGAAGGCTGCCGGGAAAGATTCCTGTGGGCGAAGGGAATGGGCTCCCCAAGGGGAAGTGGGACTGTGGGGGATCAGCAGACAGCTAGTGGTCCCCCAGAAGTACCACCACAGGCTACTGTACCTGGCCCATGATGTCCCTCTCTCAGGACACCAGGGAATCCAGTGCACCAGGCAAAGGCTGCTACATAACTTTTACTGGCCCAGGGTCTTTGATGCCATCCAGCAGTACTGCAGGTCCTGCGACCCCTGCCAGAGGGTGGGGAAGACCCGGGAGAAGGGGAAAGCAGCTTTGAGGCCTCTGCCTATCATAAACAAGCCTTTCCAGAAGGTGGCCGTGGATATAGTAGGACCCCTCAGCAAGGCAACTCGGACAGGGAAAAAATACATTCTGGTGGTGGTAGATTTTGCTACTCGCTATCCCGAGGCAGTGGGTCTGTCCTCTATTGAGGCACACACTGTGGAAGACGCACTGCTGACCATTTTCAGCAGAGTGGGATTCCCCAACGAGGTCCTTACAGACCAGGGCTCCAATTTCATATCAACTCTGCTCCGATGCTTGTGGGAGAAGTGTGGGGCCCAACACACCTGGGCCTCAGCGTATCACCCTCAGTCCAATGGGCTGGTGAAGAGATTCAATGGGACCCTAAAGATGATGCTGAAAACCTTTATGAACCAGCACCCGCAGGACTGGGACAAGCATTTACCACACCTGCTGTTCGCATACTGGGAAGTGCCCCAGTAATCAACCAGGTTCTCCCCTTTTGAGTTGCTGTATGGGAGGAGAGTGAGGGGACCACTGGACTTGATGAGGGACGAATGGGAGGGGAAGACCTCCCCCAATGGAGAATCAGTGGTGGGGTATGTACTGACTTTCCAGGAAAAGCTTGCTTTGCTCATGGACTTGGCCGGGGGGGATTTAGCCAGGGCCCAAGGGAAGCAGAAGGTCTGGTACGACTGCTCAGTGCATGCCCGCTCTGCCAACGGTGCCATATGCCACTGGTGACCAGGTGATGGTTCTCATTCCCATGAGAAAGAACAAACTACAAGCTGCCTGGGACAGGCCCTTTAAGGTCATCAAGCAGCTGAATAAGGTGAACTATGTAGTGGAATTATCTAACCAGGCTTACAGCCACCAGGTGTTCCAAGTCAACATGATGAAGCTGTACTTTGGCAGGGAGAATTTGGTACTGGACGTGTCTGGCCAGTGGGAGGAGCAGGGAGACAATCCCCTGGTGGATCTACTCCCTGAGACAGGGGCCGGCCCTTCACTGGAATCAGTTCCCCTCTCTGACCAGCTAAACACTGACCAGCAGGCAGAGCTCCGAGCGGTTCTGGGTTCCTACCAGCAGCTGTTCTCCAACCGGCCTGGATTCACTAACCTGGCTGTCTATCAGATGGAGACAGGAGCCCACCCTCCTTGTAAGATGCTCCCCATTCCGGGTCATTGGGAAAACAGCTCAGGACCTGGAGAGAGAGGTCAAGGACATGCTGGCTTTAGGGGTGATCGAGCAGTCCTCCAGCCCTTGGGCCTCTCCCATGGTGTTGGTCCCCAAAAAGGATGGGTCAATCCGGTTTAGTGTGGATTACTGGAGGCTTAATGCCATCACCAAATTCGATGCTTACCCCAAGCCTAGGCCTGATGAGTTCCTAGACAAGCTAGGGGGCGCTTGTTATCTCACTACTGTGGATCTCACCAAGGGCTACTGGCAAGTACCTTTGGATCCAGAGGCCTGGCTGAAATCTCCTGTTATCACCCCTCTGGGGTTATACGAGTTCCTCGTTCTACCTTTTGGCCTAAAGTGGGGAACCTGCCACCTTCCAGCGCCTGGTGGACCAGTTACTCAAGGGGATGGAGAATTTTGCTCTGGCATATACTGATGATAACTGTGTTTTTAGCAGGACCTGGGAGGACCATGTGTCCCAGGTTAAACAAGTGCTGGACCAGCTCTGGGGTGCAGGTCTGACTATAAAAGCTGGCAAGTGCAAGGTGGGGATGTCAGAGGTGTCATATCTGGGCCTCAAAGTGGGGAGCGGCTGCCTAAAGCCAGAGCCAGCCAAGGTGGTGGTGATCAGAGATTGGCCCACTCCCCAGATTAAGAAGCAGGTTCAGGCTTTCATTGGGATGGCGGGCTACTACTGGAGGTTCCTGCCCCACTTTAGCTCCATAGCCACCCCCATCACTGAGTTATGTAAGAAGGGTAAGCCAGATAAGGTGGTCTGGACAAAGCAGTGCCACAGGGCTCTCTGTGCTCTGAAGGAGGCTCTGATCAAGGGCCCGGTGCTGGTAAACCCGGACTTTGACAAGCCCTTTATGGTGTTCACCAATGCCTCAGACACCGGGCTGGGTGCGGTGTTAATGCAGGTTGGCGGAAAGGGGGAGAGACACCCCATCGTGTACCTGAGCAGGAAGCTGCTGCCCTGGGAGCAGAACTATGCAGCCACAGAAAAGGAATGCCTGGCCATGGTATGGGCCCTTTAAAAGCTGCAGCCATATCTATTTGGGCAGCACTTCGCCATGTACACCGACCATTCGCCCCAACATGGCTACATCAGATGAAAGGGGCCCATGCCAAGCTCCTGAGGTGGAGTCTCCAGCTTCAGGATTATGACAAGGAGGTGGTCCATGTTAAGGGGAGTTCCAGCGTTATAGCCGATGCTTTTCCTGGAGAGGGGGGCCGGAACTTCCCCAGGCCACGAGCTAAAGTGGCCCCGCTCAGTTCTGTCTCAGAGCGGGGAGAGATGTGACAAAGTTGGGTTTTATTCCTCTTGTTATGTTGCATGTGAGTCTTACTATCCTATACTAATACTGTGTGTACCTCAGTTTCCCTGTGTACTGCACCAATACTTCAGTGGTGGGAATTAGGTGTGTGATTTTTGCTGAGGCCCTTGGGGCAGGGGAGGCTGCCCAGCTGTCTGCACCTATGTAACCTGAGACCCAGGAGGGGGGATGTGACCAGGTGACACCTTTTGCCCGGGAAGCAAGACAAAGAGATGGAGGAGCAACTGGGGGGGTTTCAGGGTTGGGTGGCTGGAAGCTGGCAGTCTGCATGGGAGGATTGGAAGAGGGGGAGTCCAGGGCGTCTGGCCCAGGACTCCCAAGATGAACTTGGCTGAAAGTCACTAATTTCTGTGCTAACAAGTTCTGTCCAATGCTGTGTTCCTGTCGACTAATAAATCTTCTGTTTTACTGGCTGGTGGAGAGTCATGTCTGACTGTGGAGTTGGGGTGCAGGGCCCTCTGGCTTCCCTAGGAGCCCCGCCTGGGCGGACTCGCTGCAGGAAGCTCATGGTGTGGAAGGGGATGCTGAATGCTTCCAGGGCAGACCCAGGAAGGTCGAAGCTGTGTAAGGTTTTTGCCCTGGAGACAGTATGCTCAGAGAGAGGAGGCATGCTCCCCCAGAGTCCTGACTGGCTTCATACGGAGTATGACTGATCCATAAAGGACTTTCTCTCTTATCCTATAACAGCTCACCTTGCCTAAAAACCTTCAGTAAGGGTTCAAAGACTTTCTGAAGATCTTAAGCAACCCAAGAATATATAATTCAAGGGGCTTGGTTCTAAAATTAAACTAAAATTCCAGTCATAAATATAGGATCAGCTGTAAAATTGTATAACTTCACTGAGAATATGAAAATGTGTCAATGAAAATGTAATTGGTGCACATAGCATCTTCTATAGCTTATGTACAGGCAACTGAAGTAACCTTACATGCCCTCAAGGGTCTTAGCAAGTCACACGGCCTTGTTCCTACCACCTAAGCATTGGTGCAACATGCAGGCAAACTAAGGCACCACATATAGTACTTATGCAAAACAGTCAAAACTCACATAGACTCGTTTACAACAAAAAGTGTACCAGGTAATGTATGCCAGCACCTGGAAAATAAAACAGGGTATTATGGAATAGTACCAGAAGGAAATGGATTATGGTAAATACCCAAAGTGAAATGGAAACAAATATTAGGCACACAGTGAAAACTGGGCACCTTAATCACAGGAGGAAATTGAAATTTGAATTAAAAAGGGGGTAACCGCACCATGAATTTACAATAAAAAAAGGGTTGGTGGGAATTACATAAACTAAACCCAGATATATGTTGATATCAAATGGGAAAGGATAATGTTGTAATAAATAGCCTGGCCTATGGACCAAGGAATGTAATCTATTTGTGAAGATGTAACTCATTTCCAATACGAACAATATCAAACATCCTCAAATAACCAACTTTATGACTCAGCCTGGATTAACATCGCCAAATTTAAGGAAAATAGAGTGGAATAATACAGATTGGGTTATGAAAATACAAATGAATCAACGCACTCTAGATCAAATAGACCGGTCAAGTAGACTAATAATATCCGTAAATGGTATGCTTGCTCGAAAATTTTAAATTGTTAAAAAAGCTGTAGAAAAACTAAGATCTCAAATGTGTACTTGTTATAATGTTGTATGTCAAGAAACAGCATAAAATAAAGTTAAATGGGCCATGTTATTTAAAATTTCTGAAACTGCAGCATTATTCCTTGTATGTTTCTGTTTTTGAATATCAAATGTGTAAGCAATATAAAAAAAAACAAGCTTAGCGAAAAACTTATAAAATTGAGTTGTTGGATTATGCTACTAAAAATTGTAAGATAATGTTTTAAGTTTTATAGAAACCAGAAAAGGAGACATATGATCTAATAGTTAGTGTACAGATTGTGGGTATGATTGATGCGATATTACAATTATCTTTGGTAACTGAATATCGAATCAGGGACTGTTGGGATGGTGCCGAATTGGTGTGGCCATACTGAATGAATGGTGTGAGAACATGGCTTGACATGACTGAACTGTGAAAGAGGATTCTGGGAGCAGAATCCTTCTCTGAGCATCAGGCAGATGCCAGAGGTGAAACTGAATGGCTCCAAGCTGCATGTATGATCAATACTGATCTTGGAGTCAGCAAATATGTCCACTTGAAAGCAGACAACACGTGTAGAGCATCCTGAGTGGGCCATGGGCTGACCGGGGCATCTTGACCCTGTTGAAGGACCCACGCAGGGGGCTGAAGTGAATGATTGATAAGGGAGTGAATGTGGGGTAATGTTCAGTTGGCACCACTCTGCAATCTCCTCCTAAAGTATTAATTAGGTACAAATTAGTAGCCACACGCCCACTGGACGTGCTTTTAAGATATGTGACTCCTTTGAGGAAAAAGAGTATAAAAATCAAGCAAATTAAATTACTGTTGGGGGAATTCCTTAATTAACGCTTAAAGAAGCAATGCTGCTAGACAGAGTAGCCAAAACTCTGCTCTGTGGGCTCGAGTAGGACTGTGAGCCTGAGGGGTTTCCAGGCAGCCAAGGCCTGGCCTTGAGGGAATCCGAGACAGACCAGAGAACTGAGGAGACCAGACTAGAGAGAAGAAATCGTCCATAGAATTGATAACCACCTTCTCTGTTTGCCAAGCAGGACCTGTGTGGGGCTAGCACAGGACCTGTTTGTGTATGGTTTGCTTGACAGTGCCAGGATCCAGTGTTTTCCTGGCCTCGTGGCAGAGGTGGGTTTCAAGGAGAGATATAAAAGAGGTTAAAGTTTTGCAGCATGGAAGAACCCTGGAGTCGATTGGCTGAACAGGTTGCATAAGGCTGTGAATCTGATTCTTAGGGGTGGCTTTTCCCTTGTGCCAATGTTTTAATTGTCTAAACAGGAACATTCTTGGCCACCAGAACATTCAGATGAGGAAAACCAGTGCCCTTCCATTAAAGCCGTGCTTTTCTCATGTCTGCAAGATATATTCCTTCTGTGCTGTTCTGGCAGTCAGGGCTGCCTTCAGGCTAAAGCAAGAATTATTAACAGTTTGTTTTCTAACACTGCAGGGAAAACTAAGCACTTAAACAGAGACCACAGATCTGCAGTAAGAAGCAGAGGAGAGCCCAAAATGCCCCTAAATTCACTCCAAACTGCCGTACCTTGTGCACACTTCATCAAACAGTTCAGGATTTTATCTATTGTTGATGCACTGGAGTTAAACTCTTTTGTCTTTGGGTTGTTTGAGTGATGCATTCCTTTGGCTCTTCCATGGCATTTTTCAATGTTATGCCACTTTTAATTCCAATAATGCTCTTTAAAACAACTGAAGTCCTGCTTTGATACATTCTAAATCTCTCCTTATTTTATTGGGTTGTGGGCGCCCGAGGCATCCTTTCATAGAAGACTTGTGTAAAAGATGATAAGCCCCGCAGGAATCTTTCAGAAAAATAGCTAAAAGAAAAGATAAAACTTCCTCATTGCGCTCTTTTCACTAATGTTAGGGTGTGTCGTAGTTATTATTTGTACAATAGTTTATATATATGGAGTCAGGGTAACAAGGATCCCCATAACAGCTATGCATGAAAGATCTGTCATTCAGAGAAAACTTTATCCCAGCTCATCTTTTTTACCTTTTCAAACAATATAGAATCATAGGACTGGAAGGGACCTTGAGAGGTCATCTACTCCAGTTTTCTGCATTCATGGCAGGACTAAGGGCTTGGCTACACTTGCAAATTACAGCGGAATAAAGGAGCCCTGGGCGCACTAGCTGACTACCCGTCCACACTGGCAAGGTATGTAGAGTGCTCTGACGCCGCGGCTACAGCACTGCTGGTACTCCACCTTGGCGAGTGGAATAACGTTTGCTCCCCCCCCACTGGAGCGCCGCAGCGCCAGTGTGAACGAGGCGTTGCATTACTGTGCTCTGATCAGCCTCTGGAAACGTCCCATAATCCCCTAAGTCAAGTGGCCACTCTTGTCATTGTTTTTGAATCGCTGCAGGAATGCGGATATGCCCTTTGAAAGCTCCTTTTCTGACATCCAACTGCTTATTTGCTTCGAGACAAAGCAACCATGAGTGTGGAATGCTGTGTGTAAGAGAAAGAGGTGGGGGGGGGGTGTCTGCTGCTGTCTGAACTTACAAGACAGCACGCTGACATGCTGTCAGCCCTCCAAAAACCTACTCTCTCTCCCCCCACATACACACAACACACTCCCTGTCACACTCCACCCCACCTCCACCCCATTTGAAAGCATGTTGCAGTCACTTGCATGCTGGAATAGCTGCCCACAATGCAGTGCTCCCAATGCCACTGCAAGTGCTGCAAATGTGGCCACGCCAGTGCGCTTGAAGCTGTCAGTGTGGACAGACTGCAGCGCTTTCCCTACTGCGCTCTTCGAAGGCTGGTTTAACTCAAATTGCTCTACATCTGCAAGTGTAGCCATGCCCTAAGTATTATCTAGACCATCCCTGACACAGGGTGTTTGTCTAACCTGCTCTTAAAATCTCCAACAATGGAGATTCCATAACCTAGGTATTTACAACTAAAGTCATGCTGGATCATACTAGTTACCTTATTGATTAAAGAGAATAAGATAAGCGAGCGTGTACAACAGCTTCTCGTAAAAGAGAACATAATGTGTAATGTAATGCAAAAAGAGTGCCAATCTATTCAGTGTCATTATTTTGCATCGACAGACCTTGGCCAAAAACTGCAGAAAGTTCTAAGCATCCAGCATCTGCAAATCAGGTGTCTCGAGCTGGGCACCCTACAATGGAGGCACCCAGAATCATTAGTGACTTTAGACAATCTTGAGCCTGTCAAAATCATCTGTGATATACCATAATAATACAGATGATAATTACTAGTCACATGCCTTTATGATCTCCTGAAAGAGACTGAGGCCATGATCCTAAAAGGTATTTAGGCAGCTAACTCCCAGGTGATCTGAGCCTCGGATACCATAGTGATGGACACAGTTCAAGAGTCTGAATAGAATATATTATAATGTTGCATTTCCGAAACCCAGTGTGGTCTTACTGAGGTATCACAATGTGAAGTGTTCTCTGCGGTCCAATGAAGATTTAGGAAATGTCGACATGTACAGCACTGCAGCGGCGCAGCTGTACCGATGCTGGGTGAAGATGCTCTGTGTGGACAGGAGAGAGTTCTCCCATCAGCGTAATAACGACCACCTCTGCAAACAGCAGAAGCTCTCCCGCCAACATAGAGCTGTGCACACGATTCCTTATGTCGGTGCAACTTACATCGCTCAGGGGGAGGATGGTTTATTCACACTCCTGAGCGACATAAGTTTGCCAACATAAGCTGTAGTACAGACATAGCCTTAGAGTGTTGTTTTCAGAAACACATATGGAAGTTGTCTACACAACTCCCACTGTAAATCAATGCTCGACAGTGCTTTACAAAACGTGATCATTACTAGCTATTCATTACACTTTTTTTTTTTTTGAAAAGGGGACGTGAATGATTTTCAGGTTTGAGGGTCCACATATTGGGCTGCTGTTCTTTGCAGGCACAACATTTGTACCCCAAAACCCCTAATAGAAGGTCAGGCCTCAGCCAGCCAGAAACCATGCACCCTTTAAACCATTTTAGAAAGAGCAGCTGTTGCTGCTGTTGGCTAAAAGTTATGCTGAATCATTCAAATTGGCTAAGCCTGACATGGGAATCTCACTGATAGTCTCCAGAATAAATACTGGCAAAGGTGAGAAAGAGTTAGGCCAGATACTTTCAGAGAAAACAAATGTGAATCATCACTGCTTGGTGACAATCCTGAGATTATAAAGAGAACAGTTTATGGTTGAAGCATTCCTCATTTTGGCCAATTTTTTTTCCATCAGATGCACATACATTCAGGGATCCCATTGGGCCACATATAGGGATCTAGGTCAGAATTTAGCTCTTGATCTGCCCCCCACCCCCCAAAAAAAAAAGAAGAAGAAAAGAAGAAGACTGATTATTGTGTCCGTTGTTTAGTTTTCTTACCGTCCTTGTGAGAGTGAAGAACCAGTATGTGAATGCATTATTTAGTCTGAGAATTATGGTAGGTTGTTAACACTTTTGATTTTCTATATTCTGCCTTTTCATTCACTTACATTTCAACGTTTCCCCTCCATAGGTTTGTAAGCTGAAGAGAGAAAATCAGACTTTCAGACAATCAGAGCACCGAATGACAAGAAGACCAAAAATGAATAAGCTACAGACTATACAAGTCATCAATTTAATTGATCCAGGAAAAAGTTAAGGGTTGACTAGATCAGTCTACAAGTGCCTACATGGGGAGCAGATTTCTGACAGTAGGTAGCGCTCTAATGTAGCAGAAAAAGGCATGATTAAATCTTGTGTCTCAAAGCAGAAGGTAGACAAATTCAGCCTGGAAATCAGATACACATTTTTAACAGTGAGAGTAGTTATCTATTGGAAAAACTTATCTAGGGCCATGGTGGATTCTCCATTACTTGAAGTCTTTAAATCAAGACTAGATGTTTTTAAGATATATGCTGCAGCTCAACCAGAAGTTATAGGCTTGATGCAAGAATTATTGGATGAGGTTCTCTGGCCTGGGCTACGCAGGAGGTTAGAATAGGTGGTCCTTTCTGGCCTTTCTGTGAATCAATATTGCCATGCTGTCCCTCCTTCTGTAAACAAAGATATAATCAGCAAATGTGACAAAGATGACCCAAGAACTTCACAAATCTCTTAAAAACTCTGGGATATAACCCTGTCGGAGGAACCCATCCGGGAAAGAATTATATTAAAACGATACTGACTCTATAAAATATCAAATAGCATAAAGAAACACTTTTCTTGAGCTATTTTATTATAACACCACAGTTGGTTAAAACTGAATGAGTAATTAAATTCAATTTATTTTTTACTTTATGCGCTGTTTGTTTATTTTGTTCATATTTTTCTCATCTTCTGTCATGAAAGTCAATAAAGTCATTATCGCTTTTGTTTACAGCCATTTTTACTCTCAGGTTCTTACGCTCTAGCATCAAATTGTTGTTATCAGCCACCATTTTTATGGGCCCAATCCTGGCAGGTGCTGAATGCCTTCTGGAAGACATTGATTTCTGTGGGCTCTGAAGGTGCTTTGTGGATCTGCAGGATTGAGAACTTCTGGGAACTTCACTACACTATGCCTGGTGCAGTGCCACCAACCATGATCACTCTGGCAGGTGCAACTGTCCTCATTAGCCTGTGCATGTTTGATGATCCTGATGATGAGGGTCCTTAGCCACTTTCAGGGTCAAGCTTTGTAGTTAAGCATCTAGCTTGATATTTTGGTTCCTTCAGAGGAGACATAAAATACATTTTCCATTGGGTAAGACATTCTGCAGCTCTCGCTGCAAACAAAGAGAGAGAGAGAGAAATTTTCTCTAGATGTCTATTAAAATCAGTGACTAAAACCAAAGCAATTTAAATCAAAACTCCTGAGGCAATGATGAATCCTGCAGGACTTCTCCAAAATAATAGAGGTCCAATGGGCTGTGGCTTTTGAGCTGCATATGGCATTTGGGGTGAAAAATTCCTTCGTTTATTTCTAGCTCACTCTCTTAAATGTCTGAAGAATTTAGGTCAGATCCTCAGCTGGCATAAACACATGTAGCTGTATTGGGGTCAGTAGACAGGCATGTAAACCCAAAGGGTTGTGCAGGAGAGACATTTTACTGACATAGGGTGTATCACACAGAACCTGAGATGATAACAGAGAACATGTCAGGGTGAGGGCTGCGAGAGACACCCAGGAATTGTAAAATTGTTAGCTCTTTAATCTTTTGATCATTAAACATACCTACCAAATGTGTCCCCTCTACTGAAGCTGCTACCCAGTTCATAGCCTTGTGTGCTTGATTTACACTGATTACTTCCCAGCACGGGTTTGCCAGTCAGGGGTGGGAAGAGAGGCGTTCCTAGCCCTACAACGCTGTGCTGGGGAAGTCCCTAGTGTAGATGTAGTTATTCGATCAACAAAGCTGTGCTTTTATCAATAGAGTTTGTGCCACTGGGTCTGCCAAGCCACTACTGCTCCTCATTCAAATCCCTGCATAAAAACCTTACCTCCTCTAGGTTGCCCATGCCCTTCCTCACCCTGCTCCCTCCCTGCTGTGTGTGGCACCTCTTTGTGCCACATCGAACAGTGGTTTGCAGAGCTGTTAGTGACCGGGTCCCTGGCTTCTAGTCTATAGCGGACAAATACCTCACCCGATTTTGGACGCTATAAGGAAATTTAGCAAAATAAATAATATTCAAAAGAAGCCTTTGTTAAAAGGCTTAGTAGAGGGAGGTCTGCACTGAAGTGGACTTCCCGGGGACGTAAGCTCTGCATCCCAGCAGCCCTGCAGCCATGACAGCCTTAAAAGGCCAGTGGTGTCTGGGCACAGTTATCTGTCACGGTGAGGCTGAGGGAGGAGGCAATCTTGAACGCAGGCTGGGTGACCAGTTAAAAAGGAAGCAATGTGATCTAGTAGTAGATGAGTCAATGGACAAGGAAACTTCATTTCTGTTCTGCTGTGTGACCTTGGGCTAGTCATTTAATCTCTCTGCTTCCCCTTCCTTTCTGCTTGTTTATTTAGAATATAAGCTCTTTGGCTCAGAGACTTCCTCGTCTTTTTCACATGATGAGAGACAAACATCATGTGTGTGTACAGCACCTGACACAATGGGGCCTCAATCTCCATTGTGACCTCCAGGACCTATTTATAAACAACAATAATATAAACCAAGATTTGGCGAAAAGTGAAGCCCAAAGCCTTGAAGGTTCCCTGAATGCATCCTTCCCTTTGCTACTGCCATCAGCACATCACAGACATCAGGCCTCTCACATCTAACTTCCACCTAAGAAGCTTAAGCAGGAGCTTCTGATTTAGTTTCTTAAGAGCGAGCAAAACTTGAGAGAGGCTCATCCATCTCCAAATCGCTGTTGGGCAGAGTGAACGCCCCAGAGCAGAAGGGCAGCAGTGTCCTATGCAGTCTGGACATCAACAAGCCATTGTTTAATGTCACTGCAGCCAAACTGCAACGGGAAAGGCTACATTCCTGCAGCATGGCTGACTTTAAGTTATGCTTATACTTTAAACAGGCACGTGTAAGATTATGGAATGATTTAGCTTTTAAAAGTCAAACACAAGGCCAAATTCTTAAACAATATGAAATTGTTGTGATGTATATGTTGTAATATGCTATAGGCCGTATGGGCCTAGTATAAATGCTGTATGCTTGACATGAGGACATGAGTTGCCTGCTGGCAGCTGAAGCAAGGGTTTAAGGTTATGAGCAGTCAAGAATTGTCTGCGTAAAACAAACTTGGTCATGTCCCTAAGAGGAAATGGAATGTTTTGGATTATGGCAGCCTGCCCAGAGCTGCTCTTCTGGAGTTATGGATGAAAGGCTTAGTAAACAGACAAAGAGCTACTGATGCGATGGACTGGTCTATGAAAAAGGTTGTTTGCTATAGCTGAAGTTGGAATCAGACATCGACCCAGAGTCCTGAAAAAGAAGAGGCATGTAACACGGGGCTCCCCACTCTTTGTGATCGGACTGAATTTTGACTGGCCATCGGGGTTTCCTTCGGATCTTCAGATTCTGGTGTAGTATGAAAGGAGTGTGAATGTGGAGTGAGTGGGGTTTATATTGTAATCAATAAAAATATTGAGAGTATTATGAACTAACACTGTGTCTGGTATCTGCCTGCTCCCCAATCCCGTAGGGAGGCCCTATCAGAGCCTAACAAAATGGCCCTTAAAATGGGAGTCCATGCGGGCTGCCAAAACACTGATGCGTGCTTGTGATTTGGCTCGTAGCAACCTCACACGCATACAACCCCCTTGCATAAATTACTTCAGCCAACAGCATGAATAACCTGAATGAGGTGGTGTGCACAGACATCTCTGCTGGGTCAAGCAACTCACATGTATAATAATTCAGACCAGGACCCCCATGTGTATAAAATCCATCACTTGAGAATGCAAGTGACAATGCAGAAAAATAATTGCATATGCAAGTTATTTACACCAACAACTGGGGAGGAGAGGGCCCACATTTTGAAAACTTGGCCCATTCTGCCTACAGGGCATCTGATGCATTCCCTTTGGCTAACCTTCTTGTTTCTTTCTATAATTATTTAGAGATCAGGGAGTAGGGCAATATATTTTATTGGACCATCTTCTGTTGGTGAGAGAGACAAGCTTTCGAGCCACACAGAGCTATTCCTCAGACATTTTAATTGTAAAGTGGTATTTCAGCTGGAATCTTAGCTCTCTGGGAATTATTGCTCTGTGTATTTCCCCCTCTATTTTATTCATAAAGATAAATGTGATAATCATGAAAAGAAAATAATAACAAACTTTGAAAATATTTTTTTTATTTGAGTTCCGTTGTCGTAACATAAGGTGGTAAAGACTAAAAATCTGTCATTGCTGGTTGCAGCCTTGTTACTTTTCAGCAAGGCCACCACTGTCTCTTTCACCAGTAATTGTTTCTTTCATTTGTTTGCCAGTACTGTACATTTCAGAAGGAACAGGCACTGCGAGGTGTGGCTCTGAACTCTCCAGCTGTGCATAATGGGTACGCTGGAGTGTGTCACCCAAACACGCCAGAGAACAATAGCTGCAGCCAGCCCCTACCTTGGCCTTTACTGGAAAATAGCATTGACTCATTGTCCCCTCCTGGAGAGCCTGGGCTTCAATAAAACCAAAACAAGAATCTCTTCATAAATACAGATGCCCCATGGCACTTTTTTCCCTTGGCCAGGACAGGAAATTATGCATTTTACCTCACCCACTTCATACAAAACAGACACATACCAACTCAAACAGGCATGCACGCACCCAAACACACCCACAAATATAGACACGTACACAGAGACACACATAGGCAAATGGAAAGATACAGACGCATTCATGCAAACAGGGACGCACCCAAAGATGCAGAGGGGCACAAACACACACACAAAGGGATACAGGAGACTGTGTGTGTGCGCGCACACACACAATGGACGATGTGAACACACAGACACACACACAAAGGGGACATGCACACACAGGGATGCTTGTACACAAAGGGGGACATGAAGGGGGATACATACAAACCCAAAGAGGGACATGCACACACAAAGGGGGATGCCCAAAAGGATGGACGGACACACACAGAGACAGAGAATCTTTTTCAGTGTCTGGGGTCAAGAAATAAAACTGACCAGCACCCTTGAACCCGTCCACCCCCTTCCCTTGCCCCCCATCCTTCTCTCCTCTCCCCCATCAGCCTCTCTTCTCTTCCTTTTCCCCGTCCCCTTTCCCTCCCTTCACCAACTTTCCCTTCCCTTTCCCCATCCTTTCTTCCTTCTCCCCTTTCCCATCCTCCTCTCCCTAGGGTGACCCCCAGTCACAAGTCCCCCCCCTCTCCTAACGTCTTAGCTCGTCGTTTCTCTCTCTTTCCCTGCCACTTTCGGTTTTAAAGTCACCCTGCGCTGGGGATGCGTTTCTATTGGTCCAGCTGGGATAAGGCCACCACCTTAAATCCTCCTGGATTGGTTTGGCTCTTCATCAATCATTTCTAGAAGCTGGGACTCCAGAAGGGCTGAATGGAGAAGGAGGGAGGGAGAAATAGAAACTGGCGCACAGAGGGAGAGAGCAGCTGCCAGAGGCCAGGAGGAGGTACATGTGGATGGCTGGCTGGGTGGGGAGCTGGGGAGAATGGGGTATTCAGTACTGTGTGTATAGAATAATGCAGAGAGACAGTGTAATAGATTGTAAGGTAATAAATGATCTATATAGTGACTATGTAATAATGATTATAGGGATCCAGATTATACTTCCCTGTTTTCATTTAGGTCCGTTTTGTGATGAGGTTTATTGGAAAACTCAGAGGTCTGATCATCTATTCTGCTGACTATGATTTTCAGTTCCCTGGGGGGGGTCAATGGTCAAGGTGTGCAGCCTTAGGGAGGGAGGCTGGCAGGAAATACAGGCTGGGGAGAGGTATGGAATAAGCATGGACGAGTTTATATTTATTCTGCTTTCAATGGCTGATCAAGTGCGGCAGTGCAGAATGAATGGGAGCTGTGTGTTCTCATTGTCAGGTTATGCGCAGCAGTTACTCCACAGGATAGTATGGCCATAGCCTGGTCTGTCTGGGAATGTACTTAGCTCAGGGGATACAGACAAACAGACAGCCATCGGCACAACCTAGGCACCCCGTTTAAATGATGTAGATTTATATAATGTATTAATGTGGCTCGGGAACTGGGGTGACAGACAAAGTTGTAGTAAAAAACCAAATGAATGAGCACTTGATGTTACGTTACCTCCCTCCCTGTGTTTATAGCAGCATGATCAGGCCACACAATTTGGGCAAAATCCTGGCTTGTTTGGTGTTTATTGATTTTTGTTTTGGTCACTAAATAGCTCAATTTTGGGTGTGTCTGGGAGGGAGCACAAAGCACATGGGATGGGCTGAGACCTCAGGGGAGGAGGAGGACATGTTATGAAAGAGACAGCGGGGAAAAAACCCCACCAGCAGCAGTGTTTTGTTATAATTTCTCATCATTGGCTGTGGGTTATTTTGGGGGAATAGAACAGGAGGGAAGGGGCTGCCGATAGGCATATATTGGTCTTTTAAGCTCTGTTTCTTTTCATTTTGCCACTGGCCTGCATGCTGATGGGGCAGTTTTGTGTTCTGCTTGGGGGGCAAAGATGCGGGACAGTGATATTTGAGCTGAATTAATGTTAAGCTTGGGTGACCTTATGGTTTGAAATTCACCTCTCCTCAGAAACCTTCGCTGAAGCCGGGTGAGGGTGCATGGGAGACGCAGCACTGCGTCCACATGCTCTGAAAGCCGCCTGCTTCTGTAGTGTGCAGCATTGTTCCTCCCGCAGCACGTCCGTGTGGTAAGTGTACACTCAGCCCAGGCGCTGGGCCCTGGCGGGGGCTGGGGGTTCTGAGCTGTTTTTCCAGGAGACAAGAGGATGGCAGAGGAGGGGATGGAGATGGAGGGGCCTAATGGCTTATTTAATTGAGGCAAGGGAGGGAGCCTTGCCTGTGCTCCAGCACTCAGCGAGGAGTGTCTGTCAGGTTATTCTCAGTCATGCACCTGCTGTTGCCACAAGGCAATCGCCTGCCTCAGCCTCTGTCAGGAAATGAATCTCTTTTTCTACCTACTCTGCAGTTCCTGCCATCCCCTTCCCCCCCTTGAGTTAACGATCAAATTAAGCTGAAAAGCTTCCCATAGAGGGCCAGATCCTGCTCTTGCTTAGACCAGTGTACATTAGGAGTAATTGTGTGGAGCCCAAGGGAGTTAACCCAGACACATTAAAAACTTGCCCCATAAAGGGGCAGATCCTGATTTCACTTACACCAGAGTAAATCAGGGTATGTCTACACCAAAGTGGCACACCCACGGCACTGCAGCTAAGCCGCTGGAGTGCTGCAGTGTAGATGTGTCCTGCATCGACGGAAGGGGTTTTTCCATAGATGTAGTTAATCTACCTCCCCGAGAGGTGGTAGCTAGGCTGATAGAAGAATTCTTCTATCAACATAGGTGCATCTACAGTGGGGGGCTAGGTTAACTTAACCATGTTGCACAGGGAGTGAAATTTTTCACAGCCCTGAGCGAGGTAGCTAGGTCGATCTAATCTTTAGATGTAGACCAGACCTTAGTTTAGTTCCAGATTAACTCTGGTATAAGTGAGAGCAGCATCTGGCCCTAAATTTAATCCTGTGGCATAAGCAAAAAATCCAGAACATGAATCATGAAAGATCACTGCCCCACTTGGAAACTTTCAGATCTACGATACATCACCCAAACCACATTCAAATGTTACGCACCCTTTTCTCTATTTCCTTTAGCATTATTGAGGATTGCCAGGTAATATGTGGGAGCTAATGGCTCACTAGAGGTCCCCTTTCAACTCACACCATTATGAGCAGCACAGAACATTTTACTACCTCATACGTGGGCTGATTCAGTAGCAGGCAAATCAGGCAGAATGCATGTCATACTGAGATGTCGTCATGCTTTGAGCTTGGTATTAATCAAATTATATGATCTCCTAGAAAGTAGAAATACTCTAGTGCAATAATGAAGGTGTTTTATCTTATTGTAATAATAATAATAATTAATACTTTTCAAAGAGCTGGTTGACTTTTTTGCATAACATTTTTTAACTTGAAAAATGGCTCCCCCCCCCAAAAAAAATTCTGGCAAAAAATTTGTCAAAAATCTTGAAATTTTTCAATTTCCATGATGTTTTCTGTGATTTTTTTTTAAGCAATATTTTTATCAATGCAATGGTATCACAAGGTACCATTCAAATGTTCCAAATTTTAAATCAACAATAACTATAGTTAAATAAAGAATAAAATGCATTACTATTGTTATTTCATTATTATCTTTTCTCTTCCTTGTTGTACTTTGTCAATCAGAGCACAGCACCGTTTTTATAATGAGCATGAATTGGATCATTTGCTTTTCTTCTATGGGCAGAGGGGATGCCAATCCAGTGGCTGTCCTTGTGGGCATAAATATAAAACTTCACTGCACATCCCTTCTTGCGAGCATATAGACTCCTGAAGGGGCATGCAGGGATGTGGCTTGATGGGATTCTAGAGCTGCTGGAGGAAGGAGGTAGTGGAATAGTGGACCAGCTGCTCTATGCAGTGGCATCCCTGGCTGATCCCACAGAAATCTGAGTAGATACCTGATTGAAAATTAATGCTGTTTCAGTGGCTTTAATTCCTTCTTGGCCCCTCTACTGTTGCGATTGCCACAAAAAAACTACACTGCCAAGGGAAAATTGGGGCCAGCCTTCCATGCAGACGCACCATTACACTCTGCTCTGCCTTCCTCTGTCTTGGAACATCAGAATCCATTGGAAGTGGAGGCTACGACTCCTGCCCATTTCACTTCACCCAATACCCTTCTCCTCAAGTATATAATTGACTGCGAACTCCCTGAGCTGAATCCCATGGAGTTCCCGGCCTCAGCCTTTGTAATTTTCCCAATGGAAAGGGACAAAATCTGTTATTATTAGGGCTTGTCATGCAAGAAAAACCTTTTCTCATGAACAAAAATCAAATTTTTTAAGTTGTTTTTGTTTCATCTGTTTTCCAATGGTTTCAAAATTTTTCGCAAATCGAAATCCTCTCCTCTGGTTTTATTGAAAACATTCTTGAACTGTTTCTCAGTTTTTGTAATTTACTGAAAACAAAATTAAATGCATTTCAATCACATTTTTTATTTTAAAAATGAAAAAAAAATCTAAAAAAGCATGATGCTTTTCACAAGAAAAGAAAAATGTTGATAATTTTCCACGAAAAAACGTCACTGGATTTTCAGAATAAGGTCCTATTTTCACTAAAATCTTGTCATTTTATATTTTTGACCCACATCAATTACGATGCATGTTGTTGTTGTCTTTTTGCTTAGGGGTCCCAATCAGGAATCAGTATGCCATTGTGCTAGGGGCTGTACAAACACCAGAACAAAAGATGGTCCCTGCTCCAAAGAACTTCCAATCTAAGTATAAGATGAGAGACAATAGGTGGGGGAAATGCTATTTCAGTGTGATAAGCAGTGATCGCAGTGCAGCAGCTGCCAAATGATTTTTCTAGCTATACTTTGCAAAGCTAGTCTATTTGTTGGAATATTATTAATCATAATTATGTTCATATCATAGTTTGCATTCCTGAGATCTCAATGGCCTTTAGCATTAGCAAAGTGAGCTCCACGCTGCTTCCAGTGAGGTAGGTTAGCATGGCTATTAGCACCTTTGTGCAGATTGGTCATTTTCACCCAGGCATGGGGATATCCTAACACGACCCTCAGCTTTTTTCATATCTTGTTTCCTGGTGTATACACTGCTGTGTTGGACATGAATTTATGTTAAAGAAAACCCACCAACCCTTCATTGTGCAGAATCACTTGAGTAGAAAGAAATATAAGTGAGCCCTGTATATATGAGTCAACAGTGTGCCCTTGTTGCCAAGAAGGCCAATGGCATTTTGGGATGTATAAGTAGGGGCATAGCGAGCAGATCGAGGGATGTGATCGTTCCCCTCTATTCGACACTGGTGAGGCCTCATCTGGAGTACTGTGTCCAGTTTTGGGCCCCACACTACAAGAAGGATGTGGATAAATTGGAGAGAGTCCAGCGAAGGGCAACAAAAATGATTAGGGGTCTAGAGCACATGACTTATGAGGAGAGGCTGAGGGAGCTGGGATTGTTTAGTCTGCAGAAGAGAAGAATGAGGGGGGATTTGATAGCTGCTTTCAACTACCTGAAAAGGGGTTCCAAAGAGGATGGCTCTAGACTGTTCTCAATGGTAGCAGATGACAGAACGAGGAGTAATGGTCTCAAGTTGCAATGGGGGAGGTTTAGATTGGATATTAGGAAAAACTTTTTCACTAAGAGGGTGGTGAAACACTGGAATGCGTTACCTAGGGAGGTGGTAGAATCTCCTTCCTTAGAGGTTTTTAAGGTCAGGCTTGACAAAGCCCTGGCTGGGATGATTTAACTGGGAATTGGTCCTGCTTCGAGCAGGGGGTTGGACTAGATGACCTTCTGGGGTCCCTTCCAACCCTGATATTCTATGATTCTATGATTCTATATACGGCATAGATCTTGGTAATCAGCAATAATGGGAATGGATGCGCAGAAAAGAATGTGTCCAGGGTTTTGGCAACACATGGTGCTGGGATGATTGCAATGAATGTATACGTATACCTAGGGCTAGGGTGACCAGATGTCCCATTTTTATAGGGACAGTCCCGTTTTTTTGGGACCTTTTCTTATATAGGTGCCTATTACCTCCCACCCCCGTCCCACTTTTTCACAGTTGCTCTCTGGTCACCCTACCTAGGGCTCAGTCCTTCTGAAAGAAGTGGAAAGCCAAAGCTCTAGGATTCAGCCCTCAGGAGTGCAGAGAGGCTTCCATGTAGTGCAGGACAATGAGCTCAGCAACCCGAGTTGACACCGGTGTGTGCTCTGAAATGAGAGCTTTTGACTGGGGAGGAGTTGGCATGCTGGGGAGGGAAGGTTTAGACGGAAGGCCAGATCTTCAGCTGGTGTGACATAAGGAAACTTCATTGATGTCACTAGAGCTACAGTGGTTTACACCAGAAGAGAATCTGGCCCACAGGGTGACCATGGCAAAGAGAGTGAGTGCAATCCCATGAGTTCAGTTCACATGCATAGCAGCTAGGATTTTCAATCTCTCCTACTGCCAACAAGGAGTAATTGCTACTACTTTAGATCTGCATTTAGCAGACACATTTAGCAGACAGAGTGTGAGGGCCAGTCACTGATGGAAAAGCACCTCAGGGTGCAAAGAAATTAGCATCCAACTACTCAGTGCCATGTGAGCATCGATTGCAAACACACCAAGGCAAGCTCTGTATTTTTATTGTGTGTGTACATCACCTAGCATGATGGAGCCCTGGCTTGTGGTTGGGGCCGCTAGGCACTACCATGGCACCATAAATAAATTAGAATGATTGCTAGAACATAGTGCACTCCTCCCATGCCTAATCCACCCCAACATATCCCCTAGATGAATGAGGGTGGAGTGGATGGCATAGGGCTTTAGAATGATCGTACTCTTCTTGTCAAGCCAACACACGGCAGTGATCACTCTCCTTGGTTTACTTCACTTTTATTATGAGCAGGTGGATTTGATTTAAATCACTAGTCAGGAAGACTCGATTTAATCATGGATTTCTACATAAAAGTGTATTCTTGTGCATTGTTATAACCTTAATACATATTCTTCACAACTCAGAGATAGGTGAGACCCAAACTGGGTCTCTTTTATGGCCTGCTGCCATTATAGGTTTTCCGTTCTAGTGAGAGAATGGTATGGTAGATCTCAAATCAATGAAGGCTACAGTCAGAAAGACCTCAAGACTTCTGGAATATGCTGCTCAAACAGTTTCACTTTTGTTTCTACTGCCTGTCCCTCCCATCTCACATTTATCTCCAGACTTTTTCTCCTTGTCCAGATCTATTTTGCCCCCAACACTCTTCTATTCATTGAACTTTTTGAAACTTTGCACTGTTAGAGAGAGGTAAGGGATTGACTCTGTGTAAACAAATTTGCAGAGGGACAATAGGATTGTGGTCTGTTATTTCTCACCTCTATATATCATTTTTTTATTTATTTAAAAACATTTTTGCTGTTAACAAGCGTGTTATCTCTGGAGACACAAATCCACAGTTTGAGAACTGCAAAACTAAGCATCTTTGATGGTATCTTTTAGACTGAGCACTGAGTCCCGTTGGGTAGATAGAAAGATTAACCTAAATAATCTATACAGAAGCCCCTGGAACCCCATAAGATTGGGTCCCTAATCCATGAACTATTGGAACTCATTTACAAAACTTTTCTTAAACATTACATGAATATATTGTCTTATACTATAGAATTAGAATTTATAATCCCTATTCCATGATGAGATATTGTGGAGCTATAATGTATCTTAATTAAAACTATCTTTAGATAGGGTTTTTTCTCAAAGCGTTTTATTAAAAAAATCCAATTTTTATTATTTTTTTTTTTAAAAATCATTGATTTTTATCCACCCTGATTTTGAGTAACAAAGCCCCGTGCTCAGCAACCTCTCGCTCTCTCACAAGACCTCCTCCAGACCCCTGCAGGACTGAGTCCCTACTATGCAGGCACAGTTACTGTAGGAATACAAACTGAGTATTTGGGCATTGTATTTGAATTCTGTTTCAGTAGCATGAACAGAACACACTGGAGTAGCATTAATAGAACATTGACTTTTCCAGTTTGTTCCTTAACCACTATGCCGTCTTGCTGTCAGTGAGGTGTGGAGGAAGGTGATTATGCAATGAGAGGGTTTTTCCATTATGTAGAATTCTGGTTAATATAATAATATAGTAATGCTTAGTGAGATCCTCCTATGCAAATATTTAGCAAAGAGCTGACACTGTATTTGTTCTAATCGGAAGAATCACAATGCTTTTATTTATTTGAGCATAAGCTTTCGTGAGCTACAGCTCACTTCATCGAATGCTTTTATTTAGTTTGTTGCAGGCTTGGTGGTTAGCCAAATAGAGTATGATATCAAAGGAAAGATTCCCCTTTTAATGCTGTCTCTCCCTTCTAGGGTGACCAGACAGCAAGTGTGAAAAATCGGGACGGGGGTGGGGGGTGATAGGAGCCTATATAAGAAAAAGACCCAAAAATCGGGACTGTCCTTATAAAATTGGGACATCTGGTCACCCTACTCCCTTCATAGCCTGATGCCCCTGCAGCCTTTATGGTATATAAGATCACGTCCTTCCAGTGCTGTTACTTTAAGGTGGGTCTGCTCCATACTAGTTACAAAGTCCCCCCTGGCAGGCATTTCAGGGTGACAGCCTTTGAAGCCAATTGGAGTTTTAATTTTTATTTCAATGGTAGTAGGACCAGGCCTGTCGTGTGCTCCTTTAATACCTTTGAACCACTTTCTCTTTCCTGTTTGTTGTTGTCATTAAGGCAATTTAGAGCCAAATGCTCAGGTGACATAAATTGTCATAGCTCCATTCTGGCCTTAGTGAATTTAGAGCCCATGAAAGATGCCAGAGTGACAGCACCAGAATCTTAGTCCCAGATCCTCAAAGATATTTAGGCTCCTAACTTCCACTGATTTCAAAGGGAATTAGGCACATACA
The DNA here is from genome assembly GCF_965152275.1 of Natator depressus. Classification (NCBI taxonomy): domain Eukaryota; kingdom Metazoa; phylum Chordata; order Testudines; family Cheloniidae; genus Natator; species Natator depressus. Next base: position 7,653,655 of record NC_134246.1, on the reverse strand, counting down.
TGCCTGTGAGGATCTTGGTCTTAAGTCATTTATCTTCAGAGTGAGATGTGCAAAAGCAATGACAATTCAAAGTTCCATACCCTGCTCTGCCAATGTACCTCAGCTACCATATTGGGCCTAATCCAATGTCTATTAGCGTCCACGGCAGGATATTGGATCAGACCCATTGTTATGATGGTTTCTATTATGTGGACATCTGTCCATTAGAAATTAGATGGAGCAACCTCCCCACCCCCAACTCTTTCATGCAGGCCACTGAAGAGCTACTTGCTGGCCATGATATTCAGTCTTTACCATATTCATCACTATATGAAACAATGACCTACTAGGAGTCAAAGACTCCATCCCATTACAACTCCCAACCAAACATGTCCCATCCTACTTTGGCGATCATGATAGGAAATGTACTGATTTGACATAAGAACTGATTCAAAGACCACTGAAGTCAATGGACAGTCTGTAATCGACTTCATTGGGGTTTGCACGATGTCCTTAGTTACTACAGTGGCCATTGCATTGGAAATACCTAAGACAGAGAGGTAAGTAGGTGGACTGTTTAAGCAAAACATTTAATATTTACACAGAAAAGTTTTTCTGATGTTAAACCTCTGTTTGGACAGAGGCTAGCTAACCTTTTACACAAGATTTCCATATTGCTGGTGTCAAAAAGTAATGTCATTGTATTTAGCTGTCTCTTAGGGGTTTAATGAAGTTTAAAAACTATTGTGATCCATAGTTGGAGCGCAATATAAGTGCAAAACATCCTTTTTATTCTAATTGTTTTGTGTTTTACTTTTCAGTAGGATGGCAAGCATCTAGATTAGTCTTTGAAATTCCCATTGTAATTAAACACATTAGGTCATTTCCATCCCTTGTGTAATCCCACTGATTTACAGAGATCTGTCCCAGGGGTGACTTAGCTCTTAATTTTAAAATATAATGTATATTTTATATGTGGCGTGAACAACTTTTTACCATGCAAACTTGCAGAATGTCAAACTGAGGGAACTGAAGACAGTTTCTTTTGAATGATAACAGGTGTAAGAAGAAATGGGAACTTGTAACACTTAAGGGTTTCTTTAATTGATTTTAAAGGAGGTAGTTGTACATGTTGAGAAAACAAGATCATATTTTGTTTTTTTCAAAGGAGATACATAAGGATTTGTTATGGTCTGTCTGAAGAAATTCCTAGCAAAAGTATTTTTCTGTATTTCCAGAGATACAATTTCACGTTTGTGAAATATATCTCTCGAAACACACTGTGGCAATGAGATAGGACTTTTATTTTTCTAGCTGTCAAAGATATAGTAAAATAAATACAAACTATAGAAGTCTGATAAACGAGAATAGCACCTGATAAAGAAATAAGTGTTCCCAAAAGTGCTTACCTTTTCTGTTCCTAAATATACCCTTCCCAGAAAACCACCTCAAGTCAAAATTTAAAACATTAAGATATGCTAAAAATTGTTGTTTTAAAATTTCTTCCATTTTGGGGGTCACATAGAGACCATGGACTCAACCCTGATTCCTGGTGCAAGTTAGAGCAGGTGCAGGGGTTGCTCTAACTCATTTCAGCTGGAATGGCCCCAGAGGGGTCATTCTGCTGGTCCAGAATTGCTAACGCGTAGTGCATTCTTCCCATGCTTAGCACTGCAATACATCCCCTAGATGAATGAGGGTGGAGTGGATGGCATGGCCCTTTATGCTACCAGGGGATTCCCCTATAACAAGGGACTCCCTAGCAGCCTCCTGAAGGCAGCTTTAAGTCCTCTTTGCACTGCTGGAGTAGATTTACTCTGGACTGAGGAGCTGGCTCCTTGAAGCCAGATTCTGATTCCTGTTACACCAGTGTTGATCCGGAATAACTCCTTTGACATCAGGGTAACCAAGATCAGAGTGTGACCCATTTGTTTGGACTTTTTTCCTAAAACCTGAGGGAAAACATTGAAAGAAGTATTTTAGGGGGAGATTTTCAAAGCTACCTAAAAAAACTGAATTACAATGAATGTGAATTAGGCACCCATGTTCACTAGGCAGCTTTGAATATCTCAGCCTTACATTTTTTTTTAAACAGTGCAGTTTTTTAAGTAAGTTTTTCTCACATTCGATCACATAGGGGGTCAGATTCTTTCTTCCTTGAGTACTATTTACTTACTGTGAGAAGTTGCATAGACCTTGACTGGACTTCTTGTGTGAATAAATCCGACATAAGGTGAGCAAGGTTGGCAGAATCAGACTCATAGTTTGTTATGGAGAAGGAGAGTAGACCAAGTTTTGCCCTCCGTTACACCCATCTATGTTTATAACTGAGGGCAGGATTTCTTCCATTGTATTCATCACCTTTAACACTCAAAGGGCCGGTCTGTATCTTGCCAGCCCCGTTAGCCTTTAGTGGACAACAATAAAAAGTTCTCGTACCATAAATGAAAATCACACGATTGTTTCACAGAAGGCAAGAATCCTTTAAAGGCAGATTTCAGATTTCCGAGTAAACGTATCCTCCAACAGCTGCTGTGTAATACTATAATTTCCCATGTGTGAGAGACAGTGGAGACTATGATCTACAGGCTTTCTCACTGCCACACACGGACAACAAACCACTCCGAATTCCAGCAGATGTTTTGCTTTGACAATGAGAACATTATACACTTGTTTCTTCCTCTGTCTCAGGAAGAAATACCATTTGGCAGCAATTTGCTGGCTGGCCATGGGAACGAATCACAGATCTGATCAATGGCTCTGTGACTTGAAAATGCCCTCTCGGAAGCAGGGAGGTTTACAAGTTGTCTGGGTTTGTGTCTTTTAAGCCAGTGTTCTGGCCCTTGGAATAAAGTTTGTTTGTTTGTTTGTTTGTTTGTTTGTTTAAATCATGGATCTGTGTTTTCATATGGTCACTGGTTTATGTGAATTTTAATTTCTTGGAAAGGTTTAACAATACAAGGTCATAATGTGCTGTATGCTCTCTTCTTTGAAATCAAAGGGGAAATCTGCTACAAAATCGATGGTGTGATTTTTAATAATTTAGACTCAGACGGCTGTCTGTTAAGAAACGGCAGCTGGCAGAGGGAGAAACGGGCGTGCAGGGAGATGAAGACAGGGTGTGGCCAAGTCAGAGTGCCTGTGTGCAACCCAGTGAATGCATAGAGACCACACTTGGGATTTTCAGTGTCCCCTGCTTCCAGTCCAGTGCCACTGTAGAAGCCTACAGCTGAGGCAGTCCTGAGGCCAGCCACTGACCGAAAAGCGCCCAGGGCTTCTATGAAAACCATATTGTTCCAGACCCGCTGCTCAGTGTCTCATGATATCTATTGGCCGCACTGTTGTTGTCATCCCACTCCTCTCTTTACTCTACTTCACCCTATGGTATTGTGACCACCCAAATGTCAAGCTCAGCAGCCCCTATTGCTGACTCAGTGTTACTCTGTCACACCTCTCATCCCTAGCTCTGCAGGATGGAGTTCCTAGTGTCCTTGTGCAATTGCTGCAGCTGTGAATGCAACCTGGGGATTTGATATTTGCATTCGGAGTCGGAGGCTGGAATGCACCCAGAGTTTGGGTCCTCTCAAAAGCCTACGTAATAAGACAAAGATGCAATATGTAGTGGGGTTTTCAGGATGCAGAATTCTGGCTAATGTAATAATGTGGTTTTGTGCAGCGTGACCGCAGTGTTCAAATGAGCCAAAAGCTGACATAGTATTTCTTGTAAGAGGAAGAATCATAAAGCTTATACTTATTTTGCCTTTGGGGAGAGTCAAGAAGAGAGTGATGCCAGAAGAAACCGTTTCCTTTCTGCACATTGTTTGGAAAGCAGTGTACTTACAGTAAAAACAACGGTAAAACAATTTTAAGGAACCGATTTAAGCAAAGCATGACTATTTCAGCTGGACAGCCACTCCTTGTGTACCTTGCTTCACTGGAGCCTTCATGGCATGTAAAGATCACACCCTTCCGGCTCTGTTTGAAAGTGAGATAGACCTGAAGAACCCTGCAATCTGGTCACCTGATCTACATAACTCAGGCCATAGGCTTTCATGAAGTGATTCTGGAGTCTTGCCCAACAACTTGTGGTTGAACTAGAGTATCTCTTGTAGAAAATCATCTAGTCTTGATTTAAAAACTTTAAGCAATGGAGCATTCATGACAGCCCTTGGTGGTCCCTTCCAAAGGTTAATTGTCCTTTCTGCTCAAAACGTCTTCATCGTATTTCCTGGTTGAACTTTGTTGACTTTAACTTCCAGCCGTCTTGAAATCTTAGCTCTACGTAATTTAGTACCTAAAATGCTGTTTGGTAATCATCTGCTCTGGCTTTCTGTTGATACTGGGTGAAATTCACCTTACTTAGAACAATTAAATATGACTTAGCATAGGATTTTTATGCACGGGGGCAAATTTCACGCACTGTGGGCAGCAGTTCCGTAGCTATTAATAGAGCCATGTGTATAATTATACATAATTGTTGCTACTGGGAGGCTGATCATGTAGAGGCAGTGGACTCCAGCTTGAGAGCCAAGAGACTTGGTCTCTGATCTTGCGATGGACTGGATGTGAGCAGACCTCCACTGGTGTTTCACACAGACACAGAAGTCCATCCACACAGAGTCTGTTACAGGAATGGTGATTGGGTTCCATCTCTGGCTCAGCCACTGTCCTGCTGTGTGACTTTGAGCAGGACACTTACCCTCTCCATGCCTTGGCTTCCTTCTCTGTAAAATGGGATAATAATGCTTCCCCACCTTTGTAAAGCAGGGATTGGCAACCTTTGGCATGAGGCTCGTCAGGGAGTGCTGCTGGTGGTCCGGGATGGTTTGTTTACCTGCAGTGTCCGCAGGTTTGGCCGATCACGGCTCCCACTGGCCGCGGTTCGCTGTTCCAGGCCAATGGGGGCTGTGGGAAGCGGACAGGGCCTGAGGGACGTGCTGGCCACCGCTTCCTGCAGCCCCCATTGGCATGAAACAGCGAACCATGGCCAGTGGGAGCTGCGATTGGCCAAACCTGCGGACACTGCAGGTAAACAAATCGGCCCAGCATGCCAGCAGATTTCCCTGATGGGCCGTGTGCCAAAGGTTGCCCATCTCTGTTGTAAAGCATGTTGAAATCTACAGATGAAAAACCACTATTAATGTGCTATGTATTATCATCGATCAAAGACAATGGGCGTTTTGCCCACGTAAGAGTTTCAAAACTAGGGCCTCCTTTGCAGCCCTGCTTGCTAAGATTTTCTCCTCCATCTTCCAAAAGGTGCACATGCTAGACAACGCTGGGAGGGAGCTTGTGCAGCTGGTGACAGCTCAAGAAGTAGGAGTGCAGGAATGTGATGAAGGGTTGAATGCTGACCACATTGCCCAGGCAGCCAGGGGCTGAAACTTTGAGGAAACTGTGCAGGTCCCAAAGTAGATAAATCCTGGCCTTGCTGCATGTACTGAGGACCACAGTATCAAATAATAACAATAGAAGGGGGAAATTAATGTAAAGGAAGAAGACACAGAGCATGATTCTGCTGTCAGCTATAGAAAAATATTGGCAGACCTTGACACAATGTCCGGTTCTGCTTATAGTCCTAATTTGTGTCCAGTTTACACATGCTGAAAATACCAGCATTTCTAAAGCTCACTAAGGAGCTGTTCCTGGATAATCTTGGATTCAAGAAGGACCTAGATCCCTGCCATCTCCAGCCTTCTCTTTTGATGCATGGCTGAATTAATTTTATATCAGTGGATTTAAAGTCACCGACCCCAGCTGGAAATTTAACTTTTGACTGGGTCCCACATTTAAAAGAGATTTATATTAAAAAAAATCTTGGACCATTCGCAAGTAGCTTTCTTCTGAGCTAGCAATAATTGTAATTGATAGAACCCACTGGGCTAGATTCAGTGATAACGGCATAAATGAGGAGTCACTTGGCTGAAGTCAATGCAACAGTAGCAGGATAGTATAAAACCAGTGGAAGTAATAGAAAAGTCAGACCATGTATTTTTGAACAATGGATAGAGCGAACGAATTTGCTGACTGCTTTCATGGTGAATGTATTTCTGACCTTTTTCTCTCCAGTATTGTTATCTTTCTTTTTTAAAAGGGAAAGTGGATTCCAAGATAGACACTGGAATTTAATCATTTCTTATCAGTGTGAAACTTTGCTGCCCTGGGGGAAAGCAATGGAGGTTAAAAATATGTAATCTACTGGGAATGACTATTTGTATGTTTGCTTTTATCTGAATCTTGTTAAAGACACATAACATTAAGTATCCAGCAAAAATAAAAAAAAAATAGACTTTATCCCAAAATTCTGCTTCCATCAGGTGAGTCTCTATGCATGTAGCTAATATGCCCACTGTATGCACAAAATGGTAATCACTTTTGCCTAAGTCACTAATGCAATTTAATGAGCCAGGCTTGTCAAACCACAGCATTCAGGGGCTTGATCTTACTCCAGGCTTGGGGCCGACAGGAGAGGGCAAATAAATTGTGACTTGTGTGGAAAAAAAAAAAAAAGTCCTATTCACAAAGAATTTGAAGAAGACTGAAGTTCTTTATAAGTTGTTGCTAAGGTAGCTACCTGGATTAAACTGATGTTTGTAGATGATCTGCAAAGACTATGCCTGGTAATGATATTTCATTTCACTAATGATGAATATTTTCAAAAATATAAAGTGTGGAAAAGGATGCTAGACTTTTTTTACTACTCTTTTGAGGTTTGATAGTAAAACAGTGATGTGTCTACTGAATAGATACGTCCTTTCAGAGCAAGTTGAGAGAGAAAGAGATTTATCTATTTTTTGCTAATCAGTGGTTTTTTAAAAAGTTGTTGGCATATAGATTTTGGAGACAGGTTTCTACTTTGGTTAATGAATATAGAGAGAGGGTACAGAAGTGAGAGAGTGGTTGGCATTAAAACGTCTAGCCACAGTAGTATCCACATTATGATTAATATATTTTCCCCTCTCCTTTAAAAAAGGAGATATTCACAGTTACACTGTGACAACAGTTTGGAAAAGCTGATTTTTAAAGGTTTTATGCTGCAATTTTATTCTGACCAGTGAACTTATCTAGATATGATTAAAGAACCTAACTGCTTGAAAACAATAATACTTAGCTCTTTTTCAGAAATACATGTGCACAAAAGTCCATGTGCACTGGAGTACCTAATTTTGCATGGGCAATTATCTTGCATCACAGTAAATGTGCACTCACTTAACATCCAACTGGCCACATTTGAGCATCATTACTTTACAGGATGATGAGCACAACAACTGAACACACACTTTTCCATATATTTGCTCAAACTTTTGGGGAGAAAGGCATTAAAAGAGGAATGGTATTAATGGAAGAGGTTTGGGTATTATATTACTGAAGGCCAAACTTTTTATGTTTGAGTAATGTTCTCTCTGCCAGAATGAAAGTTATGCTGTTAAATCTCTTCCTTGAATTGAAACTGTGTGTTAGAGTCTGTCTAAGACCCCTAGATCCACGCACAGGCACTTTTATTGTTGCATGGATAAACTGAAATAAATAAATACGCTCTGAAAATGTGGGTTGATTCATCTTCAACGTGTTTTCAGGCAACTAATTGAAACCCATCAAAACACATTATGTGAGAAAATAATATTATTAAATAAATGTGTTAATGATTGCAAAATGCATTGAAGAAGTGCAAAGTGCTCTGTAAGTGCTAAGCTTTATTTATTAATAACATTTTATTTTATTGTAGAGCCTTCCTAAAGTGGTCATTTAAGATCAGATGCTACTAGTCTGACACGCATTGAGTAGTCCCTGCTCCTCAAGTGGTGCTATAGACTCCAGTGGGACTAATGAGGGAGGAAGGGACCTCCCAATAAGAAGAAGATAGCTCTTAGGATGATCACAATTGTCTCGTCTGGCCTTGGAACGGAGTAAATTACTTTCATACGGAGAGCCAAATTTTGCCCTTCATCACACTTGCACAGCCCCAACGAACCACAGTGAGCCTTTGTCAAACTGTGGGGGGGTGTTTATCTGAAATATACTATTAGCTTGCAATTATTAAATGCACTATATTTTCTTGAGGCCAACTCTTGCTCACTGTTTCCCAGACTGATTACAAAGTAAAAGATCTCAGGCCTTTAGCCATTTTAGGATAGTGAAATTATTTACAGTGTCACATGTACCAGGGAACGATCCCAACATAGTCAGTATATTGTACATGTTCTTTTTTTCCATCTTTTCGCTATATCAGCACTCTTAGTGCAAAAGCCAGTTCACAGAAGAATCATGTGGATTTGTGACACTCCTTGGGAGGCTTTGCCATTCATAAACCAATGAGTGGATTACACTTTATCCATATGGAGTTTATTATCTGTGACAGAAATAATATGGATAATCCTCATAACCCAAGTAATCCATGAAAAATTCAGTACATGTTACTAAGATAAATTAACCAGATGGGGCCAGAAGACCTTGGCCTGTTCTTGAGTGATGGATGGGCCTGAGATGCAAAATTTGGATCATGATCTGAACTTCCCCAAAGTCTGAGGTGTTCGGGTTTAGGATTTAGGTTGGGCACCATATGTTGTCGTCAGTTGTTTTAACTGGTTCAGGACACCCTGCATAAGAGAACGGGACACAATGACTATCACTCCTACACGGTATGAGAAGTACTGAAACCAGTACAGTGCCTAATACTCTAATGAACCATATTTTGGGGCTACACATAACTCATTGACTGTTTGCTCTACACACTATGCATTGTATTTCCTGCTCAGACTAATGTATTTGGAGCCTGCAGCAATGACAATTTCTGTTTTGCACAGGAGCCACCGCAACTACCGTTTCACTGCATGTGGGAGAACAAGTGAGGGGGAGAGGTTAAGGATGTGCAGAACCCATACAGGAGGGGTTGCTATAGAGATCAGCTCTTGGCATGCTGTCATGAAGGTGAATTGACAGCAAGGCAAGGGCAGGCCTGCAGTAAGTGGTTTTGCAGCTTGGTTGATCCACAGGCCATTATTCCCGCAGGTAAAGGCTTTGCAGTTGCTATGGGGCCTGGTGTGACCCACCAAGCATCTCAGCCACCTGGTTCTGTTTTCCCCAGTCTAGCCTGAAATAAAATGATTTGGAGTCACGGGTGCTGGTAGGAAGCCATGGGACCAAGGAGTCATGGATGGATGGTTAGAATCAGTAAGCCTTCCTCACTCATGAAGAAGGGGCTTGGTTTTTATTCAATTACTCAGCAAATATTCCTTACGACACTATGATCTTACACAATACTTCAATGTTGACCCATATAGCATAAGCCGCTTTCACCGATGGGAAAGCTTAAATTGTGAAAGGATGTCATTTGCTGCAGTAAGACCCTATAAAAGTCCAACTGCCACAGAGTAAAAAGGAAGATTAACTATTGTTGGGCATGCTTCAGCAAATAGGATTACGTCAGATGCCAATTATCAGCTAACTCATAACATTCGTCTAATTGAGGTCCGCAGCTGAGTTCCAGAGTATTTTTAATTGGTCCTGTGACTTACTGTGCTATATTCAATGATAATCCAATGAAAACCTTTGTTATTCTCACTATTGATATAGGGCCAAATATTGTTTTTGGTGGGAGGAGAAGGGGGAGGACCTTTACTAATCTCATAATCAAATGCAAGCCAAGAAAAGAAAGTTCACAGGAGAGTTAGAGAGCATAGTTTAGCTGTAATCTTTCTGAAAGATGGGTAAATGTATAGTTTACAGTAATCAGTATGCAAAGTAATCTAAATGTATTTAAAATCTGGAAATTATCAACTGAGTGATTAAAAATCAAGATCAGTGAAAAGCGATACTTGTGTGGTGCCTATAAACAGTGACAATTAGGAATTGTATGTAGTTAAATCAAGCGCTCTTTTCTAAAGGCTGTATTCTGTCCTCTGAAGGAGGTACACTCACCTATGGAAGTGAATTGTTCCTACTTAATATGACCCTATTCTTAAATTACTTCCCTAGGTAAAAATTGGTTTGCTGGACATTATATTCAAGCAGTATGGTTTTCCTTCTTGCAGCATGTAGTTGCAAACTGAGTCAGTCAGGATATGACTACAAAGGCAGATGGTGCTGACAGTTTGAAGAATGAAGTTTCTCTGTGTGGGAAAATAATCAGATAAGACATCCTGTGATGGTCCTCTCTCAGGGGTTGGTCAGTAGGGTAGCATTGCCTAGTGGTCAGGGCGTAGGCTCATGACTTGCAGAGGGGTTGTTGGTAAGGGAGTCCAGGCCCTCCCACACCACTGGGCTCCAACCCAGGGCTCTTTGAGGGCTATGAGTGATCTGACATCTTGGGCTGCTTATGGCTGCCCTCCCTGGGCCACGTCCTGCCTGCCCCTCGCAATGGTCCCACAGTCACCACCTGCATTTAGGCGGAGTGAAGGGTGTCTGCTCACCACAAGGCAGCTTTGCATGGGTGTGTATAGCTCTCTTCCTCTCTTGGGCAGCAAATTCTTCCTTCAGTGGTATGGCCCACCCACCTTCTTGGGCCAGCTGTGTCCTAGGGCTTTCACCTGCTGGGGTCATTGAAACAAAACAGAGGGCAATGAACAAAACTCGGAGTCCCTATGAGAGGGACAGGGAAATGCTTCCCTCTCAAGCTGTCTCAGCAGCAGGGCCTCCATTCCCTCAGGGAGGGACCTTTGGGCAGTTGTCATGTGGAGAGATTCTGTCTTGCCCTCAGCTCTCTGCTGCTGGAGCTACAGGGCGCCAGTCTGCTCTCTTCTCTGGTCTGCCCCCAGTTGAGCTGCTCCTCCGCCTTTAAATCCTTCCCCATTTGGAGCATTTCCTACAGGTGTAGCAGGCGGGGCTGGCTGAGCCCAGAGCAGTTCTTTAATCCCTGCTTGCCCAGGGTGTGGGGGTTTGTATACCACAACACACATCCATAGTTTAAGAGTTTATTATATTTAGATTATTAGGAGCAAGTGTAATAAGAATACCAGAAAGATGAGCTTGCAAAAATGATACATTTATACATACACTCTAGGAGACTGATTTTTTTATGGCTTCATGCTAAAGTAAACTTCAGTAAAGAAACTGGTGCATAGTATAGAAGGTCATTGGAATATTTTTTTCTAGTGTATAGCCTAGATTCTCTCAAGCCAGTAGCCATGTTTTTACTTTAATGTAGCTAGAACGTTGATGCATTTTTATTTATTGCTTCCTGTTCTATATTAAAAGAAGTGAAAATAAATGAAGGGTGATAGCAGTAATAACGCCACAGGCCTAAAAAAAATCACAGATAGCTTTATATTTATGACATTACCGTTTTATGATGATACTTTTTTTAAAAAATTGGCACTGCACTTACATTTCAAAGTGTGTGGTTAGTTTCAGTGTTAGCACGTGCTGGCAGTAGCCTGGAGGATTTAGAACTGACATTCATGAGGAGTACAAATTTTATCTTGGTGAAAATGACTCATGAAATGTGAACACATTCTTAGATTATCAGCCTGTTGAAAGGAATTCAACTGGGAAAACAAAAAGAATGGTTGTTCTCTATTCTGGTCACAAATCTACACTCCACACGCAGTCCCACAGTAGCTGGACATTCCTGGTAAAGAGCTCAGTACAGAAAGTTGCTAGGCACTTTCTGCTGTGATCCAGAAGCACTTAAATTTAAGCATGTGAGTTCTTGAACTACTGAAGACAGGATCGGGGCCCAGAGGGCTTAGCAACTTGCAGGATCAAGCCCCAAATGATCAGCAGTGAAATAGTTAATAACATTGGCATAAGGTCCATACCTCTCATAGCACCATAGGCCTGCATTTTCCAAGGTCAGCATTTGTTTTGGCAGTGTAAAATTGCACACTCACTATTTGCACCTGTACTCTACAGCCACAAACACCTACTTTGCACACAAGTTGGTCCCAGTGGCTTTCTGGGTGTCAGATTCTCACACACCCAGACACACAGAGCTGTGAATCTATACCAAGCCGGTGCAATCAGTGTGTGTGTGTGTATATATATATATATATAATATAAAGAAATAATCTATAAGTGTTTCCAGCAAGATGCAGCTTAATACTAATTGGTTTGCCGAGTGCAGCTGCTTTCCCCCTGGGTTCAGATGATCAGAAAGTGTTTTTGTTTTAAAGGGAAAACAAACAAACAGTTTCCTCTTCTCCTTCACCCCTGCTCTCTGCAAGCCCATGGCACTGGTGGTACATGAGGTTTATTGCAGTCTAAAGGGGAACATTTTTATAGGAGCTTCTTGCGCAAGTCTTGGCAGCACATCACAGGTTCATCAACAGCCTGACATTCAGGGATTGAATATGAAATATGGATGCTTTGAAAATATCCTGCCCTAAAAAATTCAAATATCTTATTTTCTAATTTATTTAAGACCAATATTCAATGGGGCTCCTCACTGTCTCCATATATTATAGTTCAACCAGTGTATTTCACAACCAGTTACGGGGAAACTGGAGCCACCAAGAGTACTCGGTGTAAGACCCTCTTTGAGAGTAGGCAATCCACATCAGTAATCAGTTTATAGTCAGCTGTCTGTGCCCTCCGGCTGGCTTTAAAATGGCATGTACAGTCTAGCTATAGAGAGGACTTCACAGAATAATTGCAAATAGATCTCAGGGCCTGAAATAAAATTGATCAAGTGTGGAAAGTTCTTGTGATAGTTACAAGCTGTTATTAAACAATATCCAAAAATGAGCGCATGGGACCTTTTACAATGTGAAATTTATGGTTTCCACATAGCAATTGTTAAAAGTTTCTTAATATAGAACAGGGTTATACTGAGGTCACATCTGCATTGATTACCAGGACAAGCCGTTCTTTTGTTGCTTTAGGCCCACTGCAGCAATCAGCGGTTTACAGCTATTCAAATGATATGCCCTCTTCCACGTCAGACTCACTTCTTCAAAAAGGACTTTCCTCCACTGCCCCACCTCTGCTCCTCTCCCCAGAGACGGTTAAAGAGTGATTCTGTCTTTACACATTAAAACAAGTACAAATGGTGGAAATGATCAGATGCATGCTGCCTGTCACCTTGCAATCCGTCTGCCTTTGCTGCATCCCTGTTCTTTTCCTGTACATTGTCTATCAAGGGTAAGCAACTTGGGCCAGATGCTGATTTCACTTCCACCAGTTGTAAACTTAGGGCTTGTCTACACAAGGGACACTGAGGAAAATTAATCTGAATTAACTAAATATATGGCTTTAAAGCGGATTGGTAAAATTGCATGAAACCTCTGTTCAAACTAAACTGAAGTAAGGCCACTGTAATTCTGAATGAACCCACACAGAGGTTTCATGCAGTTTAACTAATCCACTTTAAAGTCACACCTTTAGTTAATTCAGATTCATTTTCCTAAGTGTCCCCAAGTGGACAAGTCCTTAAAGTAATTCCACTCCAGCCAATGGAATTAATTCAGATTTACACTGACTAGAATCCCGTCCTGTGATTCCGAGCCACTGCAGAGGTGCCCCAATGAGACACACCACTGGCCTGGAAACCATATTTGTCTTCAATAGAGATGACACTAGGCCTGAGGAAACCTAACCCTAACCCTCCATTATTGGACTGCCACCCTTCCCAAGGTCCCAAATAGGAACCACTATTGTTTTACCTTAAATTGCAACCATAGGCTGCTCAAGACAATCTGGTGCCCATAGGCAAAACTCTAATGTGCTGCGCGCCCTGTAACGGTCCTTTGCTCACCCGCTCAGAGGGAGGCCACTCAGTCCGGTCCTGTCTGGCCAGGACCAGAGGCCGCAGGACAGCCAAGAGCCCAAGGTGGACAAAACAGACAAATTGGCTGGGCATGGTCTGAGTTTGGTTCTATACCTTCCTGCATCTGCACGGAACATTGTCAGAACGACTAGCAGCTGCATTCTGCCCTCAGATTCCATGGAAGTTGCATGTGTGTATCTGAGAAGAGAATTTGTCCCCGTATCCCCTGGCATGAGACACACTGAGATACACTTTCCGCATAAACGGTTGTAGTATTAAGGGAACAGGGAGACATTGCTGCTGAATTAACGTAGAATCCCCTTGCTTTTGTAAGAATGTTATGCTGCCCGTGACTATCATTTAATGTACAGTGGGTTTTCTTATTCCTTTTTCAAGGTGACTCTGCATATTTCAGTCCATTGGCAGGATTAGGCTTTGGGTAAATCCAAAGTCCTCACTGCAGCTTGAGTGTTTTGCTAAACTTGGTGGGAGAATTGGTTCAGAAATGAAGGTTTGGTACAGAAATCAGTGAGAATGGAGAACTGCTTGACACGTCACGTTTGCTAACTTCTTCTGATGTTCTTGCCACAGAATGAAGTGGTCCGGAACCTGACATTCACCCTCTGCCTGCTTACAACTGGCCGTAAATTGCAACACACTGGGAGCCAAATCGTCACTGCACCGTGTAAAAGATCCTCAGCCAGAAACAGCCAAACAAGCTTTGATGGAAATGTCTTATAATTTGACAGGAGAAAATGAATTCAGTCCCCCCCAGAATTTAATTGTAACCAGCGCATCCAGTCCAGTTGAGAACAGCTTAAAGGAGCCTTGTAACACACCACTGAGCAATGATACTTTATATTCCAACACAAACAGCCCTTCAGATTCTTATGTGAAACCTCTCTGTGATGCAGCATCCGAAAAGAAAAGCCAGTGCCACAAGGGAGTTAAATATGTCTCCTCCGAAGGAGACAAACTTGAGTGTGGGTGGGGGGCTTTCACGCCTGCTTGTTTACAGTTCTTCAACACACCTAAGGGGGTCTTGTTATTCCTCTGTGTGGCTTCTTTTTTGCAAGGGATGATAGTGAATGGCTTCATTAATACAGTCATCACCTCAATAGAACGGCGCTTTGACCTGCACAGCTACCAGAGCGGACTGATTGCAAGCTCTTACGACATAGCAGCATGTGTCTGCTTGACGTTTGTCAGTTACTTTGGGGGCAATGGGCATAAACCACGGTGGCTGGGATGGGGAGTGCTCATTATGGGAGTAGGCTCCATTGTCTTTGCATTGCCCCATTTCACCACTAGCCAGTATGAAGTACACTTCTCGGAAGAGACCAGCATGTGCTCTTCCAACCACAGCATGCAGTGTGCGGAAAGCACGTCGATCCTCTCAAACTACAGATTTGTCTTCATGCTTGGGCAGTTCCTGCATGGTATTGGAGCGACACCACTCTACACTCTTGGAGTGACCTATTTAGATGAAAATGTCAAGTCTAACTACTCCCCTGTGTATATCGGTAAGTCAAGTAGCCTACTGAGGAAGAGCCTTCTGTTCTCTTCAGTCATATTGGCTGAAGAGAAATCAAATGCATTTGTGTTGGCCCCGAATGTAAAGTGCTAGAAGAGCTCACCAGGGGTAATCCAAGTAATTTGTTCCAAATATCAGAAGAGATGAAAATAGGAGAGGGGAAGCAACAGGCTGGAAGATTCTGAGCTTTCTCTCCAGTTATTTACAGGCAAGAAGAATGTTTTGAGTTGCCTGAATATTACAGCAACTAGATGCATTACTTTAAATCTCCAGGTTCATTCCTCCCCCTTCCCCCCCCCCCATATATGTCTGGACATTGCAGAGGTCTGACATCTGACCAAGTCTATGAATTTAAAGGGCCAACCTCAGCTTCTACACTTAGAACACAATCCACTGGTTCTTCGTCCTTCCCCAAAGCATGCTATCCTCAAGATCACATTTCTCCCTTTAGTGCTACAACATGAGAAGGGCATTGATAATAATAACGATCCTCTTCTACACATGGCTAATCATATGGCAACTGCAAAAGGCCTCTAATGTAAATTGGTGTGGTAGGGAACATGTTCACTAAGGGCCTAATCTGGAGTCAATTGAAAGACTCCAGTTGATTTCAGTTGGCTTTGGATCAAACCTACGGGCCCGAGCTGTAATACCAGAGGGCTGTGAAGATAGAGGAAGAAATAACAAGAGTCCACAAGGGTCTGTTCAGGTCAGTGGTCCATGTCATATTCTGATGGCAGTGAGGGGTAGAGCGAAACACAGGCCCCATTCCTGCAGTCACTACCATGCCCGTTGCTTACCACGGTCAGTAGTGAGACGACAGGAGTATTCACAGTAGTGAGCATTATGCCCGGGAGCCCGTGCTAACAGGATCGAGCCCTTGACTGGTAAATAATAAAAAAAGTTGACTCCAAATTACATAGTAGTTTTTCTGCTGAAACAAATTTAGGCTCCCGTCTTACAAACACATGCACGTGCATTGCCTCCAAGGGTACTTGGACTAGTCCCAAATACATGATTGTCCATTTGCCTATGTCACAACCATGGGAGGAATAAATGGCAAAGATGTAACTTGGACTATACGCCCATGCAAGTCCATCCGAATCCAGGTCTGCGGGCCTGTTTACTGCCTTGCTGGAGCATGTGGGGAGGGAGGGTCAGGAAGGAGGCAGAGCCATAGCTCAATTCCTCTACTTGTGGAGACAGTGTGGGGAGTGTCATGATTTGCCCCTAGTAAAGATGTGCAGGAAATTACTGTCTTCCCTGAATGAGAAGGGGGGGGGTCTTGTTATTCTTTTTACCACCCAACAATGAATATATTTTCATCTAAATGTTACATGGCACAGCTGTGTGAACCTGCTGTAAACTACAGCCAGCCAGGCTCTTCTGCCCCCTACAGTCCAGAATCCCGCCTTGCAAAATGAAGGATGGTCTTTGCTGGCTGCAGTCCATAGCCTTCCCAGCCACTGACAGTTACCCCACAGCGGAAAGAAGCTGAGACACCAGAGCTGTGTGTGTGTGTGAGTCCAGAGCTGTAACTCCCTATTTTAGCGCCCAGGGCAAGCAAGCATATTTGCTGCCATTTTTTTTTTCAGCATTTGTCTGGTCCATTTTTCTGCCCCTGCGGTTTTGCGCCTGAGGCAGCTGTCCTGCTCACCTCACCCTGGTTATGGCCCTGTGTGAGGCACACTTCCTTCCAGGGCTGCACTTAAGATCCTGGCACTTTCATACCACTCCCTTGCCCAGGGCTGTGCCTACTGTCACCCTAGGGTTTTTTTGCACTGTTTCATTTGAGGGCTAGCTTAAAGAAAGAGCAGAGTGAGGGCTTTCAGTAAAATGCCAAGGAATCTGTAACACTGATTGTTTTCTCTTTCAGCTATTTTCTACACTGCTGCAATCCTTGGGCCCGCAGCAGGTTATCTGGTAGGAGGAATGTTTCTAAATATTTATACTGAAATAGGCAAACAGTAAGTTGGTAAAAATAAGCTTGTTCCTTTTCCTTTATGCTGTGCAGTTCCTTTAAAAAAAATTAAATGAAACCTTTAGCAACTTAAGTGGAAAAATACCCATTGTCTTCAAAGGGGTTTTGTCCAGCAGTGAATTTGTAAGTGGGCTATGTGTGGGTATGGTTAAAGCCAGAATTATGGGTTTTCATTAATGGAAAAGAATTACTCACATGCCTTATTTTTCTACATCCGTCATCTTTGTAGTTTGTCATGTGCTGTAGCTGTGCTGTGGTGAGCAAGAGGATTTCTTGAATGAGTTCCCCTGTGTATGCAGCATGTCACCTTTTCCACTATGCCTCACAATGATCCTGCAGTCACTCTTTGATTTACTTTGAGGTTTTTTTCTTTTTCACTTGCAGCAGATGAATGATCCTTGCAAAAGCGTTTTAAGAGCAAGCCTGGCCTGTTATTTTGCGGTGACATTTGGTAGATTAGTAGACTGGATCGTTTTGTTGTTGTTTCTTTCAACAACAAGCCTTGTAGCAAAAGATTGATCTGCTATTGAACACAGGCCCGGGTGACAAAAATAGAAATGAAAATGGAACCCAGAACTGATGAGTGCTCAGAGATAAATACAGTGTTAAAAACTTGTGTTTTCAGGCTCATTGTCATGAATGATCTGTTATAGTCGCCAATAGGGCTGTGGGTCTGAACAGAAGGATGGTCCAGAGGTTAGGGTGCTGGCCTAAAACTTGGGAAACCTGGATTCAATTGCCTGCTCTGCCATGGCCTTCCTGTGTGACCTTGGGCAAGTCACTTAGTCTCTTTGTGCCTCAGTTACCCACCTGTGGAATGAAGATGACAGTATTCCCCTATCTGTCAGGTGTGCGGTCAGGATAAAGACATTAAAGATTATAAAGTGCTGAGATTAGGGTGACCAGATGCCCAGATATTATCGGGACCATCCCAATATTAGGGGCTTTGTCTTACATAGGAAACTATTCCCTCCCCGCCCCCCAAAGTATCCTGATTTTTCACACTTTCTATCTGGTCACCCTAGTTGAGATACTACAGTAGCAGGGACCATATAAGTACCAATGACAAATTGTATTGGCCAAGATGATAGGGTGGCTTACGGTAGCAAGCTCACATTTGAGCATGAGCATAGGTAGCCAGGTGTAAAAATATCTTGTTTATTCATTCAGAAGACCGCTTGTATGCACAAATTTTGGAACTCCACATTAGAGACCTGGTTGCAATGGTTTCAGCAACCTACATCTCCTAGTTTTGCACCCAAAGAAGCAGCCAGATTTTCAACAGAGCTCAGCTCCCATTTTGGCACCTAAATGAAAAAGGCAGATTTTCAGAAGTGCTCCCAGCAGCTCTTGTTGCCAAAGTGGTGGGTTCTCCATAGGTCTCAATGGGACCTGTACAGTGCTGGGCACGTTTGGAATTCAGCTCAGCTGCCGAGACAAGAGCTGGGCTCTCTTGCAAATCCAGCCTCAAATGCTGAGCCCTTTTGAGTTCGTCTGATGTTATATTCTCAGCTAAGCTTTGTGCTGTTTCCACACACATTGATCAGATTTCAGCTCTTTGGTTACATACAGAAAGTGAAACGCTGGAGTACTTTACTTCCCCTTTGATTCCAGTCATGAAACCCAAGCCCTAAATTTACTCTGCCACTCTCTCATGTGATAAGACACACTGTTAGCAAACCGCTAGGTGTTTGGAACATCTGAGCTTGGAGCAGCTTTGAAGCGGCAGCCCCAGGGGTTGTGTCACCGATGAAACTCACCTGTGCCAGCCTTTGAATTTGCCTTTAGTTCAGAAGGATTATTTGTGCAGTTTATTTGCGAATAAAGAGCCCTTTGGCAGAGCTTCCATTGCACAGTTTGATGAGGGTTCTGAATACACAATCTTGTTCAGCCTTTTGTACTGGGTTTTGTTATGATTGACTTACAAGAGAATGTCAGGGGCTGACAGTACTTTTCACACTGCTATTGAGCACTGACTCCAGCTGAGGACACCCAGCCACATGTTGTTCTTCTTGCCACAGTCCTTACTCAGCCGTACAGGGGAATATGGGGGATAAAGCCCTGTAAGTCCCCTGCTTAGCCTTGGCCAGATTGTTACTGCAGCCATGTGAGGGACAGCAGGGGCTACTCAACTGATACTCCACTGCTGGCAGTGAATGAGGGCTTGTCTACACTACTTGCGAATCGGTTGATCCAGCGATCGATCCAGCGGGGGTCGATTTGTCGCGTCTAGTCTAGATGCAATAAATTGACTGCTGAGCACTCTCCCGTCGACTCCGGTACTCCACCTCAATGAGAAGCGCAAGCTGAGTAGACAGGAGAGCGTCAGCTGTCGACTTACTGCAGTGAGAACACCGTGGTAAGTGGATCTAAGTATGTCAACTTCAGCTATGCTATTTGTGTAGCTGAAGTTGCGTATCTTAGATCGACCCCGCACAGTAGTGTAGACAAGCCCTTTGGGAGAGGCACTGGGAGTGGGAGGAGCCCTAATTCTGTTCCCCCCACTTGCCAGGGTAGCTGTCCGGGCACGTGGAGGAGAGAAAGCTGTTTCTGTGAAAAGGAGGGCAAAGGAGAGAAATATTGTACCCCGAGTTCCCCAGGGGAAGGAAAGCAGGGTGGAGCTGTGACTCTCTGAGTCTCAATTCATTCTCTGGGTCTGCCCCTGGAATAGCACAGTTCCACACAGCCCCTTACCTAAGGCAGGCTGTAAAGTTAAAATTTAGCCCATAGTGATGTTTTAATAGTAAAGATAAGTCTCCTTTAGTTCCTTACAGCACAGAGCCCCCTTGGACAGTAATTTTATTTTTCAGTAAGAAGTAAAATCCAAGGATTAAAATCTGCTCTCAGATGCACCAGTATAAATCTGCTATCTCCATTGCCACCAGGGAAATTACTTCAGATTTATACTCGTGTCAGGAAGAGCAGAATTTGGCTCCAAGTTTTCAGTTTGTCATGTGCACAAAATATACTTGGGGGCAGATTGCCCTCTGCCTTGCGCCAGTTTTACTTTGCTGACTTCACCTGCTACTCCTGATCCATCCAGTGTTAGGGTGAAGCCTCTCATGTTCAGTCCCAGTTAGGTAACTGCCTTTCCTCCCTTTGTTCTTTTACAGAATTGATCTAACTCCAGATAATACTCTCTGGGTAGGGGCCTGGTGGATAGGATTCCTGGGTGCTGGAGCTGCCGCCCTTCTCACTGCCATTCCCATTCTGGGTTACCCTCGCCAGCTGCCAGGTATACGAAGAATGAAATCCTGAATAACTTCAGGCGGAACACTTGGGGAATCTTCTTAATGGAGGACGGCTGCCGTTTCTCATTAGCCCGTGTTTCAGCGAAGCTATTGCCTGAGCCGTGCTGCTGCTGGGATACAAACCTTGTTTCTCATTTCAGTGTCACAGATTTGATAAGTCTATGGAGGAGGCCGTGCAAATTGGCTGCTTTAGGTTGGAGTGGAAAGAACTTCGTCATTAGATGTTAATTACTCCAATGGGGCAGAACCCTGTTTCTTTGTTTTGTTACTATCAGCCTGCTATTTATGCTGCCCTTTATGCCACTAACACTTGCATTCAGGCAGTTAGCCTCAGCTTGCATGCTATACATATCTGCCTGTACATGGGGAAGGAACAGGATACAATTTTACCCATGTATTTTGTTCCCCATTAAGGTCTTTTGTTTGCTTCTCTTTTGTTGTCCTCCCCTCCATCTCTGTCTTTTGTCTTTTGTTCTCATTTGCTCAATGCTTGAAATAATGTGACATTTTCTGTCTGTCCTGCATATGTGCATAATACTTTGATTGTCATTAACTCCTGCGGCTGTCTCCTCCTATTTTGATAGCTGCCAGACTAAATGTTGCCCTTCTGGATGAATGCCAATGCATGGGGAAACAATAGGCTGGGGAAAAAGTTCTTGTATTTTAAAGTGTAATTTATACATTGATTTCACACCTTCCATTTCACAGCCACCTGTCTTCCCAGTGTTTTGTTGCCTTTCTCTGTTCCGCCCCTTTATGCTTCTTATGAACAAGTGGCGGGAAAGTGGGGATAAATGTGAGACAAAGGGGTTGGAGAGACGGAGGGCTTTAAAGGCATAAATTGGAGTCAAGCACCCAACTCCCATTAACTTTCAAAGAGAGTTGGGCACCTAACTGCTCTTTGTTGGTTGGGAAGTGGTAAAACATTTACACAAAAATGTCCAATGGAAAAAATTTTGTAGGAAAAAAAATCCTCTTTTACGTGGAAACATATTTGTTGAGCATTTTCTGACTCGCTGAGTCATATTAGCATCAGGTTTATACTATGATGCTTTTTTCCCCTCATGAATTTGCTACTTGTGTGGCACATAAGCCGTCCTCTCATATAGTTTCTCTTTCCTTCATCAATGTTTTCAGGATCCCAGCGCTACATCATTATGAGAGTCTCCGAGGCTCATCAGCTGAAAGATGGGAGCCATGAAACGGCATCAGATCCCAACTTTGGGAAAACAGTTAAAGATCTTCCACGGTGAGAACCTTTGCATGTGCATGACATTCAGAAAGCTCTTACCAAAATTAGGGGAATGGCCGCAATTTCATCTGGCTTTCTACAATAATAACTGAAATACTTTGCAATACCTGGGGCTTGATCCTGTAGGATGCTACAGAAATGAACTTGAGTTGATGACACTATGCATCTTTCAAGATCAAGCCAATTGTTCCCAAAGCACTTTACAAACGTTAATACTATAATGCTCCTGTACAGATAGGTATCATCAACCCCATTTTACAGATTCAGTGGTAGAGCCAGGAATAAATTTAGGAACTTTAGTCACCAAATGCAGCTCCATAATTGACATGGGGACAGTTTGCCTTCATGGAACTGTTTGTGTTTCAGCCTTTGAAATAAAACCCATTTCAACGATGGTCCAGTGCACACAGCTTCACAGTGTGTTACAGCGACTGTTACCAGTAAGATTGTTTCCATAAGCACAATTTTGTGCCCACAGAGAACCACGTACCATCCGGGACATGTGACGTGGTGGGTTTTACAGGACGTGGCTTATTACCATTCACCACTGTCGTCTAAACCAGTGTTTCTCAATGACCGGTACGTGGACCGGCACTCGTCCCGGAGATCTCCCTGACACAGTTTAGGAAGGCAGCAAGCTGGTCCCTGGTACCAGAACTTTTGAGAAACACTGATCTAAACTACATGCACACGCACTATTTTTTTATTCTTCCCCTTAAATTGGTATGATTGCTTATAGACTGCTCACTCTGTATCACTGCTCACTTGTGTATTGTGTATTGTCCAGTGTTGCCTCATCTTTGTCTCTCTGAGCTTTTCTTATTTTCCTCTTATTTTAGTCCCGTGTTGGCTTCCTCATATGTCCCTTTAATTTTCATCTTTGTTTCCGTTCCTGTCTCATAGCAAGTCGAATACAGTATCTCTGTTTTGAATCTATTTCCTGTTGTCTTAGTTTTATCTCTGTTTGCTTTCTATTTTATTCCATTTTCCTTTCTCCTATGTCAACCAGCTTCTTTGTGTTTTTTCTTCTGTTCTCTCTTTATGCAAAATAGCCGTGGCCACCTCACCTGCCACTATCCATGTTACCGCAGCTACACTGCTATTTATATTCACAATAGCTTGATGAGAGACTCACACCCCTAGCTCATAGTGTAAATTTAGCCACACACACAGGCCAAAATTCAATGTAATTGGGAGTTATTTTCTGGAAACGTAAAGCAGGAAATATCAATGAACAATTGACCAAAATAAGATAACACCTTACTTCCGAGAGTCAGAATTTCTCTGTGCTGTTTTCAGTTAGCATTTAACTGGAGGAGTGTGGGAGACAGAAAGGATCATGTCGTGAAGCTACATGATACCAACTGGCAATGTTTGGGAGTTACTGGATGATGCTATTGCACATAATGTTTGAAGTTCTGTTTTAACTGAATGTACAGGAGTTGGATCTTGGAGAAATGCTCTGTGTTAGTTGTGATGCACTTTTTTTGTAGAAGCTGAGTATAACACCAGCAACTGTATGTTTACTTCCTCAGCCTCGCCAAGTATCATTCTTAGATACAACTACAGTTGACAGGTTGTACCCACACAAACAAAAATAATAGCTGCTGCAGAACCATAATCCTGTTGCTAAGGGTGATTTGTGAATTTTAGAATCATTAACTGCCTCTGCACATGAAAAGGAGAATTGAAACAGAGATGCACAGGAGAATTTACCTCATACAATAGCCAACTTTTATTGACTCTAAGCAACTGTTCACACAGGGCAACACCAAAGCAGTTCTCAGGGGTTAAGTGTGTTTGGTGAAGAATATTGCATTGAACCAATTTCCACCTTGTTATTAAATGAAATTCTTGACTGAGTGCCATTTTTGGAGGTCATGACTCACCACACGGAAATTAAATTCAAAAACTGCATTTAAATAATGTTAAGGGAGCTGTATCTAAACTTCAGTGCTTCACACTCTGCAGGCCTCACTGAAACAAAAATCTGACCGACCTCAGGGGAGCTTTGCCTGAGTGAGGGCTGCAGGATCAGTTCATTTGCCTTGAACATTCCTTAATGTGCCTAGTCCCCAGAGAACAGATGGCAAATAATTAGAGGTGGGCAAACCAGATCATATAAAGTAAGAGCCAGCCTAGAGCTGAATGTATTTTTATGCTTCTTAAAAAATGAGTCAATTGTCCCTTTTATTGAAAAAAACAACCGCAACTTTACATGCTTCTGTGTTTGCTGGTTTGGTTTGAGAGAAGAAGAATGCCCTAAAGGGAAGTTGTTCGAGAGGAATGGATCACATCTGTAAACGAGACAGCTTTGGATGAATGGGCTGATGTGTCAGTTACAAGGGCAAAAGGCAGCTTAGTTTTATAGATTTCAGAGTAGCAGCTGTTTTAGTCTGTATTCGCAAAAAGAAAAGGAGTACTTGTGGCACCTTAGAGACTAACAAATTTATTTGAGCATAAGCTTTCGTGAGCATCCGATGAAGTAAGCTGTAGCTCATGAAAGCTTATGCTCAGATAAATTTGTTAGTCTCTAAGGTGCCACAAGTACTCCTTTTCTTTTAGTTTTATAGGAGCACCATTCCAGTTTTATGTTAATTAGGGGTGGGACTCTGGCACATTTTCTCGTGTTCTATAGAGTAAGACGGTTCCATTGAGATACATGGAATTACCTAGAATACGTAGAATAAGAAACCACTCAGTGTGTCCAAGTAGCCTGATTTTGCTCCTGAGAAAGCATGTACCGCTTAAAAAATTATGCTATTTTCTCAGCCAGCAACAACCAGGAATGAAGCCAATACGATGAAACAGTCAATCAGTGAATTGCGGCTTGATTCCTGGTTCAGAAAGGCTTGATAAAAGTAGCATTTTTTTTCTACTTCCCTCTGCAGATTTCTGTTGCATATTCCACTTTGGTAGTGCACATGAAAAAGTCCACTGGTGTCAATCCAATAGAGATTCAAACAGAATATACAAGAGACACGCTTGATAAATAGCTTGCTGGGACTGATCAGAGAAGGGGAGATGTTGATAAACATCTGTTTTATGAGGATTGCTCATTGATATATCAGGCATGCACAATGCACTGTTCTCCAAAAAAAGAGCTGAGGTCAATATTATATTCCTGTCTTTGGATTACCTGCGGGGAAGAAGTGTTGGTTTGCATCACAACTTTAACACTGTTTTAGCTTTGGAAAGGGAGGAAGTTCATTGCTTTTCATTTGCTGCTTTTTAACAATAATCCTTTCAAAAGATGAAAAAGTC
This sequence comes from Natator depressus, assembly GCF_965152275.1. Classification (NCBI taxonomy): domain Eukaryota; kingdom Metazoa; phylum Chordata; order Testudines; family Cheloniidae; genus Natator; species Natator depressus. Next base: position 7,628,692 of record NC_134246.1, on the reverse strand, counting down.
CCCATGCCACATACACCAAGATGATGCAAACATAAGTGTAGAGTTTTTAAGTAGCATGTTATTGACCTATTAAAATGTAACTAGACTGTGAATGCTATGACAACCCATTGTCCCTATTCTGCACAGGTGAGTTGATCCTGCTCATGGTCTCAGTGAAGTCAACAGGACTATTTGCTTGAGTAAGGGCTACCCATATGGGTAAGCGTTGCAGGATCAGACCTTAATATATAGCAGGCCTTATCCCTGCAAGATGGTGAGTTTCCTCAGCTCCCAGTGAATTCAAGAGTCGAGGACATCCAGGACTTCTCAGGAGTTGTGCAGCAGCTGCTCTGGATCCAAAGCCCATTGATATCAATAGAAAGATTCCCATTGATTTCAGTGGTCTTTGTATTGGTCACTACCTCTCAGGATCAGTCCCTACATGTGTTAGCAATAGAAGATGGGGCAGATCCTCTGATGGTGTCACTGGAGCTACCTTGATTTACACGAGTTGAGGATCTGACCCATACACCTGCAGGAAAAAATGCCTCTCCTGTGGTAGAATAACTACTGTCCTACTGCTCTATTTTCTCTTGAGTGTAGCAGGTAGGAGCCATCGCACAATAGATGCAATCAGCCATATGTTTTCTAGTCAATAGATTAGGCATTATGCTTCCAAATAAAATACAGTCATGCAGATTAATTTCTTTCATGTTACAGTTAAGGGCAATAATTGGGGGAAAAAAAAGAAAAGGTCATCCCTGGAAGGATATTAAAGTAATTAAACTGATTCTAACAGTTAGAGAGAACGGTCGCAATGGGGTCCTATGACATTACATTATAGGAATTTACCATTTTTCTTTCTTTCTTTCTTTCTTGGTTGTTTGGGTGTAAAGAAGTCATATACGGCACAGTGGTAGTAACGCATAAATATCTAACTGCCCAGAATGTGTGATGCAGAGACACCACATTAGAACTAGCCAGAAAATAGAACTTCTCTCCCACTAAAAATGTTTCAATTTGTTAGAGGGAAAAAAATCTCAATTCAGGGTGAAAAGTGAATAATTTGAAATGTTTCATGGGATGAAAAATTCCATTTCTGGAGAATCAAAATGGAATTTGTCAGCTTGCTCCTGGCTAACCAACTCCTTGGTGCCCAACTCCATGGGCAGCCAGCTTTCCGAGGAGTAGGTAGTATGGAAAGGCTGCTGCTCAGGGAAAAGTATAGAAGCTGGCCCACCTGCCTCCCTGCCTGGTTTCCATCGAAAGTTTTGACAGGATCAATACACTCCCACATTTTGATTTAATCTAATCAGCATTTTCCAACAGAAAAGAGTTCCACCAGAAATGTTTTGACCAGCTCTACTCATGTGACATCTAGTTGCATGGCCGTAGATTTGCCCCCATTCCACATTCTCTCCAAAGCAATAAGCAATTGTCAAGTGATTTTGACACAAAAACACACACACACACATCATCTGTCTGTATAGAGAGCTCTGATGAGTACATCACTCACTGTCATTCCAGAGATAACCAGTTTGTTCCAAATTGCTTTGGGCAGGACTTTTCATTACACATAACAGCCTCAGAGGGGAGCAATTGGGGTAGGCTAATAGAGTTACATGACAGAATTTCAAGCCAGTTACAAAAGAAATCCCAGCAAAGTAGTGTAGATTTCCTAATTCAATATCCCAGATAGAGGAGGAGAACTGAGACTATCAAGCAAGCCTGGGGCTTTTTCTGTATCCAACAGAAGGATCACTGCTGGATCATCTTTCTGCATAAATATGGAACATGGCAAACTGTCTGGAATGTCTGCTTTCCCCTAATAAATTCCAGTTAGTCAAAAGGAAAATGTATTTGCTAAACATACCAGTTAAACTTAAACTGTGCCCCACTTTGTCTGGCCTGTGTTGATTGCTGTTTTACAGTAGGACGATAAGGTCTTTAAGAAAGTACTTAGAGCAGGAAAGAAACTTATTAGGTTTGAGTTGTAAAATAGTAAATGTGTGACACACAGGAGTGCTGGTATGAGACACAGCTTTATTTCCTGACCCCAATCACCTGGTTTGGGTCTGGGTTACTGTAGGCGCGTCCGGCCGGGGCCGGGGTGGCGGGGAACCAGACCGCCTCGCTACTTCTGTCATGTGTGTCGGAGAACTAGCCTGCCTGAGCAAAGAATTCAATAGCAAGGCCCAGGCCCTGGGTCAGGGCAGGGCAACAAACAGTCAGTAGCTCAGGACCCTCAGGCAGGGGCTGAGCAAAGAGTTCAATAGTAAGGTCCAGGCTCCTGGCTCCGAGCGGCCTGGGAGAGGGGGAGACGGCCACCCGCGAGGTGGGTGGCAGGGGGGACGCAGGCCCACCCACTCCACTGCGTCCCAGCCCAGGGCCCTAGCAGGGGCAGAAGACCCGCTGCTGTGTCAGTGGGGTTCCTGGCCGCAACACACTGACATTGGCTCTGGCAGTGTTGCAGCCTGACTAGGGTCGGCTGCCCCTGGGCTACTTCCTGCCTCCCCCTCTTGAGGTACCTGGGTCCAGCCGGCGTCCTCCAAGGGATCACACACCATGGGCTCCTCAGGGTAACTGGCGCTCGGTTGGCTTGGCGACTCCTCGGGGTAACTAGCGAACGGCAAGCTTGGCAGCGTCTCTGGGCTCAGGCCAGCATCAGGCATTGGCTGGTCTGGCCAGTCCTCGGGTTGGCCTCCGATCGCCGGGGTCTCCTGGCTGGGAGTCCGCCACATGCATCTGGCGTCTCCGGTGGCTGTGTTTCAACTGAGCTCTGGGGTCGAGCTTTTATACTTCCGGTCCTGCGCCTTGACCTCTGAGGGGCGGGCGCAGGGTTCGCTGGCTCTGCCCACTTTGGCGTCCTGAGAGGCTTGTCCCTCTCCGGGGCAGCGGGGAACCAGATCGCCTCGCTACAGTTACAAAGATTAAGATCACTGCTTACTGGTATAATTCCCATAAATTGTGATGAGAATTGAGTGTATTCAACAGCTAGCAGAATCAGGATCTAAAAGGGTATTTATTGATATGCTGTCCTTCAATTCTGACCCAATTCGGAAAGGTGCTGAGCACCCTCAGATTTTATTGCCCTGAATGGGAATTGAGGACACTCAACACTTTGCAGAGACAAGCCCCGAATTTTCAAAACTCACCATCTAAATTGCACCCACAGAATTTGTGATTCCACCATTTGTGTCCGCAAGACCCACATTATTTTCTACTTATGATGTCAATGATTGCATATGCGACACCCATTTTGCATACGCTGGTCCCTGTTTGCTTATGTAAATATCAGCTAGGTGGGCACAACAGATGCGTTCGCAAAGTCTGCAGGTGCAATCCAGGTATTCAATTTGGAAAACCCTCATTCTACATGAACAGGCAAGTGGAAAAAAATACTGACAACATTGATCAAACTCAGTGGACAAACTTGAGATTTTCCACTTCCAAAGGAGGAAACTGCTGACAGGGGATGCTACCCAACAATGTTCACCCGATACTCCCCACCCTGAGTAGGTGGAGAGGGAGTGGTTAGAGAGGGGTGCTGCTCCTTGGCACCATGGCTGAATCAGCATTGAGGAGAGAAGCATGCTGCATTTTTAAAGAGCTGCATCAACTCTTTCCTTTCTTTTTCTTCCAATGAAAGATGGGGCAGCTGGGTACCGCCCTTATGCAAGGATGAGCCTAAAGACCCCCCTCTAGCCCTTAGATTCAAAGAGACAGTAATGAAGTAAAAGTGCACCACCCTACGCAATTGCATCATATTTGTCTTTTCTGTATGCCTCTTGGACTCGACAGATCATTATTGCTGCTTCTGAAGAACCCTACCTTCATCTTCCTCTGTTTAGCTGGAGCAACTGAAGCCACGCTCATTGCGGGAATGTCTACTTTTGGACCCAAGTTCCTTGAGTCACAGTATGGTTTAAGTGCCTCCGAAGCTGCTACCTTGTTTGGTAAGAAAACAGATTTTCAATAATGTCCATGTAAATTTTATATTGTCTAAAAATAGTAAAATCTCATGACCAAGGAGATGATCTCTTTTATCACAGAGTCAAATGCAATCCTGACACTATGCAATAATTATACTGTGTGTAAAAAGTGGCTGCAATCTTAGATATAAATGGCACCTTTGGACCCAGCAGACCTGCACCCTGTGTGTAGTCAGTGTTGTATCTACTAACTTTAGTGGGAAACGTTTTTCCAACTTTTACACCGGTTGGTCCTGCCAAACCAACACAGAGTGAGCTGGGGCTTGTTCCTATTTGTGCACCATCAAGAGAACTGTCAATAGTGATGTCTAAGTATTACTCAAGTGCAAATGAGGAGAGCATCTGAGCTGCAGAAGCTGTATTACTAGTAACATACAGCTGGAAAGAACCCAGCTTCACTCTCAGATCCCAGACTGAGTTTGCAGGCCAGCCAATTAGAAAAAATATATATATACATATACACACATATGTTTATACATTTAAATTGGTAAACTGAGCAAATTTTATCTGAATTCAGTGGGATACAATAATGCTATTCTTGGGGAGTCATTTTTCAGGGCAGAACTGCACTATATGCAGAAAATATTTCCTTATTTTCTCAGATTTTGGAGTAGGCTTTCAGAGCTGCTACAGAGGGCAGAATGTTTCGTTTCTTTTCTTTTCTTTTCTTTTCTTTTCTTTTCTTTTCTTTTTCAAGTCCTATAAATTCCCATCAAGAAACAACCCTAGGCCAGTGGCACGGAAGGAGTTAAAATTGTGCCAACTCTATAGTGTATTTATTCAGACAAATAGAAACTCCCTTCCTGACATTTATGGGCTTGGTTTTTCCCCCTAGGTTATCTTGTCGTGCCAGCGGGGGGAGGAGGCACATTCCTGGGAGGATTCTTCGTGAATAAGCTTAAGCTTCGCTGTTCAGGAATCATCAAGTTGTGTTTACTTTGTACAGTGACAAGTCTACTGGCTGCTTTCATATTTTTCATTCACTGCCCTAACATGCCTATGGCGGGAGTAACGCAGATGTACAACCGAAGGTAATAATAATGATCACAGTTCCCGTCAGGCGTGTGTTGTGATGGTACAGAAACACAAGGATAAACTTGAGTCATCAACACTGAGGTTAATATTAATGCACTACAGAATAATGTCGCTGCATGGTTGCAAGGCCAACCTTATAGGCATGTTCCAAGTGTATGACTACACTCAGCCTAGCACCTTCCAGCATCCCACTACCTTAGCATCCCTTCTCACACACCCCGTGCCCTCCTTCTCCTCTTAGGTCTGGTCTACACTGGGGGATGGGGTGGATTGATCTAAGTTGCACAACTTCAGCTACTTGAATAACGTAGCTGAAATCGACATACTTAGATCTACTCACCGCAGTGTCTTCACTGCGGTGAGTCAACAGCTGATGCTCCCCCGTCGACTCCATCTGCACCTCTCGCTCCGGTGGAGTACAGGAGTCGACGGGAGAGCGCTCGGCGGTCAATTTATCGCGTCTAGACTAGACGCGATAAATCGATCCCCGCTGGATCGATCGCTGCCCTTCGATCCAGCGGATAAGGTAGACAAGCCCTTATTCCACCCCACCGAGCCCTGGAAGATACTGTTAAAGGAACATCTGTTGACTAATCCACTGTTTCCTTTAGCATCTTACTGGAAAGCAGCTTAAACCTGACAGCAGCGTGCAATACCGAATGTGATTGTCTAAGGGAGCTCTACAGTCCAGTCTGTGGAAGCGATGACATCATGTATTACTCTGCCTGCCATGCAGGGTGCAAAAAAAAATCATTCCTCGAAAGTGGCAAGAAGGTATGGTTTGAAGAACCCAGGGGTTCGCAAAGAACATTAGTTAGCACATACGCCTTCCTAAATTCTGGCCAGCCTTGATGAAGTTACATTAAGTTTATTCAGGTTTTGAGCTTTGCTTCAAATCAGATATAAACTGTAGAAGGATCCCCTGTGAATATGTAGGATTTGTGAGTGTTGGGCACCAACTGAGATGCAAGTACTCGACCTATGCTTCTGCTGCTCAGCACTGACCTAGTCCTGCTGCTCCATTTTGGAGTTTGAAGTTCCGAATGTTATTACTTAAGGGCCTAGACTCCATGCAATAGGTCGGATTCTGCTCTGAGCTGCAGTGATGTAAATCCTGCATAACTCATAAATTCATAGATTTTATGGCCAGAAGGAACCATCATGATCATCTAGTCTGACTTCCTGCACATCGCAGGCCACGGAACCTTCCCCCCTCCCATGCCTGTAATAGACCCCCCCAACCTCTGGCTGAGTTACTGAAGCTTTCACATCATGATTTAAAGAACAGAGAATCCACCATTTACTCTATTTCAAACCAGCCTGTGCCCTGTGCTCCCACGCTGCAGAGGAACGGTGTCTGCCAATCTGACCTGCGGAAAATTCCTTCCTCACCCCAAATATGGTGATCAGTTAGCCCCTGAACATGTTGGTGAGACCCACCAGTGAGACACGTGGGAAAGAATTCAATGTAGTCCATGTGGTGTCCCATCTCTGGCCATTGGAGATTTGCTACTAACAGTTGCAGATGGGCCACATGCCATTGTAGGCAGTCTCATCATACTGACCCCTCCATAAATGTATCAAGCTCAGTCTTGAAACTAGTTAAGTTTTTTGCCCCCACTGGTCCCCTTGGAAGGCTGTGCCAGAACTTCATTCCTCTGATGGTCAAAAAACTTCATCTAATTTCAAGCCTATATTTGTTGATAACTGATCTGAACTCTGAATTTACACGGGTATAACTAGGAACTGAATTTGTCCCATTGTGTGCACATAATTCCCATTCTCAGAGCAAAGTTTGTCCCATTGTGTGCTTTTAATCCCCTGTTAGTATTTTGTGCACAGAGGGGACAGTGTGTGTGAGGGTGTTCACACCATGCAATAGTTAATGTTTCCAGAGTTCAGAGCAGTCTTGTGAAGTTCATTACTACCCGACCTGATAATATCTGCACTGGAAACTGACAAAAGGCCAAATTCTTGGCCCTGCTATGGTTGCCTTATTCTGCTCCAGGAGCAAAACCCAGCTGCAAAAACAACTGATCTGTAGGGGATTCACCATGTTCAATTCTAGTAATGGCCCAAATTATGACTGTAGAAACACTGTCTCTTTGGGAAATTGACGAGGTGTTTGTTTCCCAGGTTTACCATGAGTGTAGCTGTATCCTGGAGAATAATCCCACTGGTTCTGCCCAAGCGATAGCAGGGAGATGCACTTCTTCCTGTGAGAGAAGGACTGTCCTTCTGGTTTTCATGTTTTTTGTGATTTTCTTTACATTCCTATGCAGTATTCCTGCGCTGACTGCAACTCTACGGTAAGCAGCGGAACCTTCTCTTTACCGTACAAAGCCCCCGTTTCAGCAGGAAGTAATTGAACGCAAATGTTTTCATTTTATCCTAGCAATTGTGGTACAGGGCCTGATGAAAATGGCCCAGTTTTCAGTGTGTTGAAGATATCGAGCGTGATTCTCCATTCAGTCCAATTGTGAGCACAATCTGAGTGCTTGCGCCTGTATGGAGCTCATTTGTGCCCTCAGTGAGGTAGTTAGATGTGCAAATACCCAGATTTTCCCTCACAGTTCCAAAAAGCGTGGGCACAAATTTTGCTGGTGCACATTATGTCCACAAAAAGGGAGAATGAGCCTCATTCTGGCTGAAAATATCATCATCCCTTTATCATCAGAGTATACTGTTTGACGGTATTATGGGGTGTGGAGAGGCTCTTCTCTTTGGTGCTGGGGAGCTGCTCCTACTTCATGTCAACATTTTAAAATTCTCACTTTGTGTGCTCCAGGTGTGTCTCCGACAGACAGAAATCATTTGCACTAGGAATCCAGTGGATTGTAGTAAGAACTCTAGGTATAGTATGGTGTGAATGTGTATGTTTTTCCTATTGTATTTGTAAAACACTTATCACAGGAGTGTCTGTGGGCCAAATACAGATAGTTTAAGGGAAGGGAAATGGGGACATGTGATGTTTGAGTGGAGGATGTTTTCTCTCACATACCTGCACTATTCATAAACATCCAATCCTGTTTGCATGTAATTTGCAAACAGGAAAAAAAAAGTTAAATTTTGCAGCTAGATTGTTCACTGTGAATAGCTCACCCAGCTCTAGAGATAACTTAATACAGAACAGCAAAGCTTCATACAGTATCATTAGCTTGAGTTTAGTAAATTAAGGTGCCAAGACACCAAAAGTTCCTTGAGGTCCTGGTGGGAATGCAGATTTGAACTCTTACAAGTATTGTATGCTGAAGTGAGATCTCTTGTTAACCATGTAAGCTGGCTGTTGGAGGGAAAACTAAAACTCCCATAACATGTTTCCAAAGGAGTAAACAATAGCAGTGGGCAACTGCTCATTCCAAAAAGAAAATGGGTCCTAAGTACATAAGTCATTGCTGAGTTCATAGGCTGTGGTTTTCAAAGGAGCTGATGGGCATTAGTCACCCAACTCCTACTGAAATCCAGTAGGGTTTGGGTGCCTAACTCCTTTAGGTTCTTTTGGAAATTCCAGCCATGCAGGTTGCAGTGTTAGCTTACTCAGTCACTGTACCTGCAAAACCTGACACATTGTTTCAAAAGTGCTTTGGGCTACCTTGAGGATAATAGATAGAAATTATATCAATTGATGTTCCATTCTGTCTTCACGCAGGAGGCATTCCCGGTCCTATTGCCTTTGGCTCTTTGATTGATCTGTCATGTCTGGTGTGGCAGGACCAGTGTGGAGAACAAGGTTCTTGCTACGTTTACCAGAACTCCTCCATGAGCCGATACACTCTGGTTGCTGGAATTGTCTACAAGGTGACGCCCAGTTACTGTTTCACTTTCACATCTCCTAGCCTGTGCTTTTTGCTTATGACTGGTTAGATGAGCAGCGCCAGCTGTGGCAGAATTTTGGAAACCTCTGTTATGCTGTTCCGATCACAACACGAATCCTGTCTTCACGCAACTTTGCTGTGAAAACACAGCAAAGTGTTTGTCACTAAATGCAAATATTCCATTATGATTCACAATTTAACAACTTGTGGGTACCGTCATTCTCCTGACTCCATATTATTTTCCAAGCTAAATGTTTTTCGTCTAAAATTTTAGGGGAAAAACTCCACAAAACCCACATTTTATTAAAATCACTCACTCCAGAAGTGGAGTTGAGTATATAAATGCGGTCCGTTAGCTAGTGTGACTCAGGTCACGCCGCTCATGCTGTAAAGAAGAGTAAATAGCTATTCTCTGATCACTGCTCGAAAATGTCGAGAGGGCGAATGTTTCAATATTTGTGGTCAGAAAGCATTGTTTTAGCTCCCTTAGCTTGCAGGTCACAATAGGGATCAGCAGCTGTGATGAGAAGGCATGTGTGTAGCAATGCTAGTATACACAGCAAAATACCATAGGTCAGATCCTCAGCTGCTCTAAATCCATGTAGTTCAGTGCAATGTGGTTCCAGGTCTTTTAAATGGCTGGAGCATCCCACTAAGATCCCAGTGCAGTACCGTCATGGAGTCAGGTGATCAGAGAATCTAGCCCCTGCCACATGGAGTTCCTGGGCATGCAGCGTTGTACACTCCACAATCCAGTCTTCCCCCAGCTACTCAGCAAACTTACCTACTGGTGCCAATGAGGCCTTCGAAGCCAAGGTATTGCTCCTTGATGTAGTCAAAATCTCGCAAGTTGGGAACTTTAGAAGGGAATCATACATAATTGTCAAGAACAAGGTAAAGAGCTGACCTGACTCCCCCCCCCCAAATCCAAACAGTTCTTCATTTAAAAACAAATCCCAGCTGCAAGAAAACCCAGTTTGTTTCCAAAATAATGGCACGGTTCTAGCCACGGTCCTTTTTACATGCAGGGTTTGATGCCATGTGATGATAGGCCATGACTGCAAAGTTCAGCTTCAGAACCTTTCCTGAAGCTGCAATGGTTTAAATGGAGGGTTTGGGGTCAGTCTGTTAGAAAGATGACAGTGGGGGGCCATGTGTGAAGTTTATATGTGATCTTCATCATCATCAAAGATTATTTGGTCTGGATGAATCCCCCTCCATAATGCTAATGGGTATGATTGTCCCCACCCCGTACAGAATAGTACAGTGTCGGTCTGAAAACTATGACCATAAATTGTGTGTGTACTTTTATGAACTTTTATTTGTAATTTGCATCATGCTAAGCACTACTCACATGGTAGCAAGAGCTTCTAAAATAAGGTTTTAGGATCTCACCCTTGTGCAGTCTTGCTTTGCTGCCTCTACATTCAAGGGAACTCTGCCGATTAGCTGGCTGCTCGCTGAGGTTTCGTGCACATTCCTCAAAAGTAGGCATGCACACCTGCTCCTAATCAACTGGAGCATATTCCCAGAGCCACATACGAATCTATTTTCCCGGCTAATCTCTTCCTTGTCGTTATAATCCAGCCAAATCCTCCTGCACAGATCACCTGCATGTCAAATTGTCCTTACGACTCCCTTGTAACGTATTCAAGCTCTTTTAATCTGGATCTGGGAAGCCTGGAGGGAGCTACTCTGCCGCTGTTAATTGGCATAGTTCCATTGGCACCAGCAACACCACTGTCTTCACGGTTGCTCTGCTGATTTACATCAGTTGAGGGTCTGGCCCTGGGTTTTTAAATAAGTTAGGGTTGTGTTTGGTATTAAAAGTGGCTCTAACAGTAACAGGGGATGTCTTGATGATTACAGGTGGTTGGAACAGTCTTCTTCCTGCTGGCCTGTTTACTTTACAAACCGCCTCCCCCAGAATCCCTACCAGGGAGCTCAGATGCATCAGAAAATGGGAACTGTGTCCTCCAGGAGAACAAATCTCTCCAGACCCAAGCTGCTGAATAGCACTATAAATACTGCAAGGGACTTTCTCCCAGTCTCAGAAATACCGTGTCAAAATTTTGTTTTGTTCCTGTTTTATGATTACTATTATTATTACTATTGCTTTACCCTTTTGTTTTTCTGTTTAAAGAAGGATATTTGAAGTAAGTTCTGGTTTGGAGTAACTTTTTCTGAAGGGCAGAAGCACATGAGAGGATACTTACATTGATGCCATATGAGGATCCGTGCACTGATGCCAGACACTTATGTTACTCACCGGTGGCTTTATAGCACTTCTGTAACAAACCTGAACCACACTAAAGAAACCAGAGTACCACTGTGGGACCAAATTCTCATCTGGTGTAAACTGGCTCCATTCACTTCTGCTGAGAATCTGGCCTGTAACACATACATTATAGAGCCATCAGTAGCAAAGCACTTGTGTTCATACTTTTTAGGTCTGATCAACTGCCTATCCTCATGTTGACAATCTGCTACCATATGCAAAGCAAGGAGCAAAAACAGTGTCCTTTTTGTTGCTGTAGCAGATACAGCATTGCTCATAACGTATGCTCTATTCTCTCTCTGTTCAGTTCAGTTATAGAACGTTTAATTGTCATCGTCCCTATTACTTTGCAATGGTTTGAGATCATGGATTACCTGGGAAGATCATCAGTAGATCACACACAACACACTGTTGAAACTTGAACATCCCTGGCTATTTTTAACTCACTACCGAAGCCTTTTTCTGTCTCCACCTCTGGTTTCCTAATTCCAGTCCCAGGATTTGCAGTATAGTTACAATCTGCTTTTCTTCCATTGTTTTAAGATGGACACATTTTGTAACGACCTGTAAAGGCAGTTGGACTATTCCTTGTCCTTGAGCTATTGTGCTGTTTGACACAGAAACATATAAGATATGGATTTGTGCAATGTTTTGTTTGTTCTGCTCTGTAAAGACATTGTTTTTAAGTATACAGAAAAATCCGAACTAATTTAATTTTTCTCACACTGCTCCTTGGAAGAGAAACCTAACATAGCGACAGACTTTATTGTATGAAGCCAATGAAGAAATCAACCAGATTCTCAGCTGGTAGAAATAGACATAGCTCTGTTGATTTCAATGGAGCTACACTGATTTGCACCAGATGATGATCTGATCCATTGTTTGCAAATAAACTGGGCCACATTTTCAAAAATGCCCTTTAAATATGCACTGCAGTATTAACCGTATGTTGTTGGCAAGGACAAGCAATGGATGGCCAGCATCTGATGGCCAGATTTATGGGTGGCTGTCTCACCCACACCCACGAAATTAGGCAGGTATAAAAATCTTATTATTTGGCTCTTCAAATGGTTGCACAAGCAAAAACTGCAGGTAGAAATTCAGCACTTGGATTGAGGCCCCTCGGACGATGCAGGTCCCTGAAATCCTTACCCTGCATAAAACTGTAGTGAAGAATTATAGGACAACCACTAACAAGCTGTTTAATCAACATGTAATGTTCACTACAAAATATTTAGAAAGATTTGTAGCTACTTTGTATATTTTTTTATACTTATGTTTTTGTAAAAGAGGGAAGAAGGTTGAAAAGCTGTTTATAGTTTTTTGGCAAAGGACCAAACATTCCGGCGCCCAGCCGACACCATTAAACACAGCCATATCCCATGCCTGGTGTTTCCCATTCTGCTGAGGGTGATGCTGTGGTGGAGATATGGGGCTGAAGTAAAATACCCGTTCTTTCCTTGACACTCACTGGGAATGGGCTTTGAATAGGAGTTCCTCTGCCATCCGTGAATCCTCTTCCACAAAGGCCATGGATTTACTATGCAGCAGCAGCCATTAAAAGGCCCATATTTCCCAACCGTTGTCACACCACAGCATCTAGGGATGTCCCTCAGACTCAGGCTAGTCGCACTATTGCTCTAAAAATAGCTGCATCGTAAACAACACATTGAAGTTGTGGCAGGGGCTGGAGCTTGGGCTCTGAATCCCCCAGCCCCAGCCGCAACTTCAGCAGCTTCAGCCCGAGTTGCAAGTTCAAAGCACTGTCTATATCAGAACTTTTAGAGCCATTGACCTGGGCTGAAAGGCTCACTCCAAAATGCCATGTGCACCTATCCTGGGAAACACTGCAACGTCTCTGGTATCGTAGCGTGGTAACTACTGCTGAACATTGACATTCTGGAAGGCATCCCTGGTCAGTAGCTCTGGGTAGTCATGGACCCATTGGTACTGCCTTCCCAGAATAAACCCCTATGCACTGGTGCATACAGAGCCCTTGCAGTATTCTGGGTGTGGCCTCCCCCTCTCTGCTGCTTGACACCCACTCCCCATTTTACACACCCGTGGTGATTTAAGGGGCGTGACTAGGCCCAAAGAGATTAACCCTGACCAATAGTAAATGGTTCTTCATGACAGTCAACAGTTTTCTCAGGCACCTATAAGCAAGACAACCACTATCTACAGGAGTCTGCCACTCCAGTACACTACAAACAATAAACACATTCCAACACTTTGGGTACAAGCAGTAGCCTGGTGAGTTGCATGACATTATTCTGGGGAAATATTTTGTGCATATTGTACTTACGAGGTTAGAAGTGTTTATATATATGACATGTGTTTACTAGTGTTTATAAAATGAAATTTATTTGAATTTATCATTTCAAGAGCAAAAGAATAGTGATGTTTTATTATGTTGATGTGGTCTTGAAAATCCTTGATTTTAATTAAATAGCAAAAAAAAAAAAAAAAACGAACCCTGTTCCTATTAGGGCAACATTTGTATATAAAAAAGTATGTATGTGCCCATGGTATTTGAAAGGACATTTCCCCATCTCATGTGAAGTATTGTATTCCTATGATGTCACAGAAATATAAGCAGTATTTGACAGGTCCTTTGTGTGTGTCTTGATCAGCTTCATTTCATTCTGAATGGTGCTTTTGAGGCAAACAGAATGAATTAGCTTATCCAGAGCTATAATGTAGTCACAACTGGAAAAGTTGGGGCGTAGACACCTTCAGCTCTCAATGAAACCAGTGAGAACTGTGGTGCTAAGCAACCCTCTGGACACAATACTTTTTAGTGCCGGTTAGCTCTTTGGATCATGATTGAAGTTTTGATACACCACAGCTTTGGTTCTCTTTTTAACTACTATCCCTTTCTTCCTGCGCTCATGGAGGAAGTTTTCAGAGTGGTAGCCGTGTCAGTCTGTATCAGCAAAAACAACGAGGAGTTCTTGTGGCACCTTAGAGACTGACAAATTTATTTGGGCATAAACTTTCATGGGCTAAAACCCACTTCATCAGATGCATGGATGCATGGATACTGTATTTTCCACTCCATGCATCTAATGAAGTGGGTTTTAGCCCACGAAAGCTTATGCCCAAATAAATTTGTTAGTCGCTAAGGTGCCACAAGGACTCCTTGTTGTTCATGGAGGAAGGTTACACAAGTGGGAGTCAGGGAATGGGTGGGGTTAGAGAATGTGATCCAACACAGATTGAAGACAATGGAAAGCCTCCTGTTGACTTCATTGGGCATCGGGCCAGGCTCAGAGTAAGCAGACACCTAAGAGGAGCTATCTGATTCTGTTTCAGAGAAAGTCCATTCTGCCACTAGACTCCTTCCATCTGTCTAGTACCTTTGGGAAAAAAGAACACTATGATGCCAGCTCAGGTCAGTGGGCTTTTTTGGAGAGAAGCCTTGGTGGCATGGGAATTGGACCTCCTGAACTTCTTAGGGTTCATCTAACGGTACTGAGCTCAGAACACAACTAGGTTTCTTGGTTTCTTGTTCATCACTAGTTGAGACAGCACATGGAAGGACAACAGCTATCCCCAAAATCAAAATGTACAGAGAGATCTAAGAACGCTGGGACAAGCTTAGGTCAAGGACAAGTGTAGTAAACAAGAGCCTATTCTTGGATCTTTGTGGGAAAAGGAGGAGGGGACAGAGTATGAGCACAACCAAATGAAACAGAATATCAATGTCCTTTTAATCCAAGGAGAGATTTCTCTTCTGCGCTCAGCCCAGTTGGGACTCATTTCATTTTCTTTTCCTTGCTGTGCCAACCTGAATGCAGTGATAGGTTTATTTGTAGAAAACGAAGCAGTTTTTCTCTTGTGCCAAGTGCATTATTGTCAAATATTGAGGGACACATCCTCAGCTGGCGTAAAGTGAGGGAGCTCCAGCAGAGTCAATGGAGCTATGGCACTTTTCATTCGCTGGGGACCTGGCCCTGGTTCTGCACGGGCAGGACCAGCTGCTTTGCAAGGGCAAAACAAGAGGTTTTTGGTTATCAAAGAAGAACAAAATGAGCAAGATTAGGACCTCACTTACGCTTGTGTCAACGAATGAGTTGAAGCCTATGGAGTTACTCTGGGTTTTGACCGGTGTGAATGAGGTCAGAATCCTGTACTACGTATACATAGGATTGATTCTCTGCATGAAATAATATAGATAAACAATAGCTTGTACTGGGGAAAAAATCCACTAGGTATGAAAGCAAATAAACTGAGGATTCGTAGCAGGAAGAACTAGTTGTGAAGGGCCAAATGTAACAAAGCAGTAGGGTCTTATGGCCTGTGACGCAGAAATCCTGAGCTCTAGTCCCAGTGTGGCCTGCTGGGTGACCTTAAGCAAGCCACTTCACTGCTCTGTGCCTCAGTTTTCCCATCTGTCAAATAGGTCTAATGATCCCGATCTCCTTTGTAAAGTGCTTTGAGATCTACTTTCTTTTTTTAGAAACTGCCAGGAGATTAAAAAATTCAGAGCTTTAATTTAACAAGATTTTTAAAATAACTTTTTGGGGTTTTTTTAAAGGAATTCCCCCCCCCCAATGAATTGTTTTAGGACCTGATCTTGAAATTGGAGCTGTACACACAGAGCCCTGGGTCTACGAGGAGCTGCGCTGTCTTCAGTAGTGTTCTATGTGAGTGTAAAGATCAGCATGCATTGATTCAACTGCAGGATCAGGGCCTTCATTAACAATTACCACCTGCTAGACCAAATTTTGACTCTTGCTCTTCCTTTTGTTCTTCTTGATTGCAAGGACAAGTAACGGCTTTGTTGGGCTTTACAGCCCTCTCCAGTTCTTGGATGTTTAAAGCATGGCATTGGTGAACCAGAGTGTACAGTACAGCTACATTAATAGATACAAAGGCAATCAGATTGCAAATGTCTTTAAATCCATTGTATATATGTGCAGTATAAAAGCCTGCATTGTTTTTGTATTGATGCATTGAAATAAAATATTAAAATTGTTTACAATGTATTTGTTAAGATCTTGTGCTGATTTTCTGGTAGGCATTTGGATGTTGCCATATTTTGGCTAAAGTTAAATTACAGCACATTATACTTGGCTCAGCAGTCTCCCAAACTATGGCATTCTATTATTATATTTGTCATGGTTTCAAATGAGACTAACTACATGTCAATTCCCTTTTATTCTTGCATCAATAAAGTATTTTACGAGATCGATCAGGTTTCCTTCTCCAAGCTCTCTCCACTCAGGTTTCATGGGAAAACTAAGAGCAGTTTTTCCAATGGTGCAGATGATTCCTTAAAGTGTTTTAGTTAGAGACAGGCCTAAGCTGTAAAATTTGGATCCAAATTTCAATTCTTCCCGACCCTCAACTTCCCCAAACCTAAAGTTAGGGGTGTTTGGATCTGAGATCTTGGTTTGATGCATTATAGAGATACAAGCCTAGTATAAATGTTGAATCTGTATATGAGACCAGATTGCAGGACTTACTTAAATCCTCATTGGGACAGCTCCATGTTCTACTAGACTTCTCTGACTTCGCAGGACATTGCATTGTTTTAAGGTGTCACAAATGAGTGGAGCCAGCTGGCTGGATTTTTCAGGCCTGAATCTGATCCAACGGTTTCATCATGTCCACTATTAGTGGAAAGGAAAATGTAAAATTCTCTTGTGGTTCTCTTTAGTGTTTCCATAGCACACACGTCCTGGGAGGTAGGGGGGAAAGCATGTGTTTTTAATTAGCTCACCATAAAAATAATTATGACTTTTATAAAAAGAGTAAATTTATGGACAAATTTCAGAGTAGCAGCCGTGTTAGTCTGTATCTGCCAAAAGAAAAGGAGGACTTGTGGCATCTTAGAGACTAACAAAATAAATAAATTTGATAGTCTCTAAGGTGCCACAAGTCCTCCTTTTCTTTTTATGGACAAAGTTTTCACATATCATTTAGCTTATTATTTGAAACCCAGAAAGTCTTCGGTAATATCTGTCAATCTCCACTGAGCTCGCCCATCCATAACCTGCCTCTTGAACATATATTTATGGCTTTGTTGTGGCTCTGTGAGCATCAGCCACAGTGGGAGTGGATTCAGGGGTGTGCAGTTCCACTGGGGGCATCCTGCCTGTGGAGTAAACAGGCAGGTAGAATGACTCTGGTAGCATTGGAGCAAGGCGCCCTGTGAAGATCATAGCACTTACTACCTTTCCTTGTGGAGGTGTGGTGTGCAGACTGTCTGCAGTTTGCTAGCAGGTGCTGTAGAGGTTAAGAGGACATGGCCAGGGTGCACCTATTTGCGTTTTCCCCATTGTCTTCAATGCATACAAGACCCTGGATTGGAACTGCTCCTGTAGGATCCTGGGACGGTTCTTGTGCTCTCTGGCCCTTGCTATCCACACACACTGTACTAGCCGTCACCTACCTGATAGTATTTTGTTGGCTCTCTCTGGAATGGATGATACAGGCATGCCCCAGAAAATATTCTGAGTTTTATTTTTTGTCACAACATTTGTGTAGTGCTGCCATATCACCACTAGATGGCAGTACAGACAATGGCTTTGTAAAATTCTATAGGGTCAAGGACCAGGAAAGATGTGCCCTTGTTATTTGATTACTATTTGTATTATGCTAGGACCTAGGGGCCAATGGAGAACGGGGCCCCATTGTGTTAGGCACCATACAAACATAAATTAATAGGCTTTATTCCAGATTTACACTGGTGAACTTGGGAGTTCCTCAGTTTCAACATAAATAAACCAATCAAGGTTCATGCTAAACCTTTAGCAAAGAAAAGTGGAAACCAAAGACATTCCCATGGGGAAAAAGAGATTTCTGTCCATGAAATGACTGAGCATATTATCAGAAAAGGGAACTCAGAGAAAGTCACTTTATTTTTTTAAAGCCACTTTCGATAAAATTGTATTCTAAAAAAAGAAGGGCGGATAGAGAGAAAAGAACAAGCCTGGAAGCAAACCCACCCCAGTATTGTAGAACTAAAACTAACCCCCGGTACTGAATCGAAATGATTTTTAAAGGGCAGGATCACCCTAGCCTATTTCACCAGACAATATACAGCTGTTCGTCTCTGCAGCTTGGGACTATGTAAGTAGGCCTGTAACTGCAAAATGGCTTTACAATGAAGCTTAATGCCATCAGAACAAAGTGTAATAAGAGCTCACTCTTTACTACGGCTTTCCCACAATAACAACCCCTGGGAGAGGAAAGAGGAAGAAAAGAAAATATTAAAACAAACTAACAGAAGGTCCATGCACATAGTTGGGAGAGACAGGATGAAAGATAATAGTGTTTAAACTGCAGGCTTTACATGTCTGGGGAAGGGGCTCAGATACCCCCACAGTGGTCACAGAATAGCTAGATACATTTGGGAAGTTGGGATTGCCATTGCAAAAACACACCCTGAGGTTTTCAAAATTGACAAGCCATTTTAGCAGCCTCCATTTTGAGGGGACCAACTTGAGCTGCCTTCAGGGGATCTGATTTTCACAGGGTGTGTGCTCAGCACTTGCCAAAAATCAGGCCTCCCTAAGGGGTCTTGATTTAGGCATGCAAAAGCAGAGGGGCCCAAAAGCACCAGGCACTTTGAATACCGTGGCCCATTTTGTTTTCAGTTACAAAGTAGAACCATTATTTTAGCCTTCAAGCATGAAGCGAGTGGCTAAGTATCACATCAGCATGGGTGCAGAGGGACTGCAGGAGACCACAGTGGCACTCACAGAGGATCCCTGTATGAGAAGGGGCAGGCTGCACAGTGAGACCTCACACCCCTGTGTGTTTGCAAAGCACAGCTCTGCCATGAGCTATGCAGCAGGCCCAAGGAGCTGTGTGGCCAGCAGATCTTATGACCTCAGATCTGCTAGCCAAAACCTCTGGAGAAAGGTAAAAGAGCAAGCAATGGTTACCCTCTTCATAGATTCTTTGTACACAGCCCATGAACTCAGACTGTTTGCAGGAAGCAAGATTTGCCTTGCATTGTGGGGGGAGTTTGACTGGGCAATTCGCAGACTCCTTTCATACTGTTGTTGGGCCCATCCATACGCTGAAAATTAGCATCATGGTTCACAATTTATAAATCCTTATGCAGTATGTGTCACATGTGTTACCATCTGCATTCTAGCATGCACAAATCTGGGAACACAAATCTACACAGTGATGCCAGACAGCCAACATCCAGCAATGTAGTGGAGAGGGGAAATCCTATGCCAGAGTAATACGCAGTCCTGAACTCCTCTTCTGCTCCTTCAGACACAATCTAGGAAAAAAAGAAATCCAGCCCAAAAGCTTTGTTAAAAAAAAAAATCCCACTGCTATGCCCATCTGTATAGTCATTTAATTAACACCAGCCACATTATGACTTGGATGAGCTTTTCCTTATCAATAGCCCATCAGAGATCTGATGCTGTGTGCATAGATTTCTGATGTGCTATTTGACACGGCAGAGTCGGGTAATGCAGTTCTCTAGAGGCAGCTTCCGAGTGACTAACTGACCGTCAAGCTGATTTACTGGGCTTGTTTTGCCAAGACATGTAACAGTTAGGGCTCTATCAAACCAAAATTCACATGTAATGGGCTCTTGGTAGCATAGTTTAAATTATAAGCCCGCTTACCCCTGTTTTTTTGCACTCAGAATGGTTCAGAAAAAAATTGCTTTTCTGATTACACTTTCCCTGTTTGGTCTCTCTCCAAAGGTCACTCCTTTTATTTTTTACGTTTTTAGCCAAATCCCTTTGGCCCTTTTTGAGTTAGACGAGATTGAAAATCAAATGGATGATTTTCCTTCCAGAAATTCACACTGCCCTTCTCTTTGTGGTCTAATGATTGAACATTTCTTCTTGGCACAATCAGAATATGCATAACGGGCACATGAGAAGGAATGCAGAACAATAAATGTACCTCTTGCACCTACTCTGGCTGCTTTGCAACCATGGAGGGCATCAAATCGAAGTCTTGGTTTTACTCCAGCATCAGGATCAGCTGCAGACAAACCATAATCCTGATCCACCTTTTTTGCATTTGCCCCTGAAAGATTATCTCCATTTGCTTAGACACTACACTGCAGCTGAAATTATTAACCCCTCCCTGCCCTGTATAACCTGATAGTAGATGGGAAATGGAGGGACATTATTTCAAACTCTAATCTGCTCTCCCGCAAGAAGAGACTGCATCTGTATTACCATCAACATTCCCTGCAGCTTAGCAGACTTATCCCTTATAACAGGACTGCGATATAACCAACACCATACTCCAGCTGGGGATACACGGGCTTTGGTTTTCCAAAGTACCCTTTACTGAACAGTCGACCGTTAAAGCTCAATATTTATATACACAGAGTCTGACCAGCCATCAACCTGTGAAAGGTGGGTTTCAGAATGAAGCCTTAGACACATAACATATATGTATCACTTCTCCCTTCCCACCCCATAAATCCAATTACATGGCCCAGGCTGGAATCTGCTCCCTCTAGACTAAAGTATGAACATTACACGGGAATTGTATTAACAACTCATCAACCTAATGGGAGATTTGGCTGAAATGGAATGAAAACTTGGATTACAGCGACGACTGGGAGCACTTGGCAAACCTTTTAATTACCGCAGTACGCTGGAGCGCCTGAACCATTTTGGGGGCAACAGTTAAATGTATTAAGTGTGTTGGGTACGTGTGTGTTCTCAGATGCACCTAACAAGCAAGCTGTTCTACGGTGCTTGTTTCCCTGTTGTTTTACTCCCAAGCAGCCTGACAATTAGTAATACTGCTCAAGCCTCCCTCGTTTGGAGTGGGTTGTATTAATACAGACGTAAAAAGAATGCTGAACAGGGATGTAATATTAAGTTCAGATGAAATGCTATGGCTGGAACACTCGTTTTCCTCCCACAAAGCCGAGGCACCCTCATGGTTTTGCATACACACAGCGACACTAAATCAAGAATCGAAAAAAGATGCAATGTTCCTCTGAATCAGCCGCTTGCTCCTGGAGGCCTGGCTGGCATTGTTGTCGCATGTGAATAAACCCTGCTTCCATCCCTGTGCCTGCACCCTCAGGATTTCAGGCACTCGCTTCCGTTTACTTGTAGCTATTGGTCCCCATCTCCCCTCCTGAAGTTATCATCTCTGACAGCATCGTTTGGGTGGTGAGGAGAATTGGTTGAAAGGTTGAAATTTCAGTGAAAAAAATTCATGCTGGTCTTGAATTTCAATGAAAGAAAATAATAAGAAAACAACTGGGACACAATTTTCTTCAAACTGGTTTTCTTCTTTTTTTTTAAACCCAGCCCTGGTTACAAATTACGCATATCGTTAGCACAAGCTACTGGGTGCGGCTGAAATCCTCCTTTTCAGGCTGTTCACTGGGGCTTCAGCCACAAACAAGAAGATGAATGTGCTTTCTGGCCACACAACATTTGGCAATTGCTATTTCGACCTCCCCAAAGCAAAACAAACACTGTGTTTTTCCTGCTTTAAGTGGGTTGGCTGTGAGGCTTTGGCTACGGAAGGCAGCATGGCTTAACGGACAGCACATTGGCCAGCTACTCAGGAGATGTGGGGTCTATCCCTGGCTCTGCTGCTGGGTGACCTTTGGCTAGTTATGCTGCCGCTCTATGCCTCAGTTTGCCCTCTGTTAAATGGGTACTTATCTGCTTGTAAAGCACTTTGAGATCTGCTGATGAAAAGCACTATATATAGGTGCTATTAATAACCTGTCAATAAGCAGATGCACCATGTGTGAAAAATAGCTTGTCAGATGGATACAGAAGAAAGTGGCAAGGACAGAGTGAGGAGCCACTGAGGTGTGTATAAAGAAAGATATACTTGTTTTTAAAAATGAGTAACAAACCCTAAGGAACCATTTCATGTTTTCTCTTCTATCAGGTTCCAAGTCTAGCGTCACAGACTGGTTACATGTGCGGCACCCAATCAGGCTTTGCATCAGATTCACCTATTGACATCCAGGGGAATAATTAGAGAAATTGCAGTCTAGGATTACTCGGGGACTATCCATGGTGAAGAATGTGCCTAAGTGAAGTGTGATCTAGTGTCAGGCAGATAGAGGACTCCCAATTCCTTTGGAATTATTTATGAGTGAAACTAGATAATATGGTGATAAGGGGCACGTAAGTTCCTAGCTAGAGAGAATCAGGATGTGCTAGTCTCAAGCAAATTTCCCAGCTGGTGTTTCTTGCCTTCATCCTGGTCAGGCCTGTTTGCCATTTAGGGGGAAATTGTCAATAGGATGTCTGGCCAGTTTCTAGATGTGTGCCTGGAATCGTATGCACACACAATGAATCACCTGTATTTGCAAAATTCCTGACGAGCACACACGGGCACCTTGTATCCACCACAAGTGAGATTTTGCAGCTCCTGTAAAATAGCCTGTGCAAAATTAGTTTTCAAAATATAGACTTTAAAATCCTTTTCTGGCCACAGAGGTGCAGCTCCTCTGAGCACATATCTGTAGCGTGCTTTCTAGCTTGCTTTACCTTGCTAGCCCAAACTCTTCCCCTCCAACATTAATTCCATTCAGAATGGGACAGGCAGAAGAATAGGAAGGAAAAGTTTCCGCTCATTAGATGGTCCTAGTGTTATAGCCTGCCTGCCCGGTGTCTCCAAACATACTGGTCTCCCAGGCTTCCTCTCCTGGGTGAATCAAATTCAGCCATAGAAGAAGATGATGGCAGAAGACACAAGTTGGAAGGATGGGTGATTTCAGGAGGCTGATGAGTTAAACAGCTGTTTGCAATTCTGTTCTCCACAAATACTCCTGTGGGCTTTGTCAACAAATAAGCAGACAAATGAATGCCTTGGAACTGCACTTCTTCTACGCTACGGATAACAATGGCAAAGTGGCTTGTGATGTTATTTAAACACAAGCCAATTTTCCAAGCTAATCAGGACAAACAATGCTCCTGCTCCCCGGATTCACTGAGTGGAAAATATTTTAATGCAGTAACTGGGGTGTTATAATGGCTAGTTACTGACTAGTTACTAGTTTATATTACTAGTTTATAATGGCTAGTTACTGACTGTGCAATCAGACTTGTTTAGATTGCAGGTTGGAACCAGAGCTGTTTGTTGCTATCTGGCAGAAGCGATGTGCCCACGCTCCATAACACAGCCCTACATGCCCCTTCTGGAGGTCTGGGTTCAGCCAACAGATGCCCCAACAGGGAGTGCCCCTCCAAAAGGGGATTCCCTGCTGCCATTGCAGCTGGGTCATTGCAACCTCATTATGCCACTGAGGGACTGTAACCCAGCCTTGTATATCTGGCCCCTAGTGGCAAGCTGCAATGACTGACTCTCATTAACACTCAGGAGTGTTTGAATGTGGAACTAGTTTCTTACCCCCTGGGTGTGACAGTGTGGGCCGGCCCTTCAAGGGAGCGGGAGTTCAGCCCCACCTGTGCCTAGTTAGCTGCCTCTCAGGTGATGGGGCTAGGAGGCCTGGCTCAGATGACTCAGAGGGTATCTGGCACAACGCCTCTCTGGGGGAGTTATAAGGAGCAACCTGCATTTGGTATGAGAGAGGAGCTGGAAGGGGCCTGTAGGGAGCAGGAACAGAAACCGTGGCTGTGAAAGGGGTGGGAGACACACTAGGCAGCGAGTCTGGCTCCGAGAGGGCTATCAGGGACTGCTGAGTTGGGACAAAGGGCCAGAAGATCTACCGTGACTTGAGCTGACCTGCTCTGTATTGCACAATCGAGAGAATCCTGAAGAAAGAGCCTGAAAACTTACTGCTCCACGGAGCTTGATATGACATGCTGGCTACTGAGTTCACACACGGGCTCATTCTCCTTTTGGACCAGCTCCGATGGGGCAATGGGTGCAAGTGAGAGGGGAGTTAAGCTCTGTGTTGCTAACAAGACAGGGGCCATTTGGTCCGCCTGCTGTAGATGAATAACTGTATCTGAAATGTCCCAGGGAAGAATAACGGCCTTGCTTTGTTAGGCTGTAGGCATACTGGGCCAGATCCTGCTCCCATCCACGTCCATTACAGAGCTCTCCTTGCTATCTGTAATGTAAGATCAAGCTCGTATTTTAGAGATTGTCCAGATGACACACAAGACATCTGGTTCTCATCTCACATGGTTCCTCGTGGTCTAACTCAAGGGGCTTTAGTGGAATTGCTCCCAATTTACATTGTATAAATGAGGTCAGGCTCACTCTCAAAGTCACTGAAACCTTCTTTCAACTCTGTCCGTAAAAATAAACTCCTTGTTTTTAAAGTGTAGACAAATTTCTCTCCTTAAATGTATCCAGATTGCATGGCCAACAAGGGGACTTATTTCTGGAAGAAATGGCCTGGAAAAATCATGCCCAGGACACATGATCATTTGACTACTAGACCTGTTTTCAGTGCACCCCTAGCACAAGCCCCTCCTGTTTGTGCTTGCAAATATAAACCGTGTTCTCTGAAAAATTGCTAATGTGCATGCCAAATTAAATGCACAAACCTTAGGGCAGTAGAGCTCTGGCTGTAGCCTGTCCACGTTAGAGCATAAGACTTGCAAATTGCTGATAAAGGAAAGGAAACAGGAGTGTGAGACAGTAATAACTTGTACCAGGGCAGAGGTAAGTAAGTCTTTACGTCGCCATGAGCAGTGAAAGAGCTAGAGCAAACGGGACAATACAAAAAAGGCTTTGCAAATGTTTTTATGAATAAACAGGGCTGTATTAAGGCAATCTGGCACCCAAGGCACCCCATATGTGGCGGGGACAGACGGACATGGCCACTACTCAACTGAGCATGGACAGATTGGGGTGGGCTTCTCCCTCCTCTGCAGTGGTGGAGGTGACAACTGGGCCCCAAAGCAATAGCAGTATCCCTGACCCACATGTGTGTGTGTGGGGGGGGGAAGGGGTCTGATTTGCTCTGCTGGCAAGTGTGGCCCAGGCACTTTCCTCCCTAGCTCTGTGGCTGGTGCCTCTCCCTCTGCTGGAGGCTGTCTGCAGACTCAGGCAGATGACATCACTGTACTGGTTACATGCTGGTCATGTGTTTAAACATTTCTTCACATCCTGGAGGGTTAGACTAATGTATTTGAAAATGAAAATTGAGATTCTGACTTCATCATGGGGCCCTATGCATGGGTCAGTGCATTAACCTAGTCCTGTTTCCCTGTTATCCAAGTAGACCATGTTCCAGGAGTATTCAGGCCTAAGGTCCAGTGTTTACCCATTGCTTTACCCATTCTGGCATTGACCATGGTTTCTCTGAGTTCCCATATGGAATATAATTTACGGAAATCTTCACTATTTCTCCTCTACAAACCAATGTCTGGAGAGAAGCACAGCGGTGTTTCTGAGGGACAGGCAACTAGAATTCCATGGACCACGAGCCATTTGGAGCTGGCCTCTGCTCTCAAGAATGAAAAAGGCATTTTTCTGAGAAGGTGTGAATCTTAAGAGAATGGGAACCAGAGAAATATTTGATGCTACATTCGGTATTTAGCAATCAGCTAGGTTCAGTCAGAACATCAGCAGACACAGAAAAAATTGAGGGAGCAAGAAATATCAGAGACAAAATCTTTTCCATTAGATAAGGGGAAAGGCAGGAACAGAGGCAGGAGATAGGGCACATACAGGGGGAGTAGTGTGAGAGATGCACATGACCATTGATACCACATTCTGCACTCAGGATCTGGCAGACTGGGGATATGGCTATGAACAGGGTTTTCATAACTGGGCTTCTTACAAATAGGAAAAGTGGTTAACACATACCCATTCCTATATGTGAATACTTGGAGGTCTTTCCTATGTTCTAGTCTGGCTGTCCCATCCAAGCAGGTTTCCTAGAGATTTTTGTACTGACATAAACCTCTTATATATGGTGGGGAGGTGGCAACTTATTATTCTACACGTCCCTGTGTCATGTTCACTGGGATGTGATGGGGTGGGCCAAAGCCCCCTGGTGCCCAGTCCCCTTAGTCGCAACCACACCCTTTCCTCTCCTCCTGTAACATGAGAGCTTCAGATGGAGGATGTCAACTTTGTTTCAGCCACAAGAGCTACTCACCATATTATAACCTCATTTCACTTTCCAGCTTTGGATTTCCCAACACTGAACAACTGATCAAATGGGCAAGCTGAGGCCACAGATGACTGTGCAATTAGCTTGGAAGGAGAAGGCTTGAGCACCAATCAGTTTTGACTGCAAAGCTGTTTTGTAGCTCAAGCATAGGACTGGGATGGGGAGCCCAAACTTGATGCTTGTGCTTCTCAGGTCCTATTCTTCTCTCACTCATAAAGGTGGAAATAACTCAGTAGAATTCAACTGAGTTATTGGGTGTAAAAACTGATGTGAGAGAAGAAGTCAGCTGTCAGAAAACAAACCTGTAGATTTCATCAAGAAACTCTTGGTTTCCGGTGTAGAATGCGGCTGTCATTTTCCTGAGATTCTACCAAATATTTCTTTGGGGCAAAGAAACAATAATGTGGGGCCAGAACAAGTGCCTATGGAGTTCAATAGAAAACCTCCCATTGAACTGAGCAGGCTTTGGCTTCAGTCACAAACTTTGGATTGGGTTTAGAATGAGATTTTTACGAATAACTCTTCTTTTTGGCTTGCTTTAAAACCAAGTGGAGCTAGAGAATTACAGCAGGCTAAAGCAGGTAATTTGGGTGTGTTATTTGGCCCAGACAAATTTCGCAAACCAATGGTTGTACAGTGATTGTTGTGTTGTTGACGTGAATTGTATTATACTTAAAGGGAATTGTACAACAGGATGCAAAAAAGCAGAACACCCTAACTTTTCCTTTGGCCAGAGGCATTGTACTTGGAACAGAATAAATGCCATTATAATGACCTCATCTTCCCTGCAGCTTCAGTATTGTTTTGCAAATGCCAATGCCAGAGGCTGAAAGCGGTGGGCATTTAGGGTTTCTTGTTCAGCGTGTGTATGTTAAAACGCTACATGGAACTGAAATGAGCGAGAATTTCAATTCTCTTCAGCAGCCAAAAAGATGCCAGTCTTCACCAGCTGAGCATTCCCGGGGCCAGAGGTGACTTAAACCATTTTGCCACCCTCCTCTCAACTGTGCTGGGGGTGAGTTTGCCATAGCTGAAGACTAGGCCCAATGCCCTGGTTTGTACCATGCACGATTTACACTTCAGAAGTTGTGTTCAAGCAGAAAAGTTAGGGGAACAAAATAATATGTTAGCGTAACAAAGTTACTGATCTCCCAGGGTTTTGTTTTTACGGGTAGAGAATGTCACCCGGACAGCAGAGACAGGTTTATCCCTTGAAGTTACTGGTGCAGTGTACTAGGGTCTGCTTAAGACAAGCACACTTCCATACCGAACCAGCTGACTTACCTGCCTCGATGTGGTAGCCAATGCACAGGGTGATGTCTATTTGCCCTTGGCATAAGATCAATGGTGGCAGAGGAGGCATGCCCCTGAGGTGGGAACACTAGACGCAGTTTGCTGGAAATGTGTAGATGACCATGCCTGACTCACAGTTCAAGCATGAGTTGTATGTAACATTATCAAGTGACGTGACACAATAACCATGTACAGTGTGGCTAGTAGATGGTGCTGAGAAATCATAGAATCAAAGAAGATTAGGGTTGGAAGAGACCTCAGGAGGTCACCTAGTCCAACCCCCTGCTCAAAGCAGGACCAACACCAACTAGATCGTCTTCTAAAGGTTTATGCACTGGGGTTGAGATTAGCAGAAGATGCTAATCAGGAGGCTAACAGTTTCTTGGTGGAGAACATTTTAGATGCTCTGTTATAAAATACATATTGGATAGCAAGAGCAGTCAGTGCAATAAAAATGTACTGCATAGAACGACAACAACTGCAGCTCTCATAAACTGTCAGACATGGTAATCTGTCCTGCTTATAACTAATATGATAGACCAAATGTTCTGACTGTTTTAGCGAGTTAGAAAATCTTATGGGATAGGTCTCAAGGATATTTAGGCTCCTAAATTCCATAGAAATCAATAGGAGTGAGGTGCTTAATCACCTTTGAGTATCTTGGCCCATGTATATAGCAGGAAGTGTATGACAGTCGAAATAAATGAAGCTTTCAGAAACCCAATCTAAATTCTATCAGCTCACTCCATTTATTTGATTTTATCTTGTGGAATTCTGATGAATTGCAAGAATAGCTTCCCAAACTCTTATCAAACATTTTTCAGTTTAAACACACATGGTTTTTTTAGGTTGATCAGAATCAGTTAGATGTCGTCCGACTAACTCTTTTGTTTTTTAAATGGACCTGCAGTTAATGCTGAATAGCTGCTCAGCTGGAAAAGTGACAGGCATTAACGGTTAATTCGGTGTATAGACAAAGAACCAACTTCCATGAAAAAAGCACAAATCAGTAGAAGAACCAGATTCTCACTCCTGGGGTGGAAAATCTGCTTTTTAATGCATGATTAGTGTTTATTTAGCAACACATTAAAACATTCTATTCCCCTTCATTGCATAACACCCATTTCCTATCAAGCAAGCCTTGTAAGTTATTCCTGCATTTTGTACACCTGCATTAAAATTGTTTCACTTACATAACTACTTCTTTAGGATGGGATGGATTTCTCTTTTTTTGCTTCCTAAAATATGTCAATGTCCCTTACCCAGAGTCACATAAATAAGAGCTGTGATGTTGTTCAGTTGAAGGAAGCTACCAGACAACATGGCAGGTTTAAGTATCTGGCCCTTCTGGTGAGGGAGCACTTGCTGGCCCACTGGTTAGGATTAACATCTAGATTCATGATTGCTTCTGGAGTGCCATTCGGGCACCTGTTTTCATCTGATCTTGGTGGTGCAGTATACACCTTTTCTCTTGGATGCAGGTCTTGTGCTGTTTAGTCAGACCTTTGTCGTCACTACGTTGGAGATCTTGATGGCTTGTCTTGGCAGCTGCCTCTGCAGTGGGCATGAGAGTGGCCCAGTGGGTTTCATGCACAACGTGAATCCACTGAGCGACAATCCCCTGTGGGGGAAATCCGCCACGCAACCCCAGGACCCATTTGAATGGCCACCGCCTGACTATGCAGATAGTTTGGACACTTGGAGCTGAGGACTCACTCTCTTAGCCTCACAAACATTTTAACGTGGAGTGAAGCCTCTGTACATCAGCTTTGCTCCATTGCTAGGAATCAGTCCTAAGATGGGTTACAGCTCTGCCTATCTCCCCACTTACTCACCTGCCCACATGGCCTTATTGCTGTCGTAGCTGGGAGTCCAGAGGTCAATAAACACGGCCTCCTTGGACCACCACAGGGAGCACGGTCTGCAGCTGGGCAATCACCCCCTGGCAGTGTCCCTCTGGTGGTCACCAAAAATGCACAACAAGGGACTGTCAATAAACAAGCCTCAGCTGATCCCAGCCAGCCTGTCGGCACATAGGGAGAGGAGCCGTCCCTGAGGAGCATCCCAAAGCCATATGGGTGCTTTCCTTTGGGATGCACATGCTGTGTAACTTCAAGAAAGTGAAGGGACTCCACTCCTATTTTATTAATCTAATTAGACAAACAAATGTTGTCAGTGTTCCGCATGTCTAATTCATTAAGCTTATCATTAAACAGAATGCTGCTCACTTTAAGAATGTCTCTTCTCTGCTAGTGCCTCGTTTTCCTTCTGCTGGAAATAGGTCAGCTAACTGGAAGGTTTATATATAAATATGCAAAAATTTATGCCATTATAAAACATTTGGGAGTTTTATTTGCATAGCTTTAGTGACTTGGGAAAAGAGAGCTGAGATTAATTGCCTTGCACTTAGCATTTAGCAACCAAGCATTTGTTTTCTTAATTTTACTGATTAAGAGAGAGATTCTCCCACTGTTACCCATCATTAGTAGCTCTTTACTATAGGAGCAGTGTAAAGATATGTCTTCACTGCAGAGTTACCCTGAGCTCTTACTTGGGTGTTGCCCCTAACACCTCTCCCGTCCACACACACAACCCTCTCAGAGTTAAGTGATGCTTTCGACCTGCGCTAGTTGGCGTGGCCGGGCGTGCAAGACAGAGCCCAAGTTCCGCTTTTGCTCAGGCTGGTAACCTGCCACTTTGCAGTGAGGACACAGGCTAAACTACTTGAGTGCTGATAATCCTCCAGTGCCTTCCCACAATTCCCTCATGTACCCAGGAGGGCAGACAAGTTGTCCCACAATTCATTGGGAAAGAATCATAGAGCAGCACAGCTTACTGCAGAACAAAGACCCATGGGATATGCGTGTAGAATCCTAGCAGCATACGTGGGGACTAGGGCTTTGCAGTGGGAGTGATCACACCTTGGGCTAGGCTAACCTGGGTGCTCATGGCTAACAATCACCCAGGCTAACTCTTCAGTGAGGACGTATGCTAAATATCTTGCACAGAGTGAGCTGAATAAATGGATTCGCTGAGATCCAAATCCTGTTCTATGTCAACAAGAGTTTTGCATGACTAAGGCAAGCAGGATTTGACCATGGTTTTCAGCCTAAATTCAACTTCCCTCTTTGCAGGAGCAAAGATTTGTGGACCTGGTTTGCTACTGCAATTATTTGTGAGCATGATTTAAGTTATCAGACGTTTCAGTACCTGATTTGTGGGTGCAATCAAGTACTTAGACATGAACTGTGCATGCAGTTAACTACCCACATGAATTTGCAGGCACAGAAAGGAAGGACAGTTTAAAAAAATATCTGGCCTATAATACGTAACACTGAGTAGTTTGATATTGTCAGGCTGTCCAGAGTGGCTCAAGGGCTTGATACCAACCTCAGGACAGAGGGTTAAGAAGCAGGGCACACACCCCAAATTGGTTGTGAGCTCTATACATAGATTTCACCAACAAAGTATCAAATATGAACTGCTCAGGCACTATCACTTTAGATAAGTTATTACCAGCAGGAGAGTGGGGTGGGAAGAGGTATTTTTTCATGCTTTTTGTGTGTATATAATAAGATCTTCTACACTTTCCACAGCGTGCATCCGATGAAGTGAGCTGTAGCTCACGAAAGCTTATGCTCAAATAAATTGGTTAGTCTCTAAGGTGCCACAAGTACTCCTTTTCTTTTTGCGAATACAGACTAACATGGCTGTTACTCTGAAACCTTAACATGGAGTCACAGACGGCCCCCTGGAGTCACAGACAATCCAATCTATCTTGTCTCCCAGGGAAGAGTGCCTTTGTGTTAGGTGATCTCTTACACCAAAAATCACATTATTCAGGTTACTCCCAGTTTCAAAAGATCAGTCACTTACCCCAGGTCAACTGCACTTTAGATCTTACACCAATGACAATGCTTGTAGTCAATCCTATAATAACCACCTGAAGATGTATTAATTAAGGAAAAATAAATGAGAGTTATTTACAAGGCTAAAGCAGATAAATATACATAAATGAGGTATAGTCTTAGGTTCCAAAAGATGGTAGAAATAATAAGCAAGCTCTATATATGAGGGCTAAGCCAGGGCAAGCACTTGGGATCTTTTGCTTATGCTTAGTAATCCTGGACCCTCAGACTCCAAGCAGCATAAAGATACAGTTTCGTCCAGTCAGAGATTTTTATTCCCTTCCCCCAGAGTTTAAGCTGATGGGACAAGTCCACATGCAGGTCTCCTCTTCATGGTTGTAGGGGAAGCAATTCGCAAATTCATTGTTCTCTGATGTTTCACAATGGCACCAATCAGTTTCTATGGGCCTTTTTGGTGGGCAGCACCTAACAGATAAATGCTTCTTTCCTCTTTGATGAGTTACAGAAGCTTACAATGCAAACACACAATATAACCTTACAGCATGGGGTACAAATGTTATAAGTGAGATTAATACATGCAGCACCTTGCAAGCATTTCATAAAGTCTAAACACTACATGCATTTTTATAAATCTAATACCTAACACACAGGTAAGGCAGACTGGTGTCCAGATATGCCTTTGTCAGTGTTTTATTGAGGCCTTGGCATGAGCTGGCACTTGGTTTGCCAGAATCACAGATATGTTCAAAGAAAGGAATGGTCTTATGATAAGAAGCACAGGTCTGAGAGTCAGGAGACAATGGGTCTGTTCCTGGTGCTGTCATCCTGGGTAATTCTGGGCAAATCACTGAACCTCTGTCTGACTTACTCTTCCCATTGTCATGGATGAGGTAATATGTATCTACCACGCAAAAGGTGTTGTGAGGCGACATTCATTAATGTCTGTAAAGGGCATTGGGATCTTCAGATGGAAGGTGTCATACAAGTGAAACAATTCTAGTTGTTTAATGTTTGTGCCTGGAAACCACAATAGTGGAACTTATAGGGCCTTGTATTAACTTCAGAGGAGTTTTGCTTCAGCACAGACGGTAGGATTTGGTCTTTGATGGTGGAGATAAGGAATAGCACTTCTATGTGAAGGTGGGAACCCTTGGAAGCAATATAAATCTCATGCAAAAGAGAATAGGGATATAGAGAAATATGGTAATGATGTCTATTCTATTCAACATTTTACAACTAAAACTCTGACATAATGTTTTTCATTGTGCAACATTCGGAATAGTCATTCAGAGCTCTACTGATCAATCTGAATTGATTAACATTGTTGTGACCTTCTCACCAGACACATATGTTGTAACCCATGTACCATATTGAAAACATGGGGATTGTTTTTTCTGCCTGTTTGGTTGGTTTTTGTTTGGGTTTTTTAATAACATTTATTTAATCCCCAGAAGAAATAAAGTAAAATGTACTTATTCCACAAAGGCTGTGTTTCTTCCTCCTGAAGAGGAAGAAAGTTGAGTTCTGTGAGATCTCTTTCCCATTGGTTTCAACAGGAACAGCGGTCAATGGGCACAACATTTAAGATAAGTTAAAGAACTGCAATGTGAATATGAGTTTACTTAGAGATGGGTCCAAGGAACAACATAAGACTCTAGATTGGGAAACTTGGATCTGCAGTTTTGGTTGGGCTCAGTCATGATCCAGATTCACATTCCAAACACCAGACAGCCCAGATTCAGGACTGTTTGGCTCTGGGAGGATCTATAAACAGTTAAATATGAGTCCAATGTTCGTTGATCAGTCCACAACTACAGTACAGGAAATACAAAATGACGTACGTTTCCTTATCATTTATCTCACTGGGGAGAATGAAGAGTACATGGCATTATATCCTCTCTGTAGCCTTCCCTGAATCAGGTAATACACACGGTGCCCACGAAGAAGGTTCCAGTTTAATCCATAATATAAATTTATTGAAGCACCTGGATTTATATTACACTCACACACCAAATGCACATTATTGATACATCTATAAAAATCAAGACAGACACAAATCACTAAGGAAGTATTACAGGGAGCTTAAAGTCTTATAGCTGGGAACAAAGGTCAAAATGTAAAGAGAAGGAAAGGTGGATATATCAGAGCATTGGCATTTTAACCAGTGTCTTCACACTCTGCAGTGTATTTAAGCACTTTGAGATCTGTGGCAGAAAAACACCATAAAAGCTGGGTATATGCGGAAATCCATGGAGAAAAGAGCTATATGAGACCCAAGCATATACTTATTATTATTTATTGTTATTACTACTATTAAAAAGAGAATGTAACAGTTCACATCACTTGTAAGGAGCTTTGAGAGCTGCACTTACACCAAGGATTAATTTGGCTCAACAAATTTATTCCACACCAGCTACCTTCTCAGTTCAGTAGGGATATCCTTTGATTCTTTGCATCTCAGTGTAGAACAGATCTTGTATATGCATTAGGCCAGATGGAAGACAATTTGCCACTGCTGGTTCTGTGCTGATTGCTTGTCCATGTAGATCAGACAGGCTGTGAAGGATACCACCTGGGGTCATTGAATTACCGAATTCAGAGTTTCTCCATATGACTAGGTTTGGGTAATGGTGAAGGCAGCAGCTGGAGCCCAAAGCCGTGGTGTTCACGCCCGTGGTATTGGACCCAGCCACTCAGAGTTCCATTCAGCAGCGAAAGAGGTACTACATTTTACAGCTGGTTCACCAGGACTGAGTCTGTGCATCATTGCATTGTGATGCTGGGGTGACTAAAACCACCGTCGTGTCATGGTGTAGTGGGAAGTACTAGCCCAGGAGGAAGCCTCTGCGCTCGAAAAGCCCCTTCCCAGAAAACCTGTAAGAGAGGAGAACCTTGGTACTTCCTCATAGTCAGACCAGAAAAGACTCACTCTCTGGGATCCCATCCCAGAAACCAGGATGAAGGAGAGGGATGCTCCCATCCATGCATGTGAATAAGAGAAAAGCTTGTGCTATCAGATCCCATCTCTGTGGATGATCTACAGGTGTCTGTGCTCTGAGAATCCATCCCCTAAGCAGAGAACAGCTGCTTCCTTGTGCATGATACAGAAAAGGGCCTGCATGACAGCAGCTTGTTCTTAGTGGAGGGGCGGAGTGGAGTGGGGACAAGAAGAGGGCTGACTGCTTCTCTTTGGCCACTGGGAACAGCATGCAGTCTGGGAAGGCACTGCCAGGACATAGGGAAGAAGAGGTCAGGGTTTGACCTCCAAGCTCACCGAAGGCTTGATCCTGCACTGTTAAAGTCAACAAGAGTTTGTCATTGACTTCAAGGACCACAGGATCAAGTCCGGAGCTATGTGGCCCACAAGAGCAGACACAGAACTCAAACCTCTCCATGTTCCCCCTGCTTGGAGCGCTCTAGGCTGCCGCCTACCCTCATCAAACACACCTGACTATAGCATTTCTTCTTCTCTGCAATTTAACCACCCATTCCTTTGCATGGCCTTGCTAACATTTTTCAATCTCCTGGCCAATTTGTCTGTGGGAAAGGTCATTAACTCCACTGCAGTTCCACCGGGGATAAATTTGGCCCTAGTTTTTTCTGTCTCTGTTGTGTGGTGGGTTTGAAGTTGCACTGGTTTCCCATCAGTGACCATGATTGTTTGTCTTACTATTCTCTTCTGACGCGGTGTCTGTTTCAGCTGCAGGAAGTATTAATGACATCAACTGTTCCTGCTTCATCATGTATCCTGTTTATTACAACTGACCCTTGATGTTCTAAGGTTGGGGAAAGTTTTTATTAGACAGGGCCTTAATTAGCCTCTTCTCTTCCACCTTCGCCTCTTCATTGTGATTCTAGTTACAGGTAACAGAGGAATAGCTCTTCAGTTTGCATAAGGTTTACCAAATTTTATTCACCTGGCACCATTATAGCTGTCTCTAACTACTAAATCCCTGGTCTATTTTACCCAGTGAACCTTTTTCATTACCTCAGATATACAGTTCCGGTATCTGTCAGCTGGCCGAATTTTAGTACAGACCTGCCAGCAAGCTCTTCCAGCCCTCAACAGCTGCTGTTATGTATGAATATTAAAGAGGGAAACATCAGATTCTAGCAGGTTAGAACATCAAATTATTCCTGCTCCAGGTGCCAACATGCAAATTCTGGCTGCTTCTTCCCTCAGCCCTCTACCGCTTGCGGGATGAGGAAGGTTGTTGCAAAAACCGTGCTCAAATTGTTCAAGTTCCATATGTTTGGTTTTTTTTTTCAGTAGAATGAGCTTTCAAGGGAGACCTAAAGCCAAAGTCTGGACTGTTCATAGTCATTCATTAATGAACCCATGGTATGTCTTTCAAGACTAGCAGGGGTTTCCAAAAGGTGGGTTAATCAACATCCAAATTCTAGCGGGGCAAATTATATGTGGCCTGTCCAAATCCCCTGTGGTTTAATTGGATAAGCAGTTCACTTCCTGTCCTAAAAGGGCTATGTCCACCTTTATAATGGCTGCCACATCCAACCCTAGAGGTGACTTTGTTTTGGTGATGGGTGAAGTGAACAGATCCCTAAAGCTGTTTAGTTTGTAATTCTCAAAGGTACTATATGAGCAGAGTGTCCAGTGTTAGGTTAATACCAATATCTGATAAACCCCCCACCCTCTGAAACAAATGTGACAAGTACAAAACATGCACCAAAAGCTCTGAAATTCACCATTTTTTTCCAGTGTTGTAAATTGTGTCTGCATGGAATCATGAGTCTCAAGGATCACCCACCCCCTTGGAAGCCTGACTGCCAGGACTGCAGGGCTTCAGAAAGGGGGAGGATACTTTCGCTGATATACACTAATACAGGGAAAACAATTTTGGGGTCCAATTTTCAGACAGTTTGTAAATTATTGCACACACAGCACC
The DNA here is from genome assembly GCF_965152275.1 of Natator depressus. Classification (NCBI taxonomy): domain Eukaryota; kingdom Metazoa; phylum Chordata; order Testudines; family Cheloniidae; genus Natator; species Natator depressus. Next base: position 7,592,502 of record NC_134246.1, on the reverse strand, counting down.
CCATTTGCACACACACTCCCAAAACTGCCCGCTAATCAGGTCAACTTGCACATCGTCCAGGCTGTGACAGATGTGGAGACGCTCAATGGTGAAGATGGGTTTGTTCCCCCAAAGTGTGTTTTACGTATAGGATTTCAGCAAGTGGTGGATTCCACATCCACATGGATGCATTCCCTGGTACAGCAATTTTATAATAACAACTTCATACCATTTACCAGAATCTATAAGCTGTACGGACAGATTCCTGAAATTGTCCCACCACACAGGGACATTAGTTTAGATAGCCGGCTGGTCAACTGGGAGACCCAGTCTCAGGCAGCAGGAAGACTACACACCTAGAGCCCATAACAAAGGCTATTGAGCAATATGGAACTTAGGCTCAGGCTCAAAAAGGGATGGTTGGCCTTTAAGAAAGGGGGAAGAGAGACTGGGGGAGACACTCTCTGGTAGCAAAACTGAGACCAGGCTGGTCTAGTCAAACCTGCACGGTAATGAGTGGTTGGCACAGATGGGATATTGTACTCAGAGCCCAGTCTACGAGTGGGAGAATTGCGGCATTCCACCCAAGACAGGTAAGGGCACAAGGCCTAACCTCTGAGAGGGTGCACTCAGAGAGTACGTCTACATGGTGTTTTGGAGCCAGCCTCCCAGTCCGGGTCGACATACTTGGGCTAACAGGGCTCGTGCTACTGCTCTAAAAATAGCCGTATCGACCGTGTTTAGAGGTGGCAGCTCAGGCTGGAGCTCAGACTTTGAAGCCCCGTCTCCCACCAACTTAGGCTTCAGAGCCTGAGCCACAACTTCAAAACCACTGTCTCTACCCAGCTGTTTTTAGAGCACAAGCGCCAGCCAGGCTAGCCCAGGATTCTCAGCCCAGGCTGGGAGGTGCGCTGCGTAGACCTACCCAAGGAGACCAGAAAGGGGAGAGAGGTGCAAACTGCTCCATAACCACGAGACAGACTATGTCTACACTTCTGTCCATGTGTAGAGTACAGGCACGGCACGTGTACCAACGTCCTGCTGCAGTGAAAGGCTACCCAAAGGAGGAGGTGGTGGGGAAAGGCTCGGGCAGCAATAGCAAAATAGCAGTGTAGACACAGGAAGAACTGCTTGGCCATGTAGAGAGCCCGTGTAAGGTATGCACCATGGGAGGTCAGGCACAGAGAGCACCTACTCTACTCAGCCGTGTCTCATCATCCACACTGCTATTTATACCCACACTAGCTAGGAGTGCAATATCTGTATTCCACACCCCTCTGAAAGCATAGATGTAGCGACAAGCAGGCTGTGATCAATGCACCCAAAGCAATTATAATCACTGGGGCGTGAACTAGGAACCTCCAGAGCTGAGAGCAAGCATGTCTAGAGTTGAGCTAGAGGACTAGCTTCCCCAGCTGGCAACTGTAGCAGATTCTGTGTGGGATCTGGCGAAGACTGGGCTACACAACACACACTGACCGGTGAGTTATGCACAGTGTGCTTCTTGGATGCACCCTTTAACAATTCCTCTGGCCAGTAATCAGTCACTTCAAAGATTAATCAGCTATTTTATTTTCAAGAATGAGCCATAATGTGTTCAAAAATAAACACTGCAAAGCAGAACAGATAATAGCAGGGGACTTAATGTACAAATTAAAAAATATCGCCAGATTTGTTTCCTCTTTCTTTGAAGTAGAGCCACTTCCCAAAGCATTTTTGTGATAAATGAGGTGGGGTGAGAGGGAGTTCCCTTTTATGGACACCCAACCAGCCAGCTAGCTGTAAAATCCCTCTTGGTAGCTGTTCTCTGCTTGCTTTACCTGTAAAGGGTTAAAAGTCCCCCAGGTAAAGAAAAGGAAGTGGGCACCTGACCAAAAGAGCCAATGGGAACGTAGAACTTTTTAAAATGGGGAAAGAATCTTTCCCTTTGTCTGTTGTTCTCTCTGGGCTGCAGGGACACGAAGCAGCAATGCTGTAAACAGCTTTGAGCCAGGTATGATTATAGATTATCAATTCATACCTCAAACCTACTTATCTGAAGCCTCCAATATGTAAGTAAATTAGAGAATGTCTAGAAAGAAGCGATCAGGGTTATTTCTTTCATTTCTTATTGGCTTGTGGACTCCTCTGTGCTAACCCCAGATGCTTTTGTTTGCTTGTAACCTTTAAGCTGAACCCCCAAGAAAGCTAGTTTGGGTGCTTGATTTTTGGAAATTGCTCTTTTAAAATCTAGCAAAAGCTTCTGTTCCAGATGTATTTTCTTCCTTTTTGTTTTTAATAAAATTTTCCTTTTTTAAAGAACAGGATTGGGTTTTCGGTGTCCTAAGAGGGTTGTGCATATGCTAAAAGAAAAGGAGTACTTGTGGCACCTTAGAGACTAACCAATTTATTTGAGCATGAGCTTTCGTGAGCTACAGCTCACTTCATCGGATGCATACTGTGGAAACTGCAGAAGACATTATATACACAGAGACCATGAAACAATACCTCCTCCCACCCCACTCTCCTGCTGGTAATAGCTTATGTAAAGTGATCATCAAGTTGGGCCATTTCCAGCACAAATCCAGGTTTTCTCACCCTCTGTTTGTTTAACTGGTGGCAACAGCTAATTTCCTTTGTTTTCTTTCTCAGCTCTTCCCCGGGGGGTGGGGGGCGTGAAAGGGCTTGAGGGTACCCCCCAGGGAGGAATTCCCAAGTGCTCCTTCCTGGATTCAAAGGGTTTTTTTGTATTTGGGTAGTGGCAGCATTTACCAAGCCAAGGTCAGAGAAAACCTGTAACCTTGGGAGTGTAATACAAGCCTGGAGTGGCAAGTATTAAATTTTTAAAATCCTTGCGGGCCCCCACCTTCTGCACTTGAAGTGCCAGAGTGGGAATTCAGCCTTGGCAACTTCCAATTACACTTTCAAACAATCCCATTTGTAGAGCTTCAGAGGGGTAGCCGTGTTAGTCTGGATCTGTAAAAGCAGCAAAGAATCCTGTGGCACCTTATAGCCTGACAGATGTATTGGAGCATGAGCTATTGTGGGTGAATACCCACTTCGTCGGATGCATGTCATTTGCCGAATTATTGTTGTATTCAGTGACTGTGATGCATTATCAGAAGCCAAGGAAAAGGTACCAGGGTTTGGAGCATTATGATTTGAATCTCACATCAATTGTTCAATGAATCAGTTTCCTAGGCTGCTATTTTTGTTTTCACGTTTATTTGTTCTTTCTTTTCCCCTGGCTTCTCTTTTAACGCTTGCCTTTCCTAGCACTGTATTTGGTTTTAATTTACATTGCAGGAAGAAAATAACAGCCCAGTCAGTGGGTTTGAGATACACTGTGTTGCAAATGAGTCCTAGCATCGGTGTGCAGCTCCCTTTGGTCTGTCATCTGTTCTTCCTATGGCTCCATAGCCCAAAGTCAATGGGAGCTCAGGGCATCTGAAAATCAGACCTCTTATTTAGCTTAAAAAAGGAGCTGGGGACTAAATCCCCAGGTACCAGAGCAATGCTCAGTGCCTCCAAAGTGGGAAGGTACAGGTGTCTTCACAATACCTACCACTGATCCTAGGGTCTGAATGAACCTCTGGATCAAGTTACAGCAGCATCCCAAGGAGCTGCTCTATCAGTCAAGGTCTCTGAAGCACATCATGCTCTGTCCCTACCCCCTGACAAGTCCCCAGTCCCCGCATGCTAGGAAGGAACTATCAATGCACAGGAGGCAAGTCTTGGCTAGCTAGAATTATGCCTCTGGCAGAAGAATCCTCAGTGCTGCCTTAAAGCAGATTTAAGTCCCCTTTGTGCCTCTGTCGATGAGCAAAAGGACCTTGGGAGGGGCTGAGGGCCCTGTTCTTTTGGTGAAGTTAGTGTAAACAGACACTGTTTCTGATCTGGGACTTTGCCTGCATCTTGTAATAAAATCATCTCCGTTCACCTTTAAGGTTCTTTATAATCACATGCAGGTTCACAACAAATCTCTGAGAGATTTACTAGCCTTCACAGAATTCTTATAAAAATCCCAGCAGTAGATTAAAAATAAGTATGAGCTGCTTATAGCCTGTACGTGGATATTTCAGAGCTCCTGGATCCCCACGTAAAGGTCATGCACTTCATAGTCTGAGGCAGATGGGAGACCTCCTCAAATCCTTTGCCACTCGCTTTGCTTAAGCATCTGTCTATCGCCATGGGTAACATCAGAAACAATGGTTTCATCAGTTGGCCTTTACCTTTCTTCAACCCCTTAAAGAAAAAAATATCTCAGGGAGGCTGGAAATTTTTAGTCTCTAAACTTCCTGTTATTCACTCTACGTGGGAAGCAATCAACATGACAACATGTTTTTTGCATTGTGTGCCAGCGCTTAAGCACATGACATTGACATATTTATTTCTTATCGAATGAAAAAGTTTTACCTATTGGCTGCAAGCTAGCTGGGCAAACTGCTCTGGCATTGACCTGAATTGCTGAATGTAAGGTTGACAGAGCCACTCCCATGCTGGTGAAATAGAATAGCAGGGTTGGAAGGGACCTCAGGAGGTCATTTAGTCCAACCCCCTGCTCAAAGCAGGACCAATCCCCAATTTTTGCCCCAGATCCTTAAAGGGCCCCCTCAAGGATTGAGTCACAAGCCTGGGCTTAGCAGGCCAATGCTCAAACCACTGAGCTACTCCTCCCCCCAGCAGGCTAATGCTCAAATCACTGAGCTATCCCTCCCCCACTTCACTGGGGGTTGCAAGTTGAATGTGAAATTCATTGCTGGAAGTTCTCTTAATCTATTTTAACCAGCATGAAGTTTAATTCCCTTCTGTCTTTGTGGTTCAGTAGCCTCCTCTCTTTGCTTCCCGGTTTTATTTTGCCTTGCCCAAACGTACACAGACACACTCTCACACACAAAACATAGTTTTTGAAATTGTGAGCTCCCACCCAAAGTCTTACTCCAAGATTTGAAAATCAGTCCGAGTTCCTCAAAGGGAAAGCAGGGACTTCGGGGAATTTGCACATGGAAAACGGTTGGAAATCCAGATCTGAGTGTTGTGACCTGATCCCATGCCTCTATATTAGCTAATCAAGGTTACCACAGCAAGTGAAATGTTCCTAAAGTCCTTAGATTCCCTTTGAACAACTCTGTTTTTTTCTGAATTCATGACTCAAGACTTACCAGACACACATCGCAATATAAAGAGAGGGAAAACTCTAGGCCTGTATAACAATGGAATGTTCCAAAACAAAATAAAATCACTTCCTCACCAATCACCTTTTCCCCAGCACTTTGAGAGTTGCACAAAAAGATACCTCTTGCTTAGCAGCATTGGAGAAAACCTAGATTTTTTTATTGACTGGTGCTGAGATAATTGGGTCTTCATAACTGAGCCTATAATATGATCAAAAATGTTCCTCATTTCCTAAAGAACGAGCCAGAAAATTGACCTCCAAAGCTGTTACAAAGAAACCTGGGTGTGATTTTTTTTTTTTCTGCATCAGCGAATGAAAGATTCACAGACTGAGAGGGGAAAGTCTTGCCAGAGTCCTTCAAGGTGATGACATTATCCCGCAGAGGTTTCATGGTGCAAATTGTCTTCATTTTTCTTTCACTCTCAAAAAACCCAGTCAGAACGCTGTTGATACTAGACCCAGAATTAGAACTTCCCATAGCACTGTGCATCAAAGGCAAATACAAGCACAAAAATGGGAAAGGAAGAAATTGCTTGTAATGAAAGATCAAGTTATGAATTAAAGATAATGGAAATGTAATTACTGCAGAAGCCAGCTGAGAGCATCCAAATGCTAAAATGGATTAACCATGAAACACTCATTAAAGTAAGTGTTATCACATTTGCTTCTCTAACATCCTGTTTATAGAGATAAATCTAAACACAAATTGTGTTTTTTAAAGGGGGAGAAAAATAATCCCCCCCCAAGTGTTTTGATTTGGGATTCTTTTTATATGGTGTACATAATTAAAACTCCAGAACAGCTGTTTGCAAGGAGTGAAAATACATCACTTCCAATCTGCAGCAGCTCAGATGTTATAACTGAAAGCAGGCAGTTAATAAGACACTGGAGAGAGATCACTGATGCTACCCTTTCTTCTTTGCAGTGGAATAGCAATATTAGCATGAGTGTGGCTTTCTTTAACTTCCACTACTTTACAGAGCTAGCTGCTGCCTAAAGCATTACTCCTCTCTAATTCCCAATGCACAAAAATTAAATAATCCACCCGCTACCAACTCACTGAGTAAACAGACTTTGTGCAGGGCATTTTCATTGGGGTTAAGAGACCCCCATTTTAGCATTTCCAGTCAAAATAAAAAGAAACTAGAGCTAGGTTTGCAATGAAACATCTGACTCGTTTTGCTAAGAACTGGTACCTGAAAAACTCTAGGCCCAGGAGTCAGTATTAGGTGTAGGCAAAAACTGGAACTCGCTTGAACTTTGTGGAAGTGCAAATCTGGATCAAGATCTGAACTGTAATGGCTCAGATCCATCTCTATAACATGAATTCAAAACTGAACATCAGATCCAACCCCCCCTTGAACTTTGGTAAGTTTGGATTCAGATCTGAACTTAGACCTCATCCAGCAAAACAGTTACGTGTTTTCTTACTGTTAAGCACATGAGCAGACCCATGGCTGAATCTGAACTATTCCATAGTTCAAGGGGATTTAGAATGTTATGTTCCATTGTTACCATAATGAGACCAAACACATGCTTAAAGTTAAGCACAGACTTAATTACATTAGTGGCTCCGATCCATTTTTAGTCAACCTCTAAACTTTAATGCCTACAAAAATCAGAGTGGGAGCTGGACAGTTTGGCTTACCTTTCAGTACACTAGCACAAGATATGTGTAATTAACTTAATTCCTCTCAGGACAAAAGTAATCACCTGGTGGGATTCATTATGAAAACTCATCTCCTTTTAAGCACTGACCAAAAATAATAACATCTGGAAGACTGAAGAACAAGTAGGCTGGCCATGTCATGAAGAATGGATGCAGGAAGTCAATGTGACTAGTGATGCTGTCATTGCATTGTGTTGTCACTATGGACCAGAATTTCAGATCTTCTTAGTGCCGTCAGTGGAGACTGGCTTTTTCAAAGGTGCTCCGCTCCTAAATCCACTGGACAGATTTTCAAATGGGCTTAGCACCTAGCAGCTCCTGTTGATCAATTCAGTGAGAAGATGAGCCCTTTTGAAAATGTGACCCCTTGCCTTCCTCTGGCATATAAACCACAGGAATCCTCAAGAAACAAATGGCCAGCTGTTCAAAAGATCTCAGAGCTCAGCAGCACACATGGATCTTCTGAAAAAACTGGTAATGTCATTTTGGTACCTAGATGGGTGTTAAGCTCTTTTGAAAATCTGATCCAAAGATCTTACTGTCATGCAAATGTCCGGCAGGAAAGAGCATCTCGCTCAGAAATGTTCCCAAGTCTGCCATTGACAGGTTACACTTCACGAGTTAATAGCATAGGGTAGGATTTTCGAAAGGGCCTAGAAGCACAAGTCCTATTGAAATCAATGGGACTTCTGTTCCCAAGCCACTTAGATGGGAATCCCACTAGGAATGGGATTTTCAAAAGCACCCATTGGGACAAGGACTGATCCTGATCTCTGTACTCAGGCAAAACTTCCGCTGTATTCAATGGGCCTTTTGTCTGTGCAAACTTTAGTACAGTGCTATTTAGTCATCATGCAGTGAGCACCTAAGAAAATCTTCACATGTAGAGCCAGATTTTCAGAAGTTTACGTGTGCATTAGCACACCTATTTAGCATGCCCACATACTGCAATCATGTGCACGTGTCATGTAATTGTGCCCACAAATGACAAATCATATTGGTCATTTGCACATTGAATTACCCTGATTGTGTGTGTACACATGGTAACTGTGTGTCTACATTATGAGTGTTTCTGCATCCCAACGGATCCTATAACTATGGATAAGACACAGGAGCTTCCGAACGTCTCCTGCAAGTTACATGCACCACTGCAACAGTAGCCACTAACAACTTTCATTTATGTCACTTGGCTGTCATCTCCAGCTTTGTGCGAAGATTTTTCTGTGCATTTGCATAAGATACTGTAAATCACATCCCATTCTGTTGGCTCATTTTGCCACAAGTACTCCTTTTCTTTTTTCTTTTTACGAATACAGACTAACACGGCTGTTACTCTGAAACCTGTCATTTTGATAATGACCACCAAAAAAATTAAAAGGGATAAAGAAAAAGAACACCAGTTGGTGTGAAGGGTAGATAATTAGGTATGATTACATTTTCTCGCTGCTTTTTTTTATTCGATCTGTGATGATAAAAAATAAACAAACAAATACCCAAACCTTGCTTTCTACAGTAAAGTCTCTGGAGACGGCATATGACAAACAGCCGCCTCATTTAGTGCCTTAAAACCACTTGATATTTTTCATTGTCAATATCAAGATTGGTTACTTTGCGTTATAAATCCCTGAGGATATTTTAGACCCGGTTATCTTTGTTCAACACATTTCACAGGGTGATATGTCCCAGAGGTAAGATTGACACAAACATATTATATATAAAAAATACACACACACAAATAGCCCCCCCCACACACACACACACACAAATCTCTTGAATAAACAAGGCAGAATTTCTTTGTGTGCAACTCTAGCTCTTGTTTAGGAAGCTTGTTTGGAATACGAGAACTGATATTTGAACAGCTCTTCAGACAAATCATCAACATGAATCACAGGTCAGTAGGAAAAACACTTCTTTTCTTGCCACCTGGAAAAGTGACACTTTGCTTTAAGCCTGGATCATCAGATCTCAACTTACGCAAAAGCTGCCTGTATTTATTGGGATTTTAGGTCAAGGTTTGCAAAGCGACTTATGGGAATTCCACATCCCATTCATATTAAACTGAACAGGCTTTGAAAATCCCACTCTTTTTGCGTGACTCAAGAAATGCTTAGCCTAGTCAACCAGAGACAGGCAGACATTCTTGTATCTTTTCTGTGCAGCATTTCTGCCTCAAGGAGCCAGGAAGGCCTGGTCTGGCATGTTTACAGGTTGCATACAGGACATGCCCTGCCAAATGACACCACACAAGACTGCCATGGTGGAACACCTTTTATTAGCCCTACTATGGTGGCTTTATTTATTTATGCCTCCTGCTCTCCATTGTACTATGAGAGTGGTGCTGGTTACCTGTAATATTTAACACAGCAGCTAACTCATTGGCTCTTAAAATGCAAGGATGAAAGAATTAAACACTACAGCATCCACTGCTGTTGATACAGTATTTTTCTCAAATCAGTGACAATTATTACTTGGTAATTACATTTAAGCAGACCAATAGTTGTATATATTTCTGGTTAAACTCATTAGAGCTGGGCAGGAGCAAATAGCACAATGGGATACCATAAATAGCATTCCTGGGGAAGTTCTGGCATTTGTACCTCTAATGCCAATCTCAGGTATGGGCTGTTGCATATGTATAACCAGGAACCACTCTTGTTCTGCTAGAGTGGTCCACGAGTCCTGTCCTTCATGGTGACTCAGGTTATACTTGGTCAGATTTACACTATCTCTAATATAAACCATCTCTCCAAACAATAGTGGATGACTAACTGACTCGCCTTTCTTCTGTATTTTAAGGGAGCTATGAAAGGGTGAAACTGATGGGCTGAAGAGATGATTAGCTGGTATAGCTCCACTGAAGTTAGCAGAGCTATGGCCAATCACACCAGCTGAGGAGCTGGCTTTTTGACTCTGTGGGTACCTAGCATCCCCTTTCTGACTGGAAGTTTGGAACTCGCTAGGCAGCATCTTTGCTCTGATTTCATCCTACACTTGCCTCAGCCCTGCAAGTCTGTGCTAGTCTACACTGCATTCTCTGCCCAGTCTCTCCTAAGTAGCCCCTTCAGGCTGTATTTTGCAGCCCTTATGTACATGAGACCCTGGGAAGAGGAAGGAGATTCCCGTCCTCTGCAGTATGGGGCCTGGGTCACTTGCTGGTTTGAACTAGAATAAACAGAAGGTTCTTTGTAACTTGAAGTCTTGATTTAAAGACTTGAGGACTTCAGTAACTCAGCCAGAGGTTAGTGGGCTATTACAGGAGTGGGTGGGAGAGGTTCTGGGTCTGTGATGTACAGGAGGTCAGACTAGATGATCATGATCTATGAGTAACCCATACTCAGACAAGCAGTCCTGCTGATAGCAATGGGTCTTATCCTGGTCTCATATACACTGGTGTAAAACCAGTGTAATGCCATTGATGGCAATGGAGTGATGATTTATACCAGTGTGACATCAGAATCAGGCCCACTAGAGTGTTTCCAGATTACAAGCAGGCCTACTGGGACTCTAGTCCCCAGAGGTCCCAGTCAGTGATCAGGGCCCCATAATGCTAGGTGCCATTCATATATAACAAAAAGATGGTCCCTACCTCAAAGAGTTTACAGTCTAATCTTCAAAATCCACCTGAACAGAATCAGTCAGGGACATTGATAGCACTAACATGGGGCCCAAGCCTGGAAGGAGATGTGTGCTGCACTCTCTTCAGTGGAAGTAGGGGCTTCGGAGAGCAGGACTCTTGGTCTGGAGTCATTGGTGTAAGTACATGTATGTAAAATGGAAAGAAGAACAGAGAATAGCCCTCTCCACTTGTGCTGCTGGTGCTAACCCCAATTAATGGCATTGCAAGAGTCCTAGCAATGGAGAGGATATTCTTAATTAGAAGACCCTCTCACAACTAATTAATTATTACTTGACTCAGTATGAAGCAGCAAAATGTAATGAGTCGTAATTGTGAATAGCAATGGAAAAAAAAACCTAACAGCACCTGATGAAGAATGCCCCTGCAACAAATTACCAGAGGCTTTGTGAAGTGCATCTTGATTTACTCCCTGTGTTTTTAAGAAGATTTTATTAATAATTTGCCACACTTCTTTGCACTTTCATTCTGCCTGTTTTTTTCCAAGCTAGTCAGACACAACAGGTGCTGCTATCCTTCGTGTCCTCAGACTGTCATTTCAAATGTTCTTTGATCATTGGATGGTCCCAGACTTCCCTACCCAGGATTACAAGCTGAGTAAAATGTGGGACCTTAATGAACATCCAGGTCTGAGGCTGAAGAACTTATTGAACACATCAGGTCATGCTCCAATATCAAACCACCTCACCTGGTGTTTACAGATTTTCTGCCAATATTAAGTGTATATTTATCTGAAACTATGGCGGCCACAAACATTGTTACACAGAGTGGCGTGGAAGAAGAACATTTCATCCCCCTTCTCTCATGGATCCTGCTGCTAGCAGAAAAATTGTGACATGAGCATATGTGTTTCAAAGTGGATGGCAGTTGGAGGGACTGGATGGCTCAGGGAGTGTGAACGCAATGCTAAACCTTTCACCTCCAGGTCACTGGTTCAAATCTACCTCTGGTGACTAGCAATCAAGAGTGGCTATCATCTCATGTTTGTTGAATGCTGAATCCATTTAATATGCTCAGTACAGTTCATAAATTACAATTGTTAGCTGTATTGACAGCCTCAGCAAAGAGGACAAACACTAAGGCCTCCTCAACGCTTGAAAAGATTTGCCAGTAAAGCTATAGTACTGTAGATGCAGCTTATACCAGTTCTCTAAACAAAATAAGCTCTCCCAAGAGAAGCACTTCTTTGCCAGTATAACGACATCTACTTCTAGGGCTTTTGCTAGTCTAAAAAGGTTAAAAATCACATCCCTAGCCAACATTACTATGCCAGCAAATGTCTGAAGTACACTCCTGGAGTCTCTCTCTTCACAGGGTTTGGGGGAAGCTAGCTCTGCCCATGCCTGCTCTATGGATAAAAAGAGGGATCTCTGTTTCTAGGCTGACACTCCAGCATCTTTCATTAGCACAATCATCTTTATTTAGATTTGAAATAATTTTAAAAGATGCCTTTTCAAGACTCTGGGCACGTGAACTTTGTTAATACAATAAAATCCCAGCAGCATTAAAGCAGGAATTCAGCTAGTCCTTCATCTCCTACAGAAACTTCTTTCTACCACTTAATTGCTCTGGGAAGCACAGCCTCAGCCCCCTCCAAAAATCTGTTGAACAGGTATTTTTTCCAACATCCCTGGACAGTCATCAAATCTGGGCTACGTCACGCCAAGGGGGGGAGCAAGATCCAGAGTCTTGGGGCTGTCACAGAACATCCTGCCAGTGCCTTCGCTCTTTTCTAATGAGAAGGCCCCATCTTAGGCATGCTGCTGGCCATAGCTGTGGCAATATGGCCTGGGGACAGAGCGGATCCCACAGATAGGCAGTCCTAGGCTATTTAGGGCTTGATAGGCCATAACGAACACCTTTAACTCCACCAGTGGGTAGCCAGTGCAGGTCCCAGAGACCTGGTGTCATATGCGCCCAGCAAGCTGCCCTATTCAGGAAGCAAGCTATGGCATTCTGCACCAGTTACAATACCTGAATGATTTTAAGCTATAGACCCCTGAAGAGTGCAGTGAAATAGTCTCATCTTGAGATAACGGTGGCAAGGTCCACATCCAACAGCGAGGGTCACAATCTCAGCTAATCCTGTATTTTATTTTATTTTATTTTAAAGAGATCTCTGGGAATTCATTGCGTGAGAATTACATATTCACGAAGGTCTGGATTTCTCATCTTTCTCTTTATAGCGTTTTGCTTTTCTGCATTGTCTGCTCAAGTTTTCAGCCTCTTAACCATGTGGTTTCCTTGCCTGGGCAATATTATTATTGTGCTTAAGATTCAGCCCTTTGATTTCCCTGAATTTTTCTTTCAACCCACAGCAGCTGAGCCTGGGTGAATGCAAAGCGTGTTTTAAAATGAAATGATGATTTCTTATCATAGCTCAGATGCTGAATTCCCCAGTCTAAAGTTCATGGATAATTTGTTCTGTGATCAGAGTAAAGTGGAGCATAGGGCTCTGCATGCTTGTCATTTGGTTGTGTCCTTTTTAATTCAAAATTAGAGGTAAATCTCAAGACACCAAAAGAGGATCTTGCAGCCAGGAGCTACAGAGGGAAGGGACCACATTAAAGTGTGGATGGAGAGGGTGGTCACTGCAGACCTATAGAGAGAATTTGCACAGGATTGGCAGAAAGGGGATCTTGACAAGGTTGATTGCACAGAGAGTAAAGTGACAAAGAATTTTGTGGGATCTCACAGAACCTACAGAGACCGGGGCCAGAAACTGAGTAGTTTACAACTGCCGCAAAAATGAGACATCCTGAGTTAGCCTGAGCATCTTTTCATCTCCCACTGAATGCACAGCAGGTATTCAGAACCTTTGATGTCTTCAAATGGAGCTAACCTGAGTAAAAGATTGAGTCCTAAAAATGTCTTCTAACATCCTGTACAGTTAATGTGGATCAAAGCAGTAGGCTATTTCACTGGGAATGTCTGAGTCATCAGTGAATTGCAAGAGAAGCGTATATTGGTGAATGCATTTATTAGCTAGTGCCTGTTTATTAACCTCATAGCCATACACAATTTCTACAGTTTTCGTGATTCTTTAATTGAGTCTTCCATTCAGTTAAAGCTGGAGATTTTCTCTTTTAATTTGACTGATCTCCTGGGCAGACAGTAAAGCCAAATGCATTTTAATAACTCCTGATAATCTCTAGCATTTGTGCTTCTCATACCAGAAGCCCCAGGAATGAGTCTATTTCTTTTGTATCTTTTAAACGAGTCAATAAATTAATTACGCTTTGAATTCAGGGCTGGATAGCACTGGTTGGAGCAAGGTGTAGGGTGTAATGTGCATGCTGCTATCCCCACCCAGCCAGCTTTTCCAAAGCACCTTTCCAAAGTTTTACATTGAAACCCTGCCCCTGTGCACTCTTCAAACGCAGGGTCAATTCTGAACACAGCCTATCAGCTCCGTGAGATCATCTGGTAGTTTTGTGATAGAGAATAGCATGACAGCAAACTGCTTCCACTCGTGTGGCTTAAACCAGGGTATGAGGTATGAAATGCTAATGCATTAACCTACTAGTGCCCCCAACCCCAGTAATAAGTATATAATTCCATATTCTGTTGGAATTGTGAGAGATTGGTCTCAGACTGAGAGCTGAAAGCATTCACACAAGGCCATAGGAACCACTTAAGCTGCTAATGTAGGGCACCATCTTTGCATAAGGCTTTGCATGGGAATGAATTTCACACACTCAGAACAGAGACATGCTCCTTAATGGGTAATGAATAAAAGTTAGTAACTAAATCACCATTCTGCAGACAGTAGACCTTGGTAAGCCATAAAATATACAGGCTGAGCCAAACCAAGAGGGTCTTATTTGTCTCCATGAACCAAGACCCAAGTTGCCTATATAACTAGCATTGGCAGAATTTGGGGTGTGGAGGAGGAGGGTAAATAATTCTGAAGGATAATATCTGTTTATTTCTATTTATTTATTTATTTATATCAGTTTAAATTTTCACAGGTGTGGGAAATTATGGGAGGGTCAGACTATAATTATTTAATGGCAGTAGATGTTGAGATCCAAACAGCCAGCACTTTATAGCCCGTAAAACACATTGTCAACACCATGTTTCAAAATATACAAAGTACATAGCCTTAATGTTCACTGGCACTGACTGATAAAAATCTAGCCCTTCGATGCCCATATCAGCCGTACACAGAGGAATGTTCGAGGTCTCTGTGACGGTCTGGAAGTGGTGCCAGAATATTTTCACTGACTTGGCTCATCTTCATTCATCAACACAGAGCTCTTTGTAGGAGCCCATCTTGTGACTTCATTAGCTTGGCTATCTTCAACAGAAAGCCCCATTGTACTGGTGATCATCTACAGACAGCCTTCTGCTCAATTTTCTGCTAATTAACTGATAACACCTCTTTGCCAAGCACCCGGTGTCGTTAGGAAAAAGGAAATAAACCCCAAAGTCTTGAACTCTACCACTTGGGATGGAATGTGACCAGCAACTTTTCCATGCATAGACCTCCCCATGGATAAATGCAGAAATTTGGAGACCCTGGGCTGAATGCAACTTGGTTTGGCATTCTGACATAGGGGGACCATTAGATACCCAACTCCTGAGCTCATGATGACCTCTCTGCTCAGAAATAATTTGGCCAGGTCCTCAGGTGCTTACTCAAGGAAACTCCCATTGTGCCATGATCTTTATGAAGTTCATAAACTCTCTTTCCTAAAGTCTTTAGATGGGGGTGATGCCTGCCCAAGGACTTTCATCATTGCCTCAAATATTCTCACTTGTTTTACCAGCCATTAATAAGACAGAAGATGTCCTAAATCTAGGAGCTGATATGAACCGGGGCTGGGCATCTGCAGGCTCTAGCATCTTGGCAGGATTTGGGACTCTACACTTAGTCCCTGATCCAGCAAAGCACTCAAGCATAGTCCAATAGCCTTCAGTGAAATGAATGATGTGCTTACAGTTAAACATGTACTATCCTGGGCTAGGGGCTTAGAATGTCCACACCCTACTGAGCAATCTGTGGCAATCTGTTATTGAATGAAAAAGTGATGAATGTCCATAAAACACGGAACAGAATGGAGAAATGTCACCATGTCTAATTTTAATCATTTCATCCAGTTAATGCAAACTGGGTACACCATCACAACTCAATTAGAGGGCAGATTTTATGAATATTTGATCAAATCCTGGCTGATGTCAAACAAGAGAGATAATGAAGCTTAAAAATGTACTATGATGTGCTAGAGGCTATATAAAATGTGTTTTAAAAATCTGCTGGAAGACAGATTAACATGTAGTGCAGAAAGGAGAGAAGGAATTCTGAACAACAAATTGAGCCATCTGGCATGTTTCTCTGGTGGCATGTATCAGAAGACAAAGAAGAATCACCATATGGACCTAGCTACCAGACTCAATGAAAGATTATGGGTTGACTGTGATTTCACTCCCCCCCAGATTTACACTGGTGTAACTTCACTGACTTCATTTGGCTTAATCCTGATTTACACTGGAGAATATGAGATCACAGTCAGGTCTACTATATTCTGCATCCTGGAATGACAGAAAGTTACAGATACCCAAGTAGAACAATGGGATTGAGAAAATGTATACACACTGGAGAAATATCATAAAGATGAAACAGTTTTCCCATGGTTCCATTGTTTTTATACCACAACCCAAAGCCATGACAATATTATCAATATTATTCATCTTGTGTTCTTTGAAGATTACCTGCTTTTTCTGGAACACTGCATGGTCAACAATGGAGCCCACCAATTCCTTATGGGCCACAAGAACTTTATAATATTATGTGTAAAAGTGATCTTGCTACTTAACGCCCAATAAAACAATTCTTCTCCAATAAAGCAATTTATTCAGTGTCTAAAATGATATTTTGTGAGTCTGTGCCAAATACTGAAGGTCATGAATCAGGAAGAATAAACCATAAAATAAGCACTTTCTTTTCCTCCATGAAAATGTTGATTATGAATTTGACTACACATAAACCATAGACAGTCCTTTACATAAAGAATTTATATGAAATCCTCTGACTTTGCTTTTGGGTGGCCAAAGAAGAGATGATTTGCCACAAACTAGACTCTTTCCCCACCCTCTTCTTTTCCTTTTTGTCCAGCCTTCTGCAGTCAGTTGGATTTTATCGTGTTTATAAATATAGTTTTCAATATAATGTTCTTCCTCAGTGGCATCAACACTGAGCCTAAAACATACTTTGTCTGATTAGTTCTTGACCCCAAATGAGTCTTGTCTGTTTTCTGTGCTTCTAAATACATATTTGCCATATGCTGCATCATATGTCACTTTCCTTTCTAATGCCCCTTGGGACTAAGTGTTATGAGGCTTTTATAATAATTTCATGGCCGTTAGAGCCAAATCTTGGAAACAAAGTTTCATCAAACTGGGAAAATCTTTTGCGAAACCCAAAATTTAACAACATCAAAAATGTCAGTGTTGTCATGAAACCCAAAGCACCATCATGTCCTCCTGCCCCTGGAACTTGTGGGTCAAGTTCCAGTCCAGGCAGTAATGCATTCCCATTGAAGTCAGTAGGATATGATCCGATTTATATCAAAGCTGAATTTGGCCCTCGCTTCTAATAAAAATCATAATATATGTTTGTCACAGCTATGTAGCTCTACAACAGTGCAGCTCACCCTGCATGGGATCTTCTCAGGTTAGAGATCAGTCAGGGAGACACAGTGCAGAAAACAAAGGCCAGGGGTGACTGGGCTTTAAGGCACCCTTTTATTCTTCCTGAGTTAGTTTTCGCACAGAGCCTTCCATGTGGCCAGAACTTTGGGTAGTGGTGTCTAATGTTTCAGCTATCTTGCTCCATAGAGGAATTTAATTGCTTATTATTTAGCCAGAATGAAGGATGGCTAGCACACCAATCAGCTTCAACAGGGGCTGTGATTGCCCATCAATCAAGTCACACTTACTAGTAGCTACCAGCACCCTTCAGTATAACAATAACAATAGTACAGCACCGTATGCAGTCACAGCAGCCATACCAACCCAGCACTGGATCTCTCTTGAATTTCAGTAATATCCATGCTGGTTGCTGCATGGAAGTTTCAAATTGCAACTATTACTGTATTAACCACTTCCATTTGAACCCTCTAATTCTCCAGTGGCTCACTGTCTCAGTTCAGTGACAAAGTGGCTTTTTAAGCTGGGAATGGTGGAGCGCTCCTTTTACTACTTTATCACACCCTCATCAGGGTATTGTTTCTTCCACATGCACCCATGTAATTCTCATTAACTACCAGAGGAGTAATTATTTGCATCATGAGTAGAATATTTTCTTCCTTCCACTTCCAGCTGAGGAGGAATTGCTGCTGCAGTAGCTAAGAGTGGGGGACAGGGAAAAGGATTTATGATGAAATTGAAAAGCTATAAAAGCCAGAATGGAGGGAGAAGTGTGTCCAAAAGAAGCTGCATTCGCTTGGTTCTCGCTTTCAGAGCTGATTATCCAAGCTTCCTATATATTTCAAATAAGCATCAATCTTCAGACACAGCAGCGCAGCATGGAGATTTTGTGAGCCCAGGAGTACTTTTTATTTGTAATCCCAGCTCGGCCTTTGCCAGCTCCAGCACCAGACTGAGCTTCTAGGGGCCCTTCCAAAAGGACTACAACTATGATGGCTGCCAGAGTCCTCTGACTCCATTTCCCAGCATGCTTTGAGTGAGGGGTGGGGATAGAAGGATCTAGAAAACTGTTCTGGAGCCAATAGGAAGGCTTCTACCTGGGACGAGCAGTTCATGGACTAATGACAAGACAGGGCTGCACCACCCTCAGTGAGGGGACTGGCTGACTTTAAAAGGTAAGTGTCCCGGGCTGTAGTAGTAACTATAGCCCCTGTAAGGCTTTTGGATCCGTGTAGTTCATAGACCTACGGCTATTTATGTGCCCCTCCTTCCCCCACCCATGTACCCTGCCCAAATCCCTCCTTTGGCTCTACAGGGAGAGTCAATGGGAGCTGTGCATGGGCTAACCACCCGCTATGCAAGCTAGTTGAATCCAGCGAACACAGGGAACCATAGCACTGAAGACCCTGCCGTATGGGTGACAGTGTGAGTAGTACAAAATGGGCATGGATTCTGGGTAAGTACTTGGCTCACTAGCCCATGCTGCACTGTGACCACGGCTATTTTTACATGTGCTAGCTGGGTTCAGGCTTGCCCAGGAAAGTTAGCCTGTGCATAGCTTTTGCTGTGTGGACATACCCTAAGAATTCTTGAGTCCTGCACAGTCTCTGCAGTCTGGTTTCCTTGTGCTGTCTCTCCTGTGTTCAAGCCTTCAGCCCCTGCTGGGGGGTGGAAGATGGCCCCTCAAGGAAAACAACTTCCCATGCCTCCCACCTCCTCTCTAATATACACCAGATCAGTGGAGGAGGTTGTAATCTGTCTCCTTGCTTTCTAAATCACTTTTAAAAGTCCTCATGGAAGCTGATAAGCCCTAGTCAACATAGGATTGTGTAGATTCCTTTCTTTTTTATTGCTGAGTTGTTGGATTTTTTTTTTTAAAGGAACAAAGCATGTGCCAATAATATGGTATCATATTTTGGTATTATTAGGAACTCGTGTTTTCAGACATTAAGCCTCATTTGCATGCTGAGCCTGGGATAGAAACATATTCATCACTTATTCATTAATTATCATTTTCTGTATTGCTTTAATGTCTCGAGGGCCCATTCACATTGTGCTAGGCACTGTACAAACATAGAACAAGAAGACAGTTTAACACCTCCCTCTTTACTGGTCCGAGTAGATGGCTGGCTGCCTTGCAGGGAGTTACCTTGCTCCAATTTTATGATGCTGGAACTATTGGATGAGGTTCTATGGCCTGTTATGTGGGTCAGATTAGATGACTGTGATAGTCTCCTCTGGCCTTGAGAAGCTATGAAACTAGGCCCATCTCCCTGCAGGTATTAGGTACCTAACTCCTATTGATTTTGATGGGAGATAGGTTCCTAAATATCTTCAAGGCTCACGGCTTTACTCCCTACCTTAGAGCGAGAGAGAACAGGGGGAGATGTGATTCTTGCACAATCCACTCCCTGCTCGTGGGTCATGGCAGCTACACGCTGCCCCTTAGTCAGGGAAGACTGTAGAATTGCAGTCTAGACCGAAGGTTTTAGATCCTTTTTCTGCAGAATGGATACTTCAGTTGGCACAAATGGAGAGGGGAAAAAGAGGGTTATCTTCTGATGGGACTCAAATTCCAACATGCCTGCCTCTGTATATTGTGCATGCCTTGTCTTCTATTTGCTCAGACAAGTCTCTGCTAAAATACCAGAAGTCTCCACTATACACTTTTTAAATAACAAAATAATATGCACGCAGCAAGTTCTGTGTTTGGTTTGGAGTCGGACGTAATTAGGAAGGTTGTAACTGAAGAATAGGACCAGAGACAGTTAATTATATTCTTTACTGCACTGATAAAGCTGAGCCTGACTCTAATCACAATGGCCTTGAACAGTAATAATAGGTTACATACATTTCTGTTACAAACTGCGCTGTTAGTTCATTCCCTTGCTGTGTGCCTCACAAGTGTAGCGATCTGCATTTGCATTCCTAAAACTTACTTCAGTTACCTTTCTTGGTAAGGCAACTAAATCCAAGTAGATATTACTGCCTGTTTCATGGCAAAGTCTGTTTAAAAACATTAAGGCCCTCTTATCTATATATTTTATCTTTATCTGAATGCCACTCAATTCTATGTAACTTCTAAAAGGTGTAGAAGGCAGGTCATGGTAAGTGAGGTGAACTTTAGGGTTGCTTGCTAAATATGTAAAACTTCAAACCCCAAAAAATACTGGGTTAGTATTAGCTGTTATTTTCTATGCCGATGAATGCACAGAATGAAACATGGGAATGGTACATGGGTAATTAACTTTATGGACAACGTAGTCTGGAGCTCTCAAGTCTGCCTGCATTTTGGGATTTTAGTTTGGCCATTGCTCCACTAATTTTGATGTACAGGGTGTCACTGGAAAAGCAGAAAAAAATACAAGCTTGTATTTGTTTATTAACCCAACAGGTTAGCTGGTTACTTAGAGAGGGAATGCCCCCACAGCAACAATACTGTTATCTGTAGGGAAAATATCACAAACCCCATATCTGGTGACCTTTAAAACATAGGTGTCAATGATCAGGCAGGCAGTGTGGGTCCTGGTTCTCGTCCTAGCTCTGCCCCTGACCTGTTGCATAACCTAGGACAAGTCACTTAACCTTTTTGTGTTTCAGTTTCCCTATCTACAAAATGGAGCCAGTGATATTTACTGTCCCTTGTAAAGCCCTTTGAAATCTACAGCTGAAAAGTGCTAGATACGGGGCTAGAGGAGTTCTGCTCTGCCTGCCGCAGCCCTGGAGCTGGAGGAATTCGTTCTCCCCACCACAGCCCAGGGGAGAGGAGCGCTCTCACTCTCCCTGCCACAGCCCAGGGGCAGGAGGAGTTCTGCGCCCCTCGCTCTCCCAGCTGCAGCCCCAGGGTGGGAGGAGTTCTGGGCCCCCCCGCCTGGGTCTGGACGAGCTCTCTGCCCCCCCCCCTCCTTTTTCTTCAATGGTATTTCGTCCTAACATGCAGTGCACAAACTCAGTGAGGCCATACACATATTCCCATAATGTGAAGTTATGGATGCACGTGGGCCTACTTGGTTTGCACGTGTTCCCACCCATAAAGTTAAGGAACTTTCAAGGTGGTTCAAAGGTATAGTTCATTGAAATGGTGAATATACTGCTGTTTATTTTTTTGCATCTGATGTATGTGCGTGTGTTGATATGGTTTAATGTGTATATAATATGTGTGTGTTTAATGTGCCTTCCTCCTCAAAAGCAATAAAATTTAAATTCCTGCGAACGCCCCTAATTCTAGCTATTAAATAATGATGACTGACAAGTGGCTGTTTGGGCACGTGTGAGGGGTCGGGGAGACTTTGAGTTTGCAGGATTTCATTTTTCCAGATGGCTTCATACAGAAGCATAAAGCCTGGCTTTGGGCTTTCTGTGTCTGTACCTCGCTGATGGGAGATCTCTCTCCTGCATTCATTAGCCTCATCTTCATAGGGCTTATCCTCTTTGCCTATTCATTTCCAGAGCAAAGCTTCCACTCCGGGCTGATCAGCTTTGTCTGTCTCTCCCTGGAAGTGGAACATCTGCTCAGCATTCATCCATTCGGGGTTTACGACTGCAGATGCAAATGCTCCCTTTGCAATTGCAGGCCCTGCTCCGATATGGAGCACCTTAGCTTCTAGGTGTCTTCTTCCACCTGTGTCATTTCTCAGCAAAGACCTTATTTTAGAGGGAATCCCATAAGAGGGTGGGGGTGGAATGGCCAGGGTACAATACAGTACACAACCCACACACTGTAATACTCCAGGGGCCCCCTGCCTGACTCTTCCATGGGAGGCTCAGGCAGGTGGATCAATGCAGTCACACATCTACTACCTACAAATCACCCTCCGGGTTGTCAAGAAGTGAGGGTCACGAGGGGAGGAGAGTTCTCCTGGGCAGCCTGCCTGTGGGCTGTCATCCTCCACCCATTGGAACGGAGGCAATTCTGCAACACTTGACCTTCCATGAATGTGGGGGGCGGGCAAAGAAACAGCGTATCACCTTTGCAAAGCCAAATGTTCCATGTTAGCAAGGTCTCTTCTTTATATCCTCATCACCTTCTTGTACCATTCTATTGTTTTGTGAAACGCATTACAAGAAAAGCATAACTCCTATTCTCTCTGCCCTTAGCACTGCTAAGAATAATTCTTACTTTTCCTACAGAACTTTGTAAATGGCATATGAATATAAATCTCTTCTCCCACCAATGAAACGCAGCCACAGGTGGAATTAACATCACAGAGTGGTACAACACAATAGACTAGTATAGAAAGTGGACAAAAATAATGCTTTATCCAATTGAAACTCAGGTAGGTGGAATGTACACTTAACCAAATTAGACTTCAACCAAGACAGCATGGCCAAGATGTGCGCTTGTGAAAAGCATCGTGGGATATGTACTGCCCACAGAACCATCACTGGATGATTTAAATGGATAATGTCTCACCTGAAAGTTCTGGGAAGTAAGCCCCAGACCCTCAAGGTATTTAGGAAATCAATGGAAGTTAGAAGCCTAAAGACCTTTGAGGATCTGGGGATGGGTATTTAGAAATTATAGGAAGCTTTTCTGTTTGAAATTTGCCATTTCTTCAGCTTGTCAGCTTTTCCTCTCATCCGTGTCCCACCAGATGCATTGCTGTCCAGTGGCTGAGCTAAAAGAGAGTGAGGAAAATACAGTACGGAGGAGGATATCTGTTGTACTGCCATATACAGCAGTGCTAATATGAGGGAGGGAGACTTTACCACGGTCATCTCTCATGGCTGGGGGGAAATGGAACAAAGCAATCTCAGACCCTCCTATGATTGTTCTTTAGCACCAGCTACCAGATCAGAGGAATAAAGTATTGCAGCTCCACATCCTAAGGGGAATTATCAAATTAGAGTGTTACAGCTGAGACTGGTGGGAGGATGTGCAGGAGCTTGTCAGGGGAAAGTGATTCAACGGATAATTGTTTCACAGGAGAACTATCGGAACTAATAATCCATCTAATAGCTGAGAAGAGTTAAGTAAAGAGTGAAGGAATTTGCTTCTTGCTTTTTCCGGCTTGGATCAGTAATACCAGATGCCATGTAGCAGTTCATCCAAATTAAGAGTTTATAGAAAATCTTTCCCTCCCCGCATTCTATTTAAATTTTACTTCATGTTAAATGAGTGCAACCCTTGAATATGTGAGCAATGCAGTACTCCATCTCCTCCAGTCAGGAGCACTACTTAGCCCTAAATCCCCTCTGAATACCCGAGAAGCAACAGAGTAAAGCAGGGTCCAGGCTAGCGCACAGACTTATTGCTTGGGCTCCCAGAATGGAACTACCTTCTGTTTTCTTTTCCTTTTCTTAATAATCTTTGAGGTTGTACGAAGCCAAAATGACGCAGTGGGGATGCTCACTGGTGTGTACGTAGCAGAGCTCTGTGTTGTTGCTTTTCTAAATTGAGACGAGCAACATGTAGGCATTGGACGAGAGAAAGGAACAACTGCAGTAGCATAAATGGAAGTGTTTGTGCCTTGGCTTTTGTCTAATGATTAAGGAATTAGTGGGATTTGGGCACCTAACTCCCCTAGGTGCTTTTTAAAATTTCACCATTGAGAGTTCGGGCCAAATTAAATCTGATTTTCCTTGGTATGTGTCAAACTCATTCCTGGCAGAACTCCATTTAAATCATAAATGTGGGCCCAAATGTTTCTTTTTATTCCACTCAGCAAACAATATAGGATCTCTCATGTAGATTATTCGCTACCTGCAAATTCCTTTGTATACCAGTAAAAGGCTGGTGGAGGTAGCTGATATTGCAAAAGGACTTCTATTTAGTTCCTGTTAGGGTAGTCCTTTTGCAAAAATCTTCTCAAATCTCTTGTATATGGCAAATTATCCATTGCTTCTTACATTTCTGTAAGATTCTAGGATCATAGTCAACAACAGCCCCATACGAGATTTTTATAGGTTCCCTTAAGGGACTCGTAAGAAAGCAAAGAGCTCCATTAAGTTACAGATACAAAGAGGGAAAAGTATATACTTTCAAAATGAATGAAAAAAGTCCCCATGGAGTCATTTTTATGAGCTTTTATGAGTTTAATCTACTATTATGCCAGTTATACTCAACTTTCTAAGGAACCAAAATGAATACAAAATGCACAGTTCATAAAGGCCAAGTCATTGAATCATGATTTGGAAGAATTTTAAGCTGATAAATAAGAGCAGGTAATTGCCGTTTTGTGACTTGTTCTTAGTGCTTGTCTTGTATGTTCCAGCAAACCAAACGTACAGGCAGACATTTCAAAAGTTTATGATTTATCCATCTATTTAGCCGTCCAGCTCATGCTCATCGCCAGGGTTTCTGAGTGCCATACTGATGCATGAAACCAGTTACATTTAGCTTTAAAGGTAAAGGGCCTGATTTGAGAAAAATTGCACCTGAAAATTACAATGCTTCACTTTACAGACACAATTAACTATGGGCACAATTCATAGTTCTTTAGCATTTAACTACCCAATTGCACTTACCACCCAGGTAGTCTATGGGCAGTGAACTGCGTTCATAATTCATTGCAGGCACAATTATTTGCAGCTGCAAAATTGCACCCCAAAATTGGAGGATGGGGTAATGCTCATGGACAAAGTATTAAATGCAGTGACGTCAAGGTCGTAAAGCAACAAGTACGGGCCAAATCAGCCTTTCAGCGTGTGCATTGCTCCTGTTGATTTCAGAGATTGGGAGCTGCCTATTCGGAATTCGCTCTAAGCATTTAGATTGCTATTGATTTTCCTTGTGATTGGCTCTTTCGTTCTGGCATCATTTTATCCAGGGTAGGTCAGCACACAGGCAGCATCCATTCTCTATTCCTTCCTTTGATCCAGTTGACTTACAAATTCACAACAAGCTCATGTGACTTACCCAGAAGTCACACAAAGAGTTTCCTCCAACCACCACTATCCATGCCCTTCACTCTAACCACCATAATAAGGCCTCCTAGAGTTTCACTGCTTCTTCCTGGAGATACCTATTTGTTTCTTGCTGTCAGGGACTTCAGATTACAGCATCTGTATTTGGAGATCGGAATCCTGTTTGTGATATTATAGTCATTCCCATAGCAACAGATGCTGATGTCACAGGGCACTGTATTGTGCCTTCCTCACTGGGATGCAAAGGACAAAGCTCTCATTTGTATTCAAACCATCTTCAATAATAACGCATTACTGAGATTTACTATCCAGTATAAGGCAACGGAAATCTGACTGATGCTTAAATAAAATAACTACCCTTTATCTACTCTGATTGTGATACTCTGTCAAAGTGCCTCAAGTGCCTACTGCCTATCACTCCACCAAGACACTGTGCACTTTAGCCATGAATGAGACACCACCTGATAAACACTTGTTAGGCACAAGATAAAGCACTCATAAAATTATATATAAGTAACTGTTCCTAAGCGGTGACAATTTAAGATCACAAAAGTCAAATACAAGGCAATGTGAACACTGGAGAAGCAATTCTGACTCCGGGGATAATTTTAAAAATTAGACCACTTTGATGAAAAAGAGGTGGTGTGTGTGTGTACGTGCCTGGGCACCCGTGCATGTGTTTACATGCACTTAAAGTAATAATCCTGTACAAGCTAATCTGGGAGCACATTCTGCCGCTTAGCCTCACGTTGAGTTTTCTTTGTCTGAATTCCTTTTGTGTGTGTTCCTTGATGGCTCAGTTACACTCTGTCATACAGACATTTAAGTCTGTCTGAGTAACAGCAGGAAAAACAATGACCATAACTTTCACGAGATACTTCTGAACTACCCATCTTACCCAACACACTGTGCCTAGCAGACTGAGATCTGCAAAAGTTGCTGGACAATTGCCTGAAAAAATCAAAGCAGATGCCCAGAGAATCAAAGATTTCAAAGAAATCTTTTAGTTAATTGCATTCCATTTTGCCCTGTGCCAGCTGACCTCAGAGTCGTCTTCTTAGTATATGCACAACGTGATTCAGGAGGCATGTGACCAGGATTCATCACCAAATTTGGTCCATTGGCTGGATCATTAGCTTCCCTGGCCCAAGCTGGGTACTGGTGGGGAGCACGACATGAACGCGGATCCATGCCCTCCCCCCGGCCCCAGCGATACCTTTGTGCCATTTATCTTCAATAATGCTTTTATATTTATCAGGCAGTAAAACATGTCTTTCTTGCTCTGTTGATATCATTATTTTGAAAGGGGGGTTGTATCTAGTTTTTCTAGCCTACTTTTCATCCCCTATCGTTAGTCAACTTTAGTTGACATTCAGCAATTATTTATATGAATGCATCCATCTAACCAAATCAGTTTCTAGACATTTTCCTCCAACGTTCAAGCTTGGGTGGTAGGCAGCATTTTCTATTCTGAGCACTTCAGTAACATCATTTACTTCACTAAAGGAAAAGGATTTTGCTTTCCATACCAGTACCTGAGCTTTGTAAGCACACACCTCCTATTTGCACATGGCTTTGCATGTGCTCGGATATATACATGCAGTTGTGTGTGCCCATCTTTAAAAATCTGTCATATTATTTACAGCACTTGGGGTACCCCTTCCTTTTCTCTTTCCCTGGAGATGTCTTGGTGCACGCTCCCATCACAGTAATTTTTTTTAGCACAGTATGGCTGGCTTGTTAAATATTTGAACATTGATTGTGGTATTTGATAGTTTATGAGACGAATACTCTTCAGAAGTGCCCAGCATGGAGGTCACTTAGCAATAGCCCAAGAATCATGTCTTAACAAAGAGACTGAAAATCATATAGAAAGATATAACATGGGCACCATTTGATTTAACAGGCCGGGTAAAGGAAAGAAATCATGCTTCAGGCAACCATAAACCCAGAAATTAGTGCATTTGCTCAGTACAACTGTATTTTTTTGCCACATAGACAGCTAAATGAAGGGAGGATTGGATAACCCTCTAAGAGCTTTCAAGTGCCCAATAAGAAACCACATAGATTTGGCATGAGGGGAGGCTTCAGTTTTTATAAATGCATTTTCTACCCTAAAATTGCACATCCAAATTTTCATACTGTTCTACCACTCTCCCTTCTGGTCACTTCTGTTACTAAACTAGTGAGTGATGAACCTTCAAAGGGTTGGAGTCTGGATGTAGTTCAGATGAACATCTAGATGTTTGGATGCTTCTCTGAAACTTATTTGAACTATTGGAGCTTGCAAAACTAGGCAGAAAATTTCACATGTAGAAATCTTCCTTTTGAGGTTTCCGTTATTATCTGTATTATGGTGGCTCCCAGAATCCCCAGGCATGAACCAGAACCCCACTGTGCAGGATGGTGTACAGACACAGAAGAAAAAGACTGTCCCTGCATCAAAGAGTTTCCAGGACTTCTACTTTGGATTGTGGCTGGAAATACCATAATGACAACCTTTTATACAGCCGTTCTGGTTCGAGCCAGAATCTTGAAATGAAAAAAACTGTGTCCAAATATTTCCAAAACCTCAAAATAGCATCCAATTCAAGCACTGAAATAAAGACGAGTGGAGGTCTCTCCTCTGTTGTAAACATGAAAAATTGGAGTAATATGACCTAGTGATTCAAGTAAGGGACCTGCCATCAGGACAATTGAATTCTCAATTCTGCCACAGGTTTATGTGAATTTAGAAACATCACTTGTGCTCTGTGCCTGCTTCCACCGGAGTCAATGACAAAGCTGAATTTGGTGGAAGATGGATTGGGTATTTAACTGCTTTCAGCGTTAGTTTCTCCGTTTATAAACTGGAATACTAATACTTATGTACCTCAGGGGTGTGGCGAGGCTAAAGGCAGTTTTGCCAACCCCAGGCTTTCAAGAATCACGAGCCACCCCCCTCCCCACAAAAATCATGACATTGGTTTAAATTCTGAGAATTGGAAAAAAAAAAAAAAGCAGCGTTCTTTTCATCGCTTGATTGTTGGAGACTTTGGGGTTCATGTTTTCCAGCTCTTCTCTGAAACCACGAGGCCTACAAACTCTTTTTAAAAAACAGAAGCTGAGATTCTCAAATAATAACATGATTCCACCAGTTGGGAGCTTTAAGAAAATAACCTTTATCACAAGCTTGTGATGAAATCACCAGAGTCGGCAGCACAGTTCATGTATTGTGCTGAAATCCCCCCCTGTGCAGAGGGCCAGCACAAGGGTCTGTACACCATGTAAGTCCCACTTAACCCCTATTTGGAGGGATGTAAATGGTGTATGGGTCATACACTGGCTCTCTGAATGGGGGGGTGAATTCCTTCCATCTTGGCTGAAAAGTGCTGTAAGCTTCTCAGGTGGCAGGTGCTACAGAAGCGCAGATTAGCGCTATTGCGCTTTGATCCTCCGTATCCTTATTTTGAAAGCAGCTCCTGAGTCCTGAGGTAGCTCTGTCAGCAGAAGTCCCGCATTTGCATTTTACTGGTCACTTGTGTCACAGTGACTCATCGTCACTGTGTCAGGTACGAATAGTTTTTTAAACCACTTGGGATGCACCTCTCCCTCCTCATCCCCACTCCCAGAAAGAAGCCTCTATTATCAGTTAAATGTAACCCGTTGGCACCTGTGTGAGACATTACAATGACAGGAAAATCTTATAGATTCATAGATACTAAGGTCAGAAGGGACCATTATGATCATCTAGTCTGACCTCCTGCACAACGCAGGCCACAGAATTTCACCCACCACTTCTGCAAAAAACCTCTCACCTATGTCTGTGCTATTGAAGTCCTCAAATCGTGGTTTAAAGACTTCAAGGAGCAGAGAATCCTCCAGCAAGTGACCCGTGCCCCATGCTACAGAGGAAGGCGAAAAACCTCCAGGGCCTCTTCCAATCTGCCCTGGAGGAAAATTCCTTCCCGGCCCCAAATATGGCGATCAGCTAAACCCTGAGCATATGGGCAGGATTCACCAGCCAGATACTACAGAAAATTCTTTCCTGGGTAACTCAGATCCCACCCCATCTAACATCCCATCACAGGCCATTAGGCCTATTTACCATGAATATTTAATTACAAAACCATGTTATCCCATCATACCATCTCCTCCATAAACTTATCGAGTTTAATCTTAAAGCCAGATAGATCTTTTGCCCCCACTGCTTCCCTTGGAAGGCTATTCCAAAACTTCAGTCCTCTGATGGTTAGAAACCTTCATCTAATTTCAAGTCTAAACTTCCTGGTGGCCAGTTTATATCCATTTGTTCTTGTGTCCACACTGGTACTGAGCTTAAATAATTCATAGATTCATAGATAGATATTTAGGTCAGAAGGGACCATTATGATTATCTAGTCTGACCTCCTGCACAACGCAGGCCACAGAATTTCACCCACCCACTCCTGCGATAAACTTCTCACCTATGTCTGAGCTATTGAAGTCCTCAAATCGTAGTTTAAAGACTTCAAGGAGCGGAGAATCCTCCAGCAAGTGACCCGTGCCCCATTCCCTCTGATATATTTATAGAAAGCAATCATATCTCCCCTCAACCTTCTTTTTGTTAGGCTAAACAAGCCAAGCTCCTTGAGTCTCCTTTCATAAGACAAGTTTTCCATTCCTCGGATCATCCTAGTAGCCCTTCTCTGTACCTGTTCCAGTTTGAATTCATCCTTCTTAAACATGGGAGACCAGAACTGCACACAGTATTCCAGGTGAGATCTCACCAGTGCCTTGTATAACGGTACTAAAACCTCCTTATCCCTACTGGAAATACCTCTCCTGATGTATCCCAAGACCGCATTAGCTTTTTTCATGGCTATATCACATTGGCGGCTCATAGTCCTCCTATGATCAACCAATACTCCAAGGTCCTTCTCCTCCTCCGTTACTTGTAATTGATGTGTCCCCAGCTTATAACTAAAATTCTTGTTATTAATCCCTAAATGCATGACCTTACACTTCTCATTATTTATTAAATTTCATCCTATTACTATTACTCCAGTTTACAAGGTCATCCAGATCCTCCTGTATGATATCCCTGTCCTTCTCTAAATTGGCAATACCTCCCAGCTTTGTATCATCTGCAAACGTTATTAGCACACTCCCACTTTTTGTGCCGAGGTCAGTAATAAAAAGATTAAATAAGATTGGTCCCAAAACCGATCCTTGAGGAACTGCACTGGTAACCTCCCTCCAGCCTGACAGTTCACCTTTCAGTAGGACCCGTTGTAGTCTCCCTGTTAACCAATTTCTTATCCACCTTTCAATTTTCATATTGATCCCCATCTTTTCCAATTTAACTAATAATTCCCCATGTGGCACATTATCAAACGCCTTACTGAAATCTAGGTAAATTAGATCCACTGCATTTCCTTTGTCTAAAAAATCTGTTACTTTCTCAAAGAAGGAGATCAGGTTGGTTTGGCACGCTCTACCTTTTGTAAAACCATGTTGTATTTTGTCCTATTTACCATTGACTTCAATGTCCTTAACTACTTTCTCCTTCAAAATTTTTTCCAAGACCTTGCATACTACAGATGTCAAACTAACAGGCCTTAATAAACTATTTCAGCTTTCCGATGGATACAGAATCTGACAAAGATGTTTTTATAGACTTTACATTTTAAAGCCTGCAAACATTTCGACCTGGAAACCAATTGTTATTTTAAATGTTTTCTTAACCAGTAAAAGAATCGTGACTTTAACAAGCAAGGTAGATTTATGTTCCACCCCTCACCCGCCCCCAAACTCTCTTCAAAATAAAGTGAGAAAACCAAGAATAGAAAAATGTTAGAGAGAGAAAATTATTTGGGGGCCCAAAATATAATTTGCAGGGCACTGGAAAAGCTAAAACGTTGCATTTCCCATGAGCCACCATTTTCTTTGTATTCTGTGCCAATATATGTTGGTTTCATTTGGCAGAGACATAGCATTCCTTCTTCTCACAGTAAGTTCCTTGTCTGCCTTGGGAATCAGTAAGAAATTAAAATTTCTACCAACAGCATCATAAAAGAAGCCATTGCTTTTGTGTTTAAATCTGCCAGGATGTTTACAATTTTGTATAAAACTAGAGGCAAAAAAGAAACCTTCCTCTGAAAACAAATGGAAGAATGTATTAAAAGAAAAGACACTCTTTTCTACAGCATGAGAACAGATGTAAGATATAATTTTCTTTGCAATGGAACAGATGGAATTATTTGTCCTTCATAGTCAGGATAGCACCCTTGGTTTATTGTTGTTTTTTCGCTTGAAAAAGTTTAAAAGGGAGAGACTGTTCTCTGAGATTCCCATCCTTAGTAAACAAGATCTTTCTACCAAATTAACCAAAGATTTGTTTAAGAGCCTGATTTTCCGAGTTATTCAGCACCCCTGCAGCTCCAAACCAGCTCAGCAGTCTGCACTCGATTTTTCAAAAGCATTCAGCACATTGGAGGCACGTTGGGTGCTCAGCTCTTTTGGGAACCCGGACACAATTCTGGGTTCTGGGCTTGGAACTCGAGCCTTGAGCCCATTTGTAATTCAGATCCCACTTGTCTAAAGTTCTGGCCCATAGCATTTAGATGTCACAGTATGAAAGGAGATTTGACCAGATCTCTCTCTGATTCAGGCAGACATGAGTGTTATCATTTACCTTTTTGCAAATAAATAAATTAATTTAAATTAGGAAACTAAAATGGAATACATATAAACCAGTCTGCACATTCCTCACCTATTTCTCTGAAATACTGGACCAGAGCCTGAGCTGCACCAGAACTCTGCTCAGCACAGCTGAGGAGGTGTATGTAGGAGAAGGAAAGAGTCATCTATTTGCTCTCCCAATCCCTGGCCCTTCCACCCTACCCCAGTATACTTTAGAGCAGTGTCAGGGCTGCTCTAAATTAGAATTACCCGCATTGGCTCTCAAGAGGCCTTTCTGCAGCTGGGAATCACGGGAGTGTAGGAGCACTCCTGCAATGTCTCTTTCCCCTTGGTATGCCCCCAACATCCCCACTATGCTGTGACCTGAAGGATGGAGGTGTCCACCTTGGATTCCCCTAACCCTGGGAATTCCCATCTACTTAAGATGATTTTGGGCTATTTTACACCACTGGAGCAACACAAAGCAGCTTGTCTGGGGCCAAGATTTGGCCCGGTAGTTTCACAGAGTTGATTTTGCACTCAGATTATATTTGAATCTTCTGCTTGGAAGGTTTGTAACACTGAATTGGAGTCTGCTCATGCTATTTCGCTGGAGATAATTTTTTTCTCCAACGATGGAATCTGTGGAACTGGCTTCATTAGACAGAGGTAGCTGCACTTAGTGGTATCAAGTGGTAGGATTATCATTTTGATAGGGCTCCCTAGATTGTCCCCTATGCTAGAGAAAGCTGCTCAGGGGATAGGAAACTCTGATAGAAGAAACTCCACTAGTGAGTTCTATATGGTTCCACTAGCCCTCCCTCACACCTGCCCTGGTAACTCAACGTATGTTGCTGCCATGGACTGAATGCTGGTAGCTCACCTCAAGTATGGGGGTTCTTAAAGGAAGTTGGGCAACCCATGTACGGCCATACTTCGTTATCCCCATGAGTTTCCAAGGGATGATAGATACCATGGAGAGCAGCTTTGCTTCTCCCATTTCCTTTTGGGCTCACAATTATGTAGACAGAAGGCTCTTGCGTAGGTGTTATCTGACCAAATTTGCCTCTCCCAGAGCAGAGGGGAGCAATGCGGCCTTTACTCTGGGTCCTTTCAGGATGTGCAGCACTGTATCAAGCTAAGGAATTATTAAAAGGAACAATAACAATACAATGCATGCCTTTTTCCTTGGTGATTGTAGCTAGCTAACCACCAGCCTGCTCTGTGTATCTGACTAATACAATCATTAACAAAAAGAAAAGGAGGACTTGTGGCACCTTAGAGACTAACCAATTTATTTGAGCATAAGCTTTCGTGAGCTACAGCTCACTTCTGTCCTCCTTTTCTTTTTGCGAATACAGACTAACACGGCTGTTACTCTGAAACAATTATTAACATTAGTCATTTCAAGAACAGAACAATAAAAAGCCTCTAGGAGCCAACAGAGGCCGCCCCTTTATAATGTATCTTAATCCCGCTTCTCATCAGACCCCCTCCTTCCTCCAGAGACCGATCTGAGTGGTGCTACAACACACTGACATTTTCTGTGTCAGTCCCCTGCCCCGGAGACTCGCTGTGAACGTGGATTCCCCGTGGTCTCCCCAAGGGCTTGTCTTCACGGCGCAGCAATGTGCACCAGAAGGGTGGGATCTAAAGCTCACCAACTTGTCACCAACGACTCACCAACAGTCACTCACTGACTGGCCTGTGTAGCCCCTGCCGGGCTGCATTACAAGTTTCCAAGGGTGTGTTAACGCAGTGCTATTTCAAACAGTAGTGCACATTGCCAGGTTGTGTAGACAAGCCATTTCTTAATGGAATAGATTAGATCCAGTCTGACACAGTTTAGCTTCTTGAGTGCCCTGCAGTGCTTTACTGTGGAAGGTTCCTCCCAACCCCCCAGTGTGAAACTCCTTCACATTTATATCCGTTGTTTGTGGTTGTTTTCTAGTTTTTCTGTCTCTAATGGTGATAGCTGTACAGTGGAATGATTGTTGGCAATGACAACACTTGGCTTCTGAACACCACCTTCCATCAAAGTCTAACTCTTTTCCTCTTTGAATTCTGTTTAGTTTCCTTCTTAGCATTTTTGTGCTACAACAGAATGTTGGCTTTTGTCTGTGTATGTGTGAAACAGAAACAATGACAAAAAGTCGACTTCTCTCTGTCCCTTCCTGCTATAGCAACGAAAACCTGGATTATCTTTAAATGTTCTTTTGCAAGACTATATATGACAGGCGTTCCACTCGTTATTATTGATCAGATCCTCTATTAAACTATTGATTGTATTTGCTGCTTCAAGACACCATTTGGAACCAAATTTAACAAACTTTCAATGCTTTCCATAGGAAAGTTACGTCATAATTATCCCAGCGTCTCCAACATATTGAGCACATGCTTTCTCCATGCCAACAGCAACATCAGCTTTATCTCTCTGTCAAGTCAATGGGATTTGTGCTCCTAAGTCACTAAGATGCTTTTGAAAATCCCACTCCATGTCCATATTGGAAGGATGAAGGGATATATAGACTGGGTTGAGATTTAGAGTGGGATTTTCAAAGCTGCCTAGTGACCAAAACCCATAAAGCATCTTTGGAAATCCCATCCATTTACCTTTTGGCCAATAGAACCACCACTTGTTCTCCCAACTGGATTTTCTGGATTTCAGAGGCTCACTGGGTGGCACCGTTCTGTAATTTATCCACATTAGAACTTGGATTGCGCAGGTTGGAGGAAGACAAGATTTTTTTTTTAAATCACTCTCTGGGAATTTTACAGAATAATAAAAACTGAGAAATCACCAAATTAACTTAAAACAAAAGGGTAGGAAAAAATAATGCATTTTCATAATGAGTGAAGTGACCCTGATGCATCCCTTACAGGGCTGTGCTGTGAACTGTGGGACCAGACTGTGAACCCTTTAATCACAATGGTGAGCATTTACTAATCCAAGAGACTCACTGAAATGAATGTGTTACTCCTGGGAGTAAGTGCTCTTGAATAGGACTAAAATGTTGCACAATGTAGCCCATTAAATTCCAAGTTTCTAATAATTAACCTGCCTAAGGATATCTAAATAAACACATACTCTGCGTAAACACTACAGGCCAGATTATCAAAAAGAACTCAGCTCCACTCCATTACTCACCCAATGGGAGACAACAAGAGCTGCTGGGAGCAGATCCCTTTGGAAAATCTGGCTCTACAAGTGTGAGGGTTTTCTTTGGTGACTGCTGTTGGGTGGAACTGGAACTCAGGCAAATTCAAGGTGACTGTGAGGTGACAAAGTGGGAGGATGTAGGCTCTTAAGTGAAAGAATACCAGGAATGAGCTGAGACATATGCTATAAATAAGACTAGTTTACGGCCGTTCAGACTGTGCTGTGAAAGACCAAATTCTCCATTCTGCAAACTTCACTTTAGCATTAGCAGCACAAAGTGAATTGAAGCCGAATGGCAATTCCCTGAAATCCCTTCTGCATCAGGGGCGGAGGGGGGGATGTCCACCCAGTGTTAAGTTGGCAGAGTCAGCAAGCATAGCCACCAGCTTCCCCACCCCTGGGCATAA
The DNA here is from genome assembly GCF_965152275.1 of Natator depressus. NCBI lineage: Eukaryota > Metazoa > Chordata > Testudines > Cheloniidae > Natator > Natator depressus. The sequence continues at coordinate 7,557,339 of NC_134246.1, read as the reverse complement.
CTGGGAGGGAGCATGTTGCGGGCAGGAGGAGGTCTTGTGGAGCTGAGCTGCACTATACCTGATCTCCAGGTCCCCTGTACTCTAACTTCCACTGGAGCTGAGTGGCTGAGGGTCAGGGGATCATAGCTGTCTCATTGGCACAGCCACTGCACGCTGTGTCTGAACACAGCTTGGACGTAGTGGAGAACTGGGGGCCTGAGCAGGTTTCTGCAGGATTAGTGTCGAGGACACCATGTGGTACCATTAGGGTGAGGCACATGGGGAAAAAAGCTTTATTAGCCCATGATCTTTTCAGCACAGGTTGTAAATTCACACAAGAAAACCATGTTAACTCTCGTGGTGTATAAACTTCCTCAAAACGGGACAATATTTCATAACGATTTCACTTAGGGACAGAGGAATCTACTGGGTCCTTGAATCCATGCCCCTGCTATCTCTGGCAGCCCTGTATATAATTTCATTCATAAATTTATCGAGCGATAAAACTAGAGTCATAGCGTTTAAGGCCAGAAGGGACCCCCAGATCATCTACTCTGACCTCCTGTATATCACAGGCCAACAACATCACCCAGCAATTCGGTGACGATGAATAAACCTGTCATCTATCACACCCAGGGCCCTACCACTATTAAGAGCATTTCTTCTCCTATATATCCAGGAAGTTAAAGTCTCCCACTATGACACAATTCTCCAAAGTATTTATCTCCCTCATCGTATTAGAGAGATCTCTATCCATATCCAAGTCAGACCCCGGGGGCAGGAGGTCTATAGGAGACCTCACACCACCCTAATATAAATTCTTTTACAATCCTTCCCCAAAGTGAAGAACAACTAGTTAGGTTGTTTGCCCCCACTACTGCTATCGGAAGTCTGTGCTAATTGCGGTACTTCATACACCTTAGAAAGTTATATGGGGCCAGATTTCAAGAGTATTCAGCACCCAGCCACTCCCACGGTGACACTTATGGCCAGCTTCTCAAAAGAACTCCGCACATTGGGTGCTGAAATCTAACCACTTATTTTGGTGCCTAAATGGGAGCTGAGCGCTCTTGAAAATCAGGCCACAGTTGTGGGTGCTGAGCCCTGGTGAAAATTCTGGTTATACGAGAGAAAGTCACGCATGAGGAACCCAGTGCCTTCGAAATATGAATGTTTTCAGTAGATGGACCGTGATGTTTTTTGTGGAACAAGCCACTAAGTGGTGCTATTGATAGTCTTCAACAAAAACGCAGGCAGGGATCTCACAGGTAATCGCCCAAGACTGAGAATCGGAAAAGAAAAGGAAACAATTTGGAAGGGAAGGAAACACTTATGGGCATTTCCACTGAATGGCAACATGCAATAACACAATCATTAGCAGTCATACAAAACTACCACCTTAATCTCTAGCAGTGCACGCACCCTATAGGATTGTAATCATGGGTGCAATTTGAATGCAATGAAACTCTCCCTGTCCTGTTGGAATTTTTCACTCCTCTTCATTACGTTTGTATCTATGGTAAAACTGATTATTCCAATTTTGCCAGACATAATGGTGGGCTGGGGGGGTGCGCGCATGCGCACAACCATTTATATTGTGCCCTCAAGCTGCTTTGGCTGCCACAAGGAATCTGACTCTTGCCTGTTACTTGAACAATTTATGGGACCTGGAAGTCACTGTTTCTGATGAAAACCAAGGCAGGTGAAACTGATGGTGTGTCCAACTTTCGAATTTGGGTGCCTACCCGTAAGTGTCTAAATCCACATTTCAGTAGCCACATGGAGATCTTGAGCCAAATACTGCAGCCTCTAGTTGACCAGTACTTCCATTCATTTTCAGAGGAGATTTGCCTGGTTGAGGATTGGATAAGGACTAGCTGCAATTATCCTTAGGCACCTAGTCCCCCTTTCAGGTGTCGCAGTGACTAGTTTAGGTTCACACATGCATTTTACTGTGAAAGAAACCCAGGATCTCTGTGTCAGCCCGTAGTGTGACCTTCAATGTGCATAATCACTACATATTAAGGGTTAAATCCTGTCCTTTGTACTGTGAGGGCGTGGGAGGTAGGGATGGCTGATCAGGGTTCAGGAGGAAGCTTTTAAAAATCCTTTAATATGTGAGGGAGGAAGAAACCTCACCACTCCTGAGGGAATGAAAGCTTTGCTTGAGAGTTCACTGGTCTGGTCCTTTGAGTCTGTGCAGCATCACTGCACATTCCTGCTCTCTGTTCGCTCCCAGTGTGGCTCAGGGTTTAAACGGGCAGCACTTTAGATTTTTTTTCTTGAAAATTATTCAGCTGTTACCATCGGACCCACCCACCCGCCCATTTGCAAAAATCCCAGCATGTCAGAAGACATAGGGGTGTTTTTTTAAGATGAAAATAATGGAATTCATACTCCTCCTCCCAGATCTGGGCAGGGCCCTCTCTTTGTTTCTGACCTCCCACCTTACAGCTGCAGGGGTTGGTCGCGTCCAGCCCGGAACTCCCGTGGAGCATGAGTGGAGCCAAAAAAATCTCCTGCTGCTCTTAGAGTCCCCTCGCAGTCACAAGTGGAAGATAAAGCTGGTCCAGAGAGAGCCTTGAAGCCCACAGCAACTGAAAAGGAAGACACGTGCGTTCTAGTGTAACTGCTGCCAGCATCACTGTGTATGTTTCAGTTCTCTCTGCTTTGACTCGTTGCCTATTTTTATCAAAATCTGCATCGGCATCAGTCTAGAATCAAGTCCATATCTTCTGTCGTTTGACCGAACGCCTGGAAACATTAAATCAGCCAACCACATAACTAGTTTGACAGAAGGGGCCAAATTCATCCTTGCTGCAATGCCTCTGATTTCAACAGTGTTATACCACAGATGAATCTGGTCTAGCAAGTGCAATATTTACAAGCTTCCACCATGCATCTTACTTATCCTTCATTGAACAGCAGCATGAACGTGTGGTTGCCACATGCAAATCAGGACCTAAGTTAATCATGAGCACAGAGGAGAGAAGCATTTCTCCAGAGGGAGTGAGTGTGTGTGTGTGTGTACTGGGGGATGTAGGCAGGTAGGGTGTGTTTTCCTTTGAAGCATTCAGCATTGGTCACCCTGGGAGACAGGATACTGGACGAAATGGACAGTTGTTCTGTTTTGAGATGGGAAATCCTCTTTGCTTCTTTATTCAGCAAAGTTTTTAAACTAAAAGGGTTCCAATCACACTGTTTGTCTGGTATGAAAGTCAAGTCCCATAAATATTGCCCCTGTCAGTGGTTTTCCTTTAAAATACTCTCCTTGAATCATTTCAGTCTAATCTAGTAAATAATTTGATACAACACAACTGTTCATCTTTATTCCCCATCCAGAGTGATAGATCTTATTTTATTTTTCAATATGCTGGAGGAAGGGGCATTTTCAAGCACATACATAATGAAACATCCAATAACACCGTTAGCATTGGTCATTTCGATGTGCCAGTGTCCCCCACCCCTTCCTCTTTCACTGCCCACTCCACACATCTAGTATTCCAGCAACATACCTGCGTGAATTCACAATCCAAGTTAGCTCACAAGCTCCTGCAATCAAGGAAGGGACGTTTGGAGAAGGGAGAGATGTCCCATTGCAAATTTATTTAAAAGCTGTAAATCAGTCCATCCTTATGAGTAAGAAATCTGCCAGGTATGTGTTTATGGCTTATAGGCTACTACTTTAATGGAAAATGATACTAGCCTTGTTCTCTTTGGGCCAACTCCCTGAACAGCTTTGCCTCTGCATCTTGTAGACTCCTTAGAGGGCACTCCTGGGGAAATCAGACTGCAGGAGGGTTAATCAGAATAAAAGTTCCTGATGGGTTCTGATATATTTTTTGTTATTGCTTCACATTAGATCAACATAAAAGGGAATTGGGAGGATTCTTTTGACAATCTGTGGGCTCTTCTCTCAGGCTCAGTGGGACCTCTGCTTAACGCCCAGGTAGATTGATTAGACAAGGTCTTTAGGGTGACATTTTCTTGAATGATTTAAGTAAATGCCTTGCTGTAACATTTGAAGTTGGTCATCTCTTGCTTTCATGATTCTTTTTCTTTTAAGCCCCAGACACACAGACACAAAATATACTAAAACGAGGCGAGCTTAGCGGAAAGGTCGCCTAGTTCAGAAACAAACAGTGGGGATTTAGGGTCGAGGTTTAGGTGTGCAAGGAGAGAACATTTCAAATCCTCTCGGCTTCCTTTGCATGGAGACTGCATGGTTAAAAGGACATGGGGAAAGAAGAACAGGAAAGAGCCCTTTTCCCCTTCATTTCAGAATCCCTTCACCTGAAAGAAACCTGATCAATGCCCTGCCCAGTGCATTTCTATGCCAAGTTCTTCATTTGGCTTCCTAGCAATGAAAGAACTCTGGTGCCTTTTAAGGTGTTTTCAATAGACGATACGCAGAGTGTTGCAGAGAAGGGGTTAACTTTCTCTCCCTCTGGTCAGAGAAAGGACCACAGCTGCTTGCACTGAATGCAGGGATTTGCTGGGTCTCAGGTCTGCACCAGCTGTAGGGAATTAATTAATTCACTCAAGATGCTATAAGAGGGATGTGATGAGAGGCAGTGGAAGCTGGTGGTGAGGGTCAGGATTTCTGGGATGAGCACTCACATTCTCTATATAGTGAGGGCTTCCTGGCCTTCTTTAACTCTTGTTTTTAAATGAAGGGAGTCCACCTTAGCCCTTTATTTTCATTTGGCTGAAGCAGGCCAAGTCTTATATCTTGAGTTTGGCTCAGAGAAGCTTTGTTGGGGGTTCTTGTCGGGCAGTGCAATCTTTACAAGTAGGTCTGTTTAACTATGTACTCCATCAAGGTGTCTCAACTCCACTTTGATGTTCAATATTCATTCCTGCCATAGTTTGTATGGACGAATGCTTCCAGAATCGAGAGTGTCCCTTTAAAGTCTTTGTATAAACACTGGTTACAAAATGTGTTATAAAGTTCTGTTATAAAATATCAGCAAAGAAGAAAATAAATAGTAACCCCCCAAGTCAGTCTGTCAAGGGCTGATACTTCGAGCATCCATTCATCCTGGATCCCTCCTCTCTTGCTTTGGACGCCATAAGCTAAAGGCTGGGTCTGTTCCAGAGCTGCATTTGGAGCATTTTTTTAAAAAGGCAGGTATTTTTGGTATCTTAGCACAGGCTAAATCGAGGCCCCATTGCTGTACAAATACATTGTATTAAACAGTCCCTGCCCTGAAGTGCTTAGGTGGCAGGAGAATATAACTCCTTATAATTAACAAGGTCAGTTCCAGATTCCTTTCATATCAAATATTCGTTCTGATCTGTTGCCACCTACAAAGAAATCAAAAGGAAACTGTGCACTTCCATTCAAGACATTGAGGTTATTTCAAATTTCCTGACCTACTAGATAACCTCAGGACCACTCTTCCCCCTCCCCCCAACCCCAAAATAAATTGATGAGAGTTGCTGTATTTCACCCCAGCATTTGGGATAGCCCCAGCCTTGTGAAAGAGATGCAAGGGTCTGGTTGTAAAGCGGGAGCTTCTGTTTATACTAACAAAAATGCCTCAGCCATTTATGGCTGGAGCAGACTTGCTCAGTATTTAATAGTATATATTAAATCAATTAACTTAGAAACATCCTATGGAGGCATTTGCTGACTTTAAAAGAGAATGCTCTGAGTGCACCAGCTGTTAATTAAGAGACACCGATTCCTCTGATATACCTTTATGAACTGAAAGCTCTAGAAATTAAAATGAACTGTAATGGCCTGTAAGACTATTGACTTTAAATCAACAGCAATAGTGGTACCGTTGAGATGGTGCAACTGAACCACCTAGGTTGATATTTCAGTACGAGCAATTGGTTTCTGTAACCATCTCTTTCAGAATTGTCATTGCAAGGCCGGGTGGTATTCAGAGTTGAGATAAAGCACAGGAACTGGTGCACTGAGTTCCCAGTGACAGCTGTATGTGAGATCGATGGTATTCTTTTGGTTGTAATCCAAAATATTTGCGATTGGCTGTGCACAGAAACTTAAAACACACTCCAAAACCGAGAATTTTATACACGCACGCAGATACTCTCAGAAATTTCAAACCATATATAGCCCAATGGATGTGTGAGTTGCAGTTGGGGGAGACACATCACTTTTTCATGGTTAACATGAAATTACAGGACTGCAAAGGAACAAAAATCCTCCACTGTGAGATGATCATAAAACAATCTGATTGCTGCCTATCTGAACAAATGTGGATTAATTGGAAGATGTTGTTCTTTTGACATGGAATGCTTTTCACTGACTTTAGTGGGCTTTGAATCAGGCCCTATAATATTACACTGGTTGAAATGTTCACTTGTTAGATCATCTGAGCTGTCTGTCTGTTCTATGTCTTTAAATGCCTCAGACTGATTAGAATGACTATTTGATGTGGAGGAAGGTTGCAACTGATGAAACAAAATATAATTTGTTTCATGTTCTGCCTTCCTTAGTTCCTCTTAAACATTCCAAATGCAGCTTGAGAAGTCACCCAGGAGACTTCTCCTTGGAAGCCAGAAGAAAATGATCGGGGGGGGGTGGGGGTGGTGGTTGTGGATGATGGATGCACCAGCCCATGACAGACTAACCCCAGGGAATAAAAGATATTTTCCTCTTCATGGAGATTTCATAAGAAAAGACTCCAAAATGTTAAAATTAAAGGGATATTGTCTACCCTTTTGGCCAATACGCTTCACTAAAGTTGAGTGCTACAAAACAGTTCCCACCAGTTTGCGTCAATGTTTATACACATTCAGCTGGTTCCTCCTTTTATTTTATCCTGTCAATTGACCTCGGTGGGAGGAAAGCTGGTGGAAACACTGAATTTCTAGTGAATGGTGGAGAATATCTGTGGAATGCTCCTTGGGAGTTTATGGAGGGAATTTATCCATGCTGATCCAGTCAGGTAAATGAAATGCTACCATGTGGCCTATGGGACAAGCCGATAATAGATGCAAATCAAATATTTAATATGGGCAACCAGGAGCAGCCTCCTGATGTACTGTAGCATTCTCCAATAATAACTTCCTGAAATTAGTCCAAAAAATTGTAAGCTGAGGCAAAGTTTGCTGAAAAAATGACTCGCTGCTCTTACAAAGATCAGTTTTATCATGGATCATACCCAACTTGCAAGGCCTTGGCCTTCTCCGAAATTTCTGAGTGGAAAAGGTAAGTCACCCCATTACAGAGCTATCCAGCTAGACCATTGGTCCCCAAACGTTTTGTATTGGTGACTCCTTTCATACAGGAAGCCCCTGAATGCACACCCCCCCTTCTAAATTAAAAATGGGGGTGGGATAATTTAATTTTCATTTAACTGGGGCTCAGGACTGACATCCCCACTCTCCCCCGCACATGGCCGGGCTTGGAGCTGTCAGCCCCTGACCCTCATGTAACCACCTCAGGGGGTCATGACTCCCCAGTCTGAGAATCCCTGAGCTAGACTTTCCTACTGCTGAAATTGCTATACTAGCCCAAACTGTTGCCGACAGACATGTTTGCTGCATGAAGAAGATCATGAGAGGAGACTTTGCCTCTAGCACCTTATTCAGTCTAGTTTCTCCACAAGCCTGGAGCTGAAATGGAGCTGCTGGAGAGAGGTGGAGACTCACACTGTAAATCCTGAAACTTGGAGGATATAGAATAGGGAGAAACATGGGGAGGGAGAGAGAGAGAGAGAGTGTTTGTGTAGGCTAGTTATGCTATGGTACTGGTGCTGAACTGATACATCATAACCGTACACAACAGAGGCAACCATTTTTAGACCATATTTTTGGCTCCCTCTCCTCATGGAGTAGTTTTGCCAAACACGTGGGCAGCCTCAGACAGATTGGTTATTTACGTTCTTTCTGAGTGATGTTTGCACATACCCCAGGTACGTGAGTCGTGCTACAGTGTTTATTCCAATAAGACAAAAGCCACTGATTCTGTATCTATCTTCCCTTTTTTTCCCTCTCCCACTAGATACCGAGCAGCAGATGGTTCAGCCTTGTGTGGCCGGGAAAGTGTGGGCAGACACGCTGGCCACAAGATCCTTTGCCTGGCCCTGGCTCTTCTGTTAATAATTTTTCCATTGTAACAATGATTTTGGTTGCTGAATGTCCATCACACTGTGTGCTGTGGCCCTAGAGTCCAGGCTTCTCTGTTTCCAAAGGTGACCTACAGCATCAACAGTTTCTATTCCTTCTCCCCCACAATTCCTTTCCCCCCCCCCCGCCCCCACAATTCCTTCCAGTTAATTAGCCAGCTAGGCTTTGCAATAGGTCCCAAGCCAGGATGCCTTGGGAAAAAGGCTGGCTGCAGGAACTGAACCCACATCTTTTCTCCGTGCTGGATTATTCACAGGTGGGCGAGTTTATCTGGAGAAATGTAAAAGCTGGATTGACGGGGTCCTGCTGATATTTAATTAATGAATTACCTTTTAAATTGCAGGGCTAGGGGCGGAAACACTTGATCTCTTTACCCAGTAGAATTAACAGACTTCTGGGCAAAAATGTGCCAGATCCAGCAAGATCCAGGTGCCCTATAGGTGTATTTGTGTAGCTCTTGCACTAGGATGTATTGGAGTTTGGATTTTTCTGGCCAAGTAGGAACACCAACAAGTGCCCAGTTTTGGAATCTGGGAGCAAAATAATTTTTTTTAAAAGGTAAGATCCTGCAGACCCCACTGGACTCATCTTTTTGTGGTGCTGCTCCAGTTTGCAACAGGAGCTGGGGTTTTTGGCTGCACTAGGACCCGAGATTCCCCCCTCTGTTTAGACAGTAGAATTTTGGGTTAAGATGAAAAATAGACAGGCTCCGGGTACCAACTACCGGGGCCAGGATGCACCGGGGGGAGGGGGAGGTCCAGATTTTTACAGTGAAGTTAACTGTGGCTACACATTTCCTCTTTAGATTGTAGGAGGTGGGGCTTGGGGCCAAAGATTGCAGTTAGATCCTGGGGCCGGGTCCAGGTTTTTACGGGCACTGGTGCACCCGACTATTTAGGAATTAGCATTTGGTAGCTCGGGGTCCAAACGTGGCTGGATCCAGGAGCAATCCACGCGCTGGGTCCGGGGTTTTTGCGGCACGTGTGCTCGGGGGGGTACATCGGGGTCTGGGTTAATAGTGGTCCAGCAAGAGTACCTAGCCTGGCTCTCCGTTGGTGCCTGTGGGCCCGGGGTGGGGGGAAAGGAGCAGGATCCGCCAGGCTCCAGCTCGATCCGGCTTTTACCTTTCCCCAGCTCGTTCACATCACCCACCGCTAGCTCCCCGGCTTCGACGGGCATGTGTGTGAGAGCGATCATCGCCCTGCTGCCAGCCCATTGGTGCCGGTCGCCTCTGGGGAAGCAGGCGCAGGCTGGGGGAAGAGAGAGCGGGTCGCCAGGGCCAGGCGCAGCCCCTGTGCCGCCGGAGGCTGCTCCCGTGGATTTTGTGAATCGAGCTGGGCGGGCGCTCGCTCCCCCTCCGGGCGCCGCCTTCCCCGACGCATTTAAACGAGCCAAGTTTGCACTCCGCTTCGGAGTGGCAGCGTTCCACCCTCGCAGCCGGGCGGAGCGTGGGCAGCGCTGGGTACCGCTCGGGCCGAGCATCCCTCGGCCGCTGAGCATGCACCTGAACGCAACGTCTTCGTGGCAACAGCACGCGGGTCCGTCGCACCCGCAGCCCATGGACTGGGCGGCGGGGAACGTCTCCAACAGCTCGGATCTGTACTCCCAAGGGCCGGACGAGGAAGATCTGGATGTGAACACCGACATCTACTCCAAAGTCATGGTCACGGTCATCTACCTGGGGCTCTTCCTGGTGGGCACCGTCGGCAACTCCATCACCGCCTACACGCTGGTGCGCAAGAAGTCCCTGCAGAACCTGCAGAGCACGGTGCACTACCACCTGGCCAGCCTGGCTTTCTCCGACCTGCTCATCTTCCTCCTGTGCATGCCCATCGAGCTGTACAACTTCATCTGGGTGCACCACCCCTGGGCCTTCGGGGGCGCCGTCTGCAAGGGCTACTACTTCCTGAGAGACGCCTGCACCTACGCCACCGCCCTCAACATCGCCAGCCTCAGCGTGGAGAGGTACATGGCCATCTGCCACCCCTTCAAAGCCAAGAGCATCATGTCCAGGAGCAGGACCAAGAAGTTCATCAGCTGCATCTGGGTTGCCTCTTTCCTGCTGGCCATCCCCATGATCTTCACCATGGGCGAGATCTACGGCAGGGACCAGCAGCCCGACTCTCTGATCTGTACCACCATTGTGGAAGCCTCTACGCTTAAGACTGTCATTCAGGTGAGTTTCCCTGCGTTCCTTTGTATTCATGCTAAGAGCTGACTGCATGTAGCCACACCAGAGATCCGATGAAGTGAGCTGTAGCTCACGAAAGCTTATGATCAAATACATTTGTTAGTCTCTAAGGTGCCACAAGTCCTCCTTTTCTTTTTGTGAATACAGACGAACACTGCTTCTACTCTGAAACTAGAGATCAGTGATCAGTAAGGTGCTTTGATTGACTTTTTTTTTAACCTAGCAGCTGCTAGCTTTCATAGAGAACAACAGCTGACCGCTGTCACTCACTGATCTCCTGCAGACCTGGCTGTGTTGCAAGCCAGTGCTCAATCTAGCTCAGTGGTTCTCAGACTCTCCAGAATACTATACCCCTTTCAGGAGTCTGATTTGTCTCGCCTCCCCCCAAGTTTCACCTCACTTAAAAACTACTTGCTTAAAAATCAGACCTAAAAATACAAAAGTGTCAGCGCACACTAGTACTGAACAATTGCTGACTTTCTCATTTTTACCATATAATTATAAAATAAATGGATTGGAATATAAATATTGTACTTGAGCCTGTTTTTTCACTTGTGAATCTTGTCCGACGCATGTAACTTAGCTTCACAGGGCCCCTTGTGGTGTGGGACCCCAGGCATTTGCCAGGCTTGACACTCCGTAATGCTGGCCCTGCACTTGTGATTCCCCCTAAACCCATCCCGTGACCCCTCCGGGGGTTGCAACCCCCAGGTTGAGAAACACTGATCTAGATGAGTTGAGTACCCCCTGGAAGATCTCTGCATGCCCCCAGGGGTACACATACCCTGGGCTGAGAACCACTGTTCTAGCTGACATCATAAGCCAGCAAAACTTCGTACATGTGCTCTGTGCAAGCCTCAGCATTAGTCATCCTTTGCACTCGTATGACCGAGGGTAAGTCCCGTAAAATGGTCTCTGGAGAGCAGAAGGTGGTGGTGTTCCAGGTGAACATGTGCTTACTTTTATTGCAGGCTGCCAGCTGGCCAAAGAGGGGGGCAGGGTGAGAGGAGGAGAAGGATTGACATACTGATCCCTTTCCAGCTTCAACAATGTAATTTATTTAGAAGTCAGATTACTTCTGGGAACAAACACATCCATCCATCCTGTGCAATTTTTGTACATAAAAGAAGCAAAGGTCTTTTCTGACCTGTCATGGGGCTTGATTCTGATCTTGCACTGGTGTAAATGAGGAGTAACTCCACTGAAGCCGATGGAATTACACCCAGGCAAATCCAGGTGTTCGTGAGATCAGAATAAAGTCCAACATCTGCTTCAGCCAAACGAGCATCTCTCCACTGAACTTCAGCAAGTAGCAGAAACGGTTTCTAAAGTAGACACTGGTGACTTTGCTCTCTGTAAATTCAGGGGGAAACAAGGCCAGTTCCCCATTTTAATAATGTCTCCAGTGCTCGATGCTGTCATTTTAGTTGGGGCCAGACCCTCAGCTGGTGTAAACTGGCAAAACTCCATTGGATGAGGACTTGGACTCTTGTGTCCTGTATGTTACTATTTTCACTTTACAGGAGCAGTTAACCACTGGAGTAAATACAATCCCACCCTTTTACTTTGACTTTTCTGCATTCTGTATATTTCTCTTGCACCTGCTCTCAACTTGTCATGGTATCAAAGAAACATAGATTTCCTTTCTTCCAATCTTCAAATTACATTTCTCTGCTGATATCATTGTATTTCCTTCCTATGGCAACAGAATCTAATTTCACAAAGTTATGGCTCATGTCACACTACAAATAAAAATGAACGAACTTGCAAGGCAAAGAGCTGCTATTTAAGCATGAATCGTTGCTTGGAATAAATCAGAGTAGCTCCTTCAACTACACAAACTGAATCTCTAACACTATACAGCGGGTGGAACGTAACGCAGGATAAGACCGTTTAGTCAGTGTTCTGTTTTCTTATGCACATTTTACTTTTACTTTTTGATGGAATTTTTAACTTTTCAAGGATATTTATGTACTGGAGCAATAGGCTTGAAAATGTAAGAGAACTGGACAGGAACTGGAAGAAGGGAGAAATCAGCCTATGTAGTTTTTCCTGTTGATGCCAGTCTCAGATCTGAGAACTTTTCGGGGTCTTGTCTTCTCGACATGAGTTTTCAGAGGGGTGGGAGTTAATCTCTAGCCAATTAGAGTTTAAAAGAGTATATAACAGGGTGGACATGAAATCTTTTCTTCTTAAATACTCCTCAGAGTAGTTTGTAGAGAGGGAATTATATACAGTTAAACGGAAGCAAATCATCGCCCTTTTTTCCGATGAAGAGGGCTGAGATATGTACGCTGAGAAGAAGATGGAGTATATTACCTAACTTTCAACTTAAGGTCAAGCAGCCCCCCCCCCTTTTTTTTTTGTTAGGAATCTTGTGAAATTCTGACGTCAGTTACTGCCCAGTGTATTTATCCAAACTTTTCTCATCTCTGAGGAGATGCAAGCTATCCCTAATGGGAGACCAGTGCAATTGAGGTCCAGGTATCTTGTATTTCAAATCATCTTCTGTTTAGGATTAAAATGACATCCAGTGGCTGGCTGTGGGGCTGAAGAGGTGGGTTTATCTCCTAATATGCATCTTCAGAGATTACAGATGACACCAATTTCTAAGCATCTTTAATCATCATTGTTTAATATATATTTCAGTGCTGTGGAATATCAGTGTTGTATTATTCCAAACATGAAAGTGCAGGGGCATTAATTTATTACACAATAGGAAATGCATCACCTTGTGTGCTTTGACTGACCAGTGTAGAAAAACGTATATTTTGTCTCGTGGTTTTCTAATTTCACTTGTGCACTAATTGAAAAAACTCAGAGGACATGATGGTAACTTGTAATGTAAAACAGCAGCGGGTTTGGTATTCATTTATGTAGCACAGCGGCTTTCCCTAACTGGAGACCTCGACTTAAATGCTGATTTGCTCATGCGACAAGCTGGTTTAATGGCTGTTTAGTTCCTTTTAAACACACGATAAAGCAGCCGCAGTTCTTCACTATATGAAGCTAGTACAGAAAAAAACAACAACCCAGGACCGAACAAGCAGAGATACTGCAAGTCAGGCTTGAAGTGCCTTAATCAAGTTGAGTGGCACAGAATGTGACAACGAATTCTCTCACAGCATACAAGTCTGTTGCCTTGGGCAAGTCAATTAACCTGTCTGTGAATCAGTTTTCCACACATACAATGGAAATAATGATATTGCATTTATCAGAGCTGGGTAAATACTTTTAAATAAATCACTTTTCCTGTTTGCAGGTTGTCTGCAAGCAGGTTATGATTTTCTTGAATTTGTTCATGATTCAATTAATTATCAAATATTAGTTGTAAATAGTTTTTTGTTCTGCATCTGGTTTGCAAGTAGTTAATTGAAACTATTCCAGGGTCAGAAACCAGTTTAAGCTGTGTTGAATATCTTTGATTGGACACCTAGGTACACGGTATTGCTTCTGTTCCCCGATTGGATGAACATACCTCCTAGAATCAATTTCTGGAGTGAATATTGGTATGTATTTAAAATCTGCTGTCTGCAAATATTTGTCAGTATTTGCTTAAAATTTGCAGTTTTTGGCAAACATTCCCACAATTAAATATTCATATTAATGAACATAATGAAACGGCTGGAGACAGGACACTAGGGCTCTGAGTTACTGCAGAGAATTCTTTCCCATGTATCTGCCTGGTGGGTCTTGCTCACATGCTCAGAGTCTTACTGATCGCCATATTTGGGGTTTGGAAGGAATTTCCCCCGACCTCAGATTGGCAGAGACCCTGGGCCTTTTTTCGTCTTCCTCTGCAGCATGGAGCATGGGTCATTTGCAGGTTTAAACTGGTGTAAATGGTGAATTCTATGTAACTTGAAGTTTTTAAACCATGATTTGAGGACTTCAGTAACCCGGCCAGAGGTTAGGTGTCTATTACAGGAGTGGGTGGGGGATGTTCTATGGTTTGCCAGGTGCAGGAGATCACACTAGATGATCACGGTGGTCTCTTCAGACCTTAAAGTATGAGTCTATAAATTGAACCAATATTCATGGCAGGTCTTTAGCATATGCCCTGTGCTTTAATGCTTCTTAATTAAGAAGGCTTTACTGAAGGTTAATTAGTTAATCTTTTAATAGTAATTCAAAAATTCTCTTTAAGTTCTAAGGAATAGTAAATGCAGTAAAAACAATACCTTAGATAAACTGTTTGGTATAACTGTGGGCAGGGGGGTTGAATTAGCAGTAATGCAGGACTTTAAACTCATTACTGCATCATGCCTTGAAGGGGTAAACTCTGGACAGCCTTTGATGTTTAATTTTACAGAATAGTGATGTTTCCCAGTTTTGTATATCACCATCTTTGCATCTGCTTATGCTTATAATCTATCTTGTATCTTCATTGACCAGCCTTCAGTCTAGTTGTCAATCCAATGCATCTGGCTTGTATTTTGGCCTCAGTCTTGAATTTGGCAACAGGCATTAAGTACATTGGAGCTACATTATTTAACTCTGTTTAATACTTTAACTGAAAGTCATCCTCTAACTGAAACTGCAGCCAACTGTTCACATAAACTAAAGCACCTCTCAAAGCCATTTCCACACAGGCAAATTAATGTTTGGATGCCACGTCAGCTGGAGTAGGTTTTTAAAGTTAATCACCGTGGTCGTAACAGGCAGAAGAGTTTTTGAGTGGGATGTTTGTTCTGCTCTTTTTGCATGTTAATACCCAGAATGCTTTTGTCTATTTCATGGCACTGCTATTGTCTGTGGGTCTGACTTTCAAAAAAGGGAGACATGTAACTGCATAAGGAAAAAGTAAGTGAAACTGTGTGCCAAATGCAGGCATGGCCGGTGTGACTGCATGCAAACTTGTAGTCACACTCGATGAGCAATTGCATGATTTATACATTAATCATTAACTCCAAGTGCAAATTAGACACAGTGACACAAACATTTTTACACATACAGTTGTGCATCTAACTAGTAATCAGGCCTTGTGCTGCAATAGTTTCAAAACCACTTTGCCTTCAGTTTTTATAAAAGAAGGCTCCATTTCTCCTCACAATAGGACAGCTCTCCCATGATACTGTGCACGCTTATTGCGCTGGCTGTGAGAGCCGTTATTTCAGCTAGCAGCAGACCCTTCCCCTGCCCTCCCCAGGCCTCCACCACATAGGTACGTGCTGCCTGGGATCATCTCTCGTCTTGGACCCGGGCTGTTCCCTCCCTTCCCTCTCCCCAGTTATTGTCAGGGAAATACCCCCCACTTTCAGTTCTTCACATTTAGGTGGGCAGTGGTATTATGCTGTTTGCACAGCAATAGGAATATGAAGAAACCACACGGGCACAGCTGAATTCCAAATAACTGTGTTTAATCACTGTACACAAAGATACCAAGCCTGGCTTTGTATAATATATCCTGCTGCTCGGGATGATTTCTAGCTGATTCTAAAACATAGAACATGGAGGGCATTGCTATAGGGCTCAGAAACAATGTCAAGGGATACTACCCTATTCCTATACACAACAAGGGGGAGACCCCTAAAAACTAAATTGAAAAATCTTTGGCCAAAGGAGGACATGAGGCTGCAACACTTATCACAATGGTAAAGTCAGCAGTGCAATATCTAAACCCACAGCACTGCCCCAGAGTCCTGCTCCTTCCTAGCTGACAAGGGAGATGGGTGGGGCACATATGGTAGAGAGAAGACAGATGGCTCTCTCTCTCTCTCTGCTTCCCTCATATATATCTTGGTCAATGAATGCACACTTCGGGGATAGCAGCACGTAGAGCTGCTCTCATGGTATAACCGAAGTTATAATTGCTTTGATTAAAAAAAAATCCCCGAATTGTTCCAATGCAGGAGAAATCAATGGGGTTTTAGGGCAAATGTAGCATTGCAGGTCCTGAGTGATGGGAACCTCTTCTCAGCCTCGGTACTGACTTCAGCCTGCTTCTTCGTTTCGGGATGACTGTAATTCACTGTGGCCAGATATATATAGTACCTGACACATGTGGATATGCCATTTATTTGCAGAGCAGCTGGCACAAGTCCCCTTGTTAAAATACATGGCTGCAGTAAAATGGTGTCGCTCCATCGACTTCAAGGATCTGGCCTATGCTTGGCAGTGTCATAGAATCATAGAATATCAGGGTTGGAAGGGACCTCAGGAGGTCATCTAGTCCAACCCCCTACTCAAAGCAGGACCAATCCCCAACTAAATCATCCCAGCCAGGGCTTTGTCAAGCCTGATCTTAAAAACCTCTAAGGAAGGAGATTCCACCACCTCCCTAAGTAACCCATTCCAGTGCTTCACCACCCTCCTAGTGACAAAGTTTTTCCTAATATCCAACCTAAACCTCCCCCACTACAACTTGAGACCATTGCTCCTTGTTCTGTCATCTAGTACCACTGAGAACAGTCTAGATCCATCCTCTTTGGAACCCCCTTTCAGGTAGTTGAAAGCAGCTATCAAATCCCCCCTCATTCTTCTCTTCCGCAGACTAAACAATCCCAGGTCCCTCAGCCTCTCTTCATAAGTCATGTGCTCAGCCCCCTAATAATTTCTGTGGCCCTCCACTGGACTCTTTCCAGTTTTGCCACATCCCTCTTGTAGTGTCGAAAGGGCTCAGCGCGTGCGAGAAGGTGTCAGGCAAAGTGGCTGTGTTCCAAGTGCACAGCTCTGTGCAACGGGGGGCAAAAAGCTGAATTTCAAAATGCTCGTCTGCTCTGAGACAGAAGCGGTGGGACTCTACCTCTCAGAATGCACGCGTGTTTCTTACCACCTGTTTCTAATACAGGGAGCTGTTCTGTGACTCCTCAAAGGTTTTGGCGGGCAGTTATAGTAATGCCGTTCTCAGTCCCACGATCCTTGTATGGAAGTCGTTTTCCTATCTCTCCAAATCCCTTGTTTATTATGTGTCACAGTGTCTGCAGATTGTTAAGGTTCTTGGTACAGTACATAATCCTTCGTATGAAAGAACAGGCTTCATAACTAACCATTCTGTTTTATTTCCACCTGCTCTCAACGTCAGGCCCGTTCCAGAGTGCCCTCAGGAGAACTTAACGCGTGGAATTGGAAAAAGTGAGTTAGGTTTCATGCTGGAATCATAGGGTTAGAAGGGACCACGAGGGACTAACCCCCTGCCAAGATGCAGGATTTGTTGTGTCTAAACCATCCAAGACAGATGGCTACCCAGCTGCCTTTTGAAAACCTCCTGTGAAGAAGATTCCACAACCTCCCGAGGCGTCTGTTCCATTGTCCTACTGTTCTTACAGCTAGGAAGTTTTTCCTGTGATTTAATCTAAATCTGCTCTGCTGTAATTTGGACCCACTGCCTCTTCTCCTGCCCTCTGTGGCAAAAGAGAACAACTTTTCTCCATCTTTTTTTATGGCAGCCTTTCAAGGATCTGAAGACCGCTATCATATCCTCCCTTAATCTCCTCTTTTCCAAACTAAACCTACCCAGTTCCTCTAGCCTTTGCTCACATGGCTGGCATTCCATCCCTTTGATCATCTTTGTCGCTCGCCTCTGGATCCTTTCCAGTTTCTCTACATCTAGATGGGTGAAGGACTAGAGAATCAGAAATACAAGACTGGGCCAGTGGACTCTCAGTGTTTTCATCAAAGTTATGATGTCTGCAGCTCTGCCCACCTGCTGCATCCCTTATTGCTAATAAAACTCACTGCTTCCCGGAGCCTACTGCCTAGCCCAAATGCTACCGCGCCTCCATCCTTCAAGTCTCACTTTTATAAATGTATTTCTTCTGTGAGGTCTACAAATAAACCTCAGTCCTCCCATATTATGAGCACTGCAGTTGACCTCAGTGCAGCCCTTACGTTGTATTCTTTCCTAGGGAAGGGTACTGGCCAAGATCTTGAGCTGACACAGGAATGTTCAGCAGAGATCATGAGTGTGTGCATGCAAAAGTGGTGATATTGGCAATTGATGCCCACTGCCCTCAGCCCAGAGGGGCCATTCCAGCAGCCAGAACTCACCGGGGTGCAAGGGAGTCCCAATCATTCCTCCTTTTTCCCTTGTCATGTCCCACAGGAGAGGGTGTCTTGAAGACCAGCTGTGGTCACTTTTTCCCCATCCCATAAGAATTATTGCAATTTAAATAACTAAACAAATCTTATTCTGCATCAGGATAAAGCTGAGACCTTTGGAAATTTTTCAGTGAAAAACCGGAGAGGCAAAGAGACACTCTCCCCAAAATAGCCAATAGTATGTGGCTTGTACACTCTCCTAGATATGGGAGACCCAGGTTCAAGCCCCTGGTAAGAATCAGGCAGGGGTGTATTTCTCCTATCTCCTTCCTGCCACTGCTCCCTGACAACTCATCCTGGACCCGAGAAACCTCCTCTGACAAAGTTTCATCACAACCACTAAATTCCCATGAAAAGTTTCATTTTTCATGAATGGCATTTTCCATCAAAAAACCTTGTTGTTAAATTCCCAATGAGCTCCACTCTACACCACCTGAATAGCTCTTCTAGAAGAGGAATCCTTCAGAGGCTGGGTGAGGCAGGTTCACTCTGGTGGAACAGCAGGAAGCTCCTCTCACAGAGGGCAGGTTCCTGGCCATTTTCTTCTGTTTGTTGGCAAAGGGACAGGTAAATCTATGGCATTGTATAAATAACAATCAATTGGTGACGGAAGCTCTCTGCAGACCACTAAAACAAAATGGTCAGTTTCTACTTGTGTTTATACCTGTGTCAAACCAGAGTGACTCTATAACTTCAGTACAGGCATTCTGGATTTACACCAGTGTAACTGAGGTGAATGCACCCACTGTCTTGTCCTTGGATTAGCATAACTTTTAGTTTTAAAACTTTAGTGCTATTAAAGGTAAATTACTTACCACTCTTACATGCAGCACTGGGAAACTAAACCTGTTTTAGAAAAGTTTTCTATTCCTAGAGTGGATGCAGTTATACTGGTATAAAGCTATCTTTATACTGGTATAGTTTCCCATATGGGAAGAGCTATATAAAGCACCATTATATATACAACATGTCCAAACTAAAGGGGTTGCACACTTGAACTAGTCTGCTGCAGGTGAAGTGATACAACTTCTTTGTGTATACAAGCCAGGGAGCTTGATTCTCTACTGTCTTGCATCTTACTTACATCTTGCATGTAGACTCCAGCACAGCGATTAAGCACCTGTTTAACTTTAAGCACATGCTTAAGTCTCATTGAATTCAGTGAGACTTATGTAAATGCTCAATTGCAGTGCTGAATAGGGATGGAGCCCTGAACTGGGGCATTCCACCTGTATGTAGCGAGTGCAGAATGGGGGTAAAATGCTATCACTGATACAAACAAAGAGAGAATTCTGATATGTTAGAATTTTGCATTCTCTCTTGCAGGTGTAAGCCATTCTGCAAGGTGCAGGACAGTGAAGAATCAGGCTCAGTGATCTGAATTCTTCCTTTTGATAATGAAACTTTTGTTAAGCGGAGAATTAAACATGCGAGATGTCAGCTCCTCAAAGCAACCGCATCAAAGGCAGCTGATCTTGGTTGCCATGTGCTGCATTAGCCAAGAATGACTAATCCTAGCCCCTCTGCGCTGCAGCCGTCCTTATAGCTGGATCTAAATTAAATAAGCTCATGCTTTCGTTGCATTACATAACCACTTGGTTTGCTGTGTTGTGGCAGTTCTTCCACAATATTTTTATACTGATTTTAATGCATTTGATTTCTCTTTTCTGAGATGTCGGCTGTAGGGAATAAAAGAACAAGGAAATGTTGTGGGAGATCAATTTAATTCTTAATCTTTTCCACTTTTTTGCAAACGGTCAGTAAGGAGAAAACCTAAATTAATCAACTGGCTCCTCTACACAGAGGAAAGAAAACCTTGTAGTTGGCTTTAATCTTCTTCTGGATAATTTAAAACAGCTATTTAATTGTCTTTCCCCCACCCCTCCCTGAAAGGATTTTACTATGGTCTCTATTCAGCATCTGCTTGAGCCAAACAGATGGCACTTTCACTTACTAACATTTAGAAATATTTCTCTGTTTCCTCTGCCCTGGGCATGTTCTGATGCCTATCAAAGGGGTAACGTTCCTGACATGCACCAGGTTTGATCTGTACAGATATGATATGGTGCTGGATTCACTTCCATCCGGCAGTCGCGATGATGGAGAACGCTGATGTCATGTCTGGCAGGGAAAAGCTTTTTGGGATCTTTGATATTTAATTGCCCTTTAATTTTTACATTTTACATTTGCATCCCAGTACTGCCATCTTTCCACTTCTTCCTGTTAAACATCGCTCTAACATTGCTTTGAACATCATATTGAAACCTGTCATGTTCTGTTTCTTTTCTGGGTCATGAAGAAGGGGCTGCCCATTCTCCATGTTCAGCTTGAGAGGCTTCTAACTTTCATCCGTTTCTCCACACAGCAGGGTCTATCCCAGCAGAGAACATAGACATCTTGGGGTCTGCAGTGGATGAGAAAAGGGCCTTTTGAACCTCAAGTGTTTGTGGCAGTTTTCATGTAATTTTACTGCCTTAGCGAAGCCATGAAGTCAGTCACGGCAGGGGTACCCTGGGGCGGTGATTATTCAGATGATATTGGTGATGGGCTACAGTTTCTGCATCTGGAAGCATTTTGTTCAGCCACCTTCCTGAGTGTCTTGAATGCCCAATGTTGCATGAGCAGGTGTCACACTTAATCCCCTTCCCTGCCCTCTAAAGGAATGCTGCTGCCTGGCAGCTTACCGCTATCCGTCCAGTATGATGACTTCACAATAACGTGCTGCCGTCTATGTGTCCTTTGACGCCAAGGGCATAATCCACCTCCCATTGAACTCCATGGGAGTCTTTCCATTGATTTCAGCAGGAGGCGGACCAGATGATGGCTCCCCATGCCTCTGTTTTCATTGATGTTTCTCACAGCTTCCTAGTGCTCTGCTAGTGCTCACAATCTGCTAGGCCCCATTCAAATACAAAAGAAGGCACAGTCCCTGCCCCAAGGAGCTTCCACTTCTTGCTCTGGCCAAACTCTCATTGAGTTTTCCTTGTACTTAGGCATCTGGAAAGATGTTCATTTGGGGGCAGAATTTAAACACTACATTCTAGGACATTAAACATCAAAGATTCTGTATGCTTTTGGGTGTCTTTGATATTTTTCTTGTGTGGAATGTAATTTTTACATTTGTATCCTAGTACCCTTTCAGACCCATCAGGCAACTTGGTGAAGTCAGTGTCTACAGTGTGGGATTAGGCTCGGTCTGCACTAGTAGCCCCAAAAGTTACCGTTTTCTAGACTTTAAATAATAGTATGAGAATATGGATAGTGTAAGGGAGACATTTTTCCAAAGGCCCCCCCCTTTCGTGTGGCCACATCTGCATGTGGCATCCCTTTGTGTGCATAAAACTTCTTCTTATGGCCTGTCTGCATGCACAGTTGCAGGTTTATTGCATGGGAAGTGCACATTTTACAGCTGCATTTTCAGAGGATACGTTGACCATTGAATCCAGATTGTAAGGTTTTCATGGATTCAAACACGATGATTTTTTTAAAAAAGTCAAATAATATCAGGGTTTTAAATATAAAAATAACCAATGGGTCAGATTTCTGAGAGCCTCTGGGCTTGATTCTTCTCTGCCCTGCTCTTTGTATCACCACTTATGCCCCTCCAAAGTGAGTGTAAAACTCGGTCTGATCTGGTACGATTTTTCGGTCCACTTTGTAAATGGCAACACAAAGTGCAAGGCAGTGGAGAATCCATCCCTGTTTGTGCAGCTGCACATGCATAATTTACATATTCAAATAGCCAGTTAGGCATGTAACTGGTCATTTACATGTGCAATTACACATGCAATTTTACATGACCATGTGAAAAATCCAGCCCATGTGTGAATTATCATTTATCTTAGAACTTCATACAGACTGAAAAGGAACCCTTCTAGATCCATTTTTTCTGTGTGTGGCTCTCTTCTCTTCAGGTTCCCATACCACCCTCACCACCTTAAAACTAACGGAGAGAGACAGGCACATAAAAAGGTAGATTTATTGGAACTCCTCACACATGCTCTGCTGAACCTCATAAAATTGGACAGAGGCAAAAGGAGCTCCCCCATAGCCCCTTTATTTCAACACACAATTTCCAATCGATTGTGTTAATATTTTTGAAGGCATATGTAGAAACTAAATCCAGACTTACTTTGCAGGGAGGAAAGAGTTAACAGCTCACTTCCCTCCACTGTCTTAAGCCACTTCTGCGGCACTGTGTTCAGTACATAGAGTCTTGCAAATAAAGTCCATTGATTTTCATTCATTCGATGGAGCACAAGTCAACACAAGTTTATTTTTTCACAGCTGATGGCCACTTAGTGAGGTAAGTGAATTACATGCCACTTTCTCTTTACTCTGGGAATACTCCATGTCCTATTTCAAGAAGCTAATCTCTTGTGTTCTGTGCTGGCTGGTTCCTAGCTGCAGCTCTCCTTTACCATGCTTGCCATCCACCTTTCTCAGAGTCTGAAATAGACGCTTTTCCATTGCCTTCATTGTCTGACAGATCCAGAAGTAAGGTTCTGGCTTGCAGTTAGCTGAAAGCTCTCTGCAGCTCAACAAATCCAACAGCGCTCCAAACCATTTATTCATGTAGCTTTAAGAGTAGCGTGAAAATCACAGTGATGGTGAAGGCAGTTCATATTTGATCATTAAAGTAATAGTCCGCATATATAACAGATGCATTTGGTAAATTTTGTGTTGCCAGAATTTTAACAAGGTGCTATCTTCAAACATTTTCCACCTCCATGGTGGGTGGTGTGACATCTGCTGCCCAAAATCCTCTGCTCCCTTCCAACCAAAATATTCTTCAGTTAGATACTCATCCTTTTGACACTTCATTCTTAACCAGTTTCTGCCCTCACCACTGTGCATGGAGCCATCCTAAAGGGTTGGGAAAGTTAGAATGATGATTCTTTGGGATATATAGTGATGTGACGGGTATAAAAGCTAGGGATTACTGCTCTATCTTGTATCACTCTGAAAGGGAGACATTTGGTGGTGGAGCGTACTAAGATTGAATTGCTCATACAATAATCCTCTGCAAGTTGCATAAATACTCTAGGCCTGCTTCTTTTCTCCTGCTGATAGTTCACCAGTGTAATTCCATTAATTTCAGTGCTGATAAAGTGAGCAAAGCTGGTTGGGGAGGAAAAGTTTCCCCTGGGGAAAAAAAAAGATTTGTTTTAACGATTGTCAAGTTTCTTTGAATTTTTGTTTCCAGTTTTCTGAACCAAAAGCTTTTTTGTTTCATTGAAAAATGTCAGGTTTGGGGTTTTCCAGGGAAAACTCTGGAAATTTTCAAGAGATTTCTCATTTCCTAGACAGGCTATTTTCTGTCAAGTGTTTGGATGGAAATGTTTCAAGCCGATCTTGGTGTAAAACACAGTGTTGAACATAAAACCAGTGGGACACATGCTCAGCTGGTGTAAATCAAAGCTCCGTGGGCGCTTATAGGGCTACAGGGAGGATTTGTCTCATTGACTTCAGTGATGTTCCTCATAATTTACATGGTTGTAGCTGACAAGAGACACAGGCCCTGTGCTGTTGAATAATTGTTATAAGAGAGAAACCATTTCCACTGGAAGCATCATTGCCTGCATTCTCCCCACTTCCAGTCAGTGGATTTACATTTCTCCACGACTGCATCTTCTGCAGTAAATTTCTTTCATAAAGAGCTTCCAGCTGTCACATTGCCAAGTCCATTTCTATAAGTATACAAAATCGAAGAACGGGCATCCTAGACCAGACTGGGAGGGATCTGCAGCATTTTCTGTCCTCTCTCTACAATACCCTCCCGTGCACTCCACTTATGATTACTCCCCTTGGATAACACAGGCTGACTCTAAGGCCACTGCTGTTAGGGCCAGCACATAATCTAGTGGGAAATGATTCTACCTTGCTTTAGAAGATTTTCCTCCTCCTACAGGTCGCCCTTTGAGTCTAACTATCGCTTTGAAATGAATGCTGTGGCTTACTGTATGCTGATCACAACTCACTAAACCTTCAAAGCAATTTGTGGGGGCTTTCTCTGTCATGGATTCTGGACATATGTGGAGTCAATTCTTCCCAAGCCTTGCACCTTGTGTAGTCATTTACACCATTCAATGATACTGAAAGGCAACCCATTCAAAATTCATAAAAGGAAATGCTTTTCTATGCAACATAAGCCACATTTTCTGCCACAAGGTGTAATAGAGACCAGGAAGGTTAAAAAAAAAAAGAAGATTGGCAATTTCAGGCTAATCAGTCAGTTAATTAGATGGGATAAGAGTAATTAGGTTGGATAATAAATATACATGATTGAGGGCATAAACCAATGAATCTTTGACTGAGATCAGGAAGAAGCTTCCCTTATGAGCAAGTTACTCCAGGATTGTCCACTCTGGGATATCTTGCACCTTTCTGAAAGCACCTGTGCCAGAGAGGGGTTAGAGGACTGAATACACCACTAGTCTATCCCAGTCGGGCAATTCCTATTCCAAGATAGAATTTCACTCTTTTGCATTTTTGAGAATATTGTGCAAGGTTAGAAGGTTGCCATTTCAGTCATTTTCTCTAGGCAAGTCATGTTTTCAAATTCTCTGTCTATTCTTTAGGAAGAGCCATCCACTGGATGCGTTGCTTAGACAAGTGGAGAGCCGGGAATTCTGCTTTTCTGCTGCAGTGTGTTTTATTACTTCATCTTCTCAAGCCATATGTCTGGTTATGACATCAGTTGCATCCTGACTGATGTGACTGATCTGTGGGGATGGTCTAGTGCAGCGATATTCAGACTCAGGCTCTCGAGCCGCGAGTGGCTCTTTACTGTGTCTTCTGCAGCTCTTTGCAGCACATGACATAAAAACAGTACTGGTATTATAGTAAATTAAACAATTAATTCACACGACTGTCGCTCTTTTGGGTAATGTTGATCACTAATTTTGTTCCTGAATCAGTGTGGTCTGAGTATCATTGGTGTAGTGGTTAGGACAGTCATTTAGGACTTGGGAGAGCTGGGTTCAAGTATCTGCTCTGCCATAGACTTCTTGTGTGACCTTGGTAAAGTCACTTAACCTCTATGTGCCTCATTTCCCCACGTGTAAAATGAAGGGAAGAGAGATTATCCCCTTCACATTTGTGTTGTCAGGTTAGATACATTAAACACTGTGATGCGGTCAGACACTATGGTTATGTGGGCCATATAAGTGCTCTCGCCCCTTTGGCACAAGCAGTTAGCCAATATTTTGGCCTTGCAAGATTGTTTCCATTACGAAGAGACGTGGATATGTCAGGTATAGTCTTTGATACAATGCTATTTATTTACAGAGAATGTACAAAAAGTCTTGTTTCCCTGAACACAGTATGAGTCAAATAGAAGGAGGCAGTTTCTTTGCTCTCAGCTTCCAAGTCTGTGCCCCATGGAGGTCTCAGTTCTCTCTGAGGTCCTCATTCACAGTTGCTTCTCTTGCTGTCTGCTTGCTTTTCTTC
Organism: Natator depressus; assembly: GCF_965152275.1. Lineage (NCBI taxonomy): Eukaryota > Metazoa > Chordata > Testudines > Cheloniidae > Natator > Natator depressus. The sequence goes on along the minus strand of NC_134246.1, from coordinate 7,531,574 downwards.
CCTAGCCCCAACATTTGCAATCAGGGAACACATCAGCCCACATGCTCAGCTTCTGATCAGGCCATGTGCGGTGGCCCATTGACTTGGGCAGGGGCTTCTACCATTTCCAGCTATCTCACTCCCTAAAGAGGCTTAATTGCTCATACCATTTAGGCTGAAAGAAAGGTACTATGCCTGCTTAACTGCTTTAAACAGGTCTATGATTGATCTATAGGTCAAAGACCTGCTTGATGGCAGCCATTAACCTCTCCCAGCATAACAGGACTTTAGTGTCTACTTAGCACTTAGCAATGGGACTTGGTCCTTGATTGGGATTCCAAGGTGCTACTATAATATAAAGAAGAATACAGACGTATGATGCTGAATAAATACCTAAATGAAGTCTCATCTCATATCAGATATATCCTTTCAGGGAAAATATCCTGCCCATGCTAAGTATGAATTTAATCAGCCCATAACTACATTAATATGAGTGTGTGATGCCAACAATACTAATATGATTTTGTTTTGGCTGCTGCTTTAAGAGTTTTGGGAAACTGTCTTATGAAATGCAACTCACGTTGACTCTGAAAGAGCATAATTTAGTGCTAATGTTCCTTTAATGATTCTTCCTGGAGGTATCATTTCACCGTCCGAAGATAGTTTGACCATTATCATTTACTCATTTCATTCTGAGGAGAAAAGCTGATTGGAAAAGTCTCACCCCGGGTTTCATTTTATAGCCACTCCATCCTGTTCCTGTGATACCATTTGTCACAGATGTTTGTCCTGACACTGAAAATTCTGAAACTGAGTTACCCTTTGAGACCTGGCATTGATCTTTTGTGATGTGCATGGAATATGATAAGGCCCTCTCTATCCTTGGAAAGAAAGAGAAATAAAGCTCAGCTGTCTCAAGGTGGAAGGAATGGGTAGTGTGTAATGCATGCATTGCATGTATAGTCTGCAAGTAACAGACGACGGTAGAGTGAAATTCTGGCATGTGCATCCACCTTTTTGCACCACAGCAGGGCTGTGAAGCTGCCTTCACTAGAACAGCTAAGGTTTTCCCAGCATGGAGAATTCCTGGCTAGCATGGAGGCACAATAGCTTGCTCTACAGCACCACTTCCTGTGGTGGGGTGTAGGAGAGAAGACACATGCACGACAGGTACGTGATGCTCAGAAGCAAGGCTAAGATTTTATCACGGTTATTTTTAGTAAAGTCACAGACAGGTCACAGGCAATAACCAAAAATTCACAGAGCCCTTTACTTGTCCATGACTTTACTAAAAATAATAGGGGCAGGGCTAGGTATGGGGGGAATGGAGTCCCATGGAGCAGGGGACTGACAGGCTAAGCCCTCCCTCCCATCATGGCAAGGGGCACAGCTGCAGCGGGGGGCGCACAGTCCCTAATCTGGAGCGGGGCACAGCTGTGGGCAAGGGGTATGCGGCCCTGGCCGAAGCTGCCGCCAAGTCCTGGCCACAGCTGGGGCACACAGCCCCCACTGCAGCCACTGGTGCGTGGCCCCGGCTACAGCCCCCGCCAAGCCTGGGATGCCAGGGAGCAGAAGTCGCAGGGCTGGGCCTGCAGGGTCCTGATTCCAGCCAGCCCCAGTTGCAGAGCAAGGGCACACAGTCCTGCCTCCACCTCCTGAAGCCCTAGAAGTCACAGAGGTCTGGTAAAGTATGGGAATCTATGACCTCTGTGACTAAATTGTAACCTTACTCATAAGCAATCTTCTAGTAGCAAACAGTGCTGAGACTGCTCTGAATTATGCTGAGGGAAAAACAGGCCCCCCGCTGTCTCAGGCAGATGAGAGGGAAGAGAATCAGGGAAAAAAGAGAGAGCCACCCACAGTAACAGGACTAGTGTGTGTAAATAGGGTAGTTAATAAAGACTCTGACCCCTTTCAAAGGTGGTTTGTTTTTTGCACTGTTTATCCTCTTGGAGTTTATTTTATTGACAAAGACAGAAGCCATGCAACTTGACTGATACACCTGAGAGTGTGGGGAAATTCCACATAGTGGGGATAAAAAAAGGAAGCTTTTTCCCCTGACAGGCTGGGTCAAAACAAACCAGCAGCTTCTGAAAGCTGCTCAGGGATTTAGAGGTGGATTAGTGGACTGAGCACAGTGAGATGGTCAGTAGGGCACTGACATGCATTGTTATGGGAGAAATCCCAGTGATCACCCACCTTCAGCCAAAGGCTTGTGCTGACATACTGGCATGAGTGGGGAGACAGAGTGAGCACACCTCTACTCTGACCCCTAGTCCAGTATTTCCAGGGCTACCTGTAAGATCCAATGGCTCTCACTGCTGCTGTTTTTTCAAATCAGCCTGACACAAATGGTTTCCTTTATTCACCCAAATGTGAAATCCCTCCTCTGCTCTCCTACTTTTCACCCCCACCCCAAACTTTTACTAGTCTGACATCCCAAATAAGCTACTACTTATCCTGGACTAGTGACAGATTGAAGGACTGATATCTCAAGAACCATTAAGGCTAAAAACCAGAGGCCTTATTCCACTGGAGAGCACGGACACTCCTTTTCACTGAGATATAGCAATCATCCCATCATGCTAATTCACCAGATATCAGAGCCCTAAATCATGACAATGTAGATTAGATGAAGGGGTTAATATTGGGGAGGGGTAGCTTTCCTACCCCCTCTCAAGCACCACGTTCCCCCTGCCTTTGATAGGAATTGGGGAGGGGGGCTCAGCACCTCAGGATTGAGTCCCAAAATGGAGACTACAGGCTGAATTCCTCTCTTGCTTATTCTAGTGCAACCTCATTGATTTCCGAGGAGTTAAGTGGAAGCGTGAGGGAGTAGTATTTGGCCCTGAATGAATCCAGTCACAGCTCTTGTTCCAGCAAAAGCCACTCCTTCAGGTAGTTCTTCATCTAAACCTCAACCTCCATGAGGGCACCAGAAAGCCTGAGGAAGGCTCAGTCCCCCTGCACCCACCCCAGCTCTAAAGGATTTTTTGTGTCTTGTTCTAGGAAGATCAGCTTCCTGGTGCAGGAATACCCAGCCCCCCCCCCCCCCCCCAACATTAATCAATGCCTCAGCTTTTATTTGACTTTTAACCACTCACCAAAGCTATTTGTTGCTTCATATACTCAGGGGCCAAAAGCATTTTCCCTTACTTACCTAACATAGCCAATAAATTCATATGAATGCAGTTTGTTTGTTTTTTAAACTGCATCAATGGATTGCTCTTAGCAACATGGAATGACTCGGTACAGCTCTGTATAAATAGATATTTAGATTTAATATGTAAAACACAAGTTTTTTCCTGTTGTTTACAATACATCAACAGCTGTGTCTGGAATTCAGAGGAACATACATATTACAGCAGCTTCTAATTTACAATCAATTGCATGTATGCAGAAGTGATGGGACTTATGCATCTGATGACCCAACTCCCCAGCAATTGGGGTAAACAACTAAGCCCTGCTGTTTACATCCCACATTACTAGTGCTCACATGAGAGCCCTGCAATCAAAGCAGGAACAAAATCAGAGGTTTTAAAACTGTGGTTCATAGTTTATTAATAAACCTGCACATCCATCTGTTATCATTTAATGTGAACATGCAGGTGAAAAGTCACTGCTGAAAAATACTTTACAGAGATTATAAAAATAAGACTTACAGCTTTGCTGTTATAGTGCCATTTATATGCATGCTGTTTTAGATTAGTGTTTCTCAAATGCGGCCATTGTGGCCACATGGAGCTACCAGAGGCTTTTCTTGTGGCTGCAGCTTCCTGGGCAGAGATTGGGGGGAGGAGAGAGAAGCAGTGGCCCCTCCCCCAGGGCTGCCAGCAGGAGCCGGCCCACAAATGCCAGAGGAGCAGGCAGCTGGTGTGAGTTCCCCACCTTCCCAGGGGTGGTGGGGCTCAGGCTTCCAGCTTCAGCCCTGGGACGGCAGGCGCTAGCCACAGGGCTTCAGGCTTCATACCCCCCCTCCCACCCTCACAGCCAGGGGGCTTCAGGCTCCAGCCCTGGGCTCGCCCCCCATCGCCCCTGGCCCCCCACTGCCTCCCTACCCACCTCTCCATCCATGGCTTGCCAGGGCTGCATAAGTCTGCTCTGAAAAGCGATATTTATATATTTATCACTTTTCACTGCCTCCCAGCTAGCAAGTAAGTCTGTGTGAAAAGTGATACATACAAATATACATATCAGTTTTTAACAGCTAGCAAGTTTAAAAAAAAAAAGCCAAAAAAGCAAAAGAAACAAATAGACAAGAATGTGCAAAGCACCTTAGTTGTGTTTCTATTCTGTTTAGGTCCAGTAAAGAAGAGACAACTGTAGGTTATTTTTATCATCAAGTCTGCAAACAAAAAAAACCAAAACAAAAAACCAACCAACCAACCACTCTGCATAAATAAATTACAATCATTTGGACATGTATGTGTGTGTTTAGTTAACTTTAGGAAAAACAAATAAGTATTTTAGGAAAAATGGTCGGAGCGGCCACACTCTAAGGCCCCAAAATGTCTCGTGAGAATCCCTGCTTTAGACAGATACAGAAACTGATTCCCACCTTGAAGAATCCTAGATCTTAGACCAATGTTTTCCAAATGTAGGTGTTGGAAATCATGCTCCTAATTCCCCATTGAGGCATCTAAATGAAAGGGCCAACTGCAGCTTCCATGAGATTTACTGGGACTCCAACACTGTGAAGAGTTGCCCTAACAGAGCAGGTGAGAATTCTTCTAAGAGCGCAAGGCTAGCGTGACCCACTCTTCCCTCACCCCTCCCAGCCATAGGGTGCATCTCCCTGTTTGGCTGGGGATATGGCTAGAGCACAGTGTGTCTGGTGATCCCCACCCAGTGGAGTGCTCCTTAATGGAAGGTTCTGGTCACACTGGAATTCAGAGCAGCACATAAGTGGTTAGCACCAGCACCGGATAAGCAGAAAAGTGCCTTAGTGCAGCTCAGCCAGGCCTGCATGAGATGTTTTAAAGAGCTAGTGCTCTTGCAGTGTCTCATATAGAGTCAGCCAGCTATGACCTAGCAAAGCTAGCCAGTAAATTGAAGTACTAGAATTTTTCCCCTTGCCCTTCCCCACAGGAGATTTAAATGGGAAACAAAGTAAAATATGCCGATCACTGAATATGCCGTCGCTGTAGGTTTTATCTCTAAGTATATAGCCCATTTTCATTTTATACAAGCAGTCAGGAAAATTAATCTGAGATGATGCTGAACAAATTCTTGTGCCCTGCAATTATCTGGAGCGATTTTACTCTTTGGCACGTACATGTGATGAGTTTGTCAGGTAGAATGCTAGGGGTTCTCAGCACCTCATTCTAGTTTCATTAACAGCTTTTGCATTTGACCTCCTATCTGCTCCCCCCTCGCTAAATCTGCGCATCAGGGATTTGCGGTATACAAGTAATTCCTTCTTCCAAGTAAGCGTGGAGGGTCTGATTCACCACTGCCTGTCATTTACACCAGCGCAAAGCACTAGAAGTCTGATGTGGTATTTTACACCCACTTTCTGTGGGCATAAGTCACAATATAGGTCTCTTAATAGTCCCCATGAATGCTTGTAATTAAAGCTGTACTTCCTCCTTTAAAATTTCTCTCCCAGCTGGGGAGGGTCCATGCTCACACTTCTCCTAACTCATTTAGTTGGATGTGCCAGCATTTTGCCCTTCAAAGTCAAGCTTTATAGAGCTTGGGCAATATTAGTAAGTAGTTTACAAAAGGAACTAGACAGCCATACAACATGGAGGCATTAAGTTATGGGGGGCATATTAACAGCCAGACTGTATGTGGGTAGTTACTTTATGGGGCTGTCAGTACCTGTTGTGTGGCTTTCAGCTAAAGAAAGCCAGGACACCATGCTGGGCTATATCATGCTTCGTGAGTACTCCGTGATAAACAGCATGCCACTATAGCAAGGGAGATGGATGCAGAAGCTTCCCAGCCTGGGCCCAATCCTGTGAGGTTCGGGGTTATCTCAATTGCCACTGACTGAGCAGAGGGTTCTCAGTACCTTACAGTATCAGGTCCTCTTTACAGGTGCTTGCATTCACCCTCCCTCCTGCCTTTGCTTTCAGTCACCTGCTACACAGCCTGCTTCTCTTGTACTGTTATATTATCACCCTCAGCGAGCACAGCATTTCTGGAACAGTTTGAAATGCAATTGCTGGACTGTGCTATGCAAGACGAAGCTTTACTAAGCATTGCAAACAATGTAGGCTTCCCCATTTGACCAGTTAATCCTTTTTATTCCTCAGTGCCATGAGTGCTGCAAAATAGCCCTGCTGAAGCTGGTCACAGTAATGGGTTGTGTGGGAGGAACACATCTAAATCCATTACTAGTCCACAGAAGGAGTTTTTACATGGCCTTACCATATGCCTCTCTCTTCCCTGTGCTGTACTGTTCTCCAGCCCAACCCACAGAGTCTGCCTTGGGCCCCTACTGGGCTGAATGAGAGAAAGAGGCTTTTTAGGATGTTGGCATCGGTACTCACTTGGATACTTGCCTCAGCATCAGCCACTGATCTTTGCCCATCAAAATACAGCCCTGAAATAAAGAAAGACCCACACAGCCCAACACACAGTGTCAGTAGTTTAAACTTAACCAGTTTCTTTAACCAAAACACATATTACTCTATAAAACAATTATTTGTTTTGCAGCAGCACTTAGAAACCCCAGTCATGGACCAGGGCCCCATCATGCGGAGTGCTGTCCAAACACAGAACAAAGACAGTTCTTTTTCCAAAGAACTTACAGTCAAAATGATCAGAACAGCAACTCCACTCATTCCCTAAGATATGCAGATACCATTTCTGTCATTAATGCCGAGCATTCTTACAGTGCTTCTCAACCATAGATCTAAACATGCTTCACAAAGATGGTCAAACATTATTTCCATGGGGAAACTGAAGCTCAGCAAAGATAAATGAGTTGGCCTAGGTAACAGAGTCGATGTCAGAGCTGTCTTCGCTACAGCAGCTTCCACTGAGTATCAGCCCATGGATTAGAGCTGGGTCCCAGTGAGAAATACAGCCAAATTCAAACTGCAAAAGTTCCCTTCTATTCTGGATAGGACGGGGCTATCTACAGCCTCCCCAGAGGGTTACTGCAGATGGGTATGGCCACCAGTAGCCTCCCCTTCTCCTCAGGGTGGAAGGCAGGCCACTGCTGGCTCTTTCCAAGGGCCTTGACTGCTTCAGAGCTTGGGTGGGGTATTAGGCTGTTAGAAACCCCTCCCCTTCCACTCTAAAATAGAAAGGTAGAGCTCTGACAATCACTGAGATCTCTGTCCCAATCAGACACTCAAAGTGGACTTGGTGTCCTAGATTGCACTGTGCTGTGGAATTGAAGTTACCTGTGTAACAGTTGGCAAGTATCAGAAAAGCTTCCTGGTCTGCTAGATGCTGTTTGAGGTCATCTTGCAACAAAGGAGAACTCTCTTCCTATGTTATCTTAACAGCATGACCAATAGATACTTTCTTACAAGGCAACAAAAAAGCATTAGACAACTCTAGGGGCCATTATCCTAGCATTATGGAACTTAGGTCATCACCTAACAAGTCCTTGTTGGGTGCAGTACAAAGCACACAAATGTTTTTAACTAGTATAATATTACAAGCTTAGTGTCTCTGAGTTTAACAGAGGAACTTACCACTTAAGCCCAGTGTGAAAAATTCAAACATAAACTATTTTAAGACAGCTGTTTCAATTGAAACACATAAAGCAACTTTGTTAGCAGAATAGCTATATTTAGATAGTCATCCCCTAGCTTTAGCACTGTCTAATCCCTCCAGCAGTCAGAGCAAGACTGAAAACAGGTGTGAAAACCCTTTCTTTTTATAGAGCTGCTTTCCCAGAATTTTCTGAGTCCTAGTGCCTCTTTCCTCTTTCCTTCAGCTTGACCCAATCAGTTAGAAGTGCACTCTTTAAATGAAGCCTCTCGAAGGGGGCAGCTCCTTTTAACAGGAAGGAAGTGTCTGTTACAGGAATTCCTGTGAATAGACTTTTTAACTAAGCCTGAAGTTACTGTGCTAACACCCCATCCTCTCTCACAAACAATATATAAAATGATATACATTAATAGTGCTTTTAAACATGCTTGTAGAGAAGTGTTCACAGAGGAGATTATTCATTTGTATAGGGAAATGGAACAAGTTTTTGGTTCACTCTCTAATCTGGTGACATTAATCCCTTCCAAGAGAAAAGTGGCCAGGAAGCCCTCAAGAAAAGAAATGGAAAAGGACATGCTAGAAACGTTATTCAGGGCATAGAGATATTTATTGAAGGGGTAGAGAGTTCAGCTGCATTCTTAAGTTCCAGCTAGGGGTAGGCTTGGCAAATGACCTTGCCTCCCACTCATTCCACGAGTGGCCCCTTCTCAGCTTCTCCATAATGCAGTAGAGAGGTGCAAGCCCACCACTCCATGCACGCTCCCTGGAGAAGGTCCCTCTCACAGTGAGAATAAGCATGAGAAATTTCAGCCCAGTGAATGATTTTTTCCACCATTATATGTGCTTAAAAATAGGGGCTTTTTCAGCTACTACTAGTGCACTGAAGATGTGGTTACAATAGGAAGAGAAAGCCCGTCTGTATCTAGTTTATGTTAATTCAGCAGATTTTGGTTTTTAATCAAGGCAGACTTCAGAGTCTTGCTAATTCATGTTCAATCTAGCATCACCTTCTGTTGTAGCAAATGCCATATATTAATTACTGACTGTGAAGCAGTTGCTTGACCCTTACTTAATGTAGTTCATATTTCATTGTTCTTGTCCTAGAGGCTATCTCAGCTACCATTCTGTGATTCCTGAGCCTCAGGGCTTTCCCTATGCCTTAATCGGAAACTTTCTGTTACGCTCTCTGGACTACTTAGGGCAGGGGAAAGTGATGAGTCAGCAAAGTACACTGCAAATTGAAATTAAGGAAAAAAGATTTAAAAAATTAATAATTTGTTAAAAGGAGAAGCAGGTAAATAAGGACTAAGGTGTGGAGGAAATGATAATTTCATGGCCACATGCTGCGTAATAACATGAGGACTCCATGCTTGTAAAACTAAATGGTCTCTTTATTAAATCAGCTGCAGTTTAGCATTCAAGCCATGTGCTCACAGACTGAGTTCCTGGTGCCTCCTCCTGATTCTTCCCTCCTGTAGCCTGGGCTCCTCCCTCCAAGCTGCATACAGATTGCTACAATGATAATGATCTGCCAGTACATGAAGGTGTTGACACCCAGGAGGCAGAGAAATCATTCCGGGGAGAGGGTGTCGTTAGGAGCAATGGAATGAAACTGAGTGTGATGCTCCCCCGAGGTACCCAGGCTTATGAGACAGACAGTTTACTACTACCTGCCCTGAGTGTAAAGCTCTCTTGTCTGAAACTGCTGTGGATCTGCTCCCTGAAACCACCAACCTCTGGCTGCCTAAGCATTGCCTTCCAGGGCCTCGCAGGCCTTGTTCTCGCTGTGCAGGTAGCAAAAGGCACACGCCAACACCAGATCCTCCAAGTGTTCCCTGCAGTGTTCAGCCCCTGAACACTCTCAGAAATACCAGGCCTGCTGTTCCAAAGGAACAGGGTACACCAGCTCATAAGATTCAGCTCAGGGCCAGCACTGGGCTTAACGCTTACACACATTCATAATGAGAACAAGAATATGCTTATTATCAACAAACAGAGATATTCAAGTGATAATGAGTCAGAATATTGGGAATAAACAGTTACATATAAAACAAAATCATAACACGCTTTCTAGGGACTAAACTTAACTCACAGATTAACCTCCCGTCTAAAGAAGTTGATCTCACCAAAAGTTTGTGTCGGAGGCTGAGACCTCTATTTCATGAAGCAAAGCCTCTGTCCTTTACCTTCCTCAGTGAAGGCTGCCCGGGAGTCTTCTCTGCTCCCAGATATAGTCCAGCAAGTACAGGCTTCCCTCCTTCACTGCTGTTTTTCTTTTTCAGTTAGATTCTTTCTGAAGTCCCCATAATCCTTCATTTGCATTCAGCTCAGACTGGTGATGGGAGACCTATTGTGAACGAGACAATACTGAACTTATAGGTAAACAGGCAGATGCATATACATCTCTTGTCTGACAGGAAACCTGTTTTTCACCTTTGCTAGTGACCAATCCCTCCCTCCCCCCCAGCCACAGACTGTAAGTACATATTTTCAGTGTGTACATATATATAATCTCCCTACATGGTATCTGTACATACATTTCACAGTGACATTGATGATCACAGGGACACTGGCTTTCATTTGAGACTTCACATGGCCCAAAGGTCATGACCTCTAAATTTAGCCTTTTATCCTGTAGAAGACACCTCACCACTCCCATACAGCCCCGCCAAGGCCTTGCTGAGGCTCCTGCCAACCAATGGTTAAAATTTCTCTCTCTCACTTCCAGCGTACAATCATCATGGTCTTAGAGAGTTGCTCTCTTCTAGCAAGACATACTTTGATCTGGCTTGGATTTTTCATTGATTCATGTGTTGTCCATGAAATTGTTACAGGATTTGAGACGCACATACCTCTTAGCAGTTTTCAAACTAGAACATTTCCTCGGTCTCAATATTATTTTTGCAGTGGGTTTTCTGCCACTTTCCTTGGGAGATTATTCCACAGCCCAGTACATCTCATTAGCAGGCAACTGACCCTGATATTTAGTGTAAAATTTCTCTTTCTTAATTTTTCCCTACAACAGTTCCTCTTGGTGTTTATTTGTAGGTTGTGATTCTTAGCCACCACTCTAAGATATTGATCCTGCAATGTTGATCCTGCAATTCATAGGGCCAGGGATCCAGCCACAAAGCTCACTCCAGAATTAGAGTCTGCTCAACTACAATGGAATCCATGGGAAGACACCCATTAACTTCAGTGAGCTTTGGACCAAGCCTGTACTCATGACTGTCAGTCATTATTCAGTCATCCTCTATATATACTCATATTATTGCCCGTCTGACACCAGTGTCCCATTCTGACATCAGCCTCCCCCCTGTGTCAGGAAGTAGGAGATGTCTGGGGCCTTGCATGTCAGCTTCCCAGTGGAGAAGAAATCAGTGATATGGAATATGGGTATATTCTGGAAGTAACTTGCTTTATTTACACCTATACACCAGTCCTGAAATTAGGTGGTCAAACAGCATGCAGGGCAATCCCTTCTTCTAGGAATCTCAGCCCAGTACCAATGCCCAGTTCCCAGGGAGCAACTCTGTCTCAAGAACTGACTCTAACCAGAGCTCAAAGGAGAGTGCGAACTCTAACACAGCTCCCTCTCTTTTGATGCGGCCTCTCTATATAATTTTGTCTAACGCAAAACTGACAGTAACACAGCATGTCTTGCCAAGAGTCAAAACTTGCTCCCATACTAAGAAGGAGGCTTTGGAATACCATGTGTAACAGATCATTTTTCCTCCAGTGTCTGTTCATTTTATGAAGATTCTGGTGAAATATTAGGAAAAACTTTCTAACTATTGGGATAGTTAAGCACTGGAAGGGGTTACCTAAGAAGGTTGTGGAACCCCTGTCATTGGAGATTTTGAAGAACAGGTTAAAAAAACACCTCTCAGGGATGAACTGTACTAAATTCTGCCTTATTATTTATACTACACTAAATTCTGCCGTAGCATGAGGGGTTGGATTAGGAGACCTTGAGACAGTCCATGATCCAAACAGCTTTATGTTGTTAAAATACTAGTAGTTTGTAGGAATCATAAAATATCCATCCTCTTGTGGACACTTCATCTCCTGGCAGGCTTGCCAAAGTAATAAGTTCTGCATTATTGTAAAGGTAGCTGTAATGCAGACAACTAGAAGATTAATCTGAATTGTCTTTACTTTGTACTGCAATGCAATCATTGATGCTCAGGGATGCAGCTGGAGAGAAAACTCAGAGTTTTAGTATTAGTATTGTAATTTGTCATTAGTATTGACAAATACCAACGAATAAGCTTTTCAAAATTAATTTCCACACAGGGATAGTGCTTATTTTTTATTGTGTTTTCATACAACTGTTTGTTATTCTGTGAAGGTTACATGAAGATAAGTAATCTCAATGAAAGCTGCTTTTTATGTATTGAATCACAAAGAATGCATTTCAGGGGCTTCTGGGAAAAAGCATAGCTATTATCCTGAGAGACCAGAGATATGGTTGAAAATGAGAATCGCTTTTGCCTTGCATTCATAATTCTAACTGTGACTTGTCAAAAATCTGGCTGTAGTGGAGTTTATTGGGCTGCAAAAGAAAAAATACAGCTTGGGAAATATTACAAAGTACATTGATTGCCATTTAAAAAGTGAGCATTTGCCAGGAATTATCCTCACTGTGATCACAGCTTTCTCTCTGTACTTAGAGCAGGATATACCTGTGGCAACTCACAGTTAGAAATTGATACGTTGCCACTTTGTACGTGATTACTGCACTAAGACTCTGCCAAACCACGATACAAATAAGAAGTTATGGAAGCAGTTCATTCCAGCTTTCCGGTCTCACACAGCTGCCAGTTATTTAAAGCTACACATTTATACTGTTTCAAGGTGAATAAAACAAGATTGTCTGGAGACATATTATCAATTCCAGCGTGAAAACTCACTGATAAAATAAACAGAGATCACATCAGGCTATGTGTTATTAGTGCTGTTTAGACGTAGTTGAAATGCTTAGTATTCAAACTAATGATGTGACCTTTTTTTCCCCTTTTGGCTGAAGAGAGAAAGTCAATGAACCTCTCTTTTGTGAGCAGAACATTTGCGATTTTTACCAAGATTCAGAGTAGGTTTTCATATTCTTACATTAAATGCAGTGGCAATGGGTCCTACCTACCAAGTCTGGATACTGTATATATCCAGATATCAGCTTCTTTACAATTCTGCAGTGTTTGCGTAATGACCCCTGCCATGAATAGTCAACAGAGATTGAACCCTGGAGCCTGTGCATCAAAACCCACAAACATCTGCCATGTAGCTAAAGGAGTCACTCTTAGCTGATGCTTGTTGGCTTTTATCTTCTAAGTGGACTAGCCATTAGATGGACACCCAGTGTGTCAAACTAGATCCAGGGTGTTGGTTCAGTCCATTATAAAGAAAGAGGCTGACTATGAAGTTCAGATTTGGTCCTTGACCCAAATTTCCCCGCATATCCAGCGAAGGGGATCCACTTTTGTGAATTTGGTTCAGCTCTAATTTTCATCCAGTCAGGAAGTATCTAGGAGGCGTTTCTGCACCCGGGGTTTGTGCCGGGTTCTGCCAACACTAATTTTATAACACAACTGGAACTTGCTATGCTTTTTGAACATGGACAGATAGCCCCAAACAATACAATAAAGATGGGGCCAGGGGCTGATTCTGAGCTCAAGTAGGCCGGTTTAACAGTGGTGGCATGCTGTTTGCTTCAAAAGTTAGACACTTCTGCTTCACACCAATGTGCGTGAGTGGAGGAGACAAAATGGTGTTGGGGAAGCAGTGATGCTTGACCATTCCCTTTGTGCATTATCTATCAATGTAATTACATGGGCCTAGATAATCTCCAACTGCAGCTAAACATCATCACTCTTGAGTAGACCTTTCATTTCCATTTAATTAAAAGATTATTGTTGAATACATTTTAGTTGGGATTTTAAAGCAAGAGAGAGAAGTTGAAGTCCTTAGTTTCTTTGAGGACTAAGAATAGCATCAGATTGGTAATTTACAGTATCAACCGAGAATAAACAATAATCAGACTGTCACATCAGTGCTGTGTTTTCTTTAGCTTGACGCATCTTGGATATTAAATTGCAAAATAAGGGGGAGAAAGAGAGCTGGGTCTTGATCACATTTTAATCATTCATTTCGTTCATTTCTGCTGGAAAAAAGGCAGAACAACCTTGCTTGTTGCTGAAGCACTTGCTAGCTGCACTCAAGCTGTTTTTAGGAAGAGAGGAATCTAATCGTCAAAACAAATCCAAAGTGAACTGAGTTTTGTTGGGTTCGTTTTCATTTCAAAGGTGCGAGAATAACATCAATTAACTTTTTCTTTTCATTATTTCTCTGTTTTCATTGCCGAGGGCCAGTAAATTCTGTCCATAGAAAAAAGGTGATAGCAGGACTGTTTTCAGACATCCATATAAAAAACAAAAAAGAGTAAGATCCATAAATAAGGATGGGCGGTCGGCAGTCTTGGGTCCTTGGCAAATCAGAGAGTGACACACGCCAAAACCCCTCCTCCCCAACAGTGCATTTCAGAGAGAGCCTGCCACTTGTCTATATGCAGAGTGGCACAGGGAATTCTCAGCATTTCTTCTTGCAGTTCTTTCCTGATGGCATTGACTGTTCGGAGGTGATGTAAGCTAGCAATGCACATGGTAACAGACTGCATCCTTCAAGCTTGCTGAGCAACTGCCACCATTTTTAATGGCTACCCACTGCAGTATGCTTCAAATATCTTCACCTTCGAGGTATCATCTGTGGTGAGATTTGCCATTCTCGACACTAGCAGCTTCCAGCTAATGGATTAAGCTTCTGCTGGGCACAAAATAGTAGGGTGTTGTCTTGTGAGATTTATTAAAATTGCTTGACGTTGTCTGTGCACTCAACCTCCTCAGCTCCTTGAAGTTGACTCTGTTTGCAGGAAAGAATATTAACTGTCAACTGCCAGGCTTCTGTGAGATTTCCTTCCCCCCCCACACACAAACTTTCTCCCTCATTAGAACGAGAGGTGAAGGTTGGCTGGAAACATTAATGTGGCACTGGCACTCAAATGTGTGCCCTGGTTGTGGCGGACCAGTCCTCAACTATGAATCCCTGAGGCTTTGTGGTCGGACTGATGATCTTAATGCCATTTTAAATGACTTCCTTTCTGTCCTTTTGGCATGATAAGTGACTGATGTGCATTGGCTTAAATAATGCAATAGGCTGACTCTGAAAGCAGTGGGGGGGGAGGGGGGAATGGTCTGAGAATGATTCTTGTCTCCCAGAGCCTTAGTTTCTGAGTTTTAATTATTGGTGACAACGCCAATTATTTCCCTACATCCGGCAAGTGTTAAAGGAGAGGGTGACAGACACAAAAAGAAGGAAGTTGGCTTCGCTCATGAATAAGTCAATACGTTATTCCTGCTACACTGGAAGTGGAATGACTTCTTCCAGATGCTGATGCTTTGCTTCCCTTTCACCTTTTGTAAACTTAAGCTTGCTAAAAATACCCTATAAAAAGCACATCTGCTTCAGGGCTACAGAAACACCTGGAAGAGCAGCAAGGAGAAATTCAAATGAGCTGATACTAGCTACCCACCTCAAGAATGGCAGCGTTCACACTGCACCTTATTCAGCTGCCTCTGTTGTCATTTTAGGTGACTGGTTCTTTATTCACCACCTCCACGCTGGTGCTCAGTATTGGCTCTCCTGTGTCACCTCAGGCTGCTTTGCATGGCACTCTGGGAGATGGAAAGGGCAATGGAGCCCATCAGCAAGGGCAGTCTGTGTATATGTCTCTTTTAAGCCTGCTTCTTTTGGCATAGACCACTGCATAGATAGCCAGCGATGGAGTGCAGAGTCCTGTCCTGCCCTCCTATTACATGACGAGATGCTTTCCTAATCTGCCTCTTTCTGTATCCTCTGCTGCTGTGGGGGGCCATCTGAGTCCTAATGTTATTCCCTCCGGATGCCTATTTCAGTGCCTGAATCTGAGTCTAGTTCTGCATACTTTTGAAGGATATGGGTCTGAAATGTAGAAACTACACTGATGAGGGCTAAAGAACCTAGAGAGAGAGAGAGAGAACTGGAGGGGGGCAAACTTTGGGTGGCCAGATCTGCTTTTGGTTTGCACACTGACTGTGCATTGCAGATGAATGGCAGGCTCAGATCTTTGCAACCGAACCAGCAGTTCATGCATGGTCTTGAATTGCACTCTCACAAGCAGAGATTAGATAAGGAGTCTCCGTTTGGCTGAAAATTCATCCCTTAAATCCTCCCCACTGGGCCCTCTCATGATTAGAAGGAGCTTTTTCCTTATTGCGGATTCACCCTGGCCTTCTTGGAGCCCCAAAGATCCTCATATTTCCCACCTGCCATCCTTGAAGTCTGACGAGTTTTGATCTTCATTTTTCTGCTAAAGGAAAGGAGAAGACTCTGCTTCAAAACCTATCATCTTCACTCGTTAATCAGCCAGAGGAGGCTGCTCTTGGGTGACACAAATCAGTGCCATGTTTCTTTCTTCTTTCTTTATCCTTCTGCACCCTCAGGTGCACAGAGCATCCACCAGTTTCCTCCATTTATTCCAGTCTTGTGTTGCTCTGTTCAGGTTTCTGAGTGCCAGGTTCATGGCTTTTTTGGCTTTTTCCTTTGTTCTTCTATGTCATGTTTCTCTAGGTGGCCCTCTTTTTCCTCTTTCCAGGTGTTGTCCTTATTATCACTTCCTGTGGAAATTGTGTTGGTGGCATCCTAAAAGCATGTCCTCAATGTATCCATCATCATCTTCTTACCATATCTGATGCTTTAAATTGGTTTGTTCTACTTAGTATTTCTGGTTTTGCAAGAAACTTTTTCCAATGGACTCTGAAGATCTTACACAAGCATTTATTTTGGAATGAGTTGATCTTCTTATAAATGTCTATAGTAGAGTCCCATGTCTCTACTCCATAAAGAATAACCGATACTATGGGGGCGTTAAAAATTTAAATTTCGGAGTCACTGCCAATCATGCTACTTTTCCAAATAGTTTCAAGTTTATGAAAGTTGTTTGCTGCTTTTGATATTTGTTACTTGGCATCTAGCACGGTGTCACCATCACAGAACATCTTACTCCCTACGTAGTTAAAATGACTTACTTCTTCAACAGTTACTTCTGGGACATTGACAGCCATATATTTTGTCTTCCCTGTGTTGATGAACAAACAAACTTGCTTTGCTGTATCTACCAAAAGCTGGGTCTTTTCTTCCATTAAGCAATGGGTTGAACTAAGCAGGCAATATCATCATCCTGGTGTGCTTTATCATCATGTCATTGTGATGCTTCTTCAGCGAAACTTATCTTCAATCAGCCCAAATGAGGAGAGAAGACTGGGACATTCAAAGTTCCTTAGGGGATGGGCACCACAATATGGCAATGAGCACTGTAGAAAAGCTAATCAATAAACAGTCATTTTTATATGCAATTACTGCAGCTGTGCATATAGTCATGGTAAATGCAGGAGCAACCAATGCAGTCAGATGTTCATGTCACTGTCTGAACATGTAGGCTGTAAGCCAAGGGCTGGAGTAAGGAGAAGACCTTTCTTTGCTGCAAGTCTGTTTCTAAGAGCCCCAATAATATTGTAATGAGCTACCCTGCCCCTGTTGGCGTGGGTGTGATGTGAGAGAGTGGCTGGGGGGAAGGGAACTGGATTCTTTTGGTGGGTGGTGGTGTCTGTCACCAGCTCCAAGGCAGGTGCTGCTGTGTGAGGGTTCTGGCTGCCTCTACTGCTGAGATTGCAATATTTAGTATATATACAACGCTCTATGGGCCACGTCTTCAGCTCATGTAAATTGGCATGGCTCCATGGGAGTCCTCTAACATTTCCATAAATGTCACCAGTTTATGCCAGTTGAGGATTTGGCCCCTCATGTTGAGATTTACAAGCACTGTGTCTGTTGAATCCTCACAGCGCCCCTCAGAGACATTTCAATCCTATCCATCCCCATTTTATAAGCAGGGAACCTGTGGCACACAGAGGTTGAGTGACTTGCCCAAGGCCACACAGGGAGTCAGTGGCAGGACTTGGTAGTTCCTCAATACCAGAACTTGGCTTGGTTTATAAGACCGTGCTGCCTCTTTCCTTCATTCTCTGACTAAGGGACCATAATGACGTTCTCTTATTCTCTGCAATAGGTTCTGGTTTCATTTGGAGCCCTTCATTGTGTAATTACTTTTTGATAATACAGGCTATTTCCTGTCCTTGGGGAGCCAACATCAGGACTGTCACATGCCAGAAACAATCAGTGCTTTCTCTTTTCCCATCAGCCTGCAGTGAATAAAACCCATTTCCAGACCAGTCTTCCAGCCCCCCTTTCTCATTTTTGGTTTGTTGCAGTAACTCAGCAATGAACAAATGCTTAAATGAAGATCTGCCTGGCTGCTGATTGACATGAAGATGAGAGGAAAATTCCTTGCTGTTTGATTAGCTTATTGGGTCTCCAGTTAGATACCCATGTCCTTTATTTTACAGGCCAGTTTCCCCACTTTTTTAAAAAGATGCTGGATTTCTCAGCTTGAATCGTTCAGTGATTGACTAAGTTTGCAGAGACCAGCAGGAAGTTTTTGCCATTAACTACTATTTTAAAATGATTATTTTTAATTTGATACTAGGCAAAGAGTGGGAAGAGACAATGCACTGGGAATGCACAGACAAAACAAAGTTGCAACCAGCTTTATGGAAGTTGTGAGCTTTGAGTTAGCTTACTCAGTCATGCAATCTGTATTATTTCACAGATAGAGGGTTTCAACCTATCTCCACTGGATATCTGTCAGTGTAAGCTTTATAAAAAACCCATTTGATCATTTGGCACAGAGGATGGTATCAGATCAGGAGAGGCTAAGGACTGGGGGAGTGGGGTTGTAAATCAGTGGGGCTAGGCTTTCCCCCAGGTTCTGAAGTCAGCAGAAGCTTTGTCATTGATTTCATAGGGCCAGGATTTTCATCCCTGTGCACTGGCAGAGTTTACATGGTTCCTTCCAATGCTGCTATTATTGCTTGTCCGTGGTTAATTATACAGCAGCAGAAATTTGCTAGGTGGGCTTTGCTTGCATCTGTGTTGGGAAATTATGGGCATCTCTACCAAGGGAGCTGTGCAGGAGGCTGAGTGTGGACAAAGGCTCAAGTGTTCTTTCACCACCATATAGGGCTATGATTGTTGTATAATCGTTATTTAAATTTCTGTGAACACTTCTAGGAGTGAAGGACCAGGTTTATAAACCACCTAGAAGAACAGTGCTGTTCCTTGGGGAAAGAGAACCCTTTCCCTCCTTCTTAGCCTTTAAGGATGGACGTGAAGGAGAGGGAGGAGCTATAGACTCAGGGAAAGGGATTGGAGTCTGCATGGAGATGAAAATAGGACAAGGCTATAGAAGGGGGTAGTAATTCAGTGGCTGGGGTGAAGCCATGGGGACTAACGGTGGAGCAAAAGGAAACAAGATAAGAACAGAGAGGCTGCAGCTAAATTGTCATGGGAGGTGAAGGTGAAGCTAAGGAGCTTATATCAGATGCAGTAGTTGCCATGCAATCAGCCTCTCATTTTCATGTGTACTAAACTCAGTCAAATTTGATTAAGTTCCCCAGATAAGTTATAAAGTTATAAAGGGGCTTTTATATAGTTGGTAAGAGGAGTTGTCACAAATGCCAGGAGCTGCACAGATGCTATAGTAACATAATATAATTGCTCTCAGAATAGCAGGCAGATCACATGGAAAAGTAAGTATCCCTGGCTTAAGACAGTGCTTAGAATCCTTCTCAGTGTCATGACTAATGAGCCCTATAATGTCTGTAAACTACAAAGTTTCAAATGGACCTGCCTTCTCAGAACCCCTCACAAGGACAAGTCAAATTTCTTTCTCTTCTCGTTTACTTCAGACACAATTTCTTTCTTCTAACATTATTTTTCATTAATTCCTCTTTATGGCCAAAATGTTCAGAAATCACTATTGATTTACCACTGAAAATCAAGTCTCCGTAACGTGTCTCAACATAGGCACCCAAAAATTGAGGCACCTAAAATCTCCAGTAATTTTCAAAAAATCTTGGCCCTTCATTTTTAATTGGTTTTAGCAGCTGTGAAAAGTGCCACATTGATAGACCGCAGATAAAGATCAATGTAAATTGTTGGCTTCCGATCCCTGCGCCTCCTCGAAAGAATACCTCTAAAGCTGCAGAGGTAGTTGAATGCATAGATCCATGAAATCTTAGCCTCTCACCTGCAACACCAGATGACACTGTGAATCGTGAAGGTTTTATGACTTGGACTGTGGGCGTTTGGATTATGATTATTTTGATTTGCGTGCTGTTTCTGTTAGGAACTAAACTGATAGATCACCCATTTATGTCATATATATCATAGGTTTTAAATTAAATCAAACAAAACAAAGCTTGACATGAATATTTTAGCATAAGTCAGTGCTACTTTGTGAGAGGCGCGCAGTTGGGGTTGCCATCAAAGAGGGCTTATGACTGAGATCCTTGGGTTGCCTCTAGAAGGGTCTAGCTGCAGAAGTTATACCTTTAAAATGACCTAATGCTTCATCAGTAAAATTCATCGAATGAAATGTGCCACTTCTTTTTTATTAAACAATTGGTTGTTGGGATTGTCTGTAAGGCTATCATTACTCGGGAGTCAGCTGTCATCTGCCTGCATTATGCTTCTATAGAGGTGTCTGCTTAATTTTAATTCAGACCATTGTATTTCTGTTATAGAGTAGAGCAGAAACTGGGGCACAGAATCCTTCCCCTCCTCTGAACTTTTAGTATACTTTGTTGCTAGTTACTAATGTTCTCTTTCCTGGCCCTTGTATTCAAATAAATTCATCCTGGCTTTTGTTTTAATACTTTCCTAGTGGTACTCACAGTAGAGAGGAGCAGCGATGTCTGTTTACTCTATATTTCTCCAGGAGTCTAGACAGCCTAAGAGCCAAAATCAATATCTGGCTCAGACCTTTTGCCATTTAAAGGGTAATTCTAAATGTAAAGAGAACTGTAAGTCTTCCCAAATCTAAGCCCTTCTTACAACAGTCACCTACCAAAAGATAATGAAGGACGAGATCCTGAAAACAAGGCTGCAATAGGAAAATCTGCAAAAAGGCTTGGTTATGAAATGCCATTATGTGTCTGTGAAAATCGTTGGGTTCCTAACACTCCAGCACACCTAATTAATGCTAAGTCAGCATTTTCTCCCCTCTTCCCAAAGTATTTCCACGTACCTAGAGGTGGGCAGAATACTGAGTTTTCAGTCTATCAAGTAACCATTAGTAGATCCTGTTGTTGATGGCTGTCATCTTGGCTTACACACCAGGGATTGAACCAGGAAGCTCCAGAGCTGGTGCCTGGAACAAACTCTCATCCTCTCTGGCCATAGTATGACCGGTGGGTTACAAGGCATAACAAGTATGTCAATACAATTCAGGATCTAGGTGACACAAGATTTCCTCTTCCGATTAATCATGCCAGTTAGGGCCACTCCATTTCTTATAATATATGGGTGTATGTCAGGTCTTGTTGTATTTTTATGCCTGCAGTGCAGTATATAAACAAACCCATTTGTACTTCATATTACAGTAGGACAGGATGTAATTTTCTCCTTATAAATTTCCTAATACAGATAGGTCTAAAGACTTGGGCAGGTCTATTTCACACCCATCTCTTGCTGGATCACAGAGCTCAGGTGAGGACTGCGTCATTAAGATCAACATAAGATGGAAGGGAGTCAAGTTCTTTTTTTAACAATGTATTTTTGCCAAAAGAGTAACTAAGTGGCAACAGGTACAAAATGTACTTTAAAAGTTAGCGGCAATCTACTCTGCGTTTGCTGTCATTTAATTTTTGTTTAAAATACCAGTCTTAGTGTGTCGCTCTCTCTGCTCATATTTCTCCACTGCTGACAACCA